>NW_006399754.1:35669503-35682818 GCF_000299155.1 Elephantulus edwardii
GGGTCCCAGTTACAGCACAGGTTGTCCGGTCCCAGCAGGGCTGTTCTTCACGCTCTGTGAGCGTTCTCACCAGCCCCACTCTGCTTGCTCTGGCTCTGTTCATCGACTGTCTCTGTCCCCAGGTCCTCCTCCTTGTTTGAAAGCCATTGCCCCCTTAGTGAATGCTGCCCTGTGACCACGTGTGATTCACTGTTGAGGATGGAGGAAACCACCCTCTAGGGTTTTGTTCTCTTTATAGTTACTTCTCCTGTTAGCTGCAAAATGTACCACAGGGTACAGCTTGTGGGGGAAGTGTTCATGGCATGGGTGGGGCTGACATGGTTCAGGCCACAGCCACACCAAAATAAACAAACATACACACTGCCCCCAAGTCACATGTGACCCACACTGAGGGAGCAGAACTGCCCCACAGGGTCCCTGAGGCTGCCACTGTCAGCGGAAGCAGCCTGCACTTCTCTCCCAAGGTGGGTGTGAAATGATGACCTTTACGGCTAGGAGTTGAACACTTCACCAGGCACCACTGGGACCAGGAGGGGCAAAGCCCCAGCCCCAGTACACTGAGTGGCTCTGGGGGGCCCTCCATGGGACTCCTGGGCCGCAAATCTTCACAGAGTTGACTGCCCACCCTCCTTCCTCGAAGCTGCTGGTGGATTCCAACTGCCAACCTTTGGTTTAGCAGCCAGACACATTACCTGCACCACCACCAGAGTTCTGCGGGTTAGACACAGGGGGGCACCAGGAGGCGGGATGTGCACCGGGAGCACCAGGAGGTGGGGTGCACACAGGGGGGCACCAGGAGGTGGGGTATATGTGGGGGGTGGCAGGAGAGGTGCACACAGTGGGGCACTAGGAGGCAGGGTACAAGTAGGGAGGCACCAGGAGTGAGGGTGGACTCCATGGCACCTTACAAGAGCGACTGTTGGGAGTCCTGGCTGGGTGTTGAGCTGCTAGTCCGAGGTCAAGCCTCTCTGGTGGTTCAGATCCACCAGTGGACCCCAGAGAGGAAGCTGAGCCGTCTCCTCACATGTGTGATTTACAGCCCTGGAAAGCTGCTGGAGGGTCAGCTGTGAGTTGTTCAAACTTGGCAGTAAATTGAGTTCATAAGTGTTAAAAATCCCTGATGTTAGGGGCCAGCCAGAAAAGGGGAACAAGACCTTCAAAGATGTGAGCAGACACCATGGCTATCACGGTGGGCACAGCAGAGGGGGCTGGGCGAGGCTGTGTGGAGCAGGGCAGGGTGAGGTGGGGTGAGGTGGGGTGAGGTGGGGCAAGGCAGAGAGGTGGGGTGGGGTGGGGTGAGATGGGATGAGGTGAGGGGAGTGGGGCTGCGTGTGGTGGGGTGAAATGGAGCCGGGTGAGGCAGGAGTGGGGGCAAGGCGGGGCAGGGCGGGGGGAGGTGGGGCGAGGTGGGGGGATGCCGGGCAGGGCGGGGTGAGGCGGGGCGAGGTGGGGGGATGCCGGGCAGGGCGGGGTGAGGCGGGGCGAGGTGAGGCACGGCAGACTGGGTGGGTTTCCCTGGTTGTCACTGGGGCTTGGGCCACAACCCCTCGCATCAGCATAGGACGTTCGATGTTTGGTTCTCTAGTCCTTAATGTTCCTGGTCTGCATTGTTGCTGTCATCATAAGTATTGAAAGGATATGGGGTTTGAAAGAACCAAAGAAGGTTTCAGTCCAGAGCAAACTGACGATAGCAGGCTGCATTTGAGTCAAATGAGGAGCCAGGAGGAAGCAGCTTTTCGCCCTGCGTGGCTCTTCACCATGCATCTCATCTTGGGCCACTAGCCGGCAGACGTTTTGCTGCAGGCTGTTTGGTTTGGGGTTTTTCAAGCACTAGTTTGAATCTCGGTTCTCACTTGGGCTTCACGGCCACCTCGGAGGGAGCGTGGGAACCTCCTGTGAGCTCACGAGCTGGCCTCTCCCGGCAGACGACCCCGTTTCTCCCTACACGAGCTGGCTGCTGACCATCGTGGAGACCAAGCAGCCGCAGCCTTTGCCGATGCCCTGCACCGGAGGCTGCTGGGCGCCCCTGGTCGACTACCTCCCTGAAACCATCACCCTGCGAGGGCCTCTCCATCGGTGAGCACTGTGGACAGAGGGGGACTCGCTGGCGCCATGGGAGAAGGGCCTGGTGGTCTGCCCCAGGATGATGGCCACCAGCAGGCCGAGGGGGCGGCTCTTCTCAGTCACTCAGGGATGCCAGGAGTTGGTATCGACTTCAGACCAGTGGGTCTTGGGTGGGCTAACACTTAAGGCCTCTGCTACTAACCTGGACATTGGCAGTTCAAACCCACCAGCGGCTCTCCTGGAGAAAGAGGAAGCTGTCTGAGTGTGTAGGTAGCCTGGGAGACCCCAGGGGCAGTTCTCTGTCGCACGGGGTTAAGGGAACCAGGACGCTGTTGAAGACAGCTTCCGCCACAGACCACCTCAGTGTGCAGTCAGCCCAGCTGGTGCTTCTTGGGAATCCGTGTGGAATCTCGGAAGGGGAGCTTCATTTCCCTGGAATACAAGCCGTTACCCCACAGGTGTTAGCGCTGGTGGTGAGGCCAGTCTGTTACAGAAGGTCAGTGGTGAGAACTCCGACCTGCTCCCTGGGAGAGCAGTGAGCATCCCGTCCCATAAAGGTTTATGGTCCAGGAAACTCAGTGGGGGCTCGCCGGGGGTCAGGATGTGCCTGCAGCCGTTGATCGGGCTTGGGGTTTATAATGAGGGTCTCTAGTCTTCCCTGCTCTGCAGAAGTTCATCTGTGTTTCATTGATCAGATGCAACATCGCTGTCATTTTTCTGACTGAGATGGTGGTGGATCACAGTGTGCGCGAAGACTGGGCCCTTCACCTCCCCTTGCTGCTCCACGCCGTGTTCCTGGGTAAGGCTGGGCGACAGGGTCCCTGCTGGGAGGGCCACGCACACATGAGGCCGTCAGCAGCGACCCCTTTACCAGATGGCCTGCATGCCCCTCTCAGAAGTCACTGGTCAGTTGCATTTCTCATTGTCGTTTGTGACATCTGCAAAGCTCAAGTGATTCCTGATGATTTACAATTGTCCTGTTGCTATAATGTCAGTAACTGCCCCTGTAGAAACACTGTATCCACAAAGGTAGTCAAAAGGAGGTGGGCCTTCAGGGAAGTGGTTAAAGCTGTTGGCTGCTAACCAAAAGGTCAGTGGGTCGAATCCACCAGGTACTCCGTGGAGGAAAGATGAGGCCGTCTTCTCCAAGAAAGGTGGTAGTCATGGAAACTGGATGAGACACCTGTCCTGTGGGGTCCCCATGAGCCAGGGTTGATGTGACAGCAGTGGAGGTACAGGTGCTCCCTGATTATGTCTTAAGGGGGTGAATGTTGTCTGCCTCCATGAAAGATCCTAGAAGTAGTGGGGTGCTCAGCACAGAGCACGTGGATGGCTCAGTGGTACAGGCGTTGAGATGCTCACTGAAAGGGGGGTGGTCGGCACCCACCAGCTGCTCTGTGGAAGGGATGTAAACCATGTTCGTACAAATCAGCGAGGACTGTGGCCTCGGAAGCCAAGGGCCGGTTGGCTGTGTCCTTCAGTATTGCCACGAGTTGCAATCAACTTGATGGCAAGTGGGCAGCTTGGCCAGATATAATGACTTGAGAGCCACACTCTGGGGAGCTGCACCGCCAACCCAGAGGCACGTGGTTCAAGACTATTCCCTGCTCCATGGGGGGAGGATGGATTTACTGCCTCTGAAAGCCCACTGGAGGGTCAGCTATGAATAGGTTCTCATTCAACAGTACACAATAACACTAATGCAACCATAGTGCAAAGAAAAACAAGACAAGGTACAGAAAGTGCCGGATCGAGCGTTCAAGATTTCCCAAACTGTGGGGGGAAGGGCTTCGGGGGCTGACAGCCAGAGAGGTGCAGCCAGAGAGCAGGGGATAAAATTAGCATCGTTCAGTGATGGGTGGACCCGGCGAGAGAACATCCAGAAGGAAGAATGTTAGCCATGCCAGACACTATAGCAAGGTCGAGACGCACCCGCCCCACAGCGTTTCATGAGAACATTCGGTTTAAGGAGAGAATGTCCTGTCTCCCAAAGCCGGCTCCTTCGAGCGGGTAAAGCAGATGGTTATGAACCAGAGGCACGCTTGGAACCCGTTCCTCCGGTGTCTCAGAATCCCTGCTATCCCCGGAATGCAAGCCAGCCCCAGCTTGTTTATGCCCAGCGAGGGCCCCGCTGTCCCCCCAGGCCTGGACCACTACCGGCCCGAGGTCTTCGAGCACAGCAAGAAGCTGCTTCTGCACCTGCTCATCGCGCTGTCCTCCAACAGCAGCTTTCACAGCATCGCCTCTGTGCTGCTGCAGACGCGGGAGATGAGTAAAGCCAAGACGCTCACCGTGCAGCCGGCCTACCAGCCCGAGCACCTCTACACAGGTACGGGACGCAGGGGACATGGGCAGGGAAGGGGGCACAGGGGACAGGAGCCAGCCTACCAGACCAAGCACCTCTACACAGGTACGGGACGCAGGGGACACGGGCAGGGAAGGGGGCACGGGGGCAGGAGCCAGTCTACCAGACCGAGAGCCTTTACACAGGTAACGGGGTGCACGGGATGGGACGGGGGCCAGGGAAAGGGGCTCAGGGAGAGACAGTGCTAATGAAACAGAGGTAACTACACACAGGTAGCAGGGCGCAGGGGACAGGGCGAGGGGCAGGGAATGACATACTGCTGATGAAACGCAGGTGATGACACTCAGGTAATGAGACTCAGGGAACGACACCCCACTAACGAGGTGGAGGGGAAAAGACTGCAGGCACTGCCTGCGTCAGTGTCCCCTCCAAGTCCCCAAGTGATACTGTCATGGTTTGAGGAATCTTACTTCACTTCATAGGAACACATCCCTTTTAGCCTCTCACATTATTCCCTGTTTTTAAATATGGTTCCCTATTTTCCCAATTATCATGGAGCCTTAGGGGTGTAGAGTGTGTTCTGTGTTGGCCTGCCATACAGAAGATCAACAGTTCAAATCCATCCACACCTGATGGGAGAACGATGAGCTGTCTGCTTCGCTGAAACACTGGCTACATAGAATGTGTGTGAATGTTGAGCAGAAACCCAGTTAGCTCTGAAACTTGCATCCAAACCACAGTTGAAAAGAGAGCAAACTCCTAGAATACACTTGAACCTTAACATATGTGCATGTGGGATCACCATGTGGGCTGTCTGAGGCATCTTAGACCAAAATCGAGTATTTACCTCAGAAAGATGCAGTGTAGACTGCTTTTGGGGTCACCTCATAGCACCCTAGCCGTCTCCCCCGGGGCTGTGGATCCCCAGGACCCTTCCACTGGTGGCTGAGACTTCCTGTGGAGGACGGTCCTGATGTGCCCACCCCGGGTCCCTGACTTCCTGTGGAGAACTGCCCTGGTGTGCTCACACCATGTCCCCTAACCTCCTGTAGAGGACTGTCCTCCTGTGCACACTGTGTCCCCTGGAGGACGGTCCTCATGCGCACACACCATGTCCCTGACTACTCCTCCTCTGGTGACTGTGTGACTCTCTTCGGGAGGACCACTGCTCACATTACACTCCATCTCCCCCTCTCTGTCCAGGTGGCTTTGACTTCCTGAGGGAGGACCAGTCCTCACCTGTGCCCGACTCTGGGCTGAGCTCCAGTTCTACCTCATCCAGCATCAGCCTGGGAGGCAGCAGCGGGAACCTCCCACACATGAGCCAGGAAGTGGAGGACGTGGAGGCCGTCGAGACCGATGAGAAGGCCAACAAGCTCATCGAGTTTCTGACCACCAGGTACAGGTCCAGGGCTCCCAGCAGAGACGGCCTGGCGGGTGGTCCGGCAACACTGTCACAGATAGGACCCCAAGAAAGCTGTGTAACATCGTTGTGTCATGCTTAAGCAGAAATGCATTCCTTTTTTTATAAAAACTCCCAGAATTCAGGTAAAACAACAAATTTTGTGATACTAGCATGCAGCTATCAGACCACCACAAATCTACGTTTCTATGCTAATTGAATTTTTAGACCTTCTAATGTGTGCTCTGAGGAAGCTCTGGTGGCCTATGGTAAGAAGCTGCACTGCCATCCCAAAGGTATACAGTTTGAATCCACCTCTCTCCATGTGCCCACACCACGAAAGAAAGATGGGCAATCTCCTCCCAGGTGATTCTTCTGCCTCTGAAAACCCACTGGAGGGTCAGCTATGAGTCAGTTCTGACTCAACAGTTCACAATACCAGCCGTGTGCTCTGGACAGGGCCCCATTTTTTCCCATTGCAATGTCACTCCCCTCATGTGGTCCACTCAGCACAGAGCCCTGGGCAGACACACTGTTGACATTGTTGCTGGTCTGTTCCTTTTGGTTGATTTTATCAAAAGGAGCTTTGGTGACATAGTCCATCGGCACTTGCATTTCTAACCCAAAACCATGCCTCTCTGGGGGTTTGAATCCACCAGTTGCCTCTTAAAATGGTTCAGTTCCACCTCGACACCAGTGAACAAGAAATTGGGCCAGACATTCTGGTGTTTCCACTATGATCTTATTGGAATTTTAGGTCAATACGTTTTTAGAGGGAATGAAGTAGTAATTAAAAGAAGAAGAAAGTTTAAAAGGTTTCCACAGAGTTAGTAATGGCATTGTGATTGAATTTCACAACATAATTTGCTGTTAGTATTTCTGGAATTTAAGAACTATGGTAATTATGAGCTTTAGCCATGAGTTTATCACATTCTGTTGTGTGATTCAAAGTGCTCATGGCCACTGGTAAGGATCTGAGAGTCCTGGTAGGGGCTCAGTGCATGGAGGAGGTGATGCCTCAGTGGGAACAGTGGGCCTGGGGACAGCACTGGCCCACACCACTGGTTTATTACCAGCCTTTTGGAAGAGAACTCACACTTGGAGCCTTGAGGATGGAAAAGAAAGCCTCGAGTTCTACCAAAGCCGTTTGTTCTCTTCCGAGTGACATCTGCTGAAGTCTGTGTAAATAGCCTGGTGGCACAGTGGTAAAGAGCTCAGCTGGTGGCCCAGAGGTCGGCGGTTCAAAGCCACTGATGGCTCTCGGGGAAGACCTAAGGCAGTCCACTCCACAGACACGCAGCCTGGAGACGCTGCTGGGTGCTTCTCCTCCATCCTGCAGGGCTCCCAAGTGAGAGCCCACTCGTGGGCAGTGGGCCAAGCGGCTGTTGGTGAAGAACTCAGAGCAGCCCAGGGACGAACGCTGGGGCAGACAGGTCTGTCATGGAGCAAGTGCAGCCTGAGCGCTGCTGAGAGACCAGGACGGTGAGGTGGGCCTGGGGCATGTGGAGACCAGCCTCGGAGGGACAGCGTCCCGGCGACCAGCCTTGGAGGAAGTGTCCTGCCCAGTGAGGAGCACAGTGGACACAGCGGGTGAAGCACAGCTGCTTCGTGAGAACAGCACAGGGCCGGGAGCTTCCATTGTACATGCAACTGCTGTGTGTCAGAGCAGACCCCCCCACTCAGAGAAGACCCCCCCACTCAGAGCAAATCCCCCACTCAGAGCAGACCCCCCACTCAGAGCAGACCCCCAGCACTCAGCAGATCCCACCCGCACTCAGAGCAGACCCCCAGCACTCAGAGCAGACCCCTCACTCAGAGAAGACCCCCCCACTCAGAGCAAATCCCCCACTCAGAGCAGACCCCCCACTCAGAGCAGACTCCCAGCACTTAGGGCAGAACCCCAGCACTCAGGACAGACCCCCCACTCAGGGCAGAACCCCCCACTCAGGGCAGACCCCCCCATTCAGGGCAGACCCCCAGCACGGTGCAGCAGCATGTAGAAGGCAGCTCAGGTGGACATCCCAGCTCCCACTGTGGTCACCATCAATGGGTGATGTTCTGAGCATCACCGTGACACGGCAGGCAGAACGGGGCCCATTAGTGCCCTCTGGTGACCAGGACTTGAACTGTCGGCAGAGCTGCCAGGGGCTGAGGCTTCTGAGGGGCCCCGGAGATGACCAGCCCATGAAGTCCACAGAGCCACTAACTCCAGGAAGACAGAAACCAGTGACAGTGATGCATGACAGGACACGAGCTGAACTGAGATCAAATTCTGATGCAGAACAGAAGCTGCAGGCTGCCCTGCTTGGGGTGCGGCTTTGCATGGCACTGGTGAGAGGCGCTGGCTGTCCCTGGACGAACAAGACTGCAGCGGAGAAGTGCAGCTGGGGCTCCTTAGAGGCGGGGATGGTGAAGTGTGGTCTCGTGGACTCTGGGCTCTGAGCTGGAAGAGGTCGAGGGTGGGGAAGGGAAGGAAGACCTTCATCAAGAGTCATTTGCAGAGAACCAGAGCATGTGCCACCGAGTACTTCCTGTAAAGAACCACGAATTGTCCTGAGAACTTTCGTTACCTGACTTGTTCCAAGATTATTTGTAAAAGCTGAGTATCAGTGATTAAAGTGAAGTGAGAATTCTAAAAAAAAAAAAAAGGTGGGCTGACACCAGGCCGTCACAGTGGGCTCGAGCATGTCAGAGGTGGTGAAAACAGGGCAGGGCAAGGCAGGGCGCGCCAGATCTCTGGTGACAAACTCACTGGGCCATAGCTGACTCCGCAGAACATAACAACGTGCTCTATGCTCCAGGTCCTTTGGGTCTCCTGATTCATCACCCAGTGCAGGGATGGATTACGATGCCTGGTCCTCAATGTGATGATCACGCAGTGCAGGGATTGATTATGATGCCTGGTCCCCAATGTGAGGATTCCCCAGTGTAGTGACTGAGCCCCCCAGGCCTAGTGTGAAGGCACCTTGGTGTGCAGTGCTTAAGCACTTGGCTACTAGCTGTAAGATCAGCAGTTCAGACTCACCAGTCCCTGTGCAGAAGTGTGGCCGTCCGCTCCCGTCGAGATGGCCGCGAGGTGACCGTGGACCCCCGGGCCAGTTCCACTCTATCCCACAGGGTCTCTATGAATCAGAACCAACCCAGGCACAGTGGGTTTCTGTTTAACCCTATTTAACGAATTCCATGCACCACCTTCTCAAGGCTCACTGTTCTGATGAATTGAGGTTTTTGTATTGCCAAGAAATTTTTTTAAGTCTCTAAATTAGCAACATCAGTTTTGAGTCTGTTCACTTTTCAAAAACACCCTCAGACTCATTGTCATTGGTTCAGGACCGACTCCTAGCTCAGCCTCCAGCAGGTTTTCAGAGGCTGTAAATCACACAGGGCGAGGGGGCCCATCTTTCTCCTGTGGAGCAGCTGGTGGATTCGAACCGCCGGAGAACCACCATGGAATCAGCAGCGCAGTTCACTGTGGCCTCCACCACCAGAGCTGGGCTGTCAGCCGACTAAGGCAGACAGAAGACTTGGTGAACGGTTCGTTTGGGTTTTGAGCTACATCCCACCTCCAGGATTAGGACTGCTGAGGGCTTTTTAATGCAGGAGGACGGTTCCTTTCTGCCCGTGGCTTGTTATTTTATGTGCTTCATTTCAGGGCATTTGGGCCACTCTGGTGCCATGAAGACATCACCCCCAAAAACCAGAACTGCAAGAGTGCAGAGCAGCTCACTAACTTCCTGCACCACGTCGTGTCTGTGTTCAAGGACTCCAAGTCAGGTACGCTGTCGTGCGTCCCCAACACCATATGCCGTGTCGTGCCCTGACGGGGCCTGGTCTCCGTGCGTGACTGCTGTGTCTGCACTGCTGTCCAGGTGGTCCTGACTCAGGGTGACCCCACGGGACAGCCGAGTGTCCTGTTGGGCTCCTCACTTGACATCCTTCACCAGATGATCACCAGCTCTTACTCCCCTGGAAATGCTGGCTGGGTTCGAACCACTAACCTCTTGGTTATAGCTGAACCCTGTAACTGTTACTCCACAGGGCTCCCTCCTGCAAGGCTACCAGAAGCAGGACTGTCGGCAAGAGCTTCCCCAGAGTGGTAAAGACAGTAAATGTGTGTGGAAACAGGTGCCACATCCTTCATCTGTGGAGCTGCTGGTGGATTTGAACCACTGACCTTGACAGCCCCAGATGGAACAACACTATGCTCCTACGGTTCCTCCAGTGCACAGCAGATGCTTAAGGAACCTGTTATTTCAGCATCATTTCCTTAGCTAGTAGCTGCCATGGCGTATTGTGACTTCTAAGAGATTTCATCTCATGTTTAGTTCTTTCTCGAGTTGATTGTAACTAGGATGGACCCTGTGGGGTCGAGGCTGCTGTCATCACTGGAGCAGATCATCTGCTCTCACTTCGGAGAAGCCACTGGGAGATTCGAACCACCAACCCTTTGATTAGCAGCCAAATGTTTAACCAGGTGTGAGCGTCAGACTGTTTTATGGTACAGAAGAATATTGATGCTGAGGCCAGTCACATCAGAACTGATGCGTAGCCTACCCGCCAGTGGCTTTTCAGAGGCAGTAAATCCCACTGGAGGAGAGGACCTGTCTGGTGGGTTTGAACCGTGCACCTTTGGATTGGTAGCACAGCTCCTTGCCACTAAGGCACCAGAGCTCCAGAGGACTAGCGTGCGGAGACAGAGGACCAGAACGCACCTGTGTGCACTCGGTCTGCGTCAGACACTGGGCAGGGCTTTGTCCATCATTCCATCCACAGTGAATGAGCAGGTTCCCTCCGCATTCACGGTGACCTCGTGTACCAGAGCAGAGCTGCTCCAGGGCTCGCAGCTGTCATCTGCACAGAAGCACGTCACCAGGTCTCTCTCTGGGTGAGGCCGGGTGAGGTTGCACCATGACCTTTCAGATAGCACTCACGTTAACCTCTGGGCCATCAGCACCCCTTCACGGGGCAGCCCGTTGCTGTGAGGTCAGTGCTGGTTCACAGAGACCGTGAAGGACAGAGGAGAGCTGTGCAGAGGGTTCCCAAGGCTGAGAGCTTTAGAAAGCTAGACCACCACATCTTCTTCCTATGCAGTGGCAGGTGGGTTTGAACCACCAACCCTTCAGGTTAGCCATTGAGCGTTTAACCGTTACACCAGCAGAGCTCCTTGATGAGGTAGATGTGAGTCAATAATCACAAACAAAAGATGAGGAAACACGTTCACAGAGAATACTTCTTTCTCCAGAGTCAAAAAGTTCCTGCGTCAGAACCAGGTTCCTCTTGCTCCAGACCTTAGACTGGGCCTGCCGCCCTCTCCTTCGTTAGCCTATTAGTGACCACAGCGCAGAGCGTCCATCTGCACTGGGCCTCCCACCCGTTAGTGACCACGGCTCAGGGCACACATCTTTATTCTCTGCCTCGGAGTTAGTGGGAAGCTCCTGTCCCACATCAGCATGACCTCCACCTAGTGGAGGCGTGTGTAACTGCTAACATAAGTCCAACCCAGTTTGCTGTACTGGGCGGCTTGCACGGTGCTGTGATGCTGGAGTTGTGCCTCTAGTATTTCGAATAGTGGGATTTTCTGCGGTGGACAGGTTTCAGTGAAGCTTCTAGACTAGGATGACAGGAAGTAGCCCCGGCCATCAACTTCCGAAGTGATGGGCCCTGGGAAGTCCTCAGAATAGTAGCAGCACGTTATCAGACACAGCACCAGACACAGGCCTTCGGGCTGGATGACCGTCCAGATACGCCTGGAGGAGAGCTGCCTCCTCGGAGGAGAGATCACCTTAGGACGGGGAGGAGCAAACCCTTCCGTCAATAAACCGCCTGCATCTGCTGAGGAAGCTCCACTCAAAACGAGGGGAAGCCGCTTCAGGCATCGCGTACGCAGTGGCTGTGGTGACCGCACGGCTGAGATTGGGCGGGCGGCACGAGACCAGGCTGGGTTTGGTTCTGTGCACCGGGTCATCAGTGAGGCCTGACTGGACGGCACCTCCCAGTCCCCGCGGCGGCATACCAGGGGTCCCCGTCGGCTGCGTTAACCCTCCCGGTGAGAGGATGCCCGGGTTGGCACAGTGGAGGCTGACCACGGTCTGGGTCCCCCTCCAGGTTCCCACTTGGAGCAGCACCTGAGCGAGGCCGCCCTGCAGACGGCCCTGGCCAGCTCGTCCAGGCACTACGCCGGGAGGTCCTTCCAGATCTTCAGGGCCCTGAAGCAGCCGCTGTCAGCCCATGCCCTGTCCGACCTGCTCTCGCGGCTGGTGGAG
Source organism: Elephantulus edwardii (assembly GCF_000299155.1). Lineage (NCBI taxonomy): Eukaryota > Metazoa > Chordata > Mammalia > Macroscelidea > Macroscelididae > Elephantulus > Elephantulus edwardii. The sequence goes on from NW_006399754.1 coordinate 35,681,538, forward strand.
GTGATAGGAGAACATGGTGATGAGATCCAGGTATGAAGACAAGGCCCCTGGCCCTCCTTCTGTGATCCGGGCACAGAGGGGGCTGGCTGCCTCCCATAAACGTCCTCTCTCACCGAGTGTCCCAGCCATGTGACGTGTGCAGCTTTAAGGCTTTGTACTTCTTTTCCCTAACAGGTTCATTTTTCTTGTTTTAACAATATTTTGTTGTGTTTTGAGGTGGTTTACACAGCAGTTCAGGTTACCAGTCAACACAAATTGCTGCATGATGTGGGTTAAGGTCTTTACAAGGTGTGTGTATTGTGTTTTCATGAGGTTGGGCCATTACCATTTGTCTGGTTTCTCTGTCCACTTCCTATCTTTTTTTTTTCACTTCCTATCTTTGTTGGGAGTTTTTGGTGTTGTGTTGCTTTGACTCTCTGTGATTTAGGAAGAAGTCAACAGCGCTAGTTGTGTTCCATTAAATCAGGACACTGTTTTGTTTTTTGGTTTTTTTTGGTGACATTGGTTGCAGCCCCACAATGTCACAGCATACTCCCCGCTCCTTCCCTGTGGTACCCACCTCCATGGTTCCTCTCTCTGCCCCTTCTTGTCTTCTGGGTTTTATCCTTAAGAAACACTGCCATTTGATGTCACCTGATGGTCTGTTTAATGAGTCTGTGCTTACCTGGTCTTACATGGTCTGTTCACCTCTTAGTCTTGCTTTTCATTGAGTCATGAGGGTACATTTAGTTCTGGGCCTAAAAACTGACTAAGAGCCATTGTCCAAGGGCTCTGCTAACCTCTAGCAAACCATTAAGACTGGTCACTTCTAGGATTTTGGGCTTGGTTCCACATTTTCCTTCTACTCGCTCCAGGACCTTCTAGTTTTATCCTCTTCAGCCCGTAGCAGTGGTAGCTGGACGCCACCAAGTTCCTCTGGTCTCAGGGCATGGAGTCTAAGGTTCATGTGGACCCTCAGTCCCTTGGTGTCATGGTCATTGAGGCTGAGATCCCTGTGGCCCGTCAGTCCCTTGGTGTCATGGTCATTGAGGCTGAGATTCCCATGGTTTGCCAGTCTCTTGGTGTCACGGTCATCGAGGCTGAGATTCCCATGGTTTGCCAGTCTCTTGGTGTCACGGTCATCGAGGCTGAGATCCCTGTGGTCTGTCAGTCTCTTGGTGTTATGGTTATTGAGGCTGAGATCCCTGTGGCCTGTCTCTTGGTGTCATGGTCATTGAGGCTGAGATCCCTGTGGTCTGTCAGTCTCTTGGTGTCATGGTCATTGAGGCTGAGGTCCACGTG
>NW_006399754.1:35682958-35683771 GCF_000299155.1 Elephantulus edwardii
TGGCCTGTCAGTCCATTAACCTCATGGTTTTCATGTATCTTCTTTGCTACTTCCCCACAAAGCAACGGTTTCTTACCCCACAATGCAAAGTCCAGAAAGCAGCCCACTGCTTACCTCACTGCACCACCATGGCTCCTGGAGACCTGAGCCCTGGGGAATAAGAGGTCTCTGCCTTCCTGCTGGCTATTGGACCACATGGGGCTTGTGTGTAGAACCCAGCCAGGGACTTTCAGACACAGGCAGTTAACCAGCACTGGCTGTCCAGCTTTCAGTGACATCAACGTGCTTTGAGGAAGACTTGACTTTATGACCTTGACCTTCAGGAAGCTTCCCCCAAGGCAGAGGCACTGATAGGTGTTTTCCTCATGTGTCTTGCAGGGTTATGTCATGGAAGCCCTTTTGACCTTGGAGGCAGCTGTGGATAACCTGTCTGACTGCTTGAAGAACAGCGACCTCCTGACTGTGCTGTCTCGGTGAGAACCTGCCTGATGGTGGTTAAACATCCACTAAACCGTGGCCGTGGCAGTGCTCGTCCCGTGCTGTACCCATGGCTGTGCAACGCCACGGCCATGCCTGTGGGTATTCCTACGCCGTAACTGTGTCACACCATGCCGTGGCCATGCCTGAGGGTATAACCGTGGCCATGGCTGTGTCACACTACACCATGGCCATGGCTGTGGGTATAACCGTGGCCATGGCTGTGTCACACTATGCCGTGGCTGTGCCTGAGGGTATAACTGTGGCCATGGCTGTGTCACACTACGCTGTGGCCATGCCTGTGGGTATAACCGTGGCCATGGCTGTGTCACACTA
>NW_006399754.1:35684518-35715360 GCF_000299155.1 Elephantulus edwardii
TGGCCATGCCTGAGGGTGTAACCGTGGCCGTGGCTGTGTCACACTATGCCGTGGCCATGGCTATGCTGGAGGTTTGGGAGATTCTGGTGCTTCAGCAAAATCCAAGGAATATTCCTAGGTTTAAGGAAAATTTTACACATGAAAAAATGTTTATAATGTTTTCTTGATTGAGAAAAAGAAATGGAAGCTACAACTCGTACACTTGATAGATGAAGAGAGAGAGGGAGGAAGGAAGAGAGGGAGGGAGGAAGGAAGAAAAGATGGATAAGATAGACAGACAGACAGATAGAGAGATATATACATAGACAAACCTTGAGATATGATGGATTTGGTCCCAGACCACCACAGTAAAGCAGATTATCTCAATAAAACAAGCACGCACTTTTTTTTTCCTTCCCAATGCATTGAAAGTTAGGTCAGCTTTATGTTGTGTCCCATTCAGTGTGTGGTCGCATTATGGAAAAGTCTGACCTTTGTAAGGATTTCCAGTATATCCTGCAGACTGAAGTGAGCACATGTTGTTGGAAAAGTGGTGCCGACAGACTTGGCGGCAGTAGATCGCCATGAAGCGTCCAGCATGGCGCGCCGTCCACCAGGTTTCCAGGGCGTGAATCTTTGTGGGAGGAAGTGGCCCCTCCCTCTCCCTCCTGTGGAGTCCAGTGCACTCAGTCCACCACCTTCTGGGTCTCAGTCCGAGACACAAGATGCACTCCGCCACCAGGCTCCTTGTGTTATCATTGTTGTTGTGGACCATCAGGTTGGAACCACTCCTCGCTGACCCTCTGGTGGGTTTGCAGAGGCCGTAAATTGCACGGAAGGAGATTGTCTGTCTTTCTTCCATGTGGTTGGTGGGTTCGAACCCTACGTCTGGGTTGGCAGCTCCTCACCACTGAGCCACCAAAGCTCCCTTTGATAATTACTTCTCCCCAAATTCCAACAACCAGTAAATGAAAGATCAGTCAACAGCTTGGCCAAGGGGTGACCTCTGTAGCCTTTCAATATGGTCAAGTCACTGTTGTGAATTTATTCCTGTTGTGAGGGTTTTCCTATTAAGTTCTGTTTTCATACTCCCTTCTACTTCAGGAGCCTTGGTGGCAGTACCTTACATGATGGGCTGCTAACTGAGAGGTCATGAGTTCAAATCCCCAGCCGTGCCCTGGAAGGTCCTCAGTCCCCTCCTGGGAAGGTTTGCAGCCTCTGAAACCTGAGGAAACCAGGGGTTGGGATCAGCACAACAACAGTGGGCTGGGTTTGTTTTGTCTTGTTTTTCAGAACAAGAAGACATTCATCTGAAAAGTAGTGTTTGCAGATTATAGGGTCCTGCTGGTGTCCCCTACCACTTTGCTAAAATCTTGTGTTAGTCCAGGAATTTTCCGGGTTTTCTGTGTGTGAGATGATAGCGTCTGCGCAGAGCCCGGCGCATCTGCTCCTTCCCACCGTGAGGTCTTTGCGGGCTCGCCTTGTTGTTCAGGTCCTCGGGGGTCATTTCCTGCCTGGGCTGGCCTGCGGCTCGGTGGGAGGTGCGGGCCTTTCTCTGAAATACACTCGCCTGCTCATCAATGTGTTTCTTTTTTCACCCAGCTCCTCATCACCAGATTTAAGTGCCAGCACAAAACTAACGGCCAGCAGAAAGAGCACCGGCCAGCTCAACGTGAGCCCGGGGCCGGCCGGCGGCGGCACGACCACGGCAGAGCGCAGCCGCCACCAGCGGAGCTTCTCTGTCCCCAAGAAGTTTGGTGTCGTGGACCGCTCTTCGGACCCCCCGCGGAGCGCCACCCTGGACAGAATCCAGGCGTGCACCCAGCAGGGCCTGTCCGCCAAGACCAGGAGCGCCTCGTCCCTGAAGGACAGCCTGGCTGACCCCGCCCACATCAGCCATCCCACCAACCTGCTGGCCACCATCTTCTGGGTCACCGTGGCCCTGATGGAGTCTGACTTCGAGTTCGAATACCTCATGGCCTTGCGGCTCTTGAACAGGGTCCTGGCTCACATGCCCCTGGATAAAGCTGAGACGCGGGAAAAGCTCGAGAAGCTCCAGGCCCAGCTCAAGTGGGCCGACTTCGCGGGCTTACAGCAGCTGCTGCTCAAGGGCTTCACGTCCCTCACCACCACGGACCTGACCCTGCAGCTCTTCAGCCTGCTCACGCCCGTGTCCAGGGTGCCCATGGTGGACGCGTCCCAGGCCATCGGTAAAGCCAGCAGCGCGTGGGCCTCCCACGTGCTTGTGTGGTGGTGTGCGTGGTTAGTGTGATGACACGGACCTGCCCCTTTTAACAAGAAGTCCTGGTGGCAAAGTGGTTAAACGCTTATCTACTGCCTGAAAGGTCAGCGGTTCAAACACCCAGTGGCTTTGTGAGAGAAAGACCTGGTGACCCACCTCCTTAAAGACTGCAGCCCTGGAGCCCCTGAGCCACGCCATGAGGAGTGCGGTGGGGCTCTCCCACTCAGCCCTGGAGTCAGTCAGGACACCCAAGCCCATCGACTCTTAGATCTGCTCCCTGGGAAGAGGGCTGGGGTTTTCCCTTTAGAATTCTGCATGATGTAAATACTCATTATTTCTATCATAGGTGTTTAAGGCAACAACATAAAGGGGAAAAGCTAAGACTGTTGTTGTTTGTTGTTGTTGTTGTTGTTGTTGTTAACCATCTAGTCAGAACCGACCAATAGCTGAGCCTCTGGCAGGTTTTCAGAGGCAGCTAATCACACGGGAGGAGATTGCCCATCCTTTTCCCACATGCAGCTGGTGGCCTGGAACCTCGTACCTTCGGGATTGCAGCACAGCTTCTTGCCACTAAGCCACCAGACGTTAGTTATTTCTTTATGCCTTCCAGATCTAACTGTGGGAGAGTACAGCTCTTCTGTTCAGCTTTCATGCCTGATCACCCGTCTTGTGATCCAGCATTTCACATTTATGGCAACAGAGAAAAATCTACTCACCAAATCTTTGTCATTAGATATGCATCTGGCAGCCATGGGAATCAAAAGTGGGAAGAACCAAGTGTGAAACAATGCAGATTGTCAGAGCTGAGGTTAAATGTCAGCTGTCTGGCTGTGCCTCCCCCCTCCCTGGGACTCTACTGATTGTCAGAGCTGAGGTTAAACGTCAGCCGACTGGCTGTACCCCCCACCCCACAGACCCCCTCCCCCGACTAATGTCAGCTGACTGGCCGTGGCCCCTGGACGGGCAGTTAGAGAATGGTGCGTTTATCAGTGATGTAATTTGATCCTTGTCCTCTTATTTTGGCATCTGATTTCCCCCTCAGTTTTCACATAACAGATTTTTCACATAATGCCAATTTTCACTTAAGGACCTGTCTTTGGAACCTGGACAGTAAGTGAGGAATAGGTGTGTGGACGTTTCCCCTAACTTCCTAACTCCCAAATCTTTCCTTTGTTTTTTTCCTTCCTCTAACTCATGAAGATCTGTATTCCCAGTCGCTTTAAGTCAAGTCAGGTCAACAAATAAGATTGTTACTATCCTGAGGGAAAGTCTTTTGTCTGTACTTGAGCTGAGCCGTTAGAGTTCCACCACTTATCTACAGGAGGAGGATCCTTTCCGTTATGTGAAACTCATAGCTGACCTCCAGCGGGTTTGCAGATGCTGTAAATCACGTGGGAGAAGAAAGTTCAATGGTTCATGGTTCAAATCCCCAGTGACTCCCCAGGAGAAAGAGGTTCCGTCCCCCAGTGAGGCCACAGGAGCAGGAGACGGTCCTCTTCTGTGAGGATCACTGGCTCTGAGACCCCCAGGGCCAGTTCTCTGTCCCACGGGGCCACTGTGAGTTGAAACAGTTCAGTGGCTGTGAGTTTCCGTGATGGACCAGCATTTATCAGCAGAACCAGGTGGTGCAATGGTTAAACACTAGACTCTTAGCTAAAGTCAGAGGTTCAAACCCACAAGCATCTCCACAGAAGACGAATGTGGCAGCCAGCTTCCTCACAGAGGACAGCCGGGTAACCCTGTAGAGCAGGGCCGTTTCCTCAGCTCATGGGGCGCTCAGAGTCTGTACTGACAACACCCACAGATTCAGTCTTTATGGAGTGGCCCACCAGGTCTGTGTTCTGAGCAGCCATTGGGTGGGTTCTGCTCGGAGCTGAGTGGGTTGCGGCCACATGGTCACAGCCCCATTCCCTTGGTGTCTGCCTGTGTTCGCTGGTGCCCCCTGGATTTTGTTAGATCGTGTTAATGTGCCCCAGGAAGTCTGCCCGGCACTCGGCAGAGGGAAGTCTGCACCGGGGCAGGGGGCCCGGCTCACCGTGCTGGTGCTCAGGACTGGCAGCTGGAAGGTGGTCCTCCAGCAGGGGGGACTCAGCGCGTCTCTGCGGCCCCTGCTGGTTGTTCTCACGTGTGTCAGGCCTTTTTATAGGTATTAAATACTTACTAGAGCACAGTCTGGTGTCAACACAGCTCCGTCCACACTGAGAGGCCACGCAGCTCCGCGGGTCAGTGCAGTGCTATGCTGGCTGCACTGCAGGGTCTGGAAGTGACCCTGTCCCCTCCCCAGGGAGGCTGCACTCTGTCCCCAGCTGGCAACAGCCCATGTGCACCTTCCCCGCCCCTCAGCCTCTCTGTTGTCTCCTCCAACGCAGGCTTTCCGCTGAATGTCTTGTGTCTGCTGCCGCAGCTGATTCAGCATTTTGAAAATCCCAACCAGTTCTGTAAGGATGTGGCCGAAAGGATCGCTCAGGTACGTGTTATAGTTCCCCTCAGATGGGGTCACCGCACACCCCTCGGGTACATGTTACAGCCCCGCTCAGACAGGGACACTCGTCGCAGGGGAGACCCCACGCCCCTCAGGGACACGTTACAGCCCACGCCCCTCAGGTACACATTACATCCACCCCTCAGATGGGGACACAGATTGTAGGGACACTGGCATTACGGGAGGCCTTATATTGGCCAGAAAGTACCAGCTCCGTGAGGGCAACAGTTTGCACAAAATATAAGATGAACAACGGCTGTCAGTAGTGGCGGACACACTCGGCTGCTAACTGAAGGTCAGCGCTTCGCATCCGCCAGCTCCTTTCTGGGAGGAAGGTGAGAGGGTTGGTTCAGTAAAGATTTACAGCTTGGAGACCCCATGGGGGTGTTTACTTTCCCCGAGGGTTTGATGGGTCAAAATGAGTCAACAACAGTAGAGTTCATGTAAAACCCAGTTGTCCTGCTGGTAGCACAGGTAGGGGCTCAGGTGCGAACCAGGTGAAAACAATCCCCACCATCCTGTCTCTGTAGGGACCCCTCATGTCCTGCAGGACAAACACGGCGGGGGGGGGGGGGCGTCAAGGCCGCCATCTTTAGGGCAGACTGCCTGCACCTTCTTCCTCGAAGCGCCTGGTGGGTCTGAACCGTCCGCCTTAGGGTCAGCGGCTGAGCCCTGCACCACCAGGGGCCTCCCAGATGCCAGGACTCTCCACTCCTCGCCACCGCCCCTCACGGAGCTTCCTCTCTGCCAGGTCTGCTTGGAGGAGAAGAACCCCAAGCTGTCCAACCTCGCCCACGTCATGACGCTGTATAAAACGCACAGCTACACGAGGGACTGTGCCACGTGGGTCAACGTCGTCTGCCGCTACCTGCACGAAGCGTACGCCGACGTCACCTTGAACATGGTCACCTACCTGGCCGAGGTAAGCTGCTATGGAGGGGTGAGGCCTCGCACGGCGTGCGTGGGGAGAGTCGATGGTTGCACTGGACATTTCCGCTTAGTGAACGCCTACTCTCAGGACTCCCGGGGTGCAGTGCGCTGTGTGTTGGGCTGTGAGCTGAAAGGTCAGTGGTTCGAGTCCAGCAGTTGCTCTGAGGAAGGACGATGAGGCCGTCTCCTCCTATAAAGATCTGCAGCGCTGCAGACCTGGCAGAGGGGCACACAAGTTTATGTCCACTCATCAAGTCACTTGTCAGCAGCGGGTCGGGTGGGTATCATATGTCACGGTGTCCTGAGTGGTGCAAAAAGGTGCCCAGGAACAGTGGCTGAGCACCTCCTGCATGTTCACGAGAAGGTTGGCTGTTCAGACGCACCAGCTGAACTCAGGAGAGCGACCTGTGCCCCTGGAGCCAGCTTCAGAGCGTGGTCGGCCGGGAGTCAGTCAGCTCTGCCCAGGTGCTGGTCGTGCATCCCACACGTGGAGACGGGCTGCAGAGCCTCTCAGATCCTCCCAGCAGGCCGCTGGCAACGGCGTTAGCTGGGAGAGACACTGCGGCACCCCGAGTTTCCCGAGTGGAGGAGACACAGCCGCTTTGGGCCTAGGGATGTTGTTGTTGGGAGGTGTCACTGAGTCCATCCCGACCTGTAGCGACCCCACGGAGAACGGAAGGCCTCCCTGCCTGGTCCTGCGTGTCCTCAGTCACTGTTGTGTGTGAGCCCAGTGCTCGGCCTCTGTGCCATCAGCCACGTCACCTCTGGCTCTGAAATGACAGCCTTTCGGTCTAGGCTGGTGCCTGGCAGCACGTGGAGGAGGAAGGAGAACTTGTCCTCCTCACTCTGACCAGTGGCCTCGAGTCGATTTCAACTCACGGCTCTTAAGTCTTCACTGGAGGAGACGGCTTATCCTTCGCCCTCAGCACTACTGGTGGATTCGAACCACCGATGTTCCAGTTACCAGCCGAGTATGTTACCCACTATGCTATCTAACAACTCTAGGTGAAGGGGTTACTGTATGTTGAATTGTCTATTCTGAACTAAGAAAGCATCCACCCATTTTGAAATAAACTCACCCTTGCCTTTTATTTTGGTTCTTAAAACTGGGACAGGAGTTTCTTGCCCTTGCCTTCTGCATGTTCCCTCCAGTTTAATGCTTGGACTGGGTGTGAAGCTGAGTACAGTCCACTGGGTGCCCAGGGCTGTGAATCACACAGGAGAAGCTCAGCCAGCTTCCTCCAACGAGCTGGTGGACTCGAACCCCCAGCCAAGCCTGGCTCTGGGCGAGCAGCACAGCTGCCTGGGGTCCCTCCCAGAGCTCCTTCCGCAGCCGAAGGACCAGCGTTGTGTCTCCTGGGGTGACCGCCCAGAAAGCCCATAGAGCAGTCCTCGGTCACAGGGTTCAGACTGAGTGGGTGACACCCACCTGTGAGAACGACCTTGGGAAATTGTAGCCCGACAGGCATGGCAGGTTTGGGTTTTCCTGCATGAAAGAGCCTGGTGGCACAGGGGTTCAAGTACCTGGATGCTGATTGAAAGGTCAGCAGTTCAGACCCACCAGCTGCTCTTGAGGTTAAAGATAAGGCGGTCAGCTGGTCAGCTGGCGCGGTGACCCCTTCTGACAGGCTCGGGCAGTTCTGCTCCACCCTCTGCAGTGGCTGGGGGCCAGGGCCGCTGGGGGCAATGGGTTGGGTTCAGGTTGGGGCCTGGTCTGGCCCACCATCCCGTCCCGCTGACCGACCTGTCTTTGCCCCCGGCCTGGCCAGTTGCTGGAGAAAGGCCTCCCCAGCATGCAGCAGTCCCTGCTTCAGGTCATCTACAGCCTGCTCAGCTACGCCGACCTGTCGGGCATCCCCGTGAAGCAGTTCAACGTGGAAGTCCTCAAGACGATTGAGAAGTACGTGCAGGTGAGTGTCCCTAACATGCGGGAGCACCTTCACGTGAGCACGGGTGTCAGCTGGGCTCCTGAGGGCTGAGAGACGGTGCACAGCAGGAGAGAGACAGACACCAGGACAGCGATGGTTAAAGATCCAGAGGCTGGGGGCAGGGGACCGAGATGAGGAAGGCTGGGAACTGGGGGAGGAGTGAGAGAAGACTCAGAGGCCCTGAGAGGCAAGAGTTAAACTCTCAGCTGCTGACAGGAAGCACCCAAAAGGCCCCCAGGGGGACCCCGCCTGGGCCAGGGGCGCCCAGGGAGAAAGGCCAGGTGATCTGCTCCTGACCTGAGATGAGAACTGGACAGTGCCCACCACGGCTCCTCACTGCCCTGAAAGGGATCACAGTCCCCTGTCCGGTGTGACAGGAAGGTGGGACAGAACTCAAAGTCCCATCAACACCAGGATCTTGAGTCTGACAGACGATGACCCTTTGACACCCTCCAGGCTGGAACTGGATCCACCGCCAGGCTGAGCTTGCAATCTTCTGAGGGACCTAGAGAGATCCCTGCGCACTGGACGGGTCTCAGTCCTTACAGCACCCACCACACAGCACTGCATCACATTGTTTCCTAAGGAGAAAGCAGGAGGCAGGAAGAGAGGAAAGGACGGGTGGAAACAGGAGACACAGGGGGGAAAGGGGAATATGCTGCTGCAGGTGGGGTTACAGTCGGTGTCTGGAAACAAACGTGAGGGGACGGATCACTGGAACCTTTCACCCAAGTCAAAAGAAAAAAGTTTTGAGGAAATAATATTAAACAAAAACACCTACTTTAAAAAAAACAAAACAACATGCGGCTTTCTTATCAACTACATACAACACTCAAAGCCCACCCCTTGGGAAACCCCATGGGCAGTTCTGCTTCATGTACCCACAACCAAGCTGTCGGTGCATAAAACAGGTGGGATTTCTATTTTCCTCCAAGATTTAGAGAATGCCGAATTGCCAAAAATGGCACCTTGTTCTTTTAAAATCTGTATTTATTTTAATGTAAGTTTGGTCATTTTTTAAAAGTGTCTTGTTTGCTAAATGTAGCATCTCTTGTATACAAATTGTCTTTTCTTCTTGGTGCCTTTTCTTTGTCAGGGAATTCCCAGTTCTGTTTTGTTTACTTTAACAAGCGTGAGTTTTTCTGCTCAGGTTTCCCAGGCTGGAAGTCCGTGCTCTCGGGAGGGCAGGCCCTGCTGGCCCTAGAAGGTCTCATACTTCTCCCTCGGCGTCCAGGAGGGTCACAGCTCAGGGGCCTGGGCGCCCGTGTTGTTTTAAAGAAGTGAATTCTGACTCATTAAGAAGTTAAGGGCATTGCTAGTATAGTGGTTAAAACACTGGTCTGCTAGCTTCAAGGCTGGTGGTTTGAACCCACCAGCTGCTCCACCAGAGACAGGTGAGGTGGCCTGTTCCTGTACAGGTGACGTCTCAGAAGCCCCGGGGCAGACGTCCTCTGTCCTCCAGGGTCTCCATAAGCGGGAATCTGCCCCACAGCGGTGTGTGTGAGAAATCTAACGGGGCCGTGTTTCCTTCCTGCCCGCAGAGCGTCCACTGGAGAGAAGCCCTCAATATCCTGAAGCTGGTGGTCTCTCGGTCCGCCAGCCTGGTGCTGCCCACCTACCAGCACAGCGACCTGGCCAAGATTGAGATCCACCACGTGTGGACCAGCGCGTCCAAGGAGCTGCCCGGGAAGACGCTGGACTTTCACTTCGATATCTCAGAGGTGCTGACCTGCGTTACACACTGCCGAGAGCTGCCGGGGCCTGTGGTGTCTGGGGCGCGTGGTCCTTGTCTGGGGAAACAAAACCAGCTCTTTCAATGTTTGTTAACAATGAAGACTTGGGGCAGGGGGCAGGGGAGATTGGGGAGAGATGAGGGGACAAAACACTGTAAGTAACAAATGAAAAACCAATTTCTTTGAATACTTTCAAATCACAATTTTGAATGAAATGAAGACTTCTACAGCCCTGGTAGTGTAGCATGTTAAGTGGTGGTCTGCTAACTGAAAGGTCAATGGTTCAAATCCACTAGCAGCTCTGTGAGAGAAAGAGTCTCTTCGCATCAAAAGCCTGGCCGGACAGTCCCCATGCGTTTGAACGGGCTCAGCAGTGGTGGGTTTTAAGGCCCAGTCTGGAGCCCTCAGAGGGTACAGTTAACACTCCCAGTGGCTACCCTAGGCCTGGGAAGCCCGTTTCCAGCTGTTCCAGGGTCACGTCCTGCAAGCGACTTAAAGGTGTGCATGTCATTTCATTTGCTTATGACCACACATTGAAGTGGCTCTTCACATGCGCGAGGCTGGAGTTGAGATTTGCTCAGAGCAAGTCCGGGCCATCTTCCCAGAAATCAGCTGCTGGAACCCTGAGGAGCCCAGCTCTGCACCCCCACACATGGAGCTGCCGGGATCAGCATCCCCTTGGCAGCCCTGGGTACCCCAGTCCTAGCTCATCACCAGTTATTCTGCCTGTTTGTGACCTGGCAGGGCGGAACTGCTCCAGGGAGGTCTCAGACCGTTGTCTGTACCTGGGCAGACGGCCCTCACTCTCTCCTGTGAGCAGCAGGGGAGTTCAAATCACTAACCTTTCAGCAGCTTTGATGAGCCGGGCACTGTACCCGCCGGGCAGCTGGGCAGGAGTAGCTGTTGTTGTTGTGTACCACTGAGTAGGAACCAAGCCATAGCTGACCCTCCAGCGGAATGTCAGAGGCAGTAAAATACACAGGAGAAGATGGCCCAACTTCCTCTGGCAGAGCAGCTGGGTTTGAACTGCATACCTTCAGGTCGACGGTGCAGCTCCTTGCCCTTGGCGACAAGAGCTCCCTCCCAGCCAGGGGCACTGGTGCTGAGTTCATTTGGCTGAAGGTGTGAAGCCTCACTGCCTGAATCTCTCTGTTAGCCACTGGGCTCAAGCCCCCTAAAGCAGAAGCCGCTGCACCTATGGTGCATGCAGGCTCTAACTGCTGCCTTCTGGCCAGCGGCTGGCCCGAACCGGGCACTTTCAGGACTGAGGAGCAAATCAGCTCACAGAAGGAGCAGGCCCGATCGCTCCATGGTGCTGAGCTGCACTGCTGGGGACAGGCAGGCCTCAGAGCTCACAGGTGTGCTTCCAGACCTCAGGGAGGCGAGCACACGGTACAGCCAGTCACACTGGGCGGTTTTGGTTTCCCGATTCATGTCAGAGTTCTGTCTGTGTTGTGCCCTGGCCTTCAAGAATGCAATAGGGAGATCAAAAACGGAAATGGTCCTAGGAGACACATGAGCACATGCTGCTGGGAATGTGGCCCCAGTAGACTCACCGTGGCAGAGGAATGTGGCCCCAGTAGATTCACCGTGGCACAGGAATGTGGCCCCAGTAGATTCACCGTGGCACGGGAATGTGGCACCAGTAGGCTCGCCACGGCATGGGGTGGTCCCTGACCTTCCATTTCTGAGGCCACCAGGTCTGTGAGGCGTGCAAAGCGAGGTATCCTTGGGGTTATATCAGGGAGGGTTTTCACTGACACCCTAGACCTCTCTGACATTTTCTCCTAATATCCAGAATGAGATGGCTTTTTTCTGCCATCGTGATACCTGCTTTTGTGGGGTTTTTTAAAATGTATGTGGATCTTTGATTTGAGTTTCTTTTTTCCAACAAGGACCACCATTTAGATAAATGTTTAGTAATTGAGAACACGTAATAGTTGCTGACTCAAGGTTGGGAAGAGTGACGGGTCTGATAACAAACCGTCTCCAACCTTACGCATCTGAAAGCAGACTCTTCTTTCTCTTTCCTGAGCATTTGGCTTTCAATCCTCATCGGCGACCTGTAAACCAGTGACTTCGACTTATTCTCAGCTGATGACAAGTCGGGGAGACGTGATGAGGCTGCACTTAATTAGAGTGTATGTTTGAAATCAGAAGAATTAGCCCATTTGCAACACTGAGTTAAATACCAGTGTTTCATTCCAAAAGGGATACTTGTTTTAATCAAGGACAAATAAAAGATTAATATAATAGTAGTCAAAAGGGAAGGAATATGGAACAGGACTTCTGATTTTGACATTCTGGAGCCATTGAGGTTTGTTGAGTCTCCAAAACGGTTTCCCTAAGATAGCTTTTAAACCTTGGACTAAAACTATCCCCTGAAGTCATCTTTGACATTATTTTTTAATTGTCAAAATGTATCTTCTTTGAGCATTGTGCTCCTTTAAAGAATCATCTGTGTGATTCAGTCTAAGGCCACTCCAAAGGTGGGAGGGAGCGCATGGAGCTGAGGGAGGACCTGGGAACGGAGGCACCGTGAGAGCGGAACCAGGGCCACTGCATGGTCTGTGTGGAAACTGTTGAGAGGGTGTGTCTTTGGTTCTGTAGATGTAAACAGATGTAAACAGAGGTGGTCTGGGGTGCCTCTGACCAGAAGTCCCCAATACGCAGCACAGTGCATGAGACAGAAGAGTTGTGTGTGTTCCACCTCCAGACTCCTGTCATCGGGCGCCGGTACGATGAGCTGCAGGATTCTTCAGGGCGCGATGGCAAGGCCAGGGCCATGGCTGTCACCCGGAGCACGTCCTCCACCTCGTCAGGCTCCAACTCCAACGTCCTGGTTCCTGTGAGCTGGAAACGGCCTCAGTATTCTCAGGTAGAGATCCTGGACTTGAATGAAACTTGTCAGAGGGATTATTGTTGTGGTTGTGTATCATCAAGTCAGAACCCGTCCATAGCTGACCCTGCAGTGGGTTTTCAGAAGCAATTAAGCTCACAGGAGGAAACTGCCCATCCTTCTCCTACAGACCACCTGGTGGATTCGAACCACAAGCCTTTGGGTTGGCAGCACAGCTTGTTACCACTCAGCCACCTGAGTGCCCTTTGGAAGGGGACTGCAGGGAACTATTGAGCAGCAGAGGCCTCAGTGGGTCAGTGGTAAAGTGTGCACCTCCCATCTCAGCAGACATAGGTTCGAGTCCCAGCCAGTCACCTCATGTGCACTGTCAGAAGAGACCTGTGATGCCGCAGAGGCCAGCAGAGCCTCCAGGATAAGGTGATGGATGTGGGAGCCAGGCCAGGTGTGCTTCTCCCCAGATCAGCCAGTGATGGACCAGGTTCACTGGTGTGAGGGACACTGACAGAGCCCCACCACTGTGGCCCATAGTCACCCTGCAGGCCCAGAACTGGCCTCATCCCCAGATCAACTTCTAGCCAAGCAGTGGACTGGCCTGAGGGACAAACAATACACTGGGAGGGTCCACAGCCCTTACAACAGACAGCCATACAAAACCAAATCAGCAGCACCGACCCAGAGAAGAGGAAGAGATTGGGAAGAAGGAGTGGTGGAAACAGTGACCACAGGGATGGAGTGGGAAGGCCGCTGTTACACCGTAACAGAACGGGAAGCCAGCCCACTCCATAAGCTGTCCACTCCAGTCCTGCCCAAAAGTTAAGAGAGCCAACACGGAGATGGCACATGGCCACGCGCCTATGGAGGGGAGTGGGTAAATGTCGGGGTGCTAACCAAAATGTTGGGAGTTTGAATCCACCACTTGCTGTGGGAGAAGACTGAGCTGTGCTCTCCTGTTAGGACTTACAGCCTGGGAAAGCCAGTGGAGGGTCACCGTGGGGATCGACGTGGCAACAGTGGAGCTTTTGGTGTGAGGATAATGCGAAAGACCGCCTGGTGGCACTGTAGTTAAAGCGCTTAGATACCGGCCGTAAGGTTGGTGGTTTGCACCCACGAGCTGCTGCATGGGAGAAAGATGTGGAGATCTGCTGCATGTGGGTTTGCAGCCTTGGGGCCCCTGTGGGGCAGCTCTCTGTGCTGCACAACAGCTAAGAGTCAGGACCCGTTCAAGGCAGTGAAGCTGGTTTTCTCATGGATGTCGGTTTAGGGATTTTTATGGGGGTGTTTTGAGGAGCCACCTGGGGCAGCACCATCCTGGTCTTGAGAGAGATAATGTGAGCTTCACTTGGAACATCCGAGTAGTCACCTTTGGCAAAGGACTCTTCTTCTGAGCAGTTGCCACCAGGGAGGCACACGCCCCTTGGAGCCCCTGTGCCTGAGATCAGTAGGCCACATGCGTCCAGGGACCAATCTCAGGAGGCAGGAAGCAGGAGGAAAGAAGGAGGAATGAAAATTGGAAACACAGGGTGGAAGTGGAAGAGTGCTGTGACCTTGTGGGAATTATAATCAGTGCCATGAAACACGTATGAAACATTGACTGGAAATCCATTCGCTTCATACATTTTCACCCAGGTCACAATACAAAGTCGAAAAGAAAAGAAGCATGGAGCTGCCATGCCCCTTGTTGGCATTCAGTTAACTGTGGAAAATGAATGAACAAAAATACACATTGTAAAAAATAGAAGGATAACTACATGTGTGGGAACTCAAGGGGGTGAGGGCTGAGGGTAGATGGGACAAAACCACAGCCTTGAACAGTTTGGTGGATGGAGGCAGAGGGGAAGGAAATGGGAAGGATCCAGGTGAAAAGACAGGGAAGTTATGGGTCTAATGGTGATTAATTTTATAAAACCTAATGCATGAGAATGATTGTATGAAACACGATGTGAATGAAGAACAGTGTGGAAAACAATGGAGACGAACTTTGTAAGCAAACCAAATTAAAAAATACACCTTTAAAGATTCATTTCAATAGATCTCATTAAACTAATCAAAGTTTTGTCATATTAGCATGCAATTAGTATAAGGGATTAGTTCTAAGATCTTTGCTTTCTATCAGTTTACACAGTGTTCAGAGTGGGGGTGTCCTGTGCCTCCACTGGCACTGGCCACATTCTGAGTCCCGAGCACTCAGCCACAGCGTCTGGGTGGTGGCACCCCTGGGAAGGGGCCTCCATCGACGCCCCTGATTAATCCTGCCTGTGTGTCTTCCAGAAGAGGACCAAGGAGAAGCTGGTGCACGTCCTCTCTCTGTGTGGACAAGAAGTCGGACTCAGCAAGAACCCATCGGTGAGCTGAGGCGTGGGTCCCCCGTTTCCTCCAGTTGGTGAATAACTTGTTCGGGGCTTTTTCGTTTTCAGTTTATTACATTCTTCATAAGCATGAAGGGTGGACGGACAGTGCAGGACAGGAAGGTCCCGAGTAAGACTGATACAGTGACTGGGGCAATGGGGGTCGCTGTGTCAGATTAGCGAGACTGGGTCAGGACAGGGCAGGCTTCCGAGTTGCTGTTCATGGGGTCGCTATAGGTCACAGGCGACTGGACAGCACATAACAGCCCATCAGTGTCCAAAAACCAAGCCAAGCCAGTGGCCGCCACGTCTGTTCCGATTCATAGCAACCTCCCCCGGGTTTCCACCTGTAAATGTTTACAGAAGGATGCCCATTCTTCTCCTGGGGAGGTGCTGATGGATTTGAACCATTGGCCTTTCAGTGGGCAGCCTGACACATAAAGCTCTGTTCTGCATGCCCCCTAGACTTCCCTGAAAGGAATTCATAGCTACTTCCCTGCTACATGCAATATGCGAGGAGCTCTGGTGTCTTAGTGGTGAGGAGCTGCTGTGCAAACTCAAAGGTGGGCAGTTCGAATCCACCACTTGCTCCAAGGGAGAAAGATGGGCAGTCTCTTCCTGGTCATTTATAGCCTCTGAAAACCCTCTACACGGTCAACCATAAGTTGATTCCAGCTCGATGGCGTATAACAGCATACACCTGTGTAAAATACCTGCCTTTTCAGTGTAATTTAGCTCTAAACGCACATCAAATAACAACTGGTGGGCTCAAACCTCTGACCTTGCAGGTAGCAGCCCACAATCTAACCCACTACACCAGCAGGCCTCCTAAATGAAATCCTCTAGACCAAACTAAACCCAGTTCCACTGAGATAGTCCGGCCCTCAGCGACCTTGTAGGGCCCAGCAGAACTGCCCTGTTGGGTTTCCAGGACTGTGATGTTTATGGGAGCGTCCGTGGGGCCTGGTCTTCCTCCCACAGAGTGGCTGGTGAACTCACTGGCAGAGAGGCGTGGCCCTGGGTTAGTAGTAGAACTGCCCAGGGAAATAAGCACATTCATCGCCCTGGAGTTGGAAGCTGCTCATAGCCAAGCCTCCTCAGAGGCTGTAAATTTCAAGAGAGGAGACTATCCTTCTCTCAAGAAGTCACTATGAATGGATTCAAACCACCAAGAGATGCCACGTTTGGTTGAAACGTTATTGTTGTGTGCCATCAAGTCAGATGTACTCCTAGCTGACCCTCCATCGGGTTTTCAGGAGGAACTATGCCCCCATAGAGAGATGGCTATCACACTACAGTGCCCTCCCTTCACCCAGAGTTGACAGCTAAACTCAGCATCCCGTCCTGTGGGTCAGAACTGACCTGAAGGCCCGAGGGCAGGGCTGGCCTTTCAGCATGGGGTGTGCCCAGCAGGCGCTGGTGGCAAAGCATTCGGGCTTGTGTGCAATTTATTATCTCCACAAAGTTCTTTCAAATTCCCCAGTTTAAGAAAAACCAAATCATTAAAAATAGAAGCTGAGTTTGTAGAATATTAACATACGTTTCTAGATTAACAAGATTTCTAGAACTGTTTCTTTTTTGTTGTGCTGTCTGCTTGAGGGGAGGGAGAGGTGGTTGTGTTGTTTTGTTGTGTGGACCGACGGGCAGGGCATGGGTTTGAATCCTGAGTACCGCTCTGAGCTGCGCTGTGGAATTCTCCATCTCAGCCTGACTCAGTCTTGACTCGGCTCCTGGTTTACCACGGGAAGGGTTCACTTCCTGCCCTCACAAGTCACCCTGCAAAACACGTCCCGGTAGCAATAGCTCTGAAAGTATTATTCATACAGAATGTGGTGAGAGTGTATGTGTGTATGTGTTAGCATTTTCAGCCTTAATCAGAGACAATGGAAAAGGGTGGGTGTGTGTGTGTGTGTGTGTGTGTGTGTGCCTGCCTTAGTTCAGAAACAATGGGAAAGTTTTCCGCCTGTTCCAATGTGTATGTGTAGACATGCTTAATTGTTTCACACACACACACAGAGGTGGGTTCGGAGGCTGCACTGCACCCTGAGCCCTCTCTTTCAGGGTGAGAGCTTGCGTCTTGGCCCGTCTCAGAGTCCAGGGCATCTGTCCAACATAAACAACCAGGGAGCAGGCTAAAAATACCCCCGGGAGCCCAGGGCGCGGGGGGTGTGGGGCTGCGGCTCAGGGCCGTTCCTGTCCCTCCAGGTGATCTTCTCATCGTGCGGGGACGCGGAGCTGCTGGAGCACCAGGTGAGCCTCGTGTCCTCGGAGGACGGCGCCAGGGACCAGGACAACGCAGACGACGCCAATAGCGAGCAGCAGTTCAGGGTCTTCCGGGACTTCGACTTCCTGGACGTGGAGCTGGAGGACGGGGAGGTAGGGGTGTCCCCGAGCACGCGCCCTCGGCAGTGGCAGCTGCTAGCTGAGGCCTGGAGCTGGGGGCCTGCAGGTCCTGGTGGTCGGGTCCTCTGCTAGGGGCTCTGTCCTGAGAGTACTTCCTCGGGGGGCCCATTGCAGTGGCTTCTGCTGCGGACCACACCCATCCTGCCTGGGGAGGCCTCCAGGGGAGTGACCATTCTGAGTGAGTGTGTGTATGTGACAGAGAGTGGGGGCGAGAGGGAGAGAAAAGAGGGGGGGAGAGAGAGAGAGAGAGTGTGTGTGTGTGTGTGTGTCCTGAGGCTGCCGGGTGCCCAGCACCTGTCCAACCCTTTGGACAGTCCCTGGCTTGGTAACCCTCAAGCTCACCTGCCATGCTGTAGGGAGACTCCATGGGCTGTGGTGCTGGGGGTCGTCTGGGCTGAAATCAGGAGGGCTATGAATAAACAGGGCGCACAGTGCTCCAGCTTCCCACCCAGACATCAGCCCATCGCAATTCAAGTCCCAACCAGTAGGTCCTAGCTTGTAAGTGTTTATTTTGAATGATGGACTTAACAGGATGCCCAAGTTATGAGTCATGGTTTGGAAATTATCCCTCCCACACCCCACCCACTCATCATCATGCAGAGAGCTTTAAAAGGGCGAGGAGGAGCCCTTGTGGCTCAGGGGTTAAAGCACTCAGCTCCTAACTGCAGGTCAGAGGTTCGAACCCAGCAGCTGCCGCCTAGGAGAAAGATGCTACCATCTGCATGCGCAGGACTGTGGCCTTGGGGACCCCGTGGGCAGTTCCACTCAGCCACACGGGGTCAGTCCTACAGGCCCGCTGTGAGTTGGAATGGACCAGATGCCGGGACAAGTGAGGGGAGCCCTGGTGGTGCATTGGTTAAGAACTCTGCTGCTGGCCCACCAGCCCGCCACAGGAGGAGGTGGTCAGCTCCTGTGAGGTGCGGCCTTGAAGGTCCCGTGGAGCAGGCCTCTGTCCATAGTTCCGTCCTCAGCCCTGAGCTAAGCCAGGTTCCACTCCACAACAGGAAGTCGATGGAAGGGACGCCCAGCTAGACAATGTGTGTGGTCTCAGGATCAAAGCCCCTCGGGGCTTCTGTGCCTGGCCTTCCAGGAGCCCACAGCCAGGTTTCTCCTGAGGTGCCCCAGGCTGACTCAGACCCCCAGCCCTTCTCAGCGGTAACCATGCGCGTACATGCCCGATGCTGAGCGAGATTAAACCCAGACCCACAGCTGATCTGGCCATTCTGATGTAAGAGGCCCCTCTGTCGGCTCTCCAAGGCAGTCAATCCTGACAGGGTCAGACAGCCTCACCTTTCTCCCCTGGAGTGGCTAGTGGATCCGAACCACTGGCCTTTCAGCTCACAGTCCAGCCCGTAGAGGGCCACACCACAGGGCCCCTCCACGGGCGACAGCCTAGGGAGCCCCTGAGGCGGTTTCAGTCGGCCACACAGGGTTGTATGAGCCGGGAAAGACTACACACCCTTGGGTGAAATAGCTTCAGAATGTCTTGAATTCTCTCTGTAAGGAGTTGCCCTGGAACTTTCCAGAATCGCTCAGGTGCTGTGACGTTGCTGTGAATTGCGCTCTTAGTGTTAGAAGCAGCATCAGAGGTGACACTTTCTGCCCTGGCTCATGACCAGCACTGCATTCCCCAGAGCGTTTAACAGTTCCCTCATAAACAGATTCTTTTGGCATTTGGGGGTGGAGGGATGTGTGTTGTGAAGACCGAAGTTGTCGCTGAAGTGGAAAGATATCTCAGAGATGGCGTTGATGGCTGTGGCCCGGCCCAGCGGGCACTAAGAGGACGCCGGGATTTTTCAGATGCTTGCTGCTGACCTGGCTTTTCCCCCTTTGGGGCGCTGTGTCTTTATTTTTAAAGGGGCATCTACTTAAATGTCTACTAGGCCTGTTTGTTAACAGCAAGCTAACACTTAGGGCATTTAAGATAAAAATGTGACTCTCTTTAATGTCATCATTTTAAATAGATTCTTTATTTGTCTCTCTGTCTGTTTTCTGCTACCCAGGAACTTCAGGTAAGTCAATGCTGTTTTGACTCTGATATGCTCCTAAGTTTTGCATCATTGCAGACGTTTAACAGTGTGGTGGCTGCCTCCCCACTCCTCCGGGCATCTGCGTGTGTGCTGGTCTTTGTGCGCATGCCCGGGCAGGGGTGTGTGATGGAAAAGGTTGGGGGTTTTGTTGTTTTGTTTGGGGGATTTTTTTCTCCCTACTCTTGACTACAAATCTTTTAAAAAGGCTAAATTTGAATTTTTTTTCATCACAAGTATTTTGGGTATGTTATCCAGAGGGGCCAGTGCCTGGAGAGGGGCATCATGCTTGGTAAAGGAGAGGGTCAGGGAAAGAGAGCAGAAGCCCGTTGGTGAGGTGGACTGGCATGGTGCCCACACGGTGGACACAGCTGAGGGTGAGACTGCACAGGGCCGGGCTGGGCTTGGTCCACCTGTGCGTGCAGGGCGTAGTGAGGAGCTGGACTGAGTCTATCGCACCCCAAAATGACCGCACACCTGCCTCTCAGGCTGTGTGCTTCTGTCTCTTCAAGGAGAGAATGCGGCAGTCTGATACCATTGGAAGTTTATAATTTCTGAATAGGCATTTGCCCAAGGAACTTGGTTTTGCTGTAAAATCCTTTTATTACAGTGAAAATCTGTAATTTGCATGTATGGACACACCATCTCTGCTTCCCATCCTTTCTTTCCCAGCATCTGGGGCTGTCTCTGCAGAGTCTGGGAGGTGTGGAGGGTTCCGTGTTAGTCCACGGTTGGAGCCCATCGGTTGCTCCGAAGGAGAAATATGTGGCAGTGGCTTCTGCAGAGACGGTCGCCTTGGAGACCGTGAGGGGCAGCTCTGCTCTGCCTGCAGGGTCCTGGGAGGTGGAACCACCGCCTGGAAGTCCGATTAGTCTGTTTGGGATGCTGTGACCGTCAAGCTCTAGGCTGCTAACACAAAGGCTGGTGATTTGAATCCAGAAGCTGCTCCGAGGGAGCCGCTGTGACTATCGTCTTCCGTGAGCAGGGCAGGCCCGAGGGCGCGTGACGCAGCCCCGAGGACTCTGTGAGGCATCCAGGCCCGAGGGCGCGTGAGGCAGCCCCAAGGACGCCATGAGGCAGCCCCGCTCTGCCCACAGGTCTCTGGTTGAGGACGTGGAGGTGGTAGCAGGAGCTAAGCCATGTGGTGACTGTAGAGCTGTTCCCCCCACATTCTTGAGACTTTCAGGGGATAATAGTCCTTACAAAGCCCAGTTTGCAGTTGAATTAGGAACAGCCTAGCTGGCAGTATGGGCGCGGAGTCAGTGGCCTCTCTCTCACCCTGGGGGTGAGCTCCAGCTGCCCTGGCCTTGGGTTAGCTCCTCTGTCCTTCTCCATGGAAACCGCTGTGGCCAAAGCCGGCCTCACCTCCTGTCCCCCTGCTGATGCCCGAGCCCTGGCCATGTGCTCCCACCTCACCCCCCTCAGTTCCCCTGCAGGCACAGCACTGGGCCCTGGAAGGTGTAGATGAGGGGCCCTTTCCACTGGTTTTTAACATCAGTGGGCCTTTTTGTACTGACTTCTCAGGAAGATGGGGGGAGGGGGATGGATGATCACGATCTAGAATTTCACAAAACTGACTTTTAAAAGAGGTGATCTGACTACTCTTCTAAGGAATCACATGACCTGACCACTCTTCCAAGGACACTTTCTGTGTTTGTGTCAGGGGATCCTAGTGATGCGATGGGTTAAGCAGCCGGCTACTTGCAGAAAGGTTGGAGGTTCAAAACCACCAGCTGGACTTCAGGAGAAAGGGCTCACACTTGGCTCCCATAAAGCTTTCCAAACCCTCTCCCACCCCAGGCACCCCGAGTCAGGTTTCCAAACCCTTCCCAACCCTGGGCACCCCCGGTTGGCTTTCCAAATCCTCTCCAGCCCCAGGCACCCCCAGTTGGGTTTCCAAACCCCCTCCAGCCCCAGGGACCCCCCCAGTCGGCTTTCCAAACCCTCTCCTCCGGCCCTGGGCACCCCGAGTCAGGTTTCTAAACCCCGTCTGGCCCCAGTTAGCCTCAAGTCAGCTTTGCAAGGCAGTGAACCTTTATGGGAGGAGTCTACCTCTTCTTTCTCGTGGATTTGAACTTCTGAACCTTCAGTCCACAGCCCACACATAACACACTGTACTACCAGGTCTGGGTCATCAACACATAACTCAGGAAACAAGTCAGAATGGCCCCAGTTCCCTGAGGTCATCAAGGACATCATCCAAGGAGAGCAGTAGGGGTCAGGGGTCCAGGTAGTCCAGGGAGGTTCCAGGTGAGGCCACCTCACACAGCAGGCTGCCCCGCCAGGGCTCCTTCCCAGGCAGATTGCAGCCCGGGAGACCCTGTGGGGAGTTGGACTCCATCCCCCAGGGTGGCTCCCGGTCAGAACCACCCAACAGGTCCATTTTCACATCTGTGTACACAGTTCTGGGCCCTGGGGTGGTGAGGGCTCCCAGTGAGAAGTGTCCAAGGGACCTGAGCTCAGGGACCAAGAGGCTGAGAGGCCCAGGCACAGCACAGGGACTGAGTATGGACAGAGCAGTCAGGGGTGAGGCCAGGATTCAGGGACTGAGTGTGGACGGAGCAGTCAGGGGCCAGGACAGAATTCAGGGACTGAGTGTGGACGGAGCAGTCAGGGGCCAGGACAGGGCACGGGGACCGAGTGTGGACGGAGCAGTGGAGGGGCCAGGAGAGGTGCAGGGACCGAGTGGCCGGCATGTCGTTGCAGGGTGAGAGCATGGACAACTTCAACTGGGGCGTGCGCCGACGCTCACTGGACAGCCTGGACAAGTGTGACATGCAGCTGGACCAGCGCCAGCTGGCAGGGGGCACGCCCAGCCTCAGCAAGATGAACGCTGAGGACTCGGACGAGTCGTCGGAGGAGGAGGGCCAGCTCCTGGAGCACGCAGACCTCGTGAGTAGGGGCTGTCCCCGGGCACGGAGGCAGGTCCTGGGGCCTTTGGGGTCACGGAACCCCACCTCGCCCCCACCTCCCCCAGCATCTCAGCCATTTTGCATCATTTGCTGACGTAAACACGTACGGGGGCAGGTGTTTGTTACTGCAGGCTGGTCCCCACCCCACCCCCCGGATTTTTTTTCCAGTGGGGTTTTCTTTTTCTCCCCTGCATTTTCCAGCCATCTGAAATGGGACAGACACCTCACGTTAATAGACAGCAGCTACTGAACATAAAGTCCTGTGCTGGGGAAATGTTCCGAATGGCCCTGGTAGCACAGAGGCCAACCTCTTGGCTGCTAAGTAGAGGGTCAGCGGTTCTAGCCCACTCAGCAGCCCTGACCTGGCCATCTGTTGCTGAAAGTTGACTGTAGGGCAGCTTTCCTCCGTCACACAGGACACTGTGCGTCGGAACAGGCTAGACAGCAGAAGTCAGATATAAAGTTTACACCCATCAGCCAGCACCGGGGCACGTGGCTGCGCCTCACCGTGGACACGGCTGGAGTTTCTGAAGAGCAGGCATGTGCCCACCATGCACGGCCCCTCTCCTCTCTCCGCAGATGATGACCCTGTCCCCCTCAGAGGACGCCAACCACATGGAGTCGCTAGCCATGGCCTGTGACGCCTCACCGGCTGACCCCCATTCCTACAGCACCAGGATGGCAGCCTACGGCGCCGCTCTGCCCGACGGGAATGGCCTGCAGGCTGCTGAGGGCTCCAAGGTGAAGCCAGCGGGGCCGTTTGGACCTGGTTTCCTTAAAGAGAAGTACTTACAATGCTCCAGGCATTCCTGGAGGGAAAGGCAAGGTGGGGGGACTCTTTTTCTTCTTGTCTCTTTGCTGTGGGGGCCTCAGAGCCAAGTTAGGCATCTCCTCATGAGAACGAGGCCTGGCATGGACCTCTAGGGTGAACCTCGGCCTCTGCCAGCAGGAGGCCCACTGCTTGCCCCAAATGGGTGTGTACCCAAGGCCGCTGGGACTTTGTGTGACTCTTACAAACATGCTAAGTGAGGGTGGGAGCACAGAGGGGGCCGTCTTCCCGCAAAGGAACCCAGGATACAATTTGCCCATTGACTCACCTCCCCCTCCTTGGCGTGCACTAAAGGAATTCTCAGCGCCTCACAGCATTATGCTAGGTTTGCACATAGCTGTCTTACTCAGACTTTCTCAGAAGACAAGTGCCCAATGAATATCATTTTCTTATTTTAAAAGAAGATTGGGTTAATGAGACCTTGGCTTCTTCTACCAGGAAAAAAAAATACATTCACACTAACCCCAGCTTCCTGGGCTGCTTGGGCCTGGAGCATTCCCCAACACTATTGCTCTGACACATTCTTGAAACCTCCAGCTGAAACTAACCCTTGTGGTCACCTGTCACTAAGTAACAAACTGGCCTAACGAACTTTCCTGACTACTGTGCTCCTTTTAAAAAAAATCATCTATGTGAGACCAAGTGGTCAACAAAGACTTGAAAACAGAGATAAGACAGTAGAGGGGCAGGGAGACTAGATAAATGGAGACAGGACAAGCAGAATGCAAATGAGAATATTCACAAATTATGAAAAGTATAACCAGGGTCCCCGAACAGCTTGTGTAGGAATTGGGTCATGGGAGTCTAAGCTGTGTGTAAGCCTTCATTAAAAACACATTTTTAAATTAATAAAAAAGAGATTAGCTAAAAAGGAAACTATGATGAGAAAGGCAACATACAATAAGAGAGTACAAAAGAACTAAAATTTAAAATCCTCGAGCAATATGTGTATCACTTAAATTTTATTTTAGCAGAATTTCCTGTAGTTGTTCTACCCGAGAAACAGTCTGCTCCCACTCTCTGTCCCACACGCATGCCCATTAGCATAGAATTCTGTTTTCTTACATTAAAACAACGAGTGTAGCCATTACTGTTGGGATCAGGTAAAGCATTATTTATCCTTGGCTTGGTTCTGCTGCTCTAAGTTTGAAAGATAAATGAGAAAGAAATTATCCAAAAATATTTTCCTATTGAGGCCTTTTTAAAAAACCCTGTTATTCTTTATTTTCATATATACACCGAAAACCCAGACCTGTCATCTTGGGAGGGGGAGGAAATCTTTGTCATTGAAAAAGCAGACAATCAACCGAATTGCAGTGCTGGAAAAATATTGAGACTTCATTGAAAGTCATAGTGAAGGTCTTCCTTTTGCAACAGCACTATTAATCAGGATTCTTAGCGTTAGCTGAGTTCTCTTTTTATAGTCAAAAGGGGGGCTGGAGGGAGGTTGACTCACAAAGGGACTTGTTTGTATTAAAAGCACCAGAAGCTCCAGGTGAAAAGTTAAACTTCCAGAAAGGACATCACAAAACAAACATGAAGTTGTCAGCATCCAAGTTCCTTAGAGTTGGTTTTTTGCTATAGTTTTATCCACCTTTTTAAACTGTAATTTGGGGGGAAATATGTAGAACTTGTTAGTTTCCCGTTCAGCAATCCAAACCTGATTTGTTTTGTGGCCTCGGGAACAGCACTCTCCCTACTTGCTCTCGGGGTTCCCTGTTTTCATTCCACTCCCTTTCTTTTCAGTCTTCTTGTTGTTGTTGTTATGTGCCATCGTGTCACCTGCAACTCACGTACCCAGTGCCTCAGAAGCGGTGGCTGGTCCCAGCCCTGATCACGCTAACCTTCTCACCTTTCTCCTGGTTTATTCTTCGTGGTTTGCATCACTGTGCCTTCGGTGAAGGATCCACGCAGAATCCCACAGCGCTGGTTCGATCCCACAGGGCCAGTCTGCCACTGCCTGGGGGTCCTTCCTTCTCAATGTCTAACCCGCCCAGATTCTCATCTCTGTATTGCTTTTGGGCAGATGTTGTCCGTTACTTTTAAATTGTACTGTGGGTGTAAATTGACAAGGCTTCGGGATTCCACGGTGTCTCCATGCGCATTTCACTGGATGGCAGAGGCCACAGCCCCTCACTTTGCAGGACTCCCACTTCCTACGTGTGTTTCCGGTTCCCACTCCTACACGTTCTGGCCCCTTCCTGCCCTCTGAGCATCATGTTTGGCCAGACGTTGCCCTTCTGGCTGAATCTTGTTCTTTGCGATTGCAGCTCAGCTTCTTACCACTAGGCCACCAGGGCTCCGTAAGTCTTGTCCTTTGGTTCCCATATCACTGACTGTCCCCCACACATACTCTGCTCAGCTGTCTCTTTTATGGCCTGTCTGTCTGCTGGTCAGAAGGCTGTCTGAGGGCTCAGGTGCTCCCTGTCTCCACCACATCAGTAAGTCTGTTCTTTTCCCTCAGTGTGAGGCTGGCCGGATACTCCACTCCTGCTGTGTGAGGACCAGTCCCAGGCAGAACCTCTGTTGACTCTTAGTGCTACAGGAAGTGTGGCTACGCTCCCCACCCCACCCCCGTGCCTGCCTTCTTGTCAGGGCTGATCCCCACTCGCCAGGCTCAGCCCAGCCTCCTTGCCGGTGGTCCTGTTTGTCTCCAGACCCCTGGCCTCCTGGCCGAGACCCTCCTCCTCCTCCTCCGTATGTTCAGTGCATGTCTTCTTACAGCACCTCAGAGCCTTGTCCTCTGTGCGTGGACCTTGAACTTACCAATAGGAAAAGGCCTGGGAATACTGTGGATCAGCGCTTGGTTGCTGACCTACAGGTCAGCGGTTCAAACTTACCAGCAGCTCCATGGGAGAAAGTCCGGATGGGGTGCTCTTGTAGAGATAGCACCTTAGGGTCCCTCCCGTCTGAGCCACTCTGAGCTCCACTCGTCACACGGAAGCAACCCGATGGCACCCAGCAGCAAGGCAGGGGTCCCACGGCAGAGGCAGCCCCAGTGTGGTGATTTGGGAGGAGAGGCCTGGCAGTCCATTGTCAAGATGACAGTGGAAGCGACAGTCAGGGCCCTCCGGCTCAG
Source organism: Elephantulus edwardii (assembly GCF_000299155.1). Lineage (NCBI taxonomy): Eukaryota > Metazoa > Chordata > Mammalia > Macroscelidea > Macroscelididae > Elephantulus > Elephantulus edwardii. The sequence continues at coordinate 35,710,268 of NW_006399754.1, forward strand.
CCATGTATGGGCATGTGCACAAGGACTTGATGGCCACGGGTTTGGGGTCACAGTAAATCTTTAACAGGACCAGATTACCAGGTCTTGTCTCCCAGGGAACAACTGATGGATTCAAACTAGCAGCCGTTTGCGGTTGGAAGCCAAGCACTTAACCACTGCACCGCCAAGGCTCCTCTGTGGAGAGCACAGCCTGGAAATCCCATAGACACTTCTCCTGTGCGTGACACGGTTTGGTTGCTTAGACAGCTGCGTGTTAGGTCATTGACCAAAAAGTCCCCAGCAAGTCCACAAAAGAAATGGGACACATCTTCTTAAGGTTTACAGCCTTGAAAGCCCACTGGGGGAGGCAGCGAGTAGGGGTTTTGTTTTTATTTTTATGCTTTGAATTGAAATTTATAGAGCAGCTGGCTTTCCATTCAGTCATTCAGGTACATGTTTTTAGTGGCATTACAGCCTGACGCTCTAGCAGCACTCCTCCCCCTTCCCCCCTGTGACTCTCCTTTCCATTCATCCCAGTCTTACCTGCCTTCTGAGCTTTCTCTTTGTAAACACTGCCTTTTCTTGTCCTAGGGACTGAGTACCTGCCCAGGGCTACTGTTCACCTTATAAGCATGTCTGTTGTTTGGCTGAAAACCAAGGCACAGGGAGGAGGAGTGATAGGGAATGGCAAAGGACACACTGACAAAGAAGATTAATCAGAACTGGCTTTGACAAGCACTGTGGCATTTGGACAAGAACAAACTGGGAGGAGGGTAGAGAGAATAGTGCAACAATGAATGAATAGAAACCCAAAATCTCTGTAAATGTTTATGAAAATTAATAAAATATAATTATAGAAAAAAAAACAAAGGCAGTGGTTTTATGAGCTGGAGATGATTTAACAGCACGCAACAACAGCAGTATTATCAACATGGCAGGAGCCCCAGGCTGGCACGAATCGCTAAGTGCTTAGCTTCTGGCTGAAAGATTAGTGGTTCAAAGACACCCAGAGGTGGTGGGGAGACAGGCCTGCTGATCCACTTCCACAAAGCCAGAGCCTGGACAGTCCCGTGGGCAGCTCTGTGGGGCGCACGTGAGGGACTCTGGTGGGAGCTGATCAGACCTCACGCAGCGCTCTCCCTTTAACGCACAGACTGTTCCATGGCCACTGTTACACGAGGGCCTTCTGTTCTCCTGTCCTTCCAGGCAGAGGCCGGGCATGAGGGGGAGGACCCCACCATGCAAGAGGACGACCTTTCTAGTTCCATCAATGAGCTCCCAGCCACTTTTGAGTGCAGCGACAGCTTCAGCCTGGACATGACGGAGGGGGAGGAGAAGGGCGAGCGCGGGCTGGACCAGTGCACCCTCGCCAGGTAAAGGTACTGCTGGTAGAGTGGACAGTCCCTCCCCACATGCCATAGCATTCTCACGCCAGCTCTGCTGTGACCACAAAGACAGGGACCTGCTGCCTGACCAGTGCCCATCGCAGGGACAGGCAGAGGTGGACAGTGGGAGGCCTGTTGTTGTTGTTGTTGTTGTTATGTGCCGTCGAGTCGTTTGCAACTCATAGCGACCCTATGTACAACAGCCCTAAACCCTGCTCTGTCCTGTGCAAATCTCATTGCCTCTGACACACCCATCCCGATTACCCCAGTCACTGGATCAATCCATCTCATAGAGGGTCTTCCCCTCCTGCGCTGTCCCTCTACTCTACCCAGCATGATGTCCCTCTCCAAAGACCTGTCTCTCTTTACAACATGTCCAAAGTATGTCAGGCGAAGCCCCAGAATCCTTGCCTCCAAGGAGAAGCCTGGTTTAATCCTCTCTACGATGAATCTGTTTGTTTTCTTGGCAGTTCATGATACATTCAATACTCTTCTCCAGCACCACAGCTCAAAGGTGTCATTTCTCCTTCTATCCTCCCTAGTCATTGTCCAACTCTCTGATGCATAACAAGTGATTGCAAAGACCATGGCCTGTATCAGGCACACCTTAGTCTCCAGAGAGACACCATTGCTCTTGAGTACTTTAGAGAGGTCCCTAACCGCAGACTTTCCCATTGCAAGACAGCCATATATCAGAGACAGGCACGAGTGGACATCGGGGCTGTTGGACACCTGTGTGTTGGAGACACGTATGAACATCGAGATCCACCTACCTGTAAGGAGGCCGGGAGGGTTCTTCACTCAAAGAAGTCTCCATACAGCTTACTCTCCCCAAGTGGGCTGGGTGATGGTCTCGTGCCAGCCATGCTGACCAGGTCACCCTGTTCCCCTTAGGATGGCCGCCTCCCTCCCACATCCCACACTGGGACCTCATTCGGTGTTGCTCTGTTCTTAGCGAAAACCCTGCAGATTAATGGTGCTGTTATTACTCTCCCCACCGGGAGGTAACTTTAGCCAGGAGCTGTGATGCAAGCAGGAAACAAAACTCTTCTAGCAAGTGCATCAGCGAGGGGCCTGGCCCAGTCGATTAACACTTTACCGGTAGGGGGCTCCGGAACCTTCATGGTGAGGAGTTTCACTGCCAACTTGAAGGCCCTGGGTTCAAATCCACGGCTACTCCTTAGGAGAAGATGGGCAGTCTCCCCCCACGTGATTTACATCCTCTGAAAATTGCTGAAGGGTCAGTGAGTCGGTTCCAACTCTGTGGCCACGAGAGGGATTCTAGCTAGTAGCTCCAAGTTAACTGTCACTTGCACGGCTGGGATTCTCCTTAAAAACCAACACCAGACCCACGGCTCATTCGAGGGGACCCTCCACCAACTTTCCAAGGCAGGGACCTTACAGAAGGAGACTGACCATCTTTCCAAGGAGTGAAGGGTGGATTCCGCTCACTGACCTTTGTCAGAAACCCCGTCTGTAATACGCAAGCCCACCAGGGACTCTCGACAGAAGGTGAAGGCGCCAGGTCTGAGCCACGCCCCATCTAAACCACCCCCACCCCGTATAAGCCACGCCCCCCTAAGGCACGCCCCTGTCTAATGCATGTCCTCTGACACACACCCTCTGTGGTCCACTGGGTCACTGTGAGACAGAACCGACTCAATGACCCCCTGACAGCGGCAGTAACAAGCAGACATGACCCTCGGTGAGTCCTCCCGGGGCTGGAATCGGCCAAGCCCAGTGGAGGGTACAAGGAACTGGACAGTCAGCAGTGACTCAGGTCGAGAAGCTGTGTTGTGTAGAGGTGGTGGCTCCCTTGAGTCCACTTCAGCATGGCCTCCCATGGACGGCAGAATGCATATTGTCCTGTCCTGCATCAGTTCCATGGTTTGCGGGATGTTTGGACCCACGGTTGTGGCCGCCGGTCCATCCACCTCACAGCTTCCCTCATCATCACTGACCTCACACGTCCTTGTCTGTGGTCTTTGCTGACGGTGAGTCCAAAGTTAAGCCATGCAGCAACACAGAGCTGGAGGGAGGCCTGGGGATGTGGCCCAGCCCTGGGAGCTCTGAAGATGAGTAAGATTGGCAGCCCTTACACATGGGAACTGCTCCCCGTTATGGGCTCAGAGATCAGAACGAGAGGTTATTCATTAACAAAATCACAACTCCTATTTGAGTGGGTAGATTTCAGCCTGGTGGCTCTTCTGAGACTAGCAAGACATAGCCACTATGACCTCCCTACCAAGGAAGGAAACATGTATGCATGTTTATAACATGTTGTTATGTGCTGTGAAGTCAGCTATGACCCATAGTGACCCTGTGAACAAGGATTCTGAGCCCTGCCCTCTCCTGAGGCAGCCTCACCACCTCCGACACACCTGACCCCATGGTCCCTGTATCAATCCATCTCATCCCTGACCCTCTACCCTTCCAAGCCTGATGGCCTTGCGTCATGGAAAGAACTTACTTGGCATTTCTCACACTGAAGGAACTGAAAAACAAATTCAAGCCTCAAGTTTCAATCCTGTGAGATGCTATGGGCAAAATCTTGAATGATGCAGGAAGCATCAGAAGAAGATGGAAGGAATAATACAGGTCAATGTACTGAAAAGCATATACATATAGATGTGAAGGTGACTACACAAGGACCCCGTGAACAGCCACTGCCATCGGGGTGGCTTTGACTCCTAGGAGATCCTGTCACACAGACCAGAAGCAGCCCGTGTGTTGTTTCCGTGTGCCGTCAAGTCGGGACGTCCCATAGCGGACCCTCCAGCAGGTTTTCAGGGAGCCAATAACACAAGAGGAGGCTGCCCATCCGTCTCCTGCAGAGCAGCTGGTAGATTCGAACCGCGTGCCTTTGGGACTGCAGCACAGCTTCTTACCACTAGGCACCGAGAGACTTTTACAGGCAGGTTAGCTCAGCCCCTGCCTTGAGCGGCCCGCAGGCCCTGGAACTCCACTGATCGCAGGTGTGTTCGGGCCGCTCGCTCCCTTTTCTCCAGTGGGACAAGAACAGAGCACCTTTAGATGCCACTTGGCAGCTTTGTCAGGCCAGGCACTGGGCACCAAGGTGAAGTGGAAGGTTGCCTCTTGACAAGGCCATTTTCCTTTGTTGCAGCTTTGGAGAAGGGGACAGGGGGGTCTCCCCTCCTCCCTCGCCCTTCTTCTCTGCCATCCTCGCTGCCTTCCAGCCCACGGCGTGTGACGACGCAGAGGAGGCCTGGCGGAGCCACATCAACCAGCTCATGTGTGATTCGGACGGCTCCTGTGCTGTCTACACATTCCATGTGTTCTCCTCCTTGTTCAAGGTGCGCTGCCCCCCAGCCTGTAGAGAGCTTAACCAATGCAGGGCGTGCGTTAGTCCTTCAGTGCTGCTGTGACAGGGACACCACAGGTGGGCGGATGTCAATACTCCAGTGCTTCAGTGATAGGGACACCACAGGTGGGTGTGTCTCAGGTCTCTGGTGCTGCTGTGACAGGGACTCCACAGGTGGGTGTGTCTCAAGTCTCCAGTGCTGCTGTGACAGGGACACCACAGGTGGGTGTGTCTCAGGTCTCTGGTGCTGCTGTGACAGGGACACCACAGGTGGGTGTGTCTCAAGTCTCCAGTGCTGCTGTGACAGGGACCCCACAGGTGGGTGTGTCTCAGGTCTCTGGTGCTGCTGTGACAGGGACACCACAGGTGGGTGTGTCTCAGGTCTCTGGTGCTGCTGTGACAGGGAC
>NW_006399754.1:35715460-35727999 GCF_000299155.1 Elephantulus edwardii
GGTGCTGCTGTGACAGGGACACCACAGGTGGGTGTGTCTCAGGTCTAAAACCCCTGGCTCTTGACCCAGGAGGCAGTGTCTCAAGTCATCTCTGCCTCGCGTCAGACACACGACAGTCCCTGCTCTGAGCGGCACAGGAATTTGTGGCTCTGAAGGACTCTCTCCACATTCTCTGCTGCTTCTTTGCTGGTGTTAAGATTTCACCTTCACTGCTAAGCTCCATTTGAGCCTGGTTGATGGGGAAAGTGACTGATGCCATGATGATTCATTTATATGCACACCGTGTTTCAGCTTCCCACCTAGTTCTGTAGAGAGACTCAGAGCTGATGGCCGGGAAAGCCATTTGGAACAATTGACCTGGAACAGGACAAATACAGCCTGTACACAGCCCGTAGGCGCTGCATTCCTCCTGAGAGTCCCCCAGGAGTCAGGCACAAGGCTTCACAGTGAAGACGAGAACGGAAGTGGACAGGGAGACTAGGCTGATGGCAAGGGGGTCAGCAGACAGGAGAGGTGAGGATGGCTGTGCACCACGAAGCCCGTAACCAGCATCACTGAACAGCTGGTGTGAGCAGAACTTAGCTGCTGTGTCGACCCTCACCGGCAGCATGAGAAAACACCATTTAAAAACCCACCGGTTCTGTGGGCATCCACTTGCAGAAGTCCTTTTAGGAACTGACTTGGCCACCCTAGATGATTACGTGGTCGATTTAAGACACTAGTCACTCCCCTCGCCTCTGCTTACCCAGGGGGCCTACGCCCATAGAATATTTTTATGGCGCCGAATATCATTTTTTTCTGATATGTAAGTTAAAATCTGGCCTCTGTGTTGATAAAAGATTTTATGGCAGAATCCTGATCAAAGAAGGAGAGGAGGAAAGTCGAACTTAATAATAAATTCCATGGAATCCAGAATTCCCAGAGCCATGGAGCCTGCAGGAACCACTCTGTCACTCTGAGAGGATCCTAACACTCAAAGGACGTAAGCCAGCAGTAAGCCAGCAGTAGGCTCGCATTTCTCCTTCAAAGCAGGCAGGAAGCAAACCAAAAGCCAAACTCCCGCCAGAGAGCTGGTTCTCACTCACGGGCATCCCCATCGGGTTGCCAAAGCTGTAAATCGTTACAGGAGGAGACCGGTCCTCTGTCTCTCAGGGAGCAGTGTGGATTCAAACCCGTAACCTTCCAGCTAACAGGGCAGTACATACACACTACACCATTAGGCATCTCTAAATGATCAGTGTAGACATATGCCACCGAGTCAGAACCACCCCATAGCTGGCCCTGTGGTTTTCAGAGGCAGTAAATCACCCAGGAGATTATCCATCCTTGTCCTATAGAGCAGCTGGTGGTTTCAAACCTCATGTCTTTGGGATTGCAGCGCAGCTTCTTAGCAGTAGACCACCAGGGCTCCCTAGGTGGCTTAAACTGGACAATAGGCTAGCTTAATTGTAAAGGGTGTCCCCCTTGAATGTTATGCTCTTGTGAGGTCTGTGTGCTTGGACCAAATTGACAACAGCAATTCAAAAGGGCTGAGAGAATCTTAGGGGCAGTGAGTGATGGTAGTGAGGACGTTCAGAAAAGAGGTGGGAACAGTCACACAGCTCAAAGAATGTCGTCACCAGCACTGAGTTGTGTGTTTGGGACTGTGGATTGCTGTGTTCTGCGTGTATTCTCAGCCACAGTTCTAACAGCCAGGTTCTGTGCTCATGCACACATTCAGAAACAACACTCAGAAACAATCTCAGCCCACGGCGCATGACCTCTGCCCCTCCTCCTCCCCAGAAGATCACAAAATCTGTGTTCTCCACCGTATCAGGTTAGAGTGTGGCCTTTAAGAAGGGTCTTTGTTCTTAAAGAGTTTAAGGTCAGCATATATTGTCATTTTGTTTATTTTGGGTAGGGGGACAATATGCATAGTATATTTTTAATACACTTTTATTTAAATTGTAATTGTAATGAAAGTTACAGATAAGTTAGATTTTCATTCATTCATTGTTGCACATTTTTACCTCCTCTCCTTCCCTCCCGTGCCCCTCCCCCAGTTACTTTTTTTTATTTTTTTAATTATGAAAAAAAGACATTAAAGAACTTACTGCATTGGAAAAATCACTTTAAAAACTAAAGGTCCACCTGACCCAAGCACTGGAATTTTCCATTGTTTCATACATATATGAAAGTTGAACGATGAACAAAGAATACTGTAGAAATGCTGTCTTTAAAAACGAACCAATAAGAAGTTGATTTGACATTGTAATTAATTACATTAATCCCTAGCAATAGTCTAAAATAAAATGTGTGTGGATGATGGTACAGAAAGAAAGAAGGGTCTTTGTTCCGCCCACAGAACATTCAGAAGAGGTTCTGCTTTCTGACCTGTGATGCAGCCAGTTACCTGGGAGACAGCCTCCGGGGCATCGGCTCCAAGTTTGTCAGCTCCTCCCAGATGCTCACCTCCTGCTCCGAGTGCCCCACCCTTTTTGTGGACGCTGAGACGGTGAGGCCTGGCCCAGCCTGGGGGTGGGGGTCTTCCTCCCATGTGTCTCCGAACAGCCCACAGAACAAGTGCTGGAACTCTGCAGCCCCTGGGAAAGCTTGTTTGTCAGTCTGTCTTTGTGCCTCTCCGTGTGTCTGTCTGTGTGCCTGTTTGTGTGTCTGTGTGTTTGTCTGTGTTTCTGTTGTCTGCCTCTCTGTGTGTCTTTCTGTGTGTTTGTGTGTGTCTGTCTGTCTGTCTGTCTGTCTTTCTGCCTATGCGCTGTGAGAATGAGACAGACGTACTTTGTGTCACCGCCCTTCTTTCTATCATGTTTTCCAGATACCACATTTTTCACAAATTGAGGATTTGTGGCAACATTTCCTCAGACAAGTCTGTTGGTACCATTTTTCCGACAGCAGGTGCTCCCCTTCCCATCTGTGGGTCACGTTACAGTCACTCTCAGAGTAGCTCACACTTTTTCGCAGTGCTGTTTGATGCACTTGATAGACTATGGTCTAACATCGGCCTCTCTTTTATACGCACAGAACCCAAACAATGCATGTGACTGGCTTTATTGTGACAGACTCTGTGTCACGGTGACCTGGAACTGATCCTCCCACATCACAGAGGTCTTAAGACGCCCTTGCTGTTGTAGGACGCTTGTCCACAAGGCAGCAATCCCATGATGTAAAATGATCGTCAAAGCTTGCTGTAAATGGACACCCCTGGCACCCCTTAATAGTGCTTCAGAATGTAGTTCTCGTTTCTAGGTAGGAATGACATTGTTTTGGGGTTTCTCTGCTTGTCTCAGTACAGATGTTTTCTTGTTTTTAGCTCCTTTCCTGTGGGCTTCTGGACAAGCTCAAGTTCAGTGTCTTAGAACTGCAAGAATACCTGGACACCTACAACAACAGGAAAGAGGCCACTCTCTCAGTAAGCACCTGTTTCTGTGTAGATGCTCGTGGGAGGGCGATCTGGTGGGAGAATTTTGTCACAAGCTGTGCCGCCAACCCAAAAGCTGAGTCTCTGGTGATTCCAGTCCACTAGCGGTCCAAAAAGAAGAAGATGGACAGTCTCCTCCAAGATGATTTACAGCCTGGGAGACCCACTGTGGGGTCAACCATGAAGATCCTATGACCACATCAAAATACGTGTTTCTAGATAGATAGGTTATCTATCAAGATTCTATAGAAGAATCTTGACCAAAAGGGGGAAGAGGGAAAGACAGAAAAGAATTTCCAAATCTCAGTGGAATCCAGACTTTCTGGATCCATTGTGGCTGAAGGAACCATTGCCTTTCACCTTTAACTCCATAGTGTACCCACCTAGACATTGGGAAAAAGTGGAATCTGTTGACTATGTATTTTTACCAACTATTTTCTCAGAGATTTTTAGATGTTTGATTTCTTCTTTCCAGGGTGAGCCAGGCCCAACCTGTGGTCACTTGCACTCTCCCCTAACCTCTCTTGGTGGTGGGTGTCTTCTCTTGCACACTCTGCTTTCTTCATCCTAGATCTAGATCATAAAGTGCTGGAGGTGGATGCAACCTCGACCACCGTCCGTTTCCAGCAATGGGCAATTTGAAGCCTAGAAAGATGCAGCGCTCCATAGTAACGGTAACTGTGCAGGTGTACCAGACACTTCCTACTGCAGCGCTGGGCACAGAGCTGAAAAGGGAACCATTCATGTGCACCGTCCGCGCAAGTGCACTAGAGACTGACAGCCGTGGACCCCTCAGGGGCAGTTCTCCCAGGGCCTGCAGGCCTCTGTCAGAAGGCCTGGCCTTGACAGCAGCACATGGACAAAGAACATGGCTTTGTTTGTCAGATGGGCTTTGTTCAAATCATAGCTGGCTACTTAAATCTTAGAGACTCTCTTTACATCAGATTCCCCCTTTCATTTCAGATCCATTTTGGAAGCAGGAGTGGCATCCACTTCCTAAACAATATGCCTCCAGAAACTCTGTCAACTTTGATAAATGTCGATAGATGTAGAGGGGTTTCAGGCCTTTTGTTCACAGGGTCTCTATGAATCGTGCTTGACTTAAAGGCAATCAACAACAATTATAATAAAAGTCATTTGTCTGATTGTTGAAAGGATAGAACAGTTCTCATAATCCAAGTGCTGTCAGACCTGCTAGTTTCTTCGAGTTGTGTCCGAGAACCTGTGTGGTGTAAGAGTTGCACTCAGTGTTTGCCGAGCTCTGCTGGAGCAGTCAGTATCAAGTTGGCTGCTAACCCAAAAGCCATGCTTCTCTGGCGGTTCAAATCCACCAAGGACTCCATGGGAGAAAGAGGGGCCGTCTCCTCCCGTTACCATTCACAGCCTCGGAAACCCAACGGAGGCTCAGCAGTGGTCGGCACTGACCGGACGACAGTGAGTGAGAGGCTTACTGAAGGCCGCTAGTTCAGACACATGCAGCAGAGCCGTGGATGGAAGGCCTGGCTACTTCTGTCGAGATTCCAGCCACAGGAGACCTGACAAGCACCGTTCTGTTCTGTGATCCTTGGGTCACCAGGAGTCAGAATCAGCTCAACGGTGGGATTTCGAGGAGGGCTTTTTGTGTGTGTTCAACAGCCAGTTAAAAGTTTTCTATAAATCGGGAAGGGAGCTCTGGTGGCCTAGTGGCAAGAAGCTGCACTACAATCCCAGAGGTATGCGGTTCAAATCCACCAGATGCTGTGCTGGAGAAGGAGAGGCAATCTCCTCCTGTACCAGTCAGATCTGATTTGACGTTACACACACAAAATAATAAAATAAAATAAAATAAAAACCACTTAAAAAAAAGAGCTTTCTATAGATCATCTCATCTGTGCTCACTGTTAGCCTGTGGGTGCCTGGGATTGGCCACCACCAGCTGGTTTAAACCCAGCTCCATGCAATTCAGAGGCCCCTGCTCTTAACCACCACATCGTGCAGCAAGCTCACGTACAACCTCAGAGCAAACCCCGCCCGGCACTGCAGCCCAGGGCCTGTCCATCTCATTATGTCTTCCTCTTTCTCACTGGCCCTCCGCTCTGTTGGGCGTGATGTCCTTCTCTAGGGGAGCCTCCTCATAATAAATCTCAAGCACGTGAGATGCAGCCTCATCATCCTGGTTCTGGTTGCACCTTCCCAGTTAGATGTGCACATCGCTCCGGCAATCCAGGGTGCGAGGAACTCCTCACCAGCAAAGGCACCTGATGTCATTGGTCTTCCTCATTCGCTGTCCAGCATCAATGCAGACACGGCAACTGAAACGCCGTGGGTTGTTCAGGGACACCTTAGGTCTCAAATTGACCATCTTCACTTTTTAACAATGCTTAAAGGTCTTTTGCGACAAACTGCCAGCTATTTATTAGCTTGTTTGTTGTGGTGGTCAATTTTCCCGATTTTACCAAGGCCCATCTACACATCTGAGTGCTGGTATTCTAGCCCGAGGTTTCTCTTTGGGTTTTGTTCCTATCGTTATTTTATCCTTTGATTAATATTTTATTGTGCTTACACAGAAAATTGAGTCCTCATTTGACACTAGTACACAAGTTGTTCAGCACCAATAGCTGCATGTTTTATAATGTGCCAGCACTTTCTCGCCATGCGTTCAGGTGCCTCTGTTTCCAGCACTCTAGCGTCCCTACTCCTGTACTGTCTCATCTGTGCTGTACAGTCATCATAGACCTTGTGATCTCATAGAGTTTTTATTGGCGCCCCTTTGAGTAATGTCTCCTTTTTATGTCATAATCTATTATTTCCATAAAGATGACTTCACAGGCTAATTTTGGTCAATGTTTAAAAGATATTAATCACGGAGAATCCTAGTTTTAACCAGATCAGTAAGTTGGCACTTTTTAAAAACGTGAGACCTGTTCCACATTTTGTCCCCATTCTGTCAGTGTGTATCTGCCGTGAGCCTGGTCAGAAGAGTCAGTACTAGTGGTCAGCTAGTTCTCCTGGTCTCAGGAGATGAAGCTGTGGACCATGGAGGCGACTGGCTCGTAGTATAGTGGTTATCACGTCCGCCTCACGTCAATCACTCAGGCTCCTGGCCCTATAGACCAGTCTCTTCTCTGAGTCAAATACAACCCACAGTCTGGATTTTCTGTTAACCCTTAACATCCCAGGGGCCACTCACCTCACTGGGCTGCAGAACGAGAGCTTTGTGGACCAGCTGACTGAGACATCCCATGAGAATGAGACCCTAAGCCTTCCGGCCCAGAAGTCCTAGTGTTTCTCTGCATAATCCTGCCCTTCTGGTTGGTGGACGAGACAGTTCATCCCCGGCCTCCTTGGGCTTCTACTTCCTAGTGTTCCATTGCTTCTGACTCACAAGTTCTTTCCACATACGTGTTAGCTGCTCTCCTGTCCCTTGAGACTGGTGGGCTCTCTAAAGAGCTTTCTTACGGTGAGGTGGGACTGCCCATTTGAACCTTCTCAGAGCAGTATGTGTGCCTGTCAGCTGAGGTGGTCACAGACGTGATTACCAGCTGGTGACTGCTCACACCAACACCACGTGTGTCACAGAAGAACTGTACTCAGTGGCCTTTCCAGGGCCTAATCTGGGCAGTAGACTGCCAGCCTTTCTTCTGAGGGACCTCTGAATGGGCCCCAGCCACAAGCCCCCCAGTGAGTAGCCAAGAACAGGGGCCATTTGCACACCCATAGACTCCAAACCTGTGATTCTGTAACCCAAGAAAGTTTGAAATCCCGCCGCCTGTGGGATGTTGTTTATATCTTCTACTGTCTGTCCTACAGAAGAGTTCTAACTGGATATGAATTCCGTTTCTATTTAAATCATGAAAGATATTGAAACCATACCCCAGGATGACAGGACATTCTGCACTGTTGAAGTTAAATTTTTTTCTTTAAGTTTTATTTTATATTGATTTGCATCCAAAATTCATGTACATTGTGTTTCACACTTTCTTTCATTCACATTGTGTTTCATACAATCATTGCCATTCATTATGTTTATACAATTAATCCCAACTGAATTAGGCCCAACATTACTCTGTCTTTTTAAGTCTACAGTGGACCTTTTCCATTGAAATTAGATTTTTAAATTGCCTTTTCTTCTTTACATAGTTTTTAATTTCAAACAGCTCACCTTAAACCCAGAAATGGTCTTTTCCGTAAAATCATTATAGTAATAATTGTTTTCTTCTTTCCTTTACTAATGTATTGATTCATGACGACACCCTGCATAGAATGAAGTCCTACTTGTAGTGCCTTTCCGTCTGGTTTCTGAGGCTACAGCTCCTTCCAGCAGGAAGTTACTCAGTCTTCCTCCTGCAGAGCGGCTGACGGATGCAAACCATAGACCTTCATTTAGTCAGCAGCCCACTCATAACGCACTGCTCCACCTCCACCAGGCTTCTGGCCGCTTCTTTGGAGATTTGGTCACTCTGGAGACTAAGGTGCTCCTGATAGAGGCCATGGTTTTTGCAATCACTTGTTATGCGTCAGAGAGTTGGACAATGACTAGGAAGGATAGAAGGAGAATTGATGCCTTTGAGCTGTGGTGCTGGAGAAGAGTACTGAATAAAGCATGGACTGCTAAGAGAACAAAGTATTCCTGGGTGAAGCCAGGCTGCTCCTTGGAGGCAAGGATTCTGAAGCTTCATCTGACGTACTTTGGGCATGTTGCAAGGAGAGACCAGTCCTTGGAGAGGGACATCATGCTTGGGAGGGTGGAGGGACAGCGCAGGAGAGGAAGACCCTCTATGAGATGGATTGATTCAGTGACTGGGGTAATGGGATGGGCGTGTCGGAGACAGTGCGATTGGCACAGGATAGAGCAGGGTTTAGGGCTCGTACACAGGGTCGCTGTGAGTTGCAGGCGACTTGACGGCACATAACAATTTTCCATACAGGTCACAAGTGTTCATGTTTTGGGGCATCCTGAGTTCACTTGGATGCACTTTTCTTTTTCTTACAGTGGCTCGCAAACTGTAAGGCCACGTTTGCCGGCGGCTCACGGGACGGAGTGATCACGTGCCAGCCCGGCGACTCGGAAGAAAAGGTAAGGGTCGGTGATCCCTGCTCTTCTGTACGCTCCGCCCCTGCCGTTTGAGAGGGCGGGACAGACATTCATCCCACACGATCCCATAAGCCCCAGCTGCACAAGACAGAATGACTTTCAAGCCAAGCATGGTTGCGTGAGAATGTGAATTGGAGTTGGTTTTCTTTGTTCTTTTCTGCAGGGAGAAAAGTATTGGTACAAAAATAACCTTTGCTAGATGCTGCCTGACAATACTAATCCTGTCCTAACTAGTTAACTAAGTAAAAAAGGAAAACCGTGTTCCATTTATTTCTTCACTGAGCACTGTGTTCCTGGGGAGGTGTAGACTGATCCTTCAGCATTCCATCTAGAACAATCTAGAACCCACTCCTTCATGACAGCATCCCTCAGGCTAGCCAGCTGGTAAATACTTGCCGTCATTGTTAAGGAAAAGGGGAGAAGAATGTGGAGGGTATTTACAGCTGTTTCTTCTTCAAGTGTGCGCTGAGTCCTTTCAGTATGGCCCATTCAGGTCAGCTCAAACAGTGAGCGACAGAGAGGCGTCCCCTGTCCCCTCTCACACGTATCAGCTCAGACAGTGAGCGACAGAGAGGCGTCCCCCCTCTCAAGGATGATGATCTTGCTGTTAGCCCCTCTGGGTGGATGTAAACTGCAGTGCGTCCCCAGAAATAAAGACAAGAGTGTTGCTTCTCTGGGAAGGAGCCATTGACCCTAAGATCCAACATGTAAGTGTAAGAGACCCCATGGACACTCCTACACACGGGAGTCACTGTGAGTCAAAATCAACTCGACAGCCCCAACAACAAAGATTCAAGGGAGGTCTCAATGGGAGAATTCTCAATTTCAACCTGGCGACACAGGTTCGAGTCCCAGCCAGTGCACCCCAGGCATAGCCACCTTGTCTCAGTGAAGGCCTACGCGTTGCTAGGTTGCTGAACAGGCTTCAGCCAAACTTCCAGACCAAGACAGACAAGGAAGAAAGGCCTGGCAACCCAGCCGTGAAAACCCTGAGGATCAGGTGCCCACAGACCCGGAGTTGCTGCCACTGGGAGCTGTAACCACAGCACCTGACAGACGTGATTAGATGAAGATGCAGCAGACTGCACATGGGGGCAAGTTCGGAGGCCCTGGACCTCACGACTCAAAGCCACTTGGACTCCAGGCCCTCAAGTGTCCGCCTCCCAGGGGGCCCCCCCAGCATTTCTGAGTCCAGACCTCCTAACGGGGGGAGAGCACCCATCCTTCTTGGAGCAGCTGGCAGATCGAGGACTCGGCCTCGGTGAGCAGCTCAGCCGGCTGCAGGCGCCTCCGGAAACAGGGAAAGAGTCCAGCCAAGCTCCGGGGAGATTTTCAGCTGAGGAATTCGCTGAGTGGTTTGGTTCCCGTCTGGTGGCCGTCACTGGAAGAGCCTGGTGCTGTGGCTGTGACCCACTCAGCAGCCACTCAGAAGCTGGGCACCTTGGGCTTGGCACCTGGTGGCTTGTCCCATGAAGGTGATGGTTAAAGACATGCCCCGGCTCTTCCTGTTACGTGGGTTTCCACGCGCCGGGATTGGCTCACAGCGCAGAGGAGCTGCCTCCGGCGTCCAGGCGCGCCTTTGAGAGTCTGTGACAGGACTAGAGAAGGACCCAGGACTAGAAATTCACAGCTGGAAGGACCCTGCTGAAGACTGAAGTGGAATTTGCATTTCCACATGGCTGGCTGCCTTTGAGTTGCTCCACCATCCCTGGGGACCCCGGGCAGGTGCCATCAGCCCTTCCTGTAAAATGAGGCGTCCTGGTGGCGCGTTGCATTATGGGCTTTTCTATGGCTAATGCTGGGAGCAAACAAGAGCTAAGGATCCTGTGAGGTCTAGGATGAGAGGAGGTCCATGGAAGGGGTGACCCCAAGCCTGGTGACCCCACTGGATGGCCCTGCAGTGAAGCAATGATGCCATTTCATTTAATACCCAGAGTATGACCAGTTCCAATCATTAGTTTCAGCTTACAACTCTTCCTCCTCCTTTGTGTTTCCAAATTTGAGGGCTCAGACTCAGTTACCATATGTTATTCTACTGTGTGTGTGCTTTATTGCACATAGGATTTTCAAAGGCCTGTTGTATTTCAGAGGTGGATGGCCAATCCTTCTTCCTAGTCTGTCTTAATTTATATACTTAGCTTTGGAACAGCATCTGACAAACAAGCATTTTATTAAAAAAAGCAAATGAGAGGCACTTCCCTTTACAGAGATAACCATACACACAGTGCCCTCGTCCTGCATGTGTGGCTTGTCCCTTCCCTCTCCCTTGATGATGGTAACCATGATGGTAACATGGTTAGCACTCCCTCCCCAACTCCTGCACCTCCCTCCCCCCATCTCCCTTCCCACCTCCCCGCACCTCCCCCCCCCCCCCCCCCCCCCCCCCCCCCCCCCCCCCCCCCCCCCCCCCCCCCCCCCCCCCCCCCCCCCCCCATCCTGCACCCCCTTCCCCCCAGCCACCCCTTGATTGATGGCTTAGGCCACCAGTCACTTCTGTGATGTCCTGCACCTCACAATGTTGCTGGTCTCTCATTCTGATTTCTGTCTCACACTTAGGAAGATTTAAGTTCAAATCCCCTGTATCAGTTTCAGGGAGGAATTTTTGTCTCAGGCAGCACTGGGGAAAGGGTCTTGCCCTGACCACCTACACCAGCACTGTCCTCTTGGGGCCTAGTGTCCCTGTTCTATCTTAGGCACCACAAGGCTCTTACAATCAATCATTTCCAAGGTGAAGGCTATATCTCCTTTAGATCTGGCATGCTGAATGTGCCGTCTGCCCTAGGCTGTCTGGTTGTTACAAAGCCAATGAGATCCTGGAAAAAGAGATGGTACCTGAGAGCCAATGAGATCCTGGAAAAAGAGATGGTACCTGAGAGGGAGGGAAGATGGAGGTCTCAGCTGCCAGGTGTTTCGTGATGTAGATCAATCACATCTGTGGGAGGAATCGTTGGAGAAGTTCAATATCAACAGTGAAAACTAGGCCACGTGCTGATTGTGGAACAGATCATCAAGTTCAGACTAAAGCTGAAGAAGGTCAAATCAAATCCACAGGAATTTTGACCTTGAGTCTCTTCCACCTGAATTTAAAAACTAACTCAGGAGCAGGTTTGAGGCCTGTACACTAATGCGTGAAGACCAAATGAGCTGTGGGAGGATATCAAGAATATCATCCATGAAGAATGCAAAAGGTCATTACAAAGACAGAGGAGGAAGAAAAGGTCAAAATGGATGTCAGAAGAGACTCTGAATACGGCATCGGAGTGCTGAGAAGCCAAAGCAAATGGAAGAAATCCAGAAGTTAAGGAGCCGATAGAAGATTTCAAAGGGCAGCTCAGGAAGACAAAGCAAAGTAGTATAATGAAATGTGCGAAAAGCTGGAGTTGGAAAATCAAAAGAGCCGAACTCACTCAGCATTTCTTAAACTGAAGGAACTAAGAACAAATTCAAGCCGCAAGTTGCAACACTTAAGGATGGCATGGAAGAATATTGAATGGTTCAAGAAGCATTAAAAGAAAATATAGAGAGAGTACACAGAGTCACTGCACCAAAAAGAAGGGGCTGGCACAGAAGAATTTTAAGAAACAACATATGATCAAGAGGCGACATTGATGAAGGAGGAAGTGCAGGCTGCTCTGAAGGACCAGACAAAAAAAATAAATAAAGCCCCAGGAATTGATGGGCTACCAATTGACATATTTCAACAAACAGATCCTTCCCTGGACATGCTCACCAGGTTGTGCCAAGAAATCTGGAGGGCAACAACCAGGCCAGCTGACTAGAAAAGATCCATATTTATTTCCATTCCAAAAACAGGTGACCCACCGGAGTGGAAATTATCATTCAATATCGTTAATATCATCCTAGAGATTCATCCTAGAGAGGGTTAAACCAGGCTGCTCCTTGGAGGCAAGGATTCTGGGGCTTCGCCTGACATACTTTGGACATGTTGCAAGGAGAGACAGGTCTTTGGAGAGGGACATCATGCTGGGTAGAGTAGAGGGACAGTGCAGGAGGGGAAGGGACATCATGCTGGGTAGAGTAGAGGGACAG
>NW_006399754.1:35728499-35739989 GCF_000299155.1 Elephantulus edwardii
CTGCAGAAGGTCAAGGACTATAGTCTTCAATATTGATTGGAGCTCAACATCAAGAAACAAAAATTCTCACCACTGGGCCAATTGGCAGCACTAGGATAGATGGAGAAAAGATTGAGGTTGTTAACAGTTACAGCTTGCTCAGCTCCACAGTCGACACTCTTTTAACACCAGCAGTCAGGAAATCAAAAGACAAACTGCATTAGGTAAATCTGCTGTCAGGCACCTCTCCAGAGTGCTCAGAACCAACGATGTCAGTTAAAGTACTCCTGATTCAGGCCACGGTCTTTGCAATTACTTACAATGAACCAGAGAGCTGGACAATAACTAATGATGACAGAATAAGAATTGATGCCTTAGGGAGCTCTGGTAGCCTAGTGGCAAGATGCTACACTGCAATCCCAGAGGTACATGGTTCAAATCCACCAGATGCTCTGCTGGAGAAGGAGGAGGCAATCTCCTCCTGTGCAGTCAGATCTGATTTGACGGTACACGTAAAAATAATACAATTTAAAAAAAAAAGAATCGATGCCTTTGAGTTGTGGTGCTGGAGGAAAGTCTTTAACATACAATGGACCAAAAAACAAAACAAATAAACAAAAAAAAACCCCACCAACCAAATAGGTCTGTCTTGGAGAGGGTGAAACCAAGTTTCTCCTTGGAGGCTAGGATTTGAAGCTCCATCTCACATACTTTTGGCACGTGGCCATGAGAGACCAATCCTTGGAGAAATACATCACGCTTTGAAGGGTGAAGGGATAGCACAGGAGAGGAAGACCCCGGGTGAGATGGACTGATACAATGACTGTGGCAATCCAGGTAGGTGTGTCAGTCAGTGAGACTTGCTCAGGACAGGGTAGGCTTCAGAGCTAAGGTTGCTATGAGTCGCAGGTAGATTGACAGCACATAACAACAATGGCCAGTCGGTGGGGGGAGTGCCACAGATTAGAGGCACCGTTGCCTGCCACCCAGTGCAAAGGTGACATTGACAGACTGCTGCTGACCATCTCAGGGTTGCCCCCGAGCCATGTCCTTTCTGAGTCAAGTCCTCTGTCTTCTGGAATCACCAGACATTCCCGTGGTGTTTAGACACTTGGCTGGCAACTGAGAGGTGGATAGTTCAAGCCCCTCCAGCTGCTCCAGAGGAAAAAGGTGAGGCCATCTGTTCCTGTGAAGTGGGCAGTCACTGACACCCCGAGGGGCAGGTCCACCTGTCTTGCGAGTCAGCAGGGGCTGGATAAACCCTGAGAGGCTAGGGAAACCCCAAGGGGTGGGCACACACTGTCCTGTGGGTCAGCAAGTGGGGAAATTCCTAGGGGCCAGGGAAACCCTGAGGGACAGACCCATCGATCCTGCAGGTCAGCGGGGCACTGGGGATACCCAAGGGGCAGGCCCACGCCACACAACAAATCAGTAGGCCCACAGTGTACTGCAGGTCAGCAGGCCCACAGTGTACTGCAGCCAGCAGGCCCACAGCGTACTACAGGTCAGCAGGCCCACAGCATACTGCCTTCAGCAAGCCCACAGCATACTGCCTTCAGCAAGCCCACAGCATACTGCCTTCAGCAAGCCCACACCACAGCAACGGACTGGGTTGGCTTGGGGTTCTTTGGGCTGCTCTGTCCCTCAGCTCTCTGTTTTTAACATCCTCACTTTGTGCTGGGACTTTTCTTCATTTTGATAAATCTGAGCGCTAAAGGAACCTTGATGATACAGCAGTTGGCTCTCAGCTACTGACTGAAAAGTCAGGGGTTCAATCCCAGCAGCTTCTCCACAGGAGAAATCTGCTTCCTTGCAAATTGTTGTTGTGCCATCAACTCGGCTCCAGCTCGTACCCACTCTACACAGAACAAAGCCCTGCCTGGCCCTGCACCACCACAGCTCTGGAAAACTGCGGCCACTTCCCACACAGGGGTCACTGTGAGGCAGAATCATCACCACCACCCAACACAACAGAGGGTAAACCGTGGACACAGCACCACCTTAGCCGGTGCACCCAGGAGGGCCAGCGACGGTGCAGCCGTTCCCAGAGCAAAACAGAGGGAAGACAGCCAGAATGTGTAAGAACACTTAGTTGGAAGGACTGACATGACACAGGGGCTTCAGCTCCACAACCCTGAGTCCTGAGCAAGGCTCCCACTGCTGACCGCTCTGGAAGGATCACAGGAGAGGGACCTGGACAGAAGGGGAGGAAGGTGGAACAAAACTTGACATCAGAAAACTGATTGCTGGTCTGTTAGAGACTGGAACCCCCAAGACTGTGCTGTGGCCTTCGGTAACGTTTTGAGCCTGAGACTAAACTCAGCCTGTGACTGAACTTTCAGACAGGCAGTAAACATACTTATATGGTGACCTGTGACCAGGGTTCAACTCAGCAGCCATTCGTGGGGAGAATTCTGCCTCCATAAAGGTGGTGATGGTGGTTGTTAAATGCCATCAAATCAGAGTCAAGAAGGTACTCACTCCTTCGAAAAAACAACTGGACAAGATCCAAAGGACAGTATTTGCCCAGGGAGAAAGTTAGAAGTTAGACAACAGGAAGAGATAGGATAGAAGAATACATGGGAATGAGAATCGCAGAGAGGAAGTAGGAAGAGTGCTGTTACATTGTGTCATCTATAATTAAAGTAATAAAAAATGGAAAGCTCAGATTGTTGACAGCTTCAGTATGCATGACTCCACAATCAACACTCTTGTTACCATCAGCCAGGAAAGCAAAAGACAAATTGCATTGGAACAGTCTGCTGACAGGGAAATCTCCAGAGTAGTGAAGAGCAATGATATCAGTCAAGAGACTAAGGCGCACCTGATCCAGGCCATGGTCTTTGCAATTACTTGCTATGTATCAGAGAGCTGGATAATGACTAGGGAGGATAGAATGAGAACTGATGCCTTTTAAGCTGTGGTGCTGGAGAAGAGTATTGAATATACCATGGACTGACAGGAGAACAAACAAGTTCATCCTAGAGACGGTGAAACCAGGCTGCTCCTTGGAGGCAAGGATTCTGAGGATTCATCTGACATACTTAGGGCATGCTGCAAGGCGAGACCAGTCCTGGGAGAGGGACATCATGCTTGGGAGGGTAGAGGGACAGCACAGGAGAGGAAGACCTTCAATGAGATGGATTAACTCAGTGACTGGGGTAATGGGGATGGGGGTATCAGAGACGGTAAGGTTGGCTCAGGATAGAGCAGGGTTCAGAGCGCTTGTATTAAGGGTTGCTATGAGTCACAGGCAACTTGACATCATAAAACAACAACAACAACATTTTCTCTTTAAACTCCTCAAAGCACAATAAAAGATTTTTTTAAAAGGAGAAGAGTTAACAGCCTGAGACAGTTCCAGCCTGTCCTACAAGGATGTGAGTTAGTATTAACTCAACAGCCACTGCTTTCTGAGAAAGGCATTTCCTCCAAGATTTGGGAGTTCTAAATACAAGTCAGTTCCAGCCTGTGCCCTTATAAAGGAATCCGAGAGAATAAACACCAGCATGCCTTGGACTGCCAGAAAAGGAGCCTTGAGGAAGGCCTTGGCAGAGCTGGCCGTCTCCCTGGGACATGGCTGAGCCACGCCGTGAGGGCGGGGAGGGGGAGATGTGCAGTGACGCCCCTCACCTCACGTCTGCGGGGACCAGGGAAGACTCGCTTACTGGTGTGATTATCACCTTCTGAAAAACAGCTTGAAAAAATCATCACAGCTGTTTTCTTCCCACAAAGCCAGATAATATACTCAGCTTCTGCTTCATTCCACGCTTCTGACAAGTAAATGCCACGCGGACAGTTACTTGCTAACATGCCTGCAGAACATTCCATCGAGTTTGGCCCTTTCCCCAGAGTCACCGCACCTGTGAGGAGTGTGTCAACAATGGACCAGAGGCTTGGCAGGGGCGGCTCTGATGGGTCGTTGCATTTTAGCCGTAAGATCTTGTAGAAAGAATTTTCTTGAAAACAGGGCCCACTTCAATCTCTATTATTTGTGTCATAGGCTTAAAGGTGTTTATCTTTTAAAGCAGCAGAAGCTGTTCAGGCCAAGGTCTAAAAATCCTTCCAAAACTACCCGCTGCTGTGGGCTGAGGTCAGCTCTTAGCGACCTCGCCGTGAACTGCCGTGGGGTTTCCAATGGAAGTCTGTGAAGGAGCAGACAGCCTCATCTCTATCCTGTGGAGCATTTAGGGGGTTTGACCCACAGACCTTTTGGTTAGCAGCAGGTGACGTTAACCAGCCCCTGGCCCACCAGGGCTCCTTAATGTCATCACTGAGTATTCCCACATCAGCGTACCAGGGTCACGTAATAGTAGGAAAATACTCGAGAAGCAGCTGTAAACCGGGGTGAGGAGTGGGGCGTCCTGCCGCTGTGTCCTTCGTGCCAGCCGTCCTCACAGCCCTGAGGCTGGAAATCAGGGAGAGACAGCCATCTCTTTTCCAAGGAGCAGCTGGTGGATTTGAACGCCAGACTTTCAGCTCACAGCCAATGTGTAATGCACTTTGATTTGTTCTTATACGCTGGCTGGTACCCTAAGTTAAAGGACAATGGGAACAAATGCATTTTTTTAAGAAGCTTTAAAATATGCGTGGTTTTGTGTCCTTGAGGCTTAGATGCTGGCTCAGAAGGCTTTAAACATCAGAATCAACAAATTGGTCCAAAATTAAAAACAAGAAGCAAACAGTGCCATCGAGTGAGTTGTGACTCACAGACCCCCGTTTCGCCGCCCTGCCCCACACAGTTCCAGGACTGTGGATCAGGTGACCCGCCTTTCTTCCACAGAGCAGCTGCTGGATGTGAACCGCCCACCTTTCAGTTAGCAGCCCAACATATAAGGCACAAGCAGAGCACCTTGGTTCAAAATTAAGCATTGGTCAATTTTTAAAAAACCAAAAACCTTCTAAATCAAGTTGTGACTGTCTCATTCCACATACTCAAACTGTCCTGAAGTCAGTTCTATAGTTATGAGATGGTAAAACCAAACACTTCGCCCTTTGATAGCTAGAGTTGAACAAGGCCCAACTAGAGATTTAGATTCCTTGAGAGCAGCTGTCAGGCTTGGAGAAGGATATCATGCTTGGGAAGGTGGAAGGTCAGCGTAAGAGAGGAAGACCTTCAACGAGACGGATTGACGCCCTGTCTGTAACAATCGGCTCACATGTGTCAGAGATGGTGACAGTGACACAAAGTAGGCAGCGTGCCGAGCGTCGTTCACAGGGCCCCTCGGGGTCATAATGGACTGACACATACCAGCAAGAGTGGTCAGTTCCAGAAGGAGCCCTGGAGGCGTGGTCGGTTGAGTCTCAGGCTGCTGACTTCAAGAGCTGACCGCCCAGGTGTCCTGCAGGAGAAAGGTGGTAGTAGTCTCCTGCTGCAAAGCCTCACGCACCAGGAGGGCCCCCAGGGGTCAGCATCAGAACCGCAGCGGCACGCTAGTGCCTATCAGGTCTGAGCAGCTCACAGAACGTGTCTATGGGAAAATAGTCTCAAAAATAAAACGCTGGACACTGCTGGCTCTGAGCCCTGCTGGAGAATGTGCAGTGTCTGTTCCTCCGCAGTTGCAGTAAGAGTCCTCTGTGAGCTGTGGTGGCCTAGTGGTGAGACCTGCACAGCCAACCCAGAGGTGTGTGGGAGAGAGGTGGGCGGTCCCCTCCTGCGGGAGGGCTGCCTCCAAAGCCCGCTGGACTAGATGGCTCATGACAATAGTCCTCTGTGGAGCTTCAGTGGGGAAAGAGCTGAGCCCCCAGCTTCTGGCCAAAAGGCTCATGGTTCTAACCCACCCTCCTCCCATAAAGACTATGAAAATAAGCCAGTCGCCCTGGAGCTGATTCTGACTCACAGCGACCATATAAGATGCAGAACGGCCCTATAGAGTCCCCAAAGCTGTCATCTTCAGGAAAGAATGTGCCACATCTTCCGCCCCAGGACTGGCTGCTGGGTTCAAACCACTGACCTCTCGCTTCACCACTCCTTTCTTCTTTCTTTTTTTTTTTAATTTTTATTTTGTGTGTGTGTGTGTGTGTGTACTGTCAAATTGGATCTGACTGGTACAGGAGGAGATTGTTCCTCCTTCTCCAGCAGAGCATCTGGTCGATTTGAACCCTGTGCCTCTAGGATTGCAGTGCAGCTTCTTGCCACTAGGCTACCAGAGCTCGCCTCCTTTCTTCTTTCATTGCTGTGGAGTTGGTTGTGACTCACAGCTGACACTTCCGAGGTTTCCAAGGCTGTGGATCACCTGGGGAGAGATTACCCATGAATCTCCACTGGAGTGGCTGCATTCAATCCCACAGAGAGGTGCCTCCCCTGGATAGCAGCTCAGCTGCCTGCAGACTGTGCCACCAGACCCCCTATGGACCTCCTGCTGCCAGCAAAAATGACAGCCTGGGAAGCCCTGGGGCAGGTCTGCTCTGTCACACGGGATCGCCAGAGGCCGTACTTTCAAGAAAATGACAGATTGTTAATTAGATATCACTAGGATATTTACAATTTAGAAGTTATGAAACAGGACATATAAAAGATGCTTATATTAGTTAAAATATAAAGCAACATGACCATTTATTTGGGGTTGAAATGCTTCCTAAGAAGCCCTTGTGGTGTAATGGTTAAGCACTTATCCCCGAAAGGTTGACAGTTCAAGCCCTCCAGCTGCTCTGGAGGAGGAGAAGTTTGGCCATCTGTTCCTGTCAACATCAACCCTTTCCCACCAGGTCAGCTCCAACCCACAGTGAGCCCGCAGGACAGAGCAGAGCCACCCCCAGCGTTTCTCGTGCTGCAGTGTCTTTATAGAAGCAGACTGGCAACCTTTTTCCAGGAGTGATTGCTGGTTTGAACCACCAAACTTCCACTTAGCAGCCAAGGAATGTGACCACTCTGCCCCCAGGTTTCCTACTCGTAAAGATTCCCCTCTGTGGTCAAGTGTGACCCACAGTGACCCCTTATCAGGTTCCTAAGACTCAGTCTGTATGGGAGGAAGAGCACACCTTTCTCCTGAGGAGCAGCTGGTGGCTTCGAACCTCTGACGTTTGGTTAGCAGCCTCACATGTGGTTACAGCACGAGACCCCCTCTAGGGCCCATCTGCCCTGTCACAGGGGTCACTGTGAGCCAGTAGCACCTTGATGGCACGCGGCAATGGCATCATCCCTCACCTTTCCCAGACCTGGGTCTGTCTCCTCAGCCTGACCTGTTCATATGCTGGGTGCTGGTTTGGTCGGTGGCTCCTGGTCCCGGCACAGACGGGCACGGCCTAAGCCAGCAAACGGAGGGCGCTGGCAGGGTGTGTACTCTGTCCTTGACCTCCTTTCCACTCAAGCTCGCTGGGTGTGCCTTTGACCTCTAACCGGACTGGACGCTGTGCACGTGAGGGGGATGCATCTGCAGCCGCTCCTGGCTGGGAGGACGCTGGCCCTGCGGACGCTGTGCGGTAGGGCGAGGGTGGGTCTCCTGGTGGCTGCACTGACCCTCTCCTCTCTCCTCTCCTTTGTCTCCCTGCCATGCTTGCTGTGTAGCAAATGGAATCTCTTGCAGTAAGTTCACGTTCTTTCCTATTCTTTGTCCATTGGCACGTGCCCCTATCAGGAAGCCCAACTCCACGTGGCTCCCTGTCATGCTGTCCCTTTCCGTGTCCCTGTCTTTGACTTGGTGAACGGGGACAGGCGGGGGTTTGGTAGTGTTTTGGGTGGCTTTGTCTCAGGGGACACCTGCATTGCTGTGGGTTCCGGTGCTCAGTGGGGTCTGGAGTGATCGTGAGCCCTTAGCAACCCTGGTGGTGTGACAGCCAAAGCCGGGCTGCTGACTGAAAGGCTGGAGGTTCCACCACACCCCCACACCCCCCGGCATGCAGGACAGTGTCCTGGCAGTCTGCTGCCATCGGACCCCAGCCTCGGGGACCCTGACGGGCAGCCATGCTGTAACACGTTTCCATGAGTCAGCACGGACCAGACGGTGCCTGACAGCACAGTCCTAAGCCCTGCTGGTGCAGTGGTCAAGCTCCAGGCTGCTAACTTGAGGCTTAGCTGTTCAAACCCACCCAGCTCCACAGGCCAAAAACCTGAGATGACAGCCGAGGAGACCCTAAGGGGCAGTTCTGCTCTGTCCGTGGGTCAGGGTGAATCAGGGTCCTCTTGATAGCACCTCACAACCCCGTAAGGAGCCCTGTGAGCAGTGTCTTCCTGGGGACAGTCCCTCCCATGGAAAGTCCCTCCTGTGGGCAGTGTCCTCCAATGGACAGTGTCCTCCCATGGGCAGTGTCTTCCTATGGGCAGTGTCTTCCTGGGGACAGTCCTTCCCATGAGCAAATGTCCCCCATAGCAGTGTCCTCCCATGGACAGTCCCTCCCATGGAAAGTCCCTCCTGTGGGCTGTCCAGCTCAGTGACCAGGAGAGGATTTGTGAACAAGATTGGACACTTGGGAGAGTAGAATTTCAGTGTGTATCCTTTTCCTCCTTGAACTTATTTGGGAAAGGACTTTAAGCCTCTTCAGAAACCCGAATGTGCACCAATTTCTCTACTCTTCTCCTCCACTAAGAGAAAGGGCCCCCTTCGTCCCCACTGAACCCCACTTGAAAATTACAGAAGCATTGGTTTTAAGCCCCGTGCTTAAGCCTCGTTTCAGGGGTGACCCTCAGCCATGGAATCCTATCAAGTGCTGCACCCCCTCGGTACCTGGGAGCGCCTCCTTGTTAGACTAACAGGCAGGGCCTAGGTGAACCGCGGAGCCAGGCACAGCTTTGCTCCCGGTGTTGGAGTGGCTCCTGGTCCGCTGGTCTGGACTGTCCTCACGTGTAGACGTAAGCTGGACAGCCCAGGGTTTCAGTTCAGGGCTCCTGAAGGGGCTCGAGGGCTTCTCTCTGGCAACTGTTTAAGGCTGAGGCCACAGACAGCTACACTGCAATGTCCTCATAACTACATCATCCTTTGAAAGCATCTTCGCCGCTTGCCAGGCTCTGCTCTGGCCTGTGGCGATGGAGCCCTGAGCCGGAGAGAAAGGATACAGTGTCCTAGAGGGGCCATGGGGCCAGTCCTGCAGTGTCCTCAAGGACAAGAATGTGAACCCCAAATGGACTGTTACATGGTCACCCCAAAGCTACTAGCCAGTTTATACTCTTGATGCCCAGAGTAAAGCCTTTGTTGCTTGACTATACATTGATATATTTATAAATAAAACCAACACCCTCTTGGCTTTTAAAAACAATTTGTAGTTTCTAAAAATGCACACACTCAACTCTAATTTGTCAGCATTTGATTGATTGATATTGTGGAGCTTTCGCAGGTCTGCAGCCCTGTGAGAACTGTGTTTTCTCGTAGGTGAAGAGTGTTACAGGGGTTTGCCAAGCCGAGCCCCCGTCCGTTTCCTGTCACCAGGCTCACAGTGCACGCCTGGTGCCCTCTCCCTGCCCCCTGAGGACACTACATGCAAAGACACACTATCACCTCCAGCAGACCTTTGTGCCTATGAGATCGTGGGTCCTCACTGACGTGGATTTGACCAAATGTTGGTTTTCTCCTTTAGTGGGGATAATAGTTAGGCTTCCTCAGAGAAGGAAAAAGTCTGTTAGTCTCCACTGAGATTTCACTTGCCAGGTGACGACGGTGCCCTCACAGGCTTCGCCTTCGTGACCTTTGCGCCCCGCCCCCCTTCTCTCTTCAGCAGCTGGAGCTGTGTCAGAGGCTGTACAAGCTCCACTTCCAGCTGTTGCTGCTCTTCCAGTCCTACTGCAAGCTCATTGGCCAGGTGCACGAAGTCAGCTCCACGCCCCAGGTGAGTCAGCCCACGTCCCGGCGTCACGGCGCTCTTGGGTTCAGCCCTTCACACGGTTCCATCCCTCCTTCAGCGTGTTCTTCGTGCACCATCTTCAAATGGCTTTGCCCTGATTTCTCTCTTGTTATTGTTAGGTGCCATCGACAGGGCACTGTCCTGCACCAGCCTCGTCTCGAGGCCCATTTTTAAAAGGTTTTCCGATGCAGGGCTAGAACCAGGGGGACAAAGTGAGGCATCAATGCTGACTCCAACAGAGAGGCCCTCAAATCCTTCGGGGAGGGTTGTGAGGTGCCCTGGAGTCACCTGCACACACAGAATGGAGCCCTGCTGGGCCCCCAGCTCCGGCACCAGGTTTGATGAGCCTCGGCCTTGGCTGCAGCCGCGGGGTCCAGGATCCGTCCATCTCATCAAGGGGCCTTCTCTTCTCCACTGACTCGCGCTTTTCCAACATAAGCCTCGCTTCCCTTCAGCCCAGTGCTGCCCTTGTGAGAATCCTCGGGGAGAATGATCCTGGGCGGCACGCCTGCTTGGACACTGAGTCTTTAGGAAAAGGAGATGAAGACGTGCAGTGTTAGGGTCTCCAGTCTCCTTCAGCTCCCCCGTCTGCTCCACATCGGGATGTACACATGAAATCAGAAAGGAAGACATGAAGCAGCTCTGATAGGCCACCCCGTTCCCAGAGGGTCAGGGCTGGGACCCCAGCAGACTTCATTTTGTTGGGTCCCCCGTGTGATGCATTTTCTTGCACATTGAAGGTCGGTGGCTGCCCATGGCGAGCCTGTCTGTCGGCCCCTTCAGCCCAACAGCCCGTGTTCACTCGGGTCTCCAGGGCCCCCTGTGGACCTGGATTCCATACGTTGGCTTCATCCTGACACCTCCTTAACGGACTACACAGTCTGTATCACCGTAGCTGTAACACAGAGAGACTCGAAGCATCCAGGGGACTCCCTTTACTGCAGTGTCCACTGCTTGTTATCCTCACTGTATCGACTGCAGTGTTCACTTGACCGGTCGTGGTATCCACTCACTGCAATGGTCTGGACCGGAACCTGCAGCCTCGCCAAGGTCCACCTGCATCCTAACATGCTGTTGTTGCTGTGAACCAGAGTCAGAACCGATGCACAGCTGACTCTCCAGTGTGTGTTCAGAGGCCGCAGACCACACGGGCTGTCAATTCCCCATCCCTCTCCCATGGAGCCGCTGGGGGATTTGAACTGCCTGCCTTGAATTGGCAGTGCAGCTCCTTAATACTAACTAGTCACCAGAGCTTCCTGCATCTTAGTGCAGTAAAGGACGTGAGGAGGGGTGCCAGGGCTCAGCACATGGCAGCTCACCTCAGGGCTGCCCCCCAGACCCAGCCACCCCTCCACGGGCAGCTGTGGCCGCTGCTTTTGTGCAGACTGACAGCCTGTGGAGTTCAGGGGGCAGTTGTCCCTGTCCTCCCTGTGATCGGTCCCTGTGAGGCAGAAGCGACTGGACACAGTGGGTATTTCCAATGTCAGATGGTTGGATGCTGTGCTGTTCCCACAAGAGAAAGCCCTGGTCACCTGCTCTGTGCAGGTGACCGCCAGGAAGTCGGTGGGCTGTCCTGCATGGCTTGTGGGGGTCTCCCGAGTCAGAACAGACTCCACAACACACAGTGACAGCCGTGTGGGCCAGTGCGTGGACGCTGCAGAGGCCCAGAGGCCCAGCGCTGGGCACAGCTGCAGGCAGGGGTCTACAGGTTCTGAGCCTGCATCCCAGCCCTCCCGG
>NW_006399754.1:35740224-35766543 GCF_000299155.1 Elephantulus edwardii
GAAGTGTCCTGTTGCCCCAGGGCCAGGACGTCCATCCCACCCCTGTCACCCTGTCCTCTCTGTCCTTGGCAGCTGCTCAACATGTCCTGGGAGCTGAGCGAGCTCAAGCGGAACCTGAAGGAGACCACAGCAGCCATCGCCACGGACCCCCCGTACGTGGAGGGCGCCTGGGCAGAGCCCACCTTCACGTCCACCGAGGCGGCCATCCAGTCCATGCTGGAGTGTCTGAAGAACAACGAGCTGGGCCGAGCTCTGCGGCACATCAGGGAGTGCAGGTGACCCGGGGGCACGGGACTCAGGGTGGTTAACGCTCAGCTGCTGACCCAGCCTGCGGGGAAAGGCCGGTGGGGGGGGTGTCTGCTCTGTACAGAAGGGCCTGGAGACCCCTTTGGACAGCTCTGCTCGGTCACACGGGGCCACTGTGAGCCAGAAGCAGCTCGACAGCAGTGAGGTTTGTTGTATGGCCTCGTGGCAAGGAGCTGTGCTGCAATTGCAAAGGCACACGGTTCGAGGCCACCAGCTGCTCCCCGGGAGGACGGGCAGTCTCCTCCCATGGGATTAACTGCCTCTGAAAACCCGCAGGAGGGTCAGCTATGGGAGTTCTGACTCTACGGTACACAGCAACAACAATATTATAAGGAACTCTGGTAGCATGGTGATTAAGCTACTAGCCAAATGGTTGTTGTTCAAAACCACCCAGCTGCTCCCACGGCAAGTGGCCTGGTGGTCAGCTCCTGCAGACAGCTCAGGCCAGGAGGAAGGGGGGACAGCCCTGCCCCGTCACGAGGGGTCGCTGCACGTCAGAACCGACAGGCCATAACAAGTTTGGGCTCCGCTTTTCCATTTAGCACTCTCTCTGGGAGCTCTGCTGGCCCACTGGTTAGAGGTCATGCTAGTGAACCAAAGGCAGCAGTTCAAATCCACCTGCCGGCAGTTCGAATCCGCCAGCTGCTCCTCAGGAGAAGGACGGGCAGTCTTCCTTGGGAGTCACTGCCTGGAAATCTGCTGGCGGGTCAGCCACAGCTTGACTCCAGGTCCTGGCACACGAGGACACTTCCGTGGGGGGTTACATGTGGTATGAGTTACCTCAGTGACCCGGCACCCCCGCCACGGAGCAAGTTCTGACTCACCATGGCCCTGCAGGACCGATAGCTGCCCAGGGGACCCCAAAGCTGGTGTCTGTATAGAAGGGACTCCCTCACCTGGCTGTTGGTCAGCCCCCCCCCGCCTGTTGGTCGGCAGCCACCTGCACTTAACAGCTGCACCACCAGGACCTCATCACTCTGAAAAGAGAAGCGCTGTTCCTGCGCTACCGAGGCCCCTTGGTGCCCACCCTTAGGAGTCAGCAGGGACCCCAGCGCCCACCCTCAAGGGTCAGCGAGGCCCCTTGGTGCCCACCCCCAGCAGTCAGCGAGGCCCCTTGGCACCCACCCTTGGGGGTCAGTGGGAACCCCTGGCACCCACCCTTGGGGGTCAGCAGGGACCCCAGCGCCCACCCTCAAGGGTCAGCGAGGCCCCTTGGTGCCCACCCCCAGCGGTCAGCGAGGCCCCTTGGTGCCCACCCTCGGGGGTCAGTGGGAACCCCTGCCACCCACCCTTGGGAGTCAGCAGGGACCCCTGAAGCCCACCCTTCGGGGTCAGTGGGGAGCCCTGGTGCCCACCCTCACCCTCGGGAGTCAGCGGTGACCCCTGGTGCCCACCCTCAGGGGTCAGTGGGGACCCTCGGGGCCAGCGGCTGCTAAACCACTCTCGCCTTTCACTTTCCTTCTCTTTTTTCTCTCCTTTCTTCTCTCTCCCCCTCTCGCCCACAGGAGTCTGTGGCCCAATGACATCTTCGGCAGCAGCTCCGACGACGAGGTGCAGACCCTCCTGAACATCTACTTCCGACACCAGACCCTGGGCCAGACGGGGACCTACGCGCTGGTGGGCTCGGACCGCAGCCTGGCGGAGATCTGCACCAAGCTGATGGAGCTCAACACGGAGATCCGGGACATGATCCGCCGGGCCCAGAGCTACCGCGTCCTCACGGCCTCCCTCCCAGGCTCCAGTGTGTCCGGCACGAGTCTCTGACAGTAGCCCCCCGGCCCCCGGGGGCTCCAGGCTGGGCGTGCTGCCATGCCGGGGTGACAGCCCCCGGTGTCTTCTCGCTCCTCGGCAGGCTGGGCCGCAGTGTCCTCCCTGTCGGGCCCTGCAGGGCCTGGTGTGGGGATGACAGCCCAACCCCCACTGTGTAGCAATACTCCGAACCGAGGGCAGTGGAGAACCTTCTAGAATGGACTCGGCTCCGCCCGCTCATCCGGTGGCCATTTCCTGGGCAGAACTGCATCTCACTCCCCAAGAAGCAGCGACTCCCGTTGCATACCAAAGCCGGTGACACTGAACTTTCTAGAAACCGTTTGAGACTGGCAGAAGTGCAATGTTTTCTCCATGGAGGAAAAAGCAAACAAAAATATTTTCTATTATGAAACTTGTACATTCTTTGCCTCCCTTCCCCACACCCCGCTCATTTTCTCCTTTTTCTTGGTGGGCTGAGAAAGGGGCAGGCAAGATGAAGCTGGCCATGGCAGAATGAAAGGCCAGAGGGCGCAAGCTGACAGCCTGTGTGCAAGGGACAGTGGTGGCTGAGACCTCCCACACACGCCCCGGGGGACCATTGCAGGATCCACTGTGTGTGAAGGACACGGCCCTCGGGGGACCAGCGCCAGATCCACTGTGTGGGAAGGACAGTGGTGACTGAGGCCACCCGCACACGCCCCTCGGGGGACCAGCACCAGATCCACACGAACTCCTTCGGTCGCTGGGCTACTGTTCCAGAAGCTCTGGAACTCTCCGTCGGAGTCTGTTCTTGGGACAGGAGCACCAAAGAAGAATCCAGATGGACCTCTTCATTTCCTTCCTTTTTTAATATATCTTGGCTGCTTTTTCTAGAAAGTTGCTTTTATGAGCCTATTTATACTCTACGAGGAGGAGTGTGAATTTTAACCAGCTCTGCCATTTTGTAGACAAACCCGGAAGGCTTCACATTACGATGTCCATGTCTGCTGACCATGCCCTGCCTTGCATTTTAATGTAGCCACTTAGGTAGCCACATTATCACCATAAAGGTAACCAAGAAAAAGAACAAACTCAATTCCAAATTGTCACTTTGTCCCTTGCAAAGGCCCTGTTGTATCTGTGATGTGTGTATGTGAAAGCCGTGTGCGACCCACTCCTTCGGCCAAAGGCTGCCCCATGTTGGATGTGTGCATGGGAACACGGCCACAAGCATATTCAGACTGTATCTCGCTAACTTATTCACTCTGTAAATACATTGAACGTTTTTGTGTTGTAATTTCAGGTGATAATCTATTCAGAACTCCTTTAGACTAAGAAAAAGTGTCATAATATATAATATATTGACCATGGATGTCATTTCTGGTTCTTGAAGAGTTTTGTTTCAACACAAACGAGTGGGTGGGCATGGCTTGCTGGGGGTGACAACCCCAAGGGGTGCTGTTTGGATGTACTTTGGGATCATGTGGCTTCACGGCCCGGTGGCCATGGGGAATGGGTGGTGGTGACGTGGTTGGATACCATTGGGTGGATTCTGATTGCTAATAATCTCACGTCGCTGAATAGAAATGCCTTTTATATAAGGGTTCAAAGGTCTCCCATTTTCATGGGACCAGATTGCCAGGTGTTTCTGTCATAGATCCTCTTGGTGTGTTTGAACCATTGACCTTTCAGTTAGCAGCCAAGCACTAGCCATTGCATCCCTGAAGCCCCGTAGTCACAAGGCAGTGTTGTCATCACCAGATGGTTTTGGTTCAGTTCCAGCTCATCCACACCCCCCTAAAGGGCTCTGGGGATGCACAGTAACGCAGCGTGCTGCCAAGCCCAAGGTGTGTGGTTTGAGTCCACCAGCTGCTCCGCAGGAGAAGGCTGGGCAGTTCCCTGCCATGTGACTTACATCGTCTGCAAACCCGCTGTGGAGAGCCAGCCGTGTCGGTTCTGACCCAATGGGCCTCAGCAACAGAAAGCACGCGGCCCAGCCCTGCCCCTCAGTCACTCCGTGTGTGAGTTACGGGGCATCATGGGGGCACCTCAGATTCTTCATCTAAGAAGAAGCTTGTTTGTGTGGAGGTTTCCCTGCTCTCACTCCCTCTGAATAAATGGGGTCAGAAGACAGGTAGAAGGAGGGCCCTGCCCAAGAGGGGCTGACCCCGTGGGTCCCGGGGACACAGAGGGTGTGCTGCTCCCAACCTGTTGCCATCTATGCTCCATGACATCAGGGCCAGACCTGCTTGTGCCAGCCTCCCGTCCACGCCCGCCCGTGCCAGCCTCCCATCCACGCCTGCCCGTCCACGCTCACCCGTGCCAACC
Source organism: Elephantulus edwardii (assembly GCF_000299155.1). Lineage (NCBI taxonomy): Eukaryota > Metazoa > Chordata > Mammalia > Macroscelidea > Macroscelididae > Elephantulus > Elephantulus edwardii. The sequence goes on from NW_006399754.1 coordinate 35,744,587, forward strand.
TCCCGTCCACGCCTGCCCGTGCCAACCTCCCGTCCACGCCTGCCCGTGCCAGCCCCTTGTGCCGAGTGGAGCACCCATGGTTCCCTGGGCTGGAATCCGCCGGGGCAGCAAATCCCCAGGTCTTTGTCCTGCGGCCATCAGGTGAGTGCAAAGGGCCAGCCTTTCCCTTAGCAGCCAAGCACTGACCATGGAGCCGCTTGGACTCCTTACCTCTCCATTGTCGTTGGGCACTCTGGGGCATTTTGACAGTTACCTCACTTAGAGGAGCGGACTGTCCTCTGTACCACCAAAGGTCCCCCTTTAGCCCCTAAGACAGACAGACAACCCTCTTGTCAATGAGTCATTTCCAGCTGATAGCAGCCCTATGTTGACAGAGCAGTGCTGTCCCGCAGGTGGGACCCATAGACAGGCATCCCTACAGAACAAGGTAGAGGCCCAGCGCTTCTGCCAGGGCTGCCGGTGGAGTCAAACCACCAACCTTTCAGTGACAGCTGAGTGCTTACCCAGTGCACCAGGGCTTGTGAGGAAGCCAGTGACTGGAGGGAAATGAGGGGTTAAGTATCCAGGAGGGGGGTGACCCCTGGGGGACTTGGGCTTTCCTGAGATGAGGGGTCGGCAGATTTAAGGGAGCAGAGAGGAGATGCTTTCATTGAAAGGCTCCCACTGACTGCTGTGTGTTGTCAGATGCCACTGAAGTCAAGTTCAGCTCACAGGGACACTCTGAACAACGGATCAAAGCCCTGTCCTATCCTGTACCGTCCTCATCGTCACTGACACACTCATGCCCATTGCTGATGTCACCGTGTCAGTCCGTCTCACTGGGGTCCTCCTCTCCTTCACTGACCCTCCATCTTTCGAGCATAATGTCCCTTTTGAAGAAATAGCCCCACCTAGCTACACGTCCCAAATAGAAAAGATGAAGCTTCAGCATCTTGGCCTCCAAAGTGCAGTCTGCCTACATTTTTTTCCCAAACATATCTGTTTGTTCTTTTGGCAGTCCACGGAAAACTCAGTACTGTTCTCCAGCACAAAGGTGACATCAGGATTGAAGGATGACTCATAACAATCTGCATTATACAGGTGACACGACTTTGCTTGCTGAAAGTGAAGAGGATGTGAAATGCTTGCTGCAGAAGAGCAAGCACTGCAGCCTTCAATAAGGATTACATCTCAACATCAAGAAAGCAAAGGTCCTCACCACAGGACCGACCTTATGACGGATGCAAAAAGGATTGAAGCTGCTAATGATTTCAACTTGCTTGGCTCAACAATCAACACTGTTGGCACTAGCAGTCAGGAAATCAGGAGACGTGTTACATCGGGCAAGTCTGCTGTCAGGGACCTCTCTAAAATGCTAAGGAGCAATGGTAATAGTTTGAAGACTAAGGTGCACCTGATTCAAGCCCCAATCCTCTCAATTGCCTGCTACACATCAGAGAGATAGACAATGAACAAGGATGACAGAAGAAACATTGATGTCTAATACTGAAAAAATGTATATACACTCACTATGAGATATGTAGCTCATAAAAATACATATAAATATACAATATATTTTAATATATAATAAATATATATATATACACACACACACTCAATGTTTTATGTCCATATATATAAATAAAAACACTGGAAACAATGAGAATCCTAGAACACTTAATTGCGTTCATGCAATACTTACACCTGCACCAAGAGGCTATTGTGGAACAGAGCACAAGAACACGACATGGTTTAAAATTTTAAAAGGTGTGCATCAGGGCTGTATCATTTTCCCTTACCTATTTAATCTGTATATTGAGCAAATCATTTGGGAAGGTGGACTCTGTGCAGAAGAATGCGGCCTCAGGATTGGAGGGAGACTCATCAACAGCCTGCGTTATCAAGTTAACACAGTGTTGCTGAAAATGAGGGCATGACGCCTCTGCTGAAGATCAGAGAATACAGTCTTGCAACTCAATGTCAAGACAACGAAAATTCTCACCACTGGACCAACAGGCAACATCTTTGATCTTTTGTTTTCCTCCCTCAAGCCTGCATCTCTTTTGTAACAACAACAATAAATCCCACTGCCACTGAGTCCTAGCAGCACTCCCGAGGCTGTCCATCTTTCCCTGAGGATTCAGCACCCAAACACGCACTGTCAGAGGGGTGAGGAGGAGGGAGGGAACTTGGATTACATTTAAAAACATAGGCTCTAGACTAAGAACTCAAATGTTGAGAGTTATCCATTTAAAATGGCATCATCGTCCTCACACGAGCAGTTTGTCTCTGAGACTAGAGAGAGGAACAGCTTATATGGAGATTTATGCCCTTCACATTGCATTTTTAGTGCTAGATATTTGCAACACTGAACTGGCTATAAAAAGAGACAGAAAAGCAAATTATCCTTGTAAGTGGATAGGAAGTTAAAGCCTGTATAAAGTTACTACATTCAGCTAATAAAACTACACTTCTACTTATGTTGAATTTCACATGAAAAATTTATTTTTTTAATTTTTAAAATTTAAGTAATTTTTTTTTAAACTTTATACTGGTTTACTTACAAAGTCTGTATACATTGTTTTTCATACTGGATCTTTCCCATTAAAGTTTTTATCTTTTTATTATAAGCATATCCCAAAACATATTTGTATATTAATTCAACACAATAATAAAATTCTAAATAATAACATTTTAAAAAATAAATACAAGCTGGGAAAAAGGAGAAAATGCAACAATGAATTGTTGTTGTTAAGTGCCGTCGAGTCGTAGACAACTCATACCGACCCTATGAATGAAAGACCTGAGCACTTGTATAACTTTCATCCTTTCTCTAGGTTCACAGGGTTTCCAGAGGCAAGCTATTATAAAAGTGGATGTCACTCCTGCTTCCAAGCTTGTTTTAATCGAGGAGCCCCACCCGACACTGTCCACCATGAGTGACCATTAATGCATCTGACACATCAGTGTCACAGTGTTCAGCTTCACAGCCACCACGAGTTACCTCTGTACAGCAAGTGGACACACCAGGGCTATACGACCTGGAAGAAAATAAATTAATACAGGTTGTGTGAGGTTGACCCTGCTGAGACAAGTTTGACAAGCCCTGAGCCAAAACCGAAAACCAACCCACTGCTTTTAAGTCAGTTACAACTCTCCGCGGCCCCGCAGGGCAGCACACAATTGCCTCGTGGAGGGATGAAGATTTCCAGCAACAGACTGCCTCATCATTCTCCCACAGTGCAGTAGGTGTGTTTGAACAACCGACCTCTCAGTAAGCAGATTCATGCCTAACTACTGCCCTATCGGGGCTCCTAAACCAGAGTAAGTCCCCAAGTTGGCATTTTAGTACCTTCTGAAGGACCCTAAACTAGAGGGGACATGGTAGGTAGGAAGGTCTGCTCTCTAAACCACACCTTTAGTCCTTTTCTGTGGGGACTGCTCACTCCAAACCTGCCCCTGGTTTTTGTCTTGGTTGTTACTTTGTTTTGTATCTGCCTCTGGGTTTTGTCCTGCTTGGTTATTTCATGCTGGTTGGTACTTTATTTCCTTCTGGAGGGCATAGGGAGCCAGCAGCTGGAACTGACACAATCCATTCCTCATCTGTTTCCTGACAGATGTTTCCTCTTCTGTCATCATCTCCTTCGGCAGCAGCTCTTAACAGCAACCCCTGCCCTAATGCTAAACTTCCAGTTCCAAGAATTTAAGCCACCTGTCACAAGGGTCTCAAAATCCTACAAATGAGCTGGGAGGAGGCAGAGAAATCTCCTGATCCCCTCTGCTGTTTCTAATGCTTCTCTCCTGATTCCTGTTTCAAGATGTCCAGAGACATTGAGATCCCCATTGCTAGTGCAGACAGGAAATGAAGATTTAAGCAGTTACTGAGAAAGATCAAAGTCTCTAGCCTCCCATATCAATCACACTCAACATCAAGAAACCAAAAATGCACCAACAAGCAACCCCCTGGAAAAGAAAGAAAAGGTTGAAGTTGCCAAGGATTTTGTTCTACTTGGATGTACAATCAGTGCCTATGGGAACAGCCATCAACCAATCACATGACAACTGCAATGGGCCAATCAGCTGCCGAAGACCACTTTAAAGTCCTAAAGAGCAAGGCTTTCACTTTAAACACCGAGGTGCACTGGCCCAAGTAATGGCATTTTCATACATGCGTAGAAGTTGGACAATGAATAAGGAAGATGGAAGAACTGATGCCTTTTATTGTGTTGTTGTGAAGAGTACTGAGGAGACCGTGGACCGTCTGAAGAGCTCGCAAATCTGTGGAATCTGAGGAAGTGCAACCAAGGTGCTCCTCAGAGGAGAGGATGGTGAGACTTCATCTCGGAGTTGGACACGCTCTCAGGAGAAGCCAACGACTGGGGAAAGGGCATCCTGCTCGGAAAGGTGGCGAGACTGTGAGGTGGGCTGGCACCAGCCTTCAGCAATGGGCTTACTATACGCAGGGGAATGGTGAGAAGGGCGGGGCCAGGCAGGGTTGGTTCCTTGTGAGTTGGGACGTGAAGTGACCTAACATTAGGCCAGCGCCCTCCTGACTCAGCCCCTCAGGGCTGACCTGTGGCTAGACTCACTGGGGAACTTGTAACAAGTTCCAAGGCCTTTGTCCAGCCCATCGGCCTAATACAGGCTGACCTCGGTGATACTGTGGGTCCCAGCCAGACCACAATAGGGCAAATATCACAACAAAGCACATCTCAGGCATTCTTTTTTTTCTTCATTTCCCAGTGTTAGTGTTACGTTTACCTTACACTGTGGTCTGCTGAGTGCAATAACTTTAAGAAAAAAATTCAAAAATAGTGACCAAAATGTTGAGAAAAGGAGAGCACGTGCTGTGAGAAAACGCCACGGTCTCCCTCACACACACTGACACAATCGTGGGTTTGTTTTATTAAAAACACCATTATCCGTGATGTGCAGTACAGGGGAGGCACCGTGGAACAAGTGTGCCTAGATCATGTTTCTATTTACGCCCATCACCTGGACTCCATGTGTGGTTCTTAACAGCTGGTGGGCGGCCACCCAAGACACAGCTCTTTCGACCCAGAGCAACAGAGGAAGGAGGACACCCAAGAATCCGAGCCGGACACGGACTGTAGGTCCCCAGCAAGGCCCCAGAAGCACTGGAGGGCCCCTGGCTAACTGCTCCGAGTGGTTCATCCACAAGCTCCATTCTTGCTTGTTGTCCAGTCCTGGGCACCCTCAGAGCCATTGTTGTGTTTGACTCCATTGTCCATCCATCTTACTGAGGCTCCTGCTCTCTCCCACGGACCCCCCACTTGACAAGCATGATGTCCTTCCCCAGGGACAGTTCTCTCCGATAACATGCTCAAAGTACAACGCAGAGGCTCACCACTCTCAACTCTGATGAGTGCTCTGACGAGATTTCTTCCAAGACAGATCAACTCTTTTTTTATGGCAATCCATGGTCTTCAGCACACTTCCCCAACATTAAATTATAGCTACCCCTGATGTCCTATTGTTCATATGGTTTGCACAGGTTTATTGTTTCATAAGTGGGTGGCCAATCCTCTCTCATGTTGTTGCTGTTGTTATGTCACCAAGTCGGGTATGACTGTGACCCTGTGAACAGATCTGAACCGTCCTGTGCCAGCCTCACCATCTGACACACTTTACCCACTGATGCAGTTACTGAGTCACTCCACCTGGTTGAGGATCTTCCTTCAGGATCCCGCCACCGTCCCAAGCATAATGTCTCTTCCCAAGGAACAACCTCTCCTAGCAACATGTCCAAAGTGTGTGGGCTAAGCTTCATCATCTTTGCCTGCAAGGAGCACTCTGGCTGCACCTTCCCCAAGACAGATGTTTGGTCTTTTGGCAATCCATGGGGTACTCGACACTCTTCTCCAGCATCACAGCTGGAAGGCATCAGCTCTCTGATGGATGTCAAGTGACTGAAATAACTCGATGGTTTAAAATTAAGAAAGGAGTGTGTCAGGGTTGTATCCTTTCTCCATACCTATTCAATCTATATGCTGACCAGATTCTTTGAGAAGCTGGATTCTATGAAGAGTAATGTGGCTTCAAGATTGGAGGAAGACTCATCAATAACCCATGTTAAGCAGATGACACAGTCCTGCTTGCTGAAACTGAGGACTTGAAGTGCTTGCTGCACAAGATCCAACACTGCAGCCTTCAATATGGAATGCATCTCAGTGCCAAGAAAACAAAAATCCTCGTGACTAGACAGGCAGCATCATGATAGATGGAGAAAAGACTGAAACTGTCAACAACCTCAGCTTCCTTTGCCCACAATCAGTGCACTTGGTCTCAGCAGTCAGATCAGGAGCTACGTTGCTCTGGGAAAGTCTGCAATCAGGGGCCTCTCCAAATTACTGAGAAGCAGTGATGTCAGTCTGAGGACAAAGTGTGCCTTAAGATTAAGGACATGATCTTTCAGTCACTTGCTTGGCGCCTGAGAAAGAGAATCTTCCTTTTTAGTTTATCTTCATCAGGAAGCTGTGCTGAAACCTGTCCATAGGTGACCGTTCTGGCATTTGGTACATGGTGGCCCAGCCGTTAGTATCACAGCACCCACAAGTTACTCTAGTTTAACAAAGTGACCAACAAGTGCTGTACTAATAAGAGTAAATGATAAATAAACAAGAGCATTTATACTTGAGCTATAACAACGTCAAAGTCAGTCCCTCAACACAGGCTGGTAGATAAGTGTGACATCTCTGACAGAAAACCAAAGACAAGCAGGCACTCTGGCCCCAGCTAAGACTTGTGCTGACACAGTAGGATGGGGCGCTGAGGGCTTTACCCTCCCGGTGGCTCCCAGAAGCCTTTCAGCTGGGATCCTGGTGGTTGGAATGTCGTGGGGAAAGTAAGTACCAGATAGCCATGGATGGCCAAGACAACAAACAGACGTTATCTTGCAAAAAGTGCAAGCAGAGTGCTCCTTGGAGGCAAGGATGGTAAAGCTTCATCTCACATACTTTCGGCATGTTGTTAGAAGGAGCCAGTCACCGGACATGAACACCATTCTTGGAAAAGTGGATGGACTGACAGAGTGACCGTGGCAATGCACTCAAGTGTGTCAGAGATTATGAGGATGGTACAGAATAGGACAGGGTTCAGATACATAGTTCAAAAGGTCGCTATGAGTTTTACTCAACAGTGCCTAGTAACAACAGTCAAAAGGAGGGGAAAATGTGAAACAGAATTTCAAATTCTTCTTGAAAACCAAGCTCACTGGATCCATTGAGGTCTGAAGGGGAATCAAAGTTCTGGAAACAGCTTTCAAGCTTTGTACCAAAGACATTCTATAAGTCCTCTTTAAAGTAAATAATTACCTCATTTAATGGACCAATTGGCAGCATCAGGATGGATGGTGAAGAGATTGAGACTGTTCAGTTTGCTTGCTTGCCACAGTCAACACTCTTGGCAACAGCAGCCAGGAAATTAAGACGTATTGCAATGAGCAAGTCTACTGTTAGGGAACTCTCCAAAATACTGAAGAGCAATGGTGTCTCTCTGGAGACTAAGGTGTGTCTGATACAGGCCATGGTCTTTGCAATCGTTATACGTCAGAGTTGGGCAAGGACTAGGGAGAATAGGAGAACTGATGCCTTTGAGCTGTGGTGCTGGAGAAGAGTATTGAGGATACCATGGACTGCTAAGAAAAAGAACAGGTTCACCCTGGAGAAGGTTAAACTGGGCAGCTCCTTGGAGGCAAGGATTCTGGGGCTCCGTCTAACATACTTTGGACATGTTGAGAGGAAAGACAGGTCCTTAGAGAGGGACATCATGCTTGGGAGGGTGGAGGGACAGCGCAGGAGGGGAAGACCCTCTATGAGGTAGATTAATTCAGTGACTGGGGTAATCGGGATGGGAGTGTCAGAGACAGTGTGACTGGCACAAGACAGAGTTTAGGGCTGTTGTACATAGGGTCACTATGAGTCGACCCGACGGAACATAACAACAACTACCACCCAACAAAACCAAAGTAGCCTACTAATTCTGACTCACAGAAACCTCATGTGACAGAACAGAATAGATTGTAGTCTTTAATATGGATTGAAGCTCAACATCAAGAAGACAAAAATTCTCACTGCTGGGTAAACTGACAGCACCATGATAGATGGGGAAGAAATTGAGGTTGTTAACAATTACAGCTTGCTCGGCTCCACCATCAATACTCTTCCCACAAGCAGTAAGGAACTTAAAAGATGAATTACATTGGGAATCTGCTGTTAATCAAGAGTTAATTCCTGGTTACAAGCTGAGGTTCTGAGCCTTCTTTGAAAGCTGCCCAACCTGGGCAGTTTTGCTCTGGTTTCCACAATCAGGAATTGTATCATAGACTAAGGTCAGTCAGCAGTAGGAGCTAGCAGTTGATGGCACAAATGAAGACTTGTACGCCAATGTTCACAGCAGCATTATTCAACATCACAAGAACAGGAAAACAGCCCTAATGTCCAACCACAAGTAAATGGATAGAGAAATTATGGTACATTCACATGATGGGATACTATGCAGCAGGTAGGAGCAATGATTTTGTAAATTACAACCTAACTTGGGAGGGACTGGAGAGCATTATTCTAAGTGAACTTGGTCCCATAAGGACAAATACATCATACAATCACTACTGTAGATAGTTATGAGGACCTAAGGGGAGTGAGGGTGGGAGCAGAGGGGTCAGGATGGGGGGGGAGTTAATTATAGGGACGCCCAAATTGATGGGTGGAGGGAGAGGTGCTAAAGGAAATGGGAAAGATCTGGTTTAAGTAAACCAGTCTAAGATTACAAAGGAGAGCTCATGAAAACTCACTGCCACTAAGCTGTTTCCAGAGTCACATTACCCCTTAGAGTTTGAAGGCTTTATTCCCAGGATGAGCCCCTAATCCACCTGCCCAGGGTTCCTGACGACCCTTGTCCACAGTGTGTCTTTTTAATGCAATCAGCAATTCCGTGTGTGACCATCCAGAATTATTTCCAAGTTTCTGGGTTTTCAAAATACGCTGTTGAACTGCAAGGGGCTCACAGCCGACTCTCCCGCTGTTCTGGGAGGCAGTAAATCACACGGGAGTGTGTAGTCCATGTTCTTCACAGAGGAGCTGGCTGGCCTTTGGGTTGGCGGCACATTTTACTGTAGTAGCAGCTTCAATGCCCAGCACTGGAGCAGCCGTTGGAAGGCCTGCTTCAGTCATTTTGACCAGTGTTGCTAAGGCTTATGCTCCCTCCCGCCCGTGCTGACCACACCCTGGACCTGCCCGGGGCCTGCACGCACACGCACACACACCCCACCCAGAAGTCAGGGGACACGGACACACACACACTGACCACACCCTGGGCCTGCACGCACACGCACACGCACCCCACCCAGAAGTCAGGGGACACGGACACACACACACTGACCACACCCTGGGCCTGCCCGGGGCCTGCACGCGCGCGCGCGCACACACACACACACACGTGTCAGGCAGAGGACTCCCGAGCGGGAGGGAACCTCGTGCAAGCCCCGGGCCCCATCTGTCGAGAAACGCAGTCTCTGCTTCCCTTCGGGGTCGGAATGGTCTGGACGACAGCTGACATTCTGGACCCGCGTAATAAAAGGCGTAGTAGGTGGATGCGAACCACGCGTCTCTCGGGCTGTTTCAGTCTCGCACTGTCGGCCGTAACATTTCCAGGAAACCACCGTGCTCCCCCAATTCCTACACCCTTTGTTCTCTTCCTTTTCCCACTTATGACGACAGCCCATCAGACACAGGTCCGCCGTGTGGGCTCCACGCACGATCTAGGCTGGTCCTTCTTGATGGGACAGATCCAGGTCTCTTTCCCGGTTTGGATACCCACGAAGCGGCGGGCCCGGGGCTGCTGTCGGTCACAGGAGCCGGGGCGAGGCGGGAAGAGCCCCGGGAAGTCGGCACCGGCAGCCCCGCCGCACGCCGGAACCCGCAGCACCGCAATCACGGCCACGGGCGGAGCGGCAGCCGGGGCGGGCTTCCGGGGCGGGCTTCCGGGGGCCCGCCCGATCTGCTTCCGGGTTACTGAGCGCCTGCTTCCGGGTTTCTGAGCCGCTGCGTCCGGGTCCCCACGGCGCCGCACTTCCGGGGGCGCGCTGCGTGCTGCGTCACGGCGTCGCGCGTCACGTGCCCCGGGAGCCGCTTTTGGCGCGAACGCTTGAATCGGCGGCGGAGGCGGAGCTGCCGGGAGCAGGGAGGGTCCTGGGCGTCTGCCCGTCCGCCGGCTGGCCGGAGCTGAGTCCCTGCAGCGGTCAGTGGCGGCGGGGCGGTGACAGCTCGGGGTCTCTGGGGTGCTGACCCCTGGCCGGGTGGGGGTGCTGACCCCTGCGAAGGGCAGACGGCCTTGTCCCCGCGCGGGGTGGGTGTCCCCGCGGACGGCGCCGAGGGCGGGGTGGACGACTGGCCCGGTGCGCGCGCGCTGTGTCCACCTCCTCCCGCCCCCCCGCTGACTGCGCGGGTCAGCGGGCCTTGACCGCCTGGCCCCGTGTTAACCGGGACCCCGCGCACCGGCAGCGGGGCAGGTGTGCGGGAGGAGCGGGGAGCTCGTCACCTGCCCTGGTGGCGCCGGGCTTAGGCGTTGCACTGCGAGCCCGAAAGGTCAGGGTGTGAGCCCAGCGGGGACCAGCGGCCGTCCTGTCCACGCGTGGCCGCCGTGCGGCAGAGTGGTCATCCATGGTGGCCACAGTTTAGTTCAGAATTTTCGAGAGCCCCCAGGCTGCCGTGGGTACGTGCTTGACTGCCAACCTGAAGGTGGGCGGTTTGAATCCCCTCCTGGGGAGAACACTTGGCGCTTTGCCTCCATCGGGAGCACAGCCTTGGGAACCTGCAGGAGCTGGACTCCACGTTGTGTGGTCACTGTGAGGTCGGGTGGCTTCAGACCCAGAGCCGACAAGTCAGAGCCAACCCAGCTCGTAGCTGACCCTGCAGTGGGTTCCAGGGCTCGGAGTCCCGGGGCGCCCGTCATCCTGCCGCAGCTGTCGGTGCATTTGAACCAGCAGGGAGGGTCAGCCTTGTGATAGAGCAGCTTTACAGACGGGGCAGAAGCGGCTTAAACTAGTTAGATCCTCTGCACCACTTGCACTTCTCCAGTGGCTGGTGGCCCCGTCCTGGGCAGGCAAGCCGGCTCACTGGAGATGGGCCTGCGTATCTGTTAGGGTAGGTGAGTGTAGCAGCACTTCTCATTCCTGAGTCACCTCCCAGGGCTGAATGCTTGTGTGAAGCCGCCTTCCGTCTTCTCTCTTCCAGAATTACTGAACAAGCGGTTGGAATAATACTGTACACAAAATGCCCGTTGGAGCCAAAGAAAGCTTTTTTGAGATCTTTAAGGTCCGGTGCAGCAAAGCAGGTATTGACAGATTTTATATATTTTATATCACTTGATGCACATGACACTAAAAATGTTCTCAAAAAAAAATATGCATGATTTGCTCAAATCTAATACTTCACATTTTTCTTTATCATTATTCCTTATGGGAACAGACATCCAGTTAAGGATGTCACCGCTGACAGTTAACAAAATGCTAACTGTGGATAACAGAAAGAATGTGCTCTTAAACATGAAAACAATCGTTAGGAAAGCATTCCTGTAGGTTAAGTGTTGAGGTGCTAACCAGAAGTTCAGCAGGTTCAACCCACCAGCTGCTCCCAGGGAGAAAGATGAGGCAGTCTCCACCCGCCAAGATTTCCAGCCCCAGACACCGTGAGTTGGAATCCGTTGGACAGCCCGGGGGAAGGAACCCTGGAAAACACCCAGTGATGAAGTGCTCAGCTGCTAGCTGCTAACCCAGAAGGTTAGCGGTTTGAAACCAGTCAGGGAAGAAGGCTGCAGCAGTGTGCTCCCGTAAAGATGATAGTCATGTAAGTTCTCTGTCCAGTAGCCTCACTGTGATTCAGAATCGACGGAAAATGGAAGTGTTCTGGTGATGCAGTGATTAAGACCTTGGCTCCTCGCTGAAAAGCTGATGGAACCCGCTCAGCGACTGAGTGAGAAAAGACCTGCTCGTGTTGAGATTACAGCCAAGAAACTGAATGGGGCAGTTCTGACTGTCACTTCCGAGTTGGCTGTACTGCGCCCACTAAACGACAACTTGCTGGTCACAGCGTCGATGATGTTCCTTTCAGTGGACGTTGCCAGGCCCCGTGACTCAGCACCCTTCTGTCTTCCAGGAATGGTGGACCCAGTGAGCTTTTGTTCTATGTGTGTCACAGCAGTAGAGATTGGAACTGACATCTTTAAATGTTACTAGTTCATTCAAAAATAAACCCCGCCTTCCACGCAAACTAACGGCCTTTTCCAGTACAAAAGCACTTTACATCTTTGCAGTTCTCTTCAGTGTCTGACGTAATAGAAGATTGTTGGATGCTTGCTTCTGTTTCTGCGTTGAATCTGTTACAGTAGTATGCTGTTTTGAGTGAAATATATGAAAATCCACCTTGGCACAGATACATAGTTAGAAAAAGACTATTTTAGTAGTCTCCAGTCATACACAACCGTACCTCATTTTCTTGTGTTTCTCAGATCATGTGTTTTTCACAATGTGGAGTTTAGAGAAGCCCTCCTTTGAGCAGATCTGCTGCTCTTATATTCACATAGCATATGCTCATTTTGTGTTTGTCATGTTTTGGTAATTCCTACAATACTTCAACTTTTTCAGTGTACTGTTACACACTTGAACCAGGCAGTGTTTCCTTGCTCTTAACAGCTGCCTCCTGGTCCAGGTATAGGTTGCACATGAGCACAATCAAGTGTTCTGGGACTCCCATTCTTCTCAAGATTGGCCACATTTTGTTAGGCACAAGTTAAATTCCTTTACATGGTCAGTAAAGCACAGACATTTCCTCCGGTGCTCTCTGCTTTCAGCTAAGATCCATCTAACGTTGGCTGTAATGTTTCTACTGCCACGGCCTTGTCTAAACCCAGCCTGCACTTCTGGCACCTCTCTATTGATGTACTTACTCCAGTCGTTTTTGGATAATCTCCAGCAAGATCTTGCTTGCATGTGAGATTGATATTGTTCGATAATTTTTAGTCTTACCAGATCACCTTTTTTTGGGATAGTAATAAATAGGGATTTCTTCCACTCAGTTGACCAGATTTCTTGGCACAACCTGGTGAGTGTGTCCAGGGCAGCATCTGTTTGTTGAAATATGTCAGTTGATATGCTGTCAATTCTTGAGGTCTTATTTTGTGCCAGTTCCTTCAGAACTGCTTAAACTTCCTCCTTCCTCACCATTGCCTCTTGATCATATGTTTTTTCATTAAATTCTTCCTTGTTAGCCAATTCTTTTTGGTACAGTGACTCTGTATACTACTTTCATCTTCTTTTGATGCTTCCTGGAGCATAAAACATTCTCCCCACAGCATCCTGAGTTATTGCAGCTCAAGGCTTGAATTTGTTCTTCATATCCTTCAGCTTAAGAAATGTTGCGTGAATTCATCCCTTTTGATTTTCCAAATCCAGCTCTTTGTACATTTCATAGTAATACTTTGTTTTGTCTTCCTGTACTTTCCTTTGAAATCTTCTGTTCAGCTCCTTAACTTCTTGATCTCTTCCCTTTGCTTTGGCTTCTCGCTGCTGTAGTGCAATATTCAGGGTCTCTTCTGACCTCCGTGTTGGTCTTTTTTCTTCCTGTATGCAAGGGATGCATCCTGTTTCTATACTTTTTCAATCTGTTTGCAGACAGATCATGCAGAAGGCTAGACTTCATGAGGAGGAATGTGGCTGCAAGATGGGAGGAAGACTCATCAACAGCCTGCATTATGCAGATGGTGCAAGCGTGCTTACTGAAACTGAGGAGAATCTGAGGCATTTGCTGCAGAAGGTCAAGGACTAAGGACTACAACCTTCAATATGGATTGAAGCTCAACATGAGAGAGATAAAGATTCTCACCATTGGGCAGTTGGCAGCATCATGATAGAAAAGAGATTGAGATTATTAGTTTCAACTTCCTTGGTTTCACAATCAACGTTCTTGGAATCAACAGCCAGGAACTCAAAAGACAAATTACATGGGGAAAATTTGCTGTCAAGGACCTCCCCAGAGTACTGAAAAGCAATGATGTCAGTCTAAGCTACACCTGATCCAAGCTATAGTTTTTGCAATGACTTGCTATACATCAGAGAGCTGGACAATGACTAAGGATGACAGAAGAAGAATCAAGGCCTTTGAGTTGTGCTGGAGAAGAGTATTGAACATACCACGGACTGCTAGGAGAACAAACAACAAAGAAAGAGAACACCCTCTCTGCCCTGAACAGGATGAAACCAGTCTGCTCCTTGGAGGCAAAGATTTTGAAGCTCCATCTCACATACATTGGGTATATTGCAAGGAGGGACCAGTCCTTGGAGGACATTATACTTGGAGAAGTGGAGGGAGAATGCAAGAGAGGAAGACCCTGGATGAAGTGGATTGACTCAGTGACTGGGACAATGGGGATAAGTGTGTCAGAGACAATGAGATTGGCTCAGGATAGAGCAGGTTCAGAGCAACTCAGTGACACATAACACAATAGACTGTAGTGTAAAGATAACTTTTATATGTACTGTTATGTTCTGTTGAGTCAGAACTGACCCATAGTTGACCTAGTGGGTTTTCAGAGGCAGTAAATTGCATGAGAGGAGATTGTACATCCTTCTCCTGCAGAGCAGCTGGTGGATTTGAACCACATGGCTTTGTTAGGTGCTGTAGAGTCGTAGACGATTCATAGCAACCCTATGAATGAAAGACCTGAGCACTTACAAGCACCAGGAAACCCTAAAGTTCTTGGGACCCTCTTTATTGTCACTGCTGTTTCATCACAGATGCCCAAAGAAGACCCTGGGATGCCTATTGGCTTTTGTCTGATACCCCATCAAAACTTGAATCATGTGATTGTCTCTTATGTTACAGTATAGAGTCAAATCAGATAAGTGAATTTTTCATACCTTTGTTTCATTTAATTCCTTGCAATTTTATGCCATGTCTTCACTGTATTTCCAGTGGTATATTAAAGTCTGTCTTAGACTTTGAATACATCTTGTATCCATAATTTTGTCATGTTATAGTTTGATTACGTAGAAAATCTGGTGTTGGAATGATACAGATCTTCCCTAAATTGGTTCATTGCAATAAATAGTTTTTAAAAATTAAATTCAAGGGGGAAATCACAGGGTCACACAGTTTGGTAGGTAGAGGTGGCAGGGTAAAGGAAATGGGAAAGATCCAGCGGGATCTGGAAATACAGGGTAATGGTGGACATATTCAATGGTGCTTAATTTTATGAAACATAATGAATGGAAATAATCATTTGAAACAGTGTGTATGAAGGATAATGTGAAACACAATGTACACAACGTTTATAAATAAGCCAATATAAAATATTTTTTTTTAGTTTATTTTATTTCATTATTTTTTGTGTGTACCATCAAATCAGATCTGACTGGTACAGGAGGTGATTTTTTCCTCCTTCTCCAGCAGAGCATCTGGTGGATTCGAACTGTGCACCTCTGAGTTTGCAGTTGCAGCTTCTTGCCACTAGGCCACCAGAGCTCGCTATAAAATATTTTTTTTAAATATACTAATGTCACTTTTAGTTCCACTAGATAAATCGTTTATGTAATTTAAAATATAAAAAAAATTAAAAATTTTTTTAAACTATCTGAGAAGCTGGATGCTATGAGGAGTATGGCATCAGCATTGGAGAGAAACTCACCAGTAAACTGCATTATGCAGATGATACAACCTTGCTTTCTACAAATGAGAAGGACTTGAAGTACTTGTTTCAGAGGATCAAGGAATGCAGCCTTCAATATGGATTGCATCTCAATGTCAAGAAAACAAAGATTCTTACCACTGGATCAATATATGATAGATGGAGAGGAGATTAAAACTGTCAACTACTTTATCTTACTTGGATCCACAATTAACACCCCTGGTGCCAGCAGTCAAGAAATAAGGAGACACATTGTACTGGGAAAATCTGCAGTTAGAGACCTTTCCAAATTATTGAGAAGTAGTGATGGCAGTTTTAGGACTAAGGTGCATCTGATTCAGGCCACAGTCTTTCCAGTTACTTGCTGTCCTTCTGAGAGCTGGACAGTGAAGAAGGATGACAGAAAAATAATTGATGCCTTTGAGCTGTAGTGTTGGAGAAGTGCACTGAACATCCCATGGACGGCCAAGAGAACAAACAGATATGTCTTGGAGAGGGTGCAGCCGGAGTGCTCTTTGGAGTCACCAATGATGAGGCTTCACCTCACATCCTTAGGGCATGTTGCTAGGAGGTGCTATTCCTTGGAGAATGACATGATGTTGGAAAGGGTGGAGGGTCGGCGAAGGAGAGGAAGACCCTCCACCAGGTGGATTAACACGGTAACTGCTGCAGTGGCCTCTTGTGTGCCCGGAAGTGTGAGGATGGCACAGGATAGAGCAGGTTTCAGATCTTTATAGGGTTACTACATGTCATTTTCAACTCAGTAGCACCTAACAGCAACAGATAAATCTTGTAGGATGGGAAGTTGTCCAATCATGAGTGAGACAGTAAGTTTACCATCATTTATGTTTATCTGAAAGTTCACATTTTACCATTGGCAAGCAGCACTATCTATTGTCTCCTCATTTCTTTCATTTTTGAGAAGCTGCTAAGTTACCCAAATCTGAAGAACTCATTTGATGATTTCCCATTTCAAGTAATGACATTCTGGTTGGACTCCTAAACTGAGTGGTTTTCTCAGCCACCGATAAGCTTCAGTATGTGTCAGGGTTGTGCATACTTCCCGTTTCATCACAGAATATTAAAAAAGACATGCCAAAAGGTAGTAGTGCTTTAATGAAATAGCTTTTTACTCTTATTAGCATAAACTAGCCTTTTCTGTTTAAATGCAAAAGCCCTGTAGCAAAGAGTGACGTGCCAGTGGGCACAGCCCCAGTGGAGGCACCAGCAGTCTGACTGGCTGTGTTTTCACAGCTTGGGGTGCACGTGCCTACATGTGCCAAATCACAGAGGCCTCAAGTTCTTGGGAAAATGGTGTTCACCTTGTGGACCCCCTGGGAGCGTCTCGGGGATTGGCCCCCAGTGTTCCACAAATCACTCTCTGGGAACCACTGCTCCACCGGCTCACTATCCAAAGCCGACATTTTATCGTCTCCCTCTGCCAGAATTGTCTTTTCTCTGCCTACTTGAGATTTAGAGTGCTGGTGGCCTAGTTGTAAGGAGTTGTGTAGCCAACCCAAAAACAGGCTGATCGAATCAACCAGCTGCTGCAAGGGAGGAAGAGGAGTAGGCTTCTCCCACACTGAATGCAGCCTCGGAACTCACTGGAGGGTCAGCTGTGAATGTTCCAACTTGACAACACATAACAACAATAGGAGTCTTCATGTTCCTTGTACCCACGACGTGCCACGCATATGAAGTCTTTACAGTTGTTTGAATTATATTGCAAATGTGCCACATTTATGAATTTCAATTGTTTGACTTTTTTATATGATACCGAGAGTGATCTTTAGTTCTGATTCTTCAATAGAAAGGTGTAGATAATAAATATACTAAAGGTTGTTACTAGTAGCCCTTTGTGAATTCATATTACGTCTTCAGCTTCATAGAATAGATTGCTGCTGTTATAGTGCGCTTTCAAGTCAGAATCGACCCATAGCTGACACTCCTGAGGCTTTTCAGAGGCAGTTACCTCTCACAAGAGAAGATGGCCCTTCTGCTGCAGAGCACCAGCAGATTCAGACTGCGCCTTCAGGATTGCAGGGCAGCTTCTTGCCACTATGCCACCAGAGCTCCTAGTAGATTAGAATAGTCAAATTAATATCTCATAAATGTAATTCACAATCAAATCTCAGGCTTTTTTTTTTAATTACTGGGTTGCATACACAAGCATTTATTTTAAAAGTAAAAGTCTTTATTCTGTAGGTTTATGGACGTTCCAGTGTCATGGATTAAAACTAAGGTGAAATTCTTATTTTTCTTACAGATTTAGGACCAGTCAGCCTTAATTGGTTTGAAGAACTCACTTCAGAAGCTCCACCATATAAACCTGAACCTACAGAAGAACTTGAATGTAAAGTCAATAGTTATGAACCAAGTCTCTTTAAGACACCGCAAAAGAAGCCCTATTATAATCAGTTGGCATCAACTCCAATCATATTCCAAGACCAAGGTATACCTCTGCTGCTTTATCAATGTCTTTGAAAATAGTTATGTAAATATAGATGCAGATCAAGTGAAACCATTGCTGTTGAAGCAATCCCAGCTCGTGGTGGCCCTGTTGCACAGAATGAAAGTGCACCATAAGACCTCCAAGGGTGTAATTTTTACAAAAGGAGACTGTCGCTTCTTTCTGCTTCAGAGTGACTGGAGGGTTTGAACTGCTAACCTCTTGTGTGCAATGGGACAGAACTCTGCCCAGTCTTGTGCCGTCCTCGTCATCTCTGCTGTTCTTAAGCTCATTCTGACAGTCACTGTCCAGTCCAGCTCTCAGTGTACGTCTTCCTTTCCTTCACTAACCCTCTCCTTTTTGAAGCATGCTATTGTACAGGTGGTGGTGGTTACATACAGTCCTATTGCTCACCTTTCCTGATTTTGGATAAACTCTTTCCCCTTGATTTCTTTGAAGACTGCATCTTGGTCTCTGTGTAGTTTTTACATGAACACATTTAAGGTTGTCTTGATTTTATTATCCCCACACATGCCTTGGCAAGGTCAGTTAAACACAAGCAAACCCCCTTCTCAGCTATAGCCAGGACCCATTTGCTGGCCAAGAGCTGTATCTTCTTCCATGTCCTTCTTCTGAACCAGCTTGAATTTCTGACGGTTTCTCTAGATATACTGTCACTGCCGTTGTTAAATTACCTTCGGCAGAGCTTGACGTGTGTGTAATATTAATGATAATGTTCAGTAATTTCCCCACTCTTGGATTCTCACCAGGTCCATGTGTGTAATCACAGTGTATGATTTCTAAAAAGTTGTTTGCAGTGAGTAAATCATTAATTGTATAGAATTCTGTCATGTGATCCTTTTTTTAAATTGGTGTTCTAGTTATGAATTAATGATTAATGCATCTTGATTGCATGTCCAATCAATTTCAGATGCAAAATGTACGAAAGTTCTCAGTTTCTTCATGTTTGACCTTGGTGATTGGTGCTTATATTAAATTTTTATGATTGTCTTTTTAGATTTTTCTTATTTTAATTGTGATTTTTAACAAAAGTTTACAGAGAAATTGTGTTTTCATTCATTCATTGTTGCACATTTCCCTCTCTTCTGCCTCCCCCGGTTGACTTTATTATTTTTTTTTTTGAATAGTCATTCACTGTTGCACAGTTTCTTTCCTTCCCCCCTCCTCACTTCTCCTCTCCTGTCCTCTTTGCAGTGTACCACTTATTCTGGACCATTGTCTTACATAATCCCTAATCGTATAGTCCTTTTAAACAGTTCTCTCCCTCATCTGTTCCAATACAGTGTTCATTATCTAGCCACTCTTCCTCTTCTCCTCCCAGCCCCCCATGTCAATCTTGCTTCATAATAGTGGTGTTATGCAGGATTTGTCCTTTTGAAACTGAGACATTTCATCAGCATAATGTCCTCCAGGTCACGCATGTTGTGTAATGTTTCATGAACTCATTATTTCTCAGTGATGCATAGTATTTCATTGTGTGAATATGCCGTAGTTTTTCTATCCATTTGTTTGTTGATGGGCACTTTTTCATCTCTTTGCTGTTGTGAATAATGCAGCAGTAAACATGGGTGTGCATACATCTTTTAGGATGTTGCTTGGGTCAAATACTGTCTCTGTTTCCAACTTGATGAGTAAGTGTGAAACCACCTTCTATGGTGGCTGCACCGTTTTACACTCCCAGCAGTGAATAAGAGTTCCAATGTCTGCACAGCTTCGCCAGCATTTGTTGTTTGCTGCTCTATTGAACTTTGCTATTATTTCTGGGGTCAGATAATACCTCATGGTTGTGTTTATTTGCATCTCTCTGAGAGCTAGGGATTTTGTACATTTCTTCATGTGTTTGTTGGCCATCTGAATGTCTTCTTTGATGAAGTGTCTATTCATGTTCTGTACCCATTTTATGACTGGGTTGTTTATTATTGAGGTGGTGGGGTAGTCTATGAATTTTAGATATGAGTCCATTATCAGATATGTCGTTGTTGTTGTTGTGTTGTTCTTGTGTACCATAGAATTGAAACTGACCCATAGCTCACCCTCCGGTGAGTTTTTAGAGGCAGTTAAACACATGGGAGGAGATTACCTGTCCTCCCGCAGAGCAGCTGGTAGATTTGAACCCCATGCCTTTGGGTTGCAGCACAGCTTCTTGCCTATTTTTCCCCAGTCTGTGAGTTTCCTTTTTACTCTGTTGGAGAAGTTTTTTATCAGCAGAGGGATTTGATTTTTTGAAAGGCTCATTCATCTATTTTGTTCTCTCCTGGTTCTAGGTGGTGCTTATGTTTGAATAACAGTTGTATTAATAGGCCTTTCTTGTATGTATGTGGATAGTATCCTATCACAACATTATACTTCACAATGGAGCTTGAAGTGTTCTTTTTTTACTGTGCATGTGATACAATTCCTCTTCAATTTGTCATTTCTAACATATAGATTATATGATTGTCTCATTCAGAATGGCATATACCAGTCTGTCTCAGCTTACTAAGACCTAGGATGCAGATTTTGACTCATTCCATTTCATTTTTCACAATTTCCAACTTTCCTAGATTAATATTTTACTCATTTCCATATTTCAATTATTTTTTTTATTATTATTATATTTTGTGTGTGTACCGTCAAATCAGGTCTGACTGGTACAGGAGGAGATTGCCCCTCCTTCTCCAGCAGAGCATCTGGTGGGTTAGAATTTTGTGCCTCTGTGATTGCAGTGCAGGTTCTTGCCACTAGGCCACCAGAACTCCCTTCCATATTCCAATTATTTCATCTGTAAAGAGTTAATAGTGCGGTTCAAATCCACCAGATGCTCTGCTGGAGAAGGAGGAACAATCTCCTCCTGTCAAATCAGATCTGATTTGACGGTACACACACACAAAATAATAAAAATTTAAAAAAAAAGAGTTAATAGTGAAAACAAGATTGGAGCTGGCTGTGGAAGGTACCGTCAGTTACTCAAGTACAAGCGCATGTTGAAGCTGAAGAAAATCAGAACAAGTTTACAAGAACCCAAGTACAACCTTGAGTCTATTCCAACTAAATTTTAAAAGCCATCTCAAGAATAAATTTGATGCAGTGAACACTACTAATGCTCAGTTGTGGGCGGTCATCATCAAGAACATCATCTGTGAAGAAAGCAGAAGGTCATTACATAGACAGGGGTAAAGAAAAGGCCAAAATAGATGTCAGAACAGACTCTGAAACTTGACCTAGAATGTAGAGTCTAAAACAAAGGAAAGGGATGCCAAAGTAAGAGAGGTAAACAGGGTTTCCAAGGACAGCACGAGAAAACAGTGTTAGTACAAAATGTGCAAAGACTGAAGTTAGCCAAAAAGGAAGAACTTATCATTTCTAAAACTGAGAGAATAGAAGAAAATTCAAGCCTCAAGTTGCAACACTGAAGTATTCTATTGGCAAAGTACTGAATGAATCAGGGAGCAATAGAAAAGATGGAAGGAATACGCAGAATGTCTATACCATAAGAATTGTTTGATGCTGAACCATCTCAGGAAGTAGCATATGATCAAGAACCAGTGGTAATGAAGGAAAAAATTCAAGCTGCTCTGGAGGCATTTACAAAAAAATAAGGTCCTAGGAATTGATGGAATACCAACAGAGGTGTTTCAGAAAACAGCCACAGCCCTAGATGTGCTCACCAATCTATCCCAAGAAATTTGGAAGACATCTGCCTTCTAGAAAAAGTCCGTTTGTTCCCATTCCAATAAAAGGTGCTCCAACCGAATGTGGAAATTACTAAACAACATCATTAATATCACCAGTAAAATCTTTTTTTTCTATAATTATATTTTATTAATTTT
>NW_006399754.1:35767650-35774176 GCF_000299155.1 Elephantulus edwardii
TGACTGGGGTGAGATGATATCTCATAGTTGTTTTAATTTGCATCTCTCTCACCAGTAAAATCTTGCTGGAGATTATTTTAAAATGACTGTAGCAGTGCATTGATAGAGAACTGACAGAAATTCAAGCTAGATTCAGAAGAGACCTGCAGAAATAGCATAACTGCTGGCAGATGAATCTTGGCTGAAAACGGAGAATACCAGAAAGATTAGTGTTTTATTCACTGTGTAAAGATGTTTGACTGTGTGGATCAAAAGAAATTATGGCTAACCTTGAGAAGAATGGGAATCTCCAACACTGGTATGTACTCACGCATACAAATACCCCAAGAAGCGGTTGTCCAAACAGAACAAGGGAATGCTGTATGGTTTAGCATCAGGAAGGGTGTGTGTCAGGGCTGTATCCTTTCTCCAAACCTGTCCGGTCTGTATGCTGAGGAAAGAATTTGAGAAACTGGACTGTATGACAAAGGATGTAGCACCACCAGGGTTGGAGGAGGACTCTTCAACAATCTGCATTAGGCAGATGACACAGTCTTGCTTGCAAAAGATGACGTAGACTTGAAGAACTTACTAGAAGAGGATATAGCCCTCAAAATGGATTGCATCTCATAACATCAAAATAAAATTCCTCACCACTGGGCTGACGGGCAACAAGATAATGATAAATGGAGAAAAGATAAAAGTTGTCAAGAATTTATTTTTTCTTAGACCTGCAGCCAGAATCCATGGAAGTAGCAATCAGGAAATAAAAAAGGTGGTGCGTTGGGGAAATCTGTAATTAACCTCTCCCGAGTACTAAGGAATAAGAAGGTCCATGTAAAGATCCAAGCCGTGAGGTTTTCAGTTGCTTCCTAGGCCCTTTATACATGAATTCAAGTGCTTCGTGGGCTAGCTGGTGAATGAAGAATTGATACCTTTGAATTGTGGTGCTGATGAAGAGTGCTCCCTATACTATGGACTGCCAGAGAATAAACAAATCTTGCTTGGATTACAACCAAAGTGCTCCTTAAGGCAAGACTGGTGAAAATTCATCTCATCACACATCCTGTGGGAGGAACGAGACCTGGGAAAAGACATCACACTAGGTTAGGCAGAGGAATGGAAAGCTGGACTCTAGGAAGAAGAATGTGGCATCGTGATTGGAGCAGTCTGCATTATGCAGAAAATACAACTTTGCTTGCTGAAAGTGAGGAGGATATGAATGCTGCAGAAGATGAAAGACCATAGCTGTCAGTATGGATTACATCTCCACATCAAGAAACCAAGAACTCCTCACCACAGGCCCAGCAGTCACTATTATGATAGAGGAGGAAGGATTGAAATGGTCTGTGATTTCATCTTCCTTGGATCAACAACCAATACTCTTGGAACCAGCAATCAGGAAATCCGGAGACATGTTACATTGGACAAGTCTGCCATCAGAGACCTCTCCAAATGATAAAAAACAATAAGATGTGCTTGATTCGTGCCATGGTCTTCTCCTTCACCTGGTAGGCATTAGAGAGCTGGCTAGTTAATAAAAACGACAGGAGAATTGATGCCTTTGAGTTGTGGTGTTGGAGAAGAGTACTGAATATCGCCTGGACTGCCTAAAGAATATGTCTTGGAAAAGGTGCAGTCTGAGTGCGCCTTGGAGACAAAGATGGTGAAGCTTCATCTTCCATACTTGGGCATGTTGCAAGGCAAAGCTATTCTTTAGAAAGGGATACCATGCTTGGAAAGATGGTCAGTGAAAGAAGGGGAGACCCCCAACGAGATGGATCGCCGTAGTGACTTCATCAGTGGGCTCTCGTGTGTCAGAGATGGTGAGGATGGCACGGGGTAGAGAAGGGTTCGGGTCAGGCGTTCACAGGGCCACTCAGAGTCGTGTTCAACTTGGCGGCACCTAACAACAGGCTCATGAACAGAGAAGAGATTCCAGAAACTCACGTCAGCTGCCGTTCAGTATTTTCAGCTAGCAGTCTTGTTACTGAAGGAGAGCAGTCTTCTATAGACAAGAACTTTAAGTTACAGGTATTTAAAAAATCAGCAAACCGTAATCCCAGAAGTATGTGATTCGAATCCACCAGATGCTCTGCTGGAGAAGGAGGGCCAATCTTTTCCTGTACCTCTCAGTTCCAGTTTGACAGTACACACAAAAAAGAATAAAATTTTAAAAAAACAGCAAACCGTAGCACCACTTTCCATGGTTTCCAGAGCTGTGGTCTTTACGGACGCACGCTGCCACTCTGTCTGCTGCAGAGCAGCCCGCCATGGTTTGCTGAGCAACCAGCTGCTTCCCCACTGCGCTACCAGGACTCCTCAGTTCCCTGGACCTGTCACTGGCGTCAGGCTGGAACTGTTGACCCTCCACAGGGTTTCTGGAGGCTGCTGTAAATCGCGTGAGCAAAGATTGCTCGCCTTTCTCCCACACTGGCTTATTACTGATCACCTCTGTTCCCTGGTCCTTGAGGAATGAGAACATAATAATGAGACACTTGTCTCTGCTGCTGTATGTAGTTTTAAATGCATTTGATCTTCATTTTATCTCAACACTTTTGTCGTTATTTACCGTCTAGTTGAAACTGACCCATAGCTGACCCTCCAGCGGGTTTTCAGATGCGATAAATTGCACAGGAGGAGATTGCCCATCTTCATCCTGCAGAGTCGCAAGTAGATTTGAACCACATGCCTCCTGGTTGGCAGTGCAGCTTCTTACCATGAGGCCACTAGAGCTCGCTAAGATAGAGACTAGAGGATCAAATCAGTTGAAGCTGTTACTTTTTTTTCTTTTATACTGGTTTATTTACAAAGTTCAGCTACATTGTTCTTCCACACTGGATCTTTCCCATTTCCTTCACCCCCATCCTCCCATCATGATTAACACCCTCCCCCCAACCCATCCTCACTCCTCTGTGAAGCTATGCTTTTTAGGGGCGGTTTTTTACGGTAATAATAAATCAAGTGACCTAGATGCCAAGTTTGTAACAACCATTGGCCTGTGGGCTCCCAGTCTTAACAAAATGTGGTTAGTTCTCCTCTCTGACCAGAGCCACTGTGTCCTCACAGCTTTGTGGTCCTGCATTGTGGGGAAGGAGGCCGCCGACAGTAAACAGAGAAGCCATTCCTCCAAGAGGGCCAGAGTGGACCAAGCCAGAGACATGACCAGCCCTCCTTTCCATTCCTGTCTTAGCAGAAGGTACGGTGATGCTAGCCTTTAAAAATCTCTACATTTTTCTTTTCCAAGAGTTGATTATTATTCTGTGGCTGATGTTTGTTTTCTAGAATGCATTTCATTTCCATGGCAGTGTTTAGCTTAACCTGTAGTGACTCATCATCTCTCATTGCGGTCACTGAGAACCAGCTTGTAACTGAGCCTTCTGTGGTCCTCAGGCCACTGTGATGCATGGGAGAGATCGTCCACTTTCTCTGTGGAGCTGCTAGTGGCTTTGAACTGGTGGAGGGGCCCTGCCTTTGATCAGCAGTGGGACTTGCTCTGGTCTCCGGGACCAGGCCTCACTGTAAAGCTGACAGAGGATCTTCGATTTTTAAAGACTTGTCTTTGATGTTGAAAGCTTTACCAGAATAATTTTACAGCACACTTACTCAGTTTTTCTTGTAATGTTGAATTGGCTGATTTTCTGTGACTTTTTTTTAAGTGGAGGAAATCAAGAAAGAGAGACCCCTTTCCTTTTTTTATTTTTTTTGGTACCTTACTGTGTTTTGTATTAGAATATTTCATCATCTTCACAGGTTTTCATAACCAGCTTTTTGTTATCCAGAGTGCTCTCCTGGAGTCTCTACCCCACCTCTATATAATCAAAAAAATAAACTATACCAAAAAATGTCAGGGAAATGAATTCAATAACTCTCAAAACATAGGCTGAATTTTCAAGAACAATAAAAATACATGAAGCATAAATTAATCTGACAATTCAGATGACATGTCAAGATTCACATGCCCTTTTTTGTTACTGTTCTTTTGAGTGTCTGTAAAAGAATTCTGGTTAACACAGTTTTCAGATAAGTGTTTCTGTGTTGTGTACATAGGACCAAGTGATTATAGAAACAATATGAGAATTTTGATGGGTATACATGTATTCTTAAGTGGAACACAATTTATAAAAAGCTAAGAAAAATTTTAAAACCAAAGCTACAAAATAGAAATAATAGTAACTAATTTACAGAGTTGTTGGGAAAAATAAATTATTTACAATTTAAAAATCCCACAAAGCTACAAAATGAGTGATTTTTTTTCTATACTGCTTTTAGCAACAACTTCTTGTTGTTGTTGTTGTTGTTGTTGTTAGGTGCCATTGAGTCGAGTACAACTCATAGCAACCTCATGAACAAAAGATCTGACCCCTGTTCTATCCTGTGTTATCCTCACACTTCCTGACACAAAACAGCCGGTTGGCAGCAGTCATCATGTCAGTCCACCTGGTCGAGGGTCTTCTCTTTTGCTCACCCTCCACCCTTCCACATGTCATGTCGCTCTCTAAGGAGGAACTCCTCCTTGCAACATGCCCCCAGTATATGAAATGAAGCCTCATCACTCCGGCTGCACTGTCTCTAGGACATGTCTGTTTGCTTTCCTGGTTGTCTAGGGCTGCTCAGTGCTCAACTACTTGTCTTAGGCTATCATTTCATTGTGGATCAAACTTTTTTTTTTCACAAAAAAGAAAGAAAAAGCAACTTTAAAATAATGTTTTAAAAAATCTATCATTACAGAGTAAATGAAGAGGCAGAATGTCACATCCATGTTGAAAGACACAGATTTTCAAAACCTGTACTTTTAAAAAGATCCACCTTAAGTTATGTGAATTTAAATGTTGTTAATGTCTTTACTTGAAGTGCTTGGAGAAAAATATGAACGCAGCGTTTTATCACAGGACTGTATGATAACGATCCAGTGTTGATAATTTAACAAGTGTTTTTACTTATTCTGACAACCATAAAAATTGAGTCAGATACAAATGTTTTATGGCTAACTTCAATTAATCAAGCACAGGTAGAGAAGTCCTCAACCAAAAAAAAAAAAAAAAGACTGACACTAACAGTAACTGGAAGACGACTCAGTCACCGTGCCTTTGAGACATACCTTTAAATCTTTATTGGGTTTGTACTGTTTGGTACTTTTGATTCCATTGTTGGACTAAGAAAGAGTTTCTGTATTCAGACATATCTACAGAATGTCAATAGAAAACATGTGCATCTATACACTTAATACACATACTCATCTGTCTCTGAACAGCACTTCACTGCATCCCTGTTTCTCACTGGTGACTTGTTACCCGTCATTACTTTAAGTCCAGCTTGGATTCTGCAAGGCTGCAATAACGTGGCTAAAGAGATCGACACAAGCCCACATTCTCCCGCTGAATACCTGGCTCCACCTCATGATTTCTGAAAAACAGCAATACCGTTTATGTAATCCCAATAATTTAGAATTCATCAGTATAAAACCAGCATTGTAAGCCTTTAACTCCTCTGCTACTTAAAGGCATTTGACTGTGTGGATTACAACACATTGTTGCTAACCTTGAAAAGAATGGGAATCCCAGAACACTTGATTGTGCTCATGTGAAACCTACACTGGGCTAGGGAGCAGTCCCCAGAACAGAGCAAGGAAAAACTACTTGGTTAAAAATCAGGAAAGGAGTGTGTCAGGAATGTGTCTGTCCCCATACCTTTTCAATCTGTTTGCTGAATAGATCATATGGGAGGCTGGACTTTATGAGGAGGAATGTGGCATCAGAATTGGAGGAAGGTTCATCAACAGCTTGCATTATGCAGATGACACGTTTGCTTGTTGAACCTGAGAAGGACCTGAAGCGTTTGCTGAAAAGGTCAAGGACTGTAGTCTTCAATATGAATTGAAGCTCAACACCAAGAAAACAAAGGTTCTCACCACTGGGACAATTGGCACCCTCATGATAGATGGAGAAGGAATTGAGGTTGTTAACAGTTTCGGCTTGTTTAGTTCCTGCTCTTGGCACCAGCGGTCAGGAAAGCAAAAGATGAATTGCACTGGGGAAGTCTGCTGTCAGGGACCTCTCCAGAGTACCAAACATCAACAGTGTCAGTCTAGAAACTAAGGTGCTGCACCTGATCCAGGCCATGGTCTTCGCAATTACTTGTTATGCATCAGAGAGCTGGACTCTGGTGACTAAGGATAGCAGAAGAAGAATTGATGCTTTTGAGTGGTGTTGTGGGAGAAGAGTGTGGAACATACATAGATGGCCAAGAGAACAAACAGGTCTGTCTTGCAGAGGATGAAATCGGGTTTCTCGTTGGAGGCAAAGATTTTGAAGCACTGGCTCACATGCTTTGGCACGTGGCCGGGAGGAACCATTCCTCAAGAGAAGGACATCATGCTTGGAAAGGTAGAGGGACAGTGCAGGAGAGGAAGACCCCAGATGAGATGGTGAAAGACCCCCGAACCGGTGGTCCTGTCCCGAGCGGACGGCGAAGACCCAAGACTCCAAGACACCGGCTTGATGCAACAGCAAGAGGAGAGGTTTATTGCGGAGCTCCGGGCCGACAC
>NW_006399754.1:35775484-35784580 GCF_000299155.1 Elephantulus edwardii
AAATCCAAAGTCTCTGTAAACTAACATTAAAATTAATATTGATAATATAATAATAATAGCAGCCTTCCCTCCCCCACTCTGTGTTAAATCACAAACGATGATAGAAAGGGAGCTGTCATAGCTTAGTGCTAAGAAATTGCACTGCTGATGCAAAAGTACACAGTTCTGAGCCACCCGCTGCTCTGTGGGAGGAGGCTGAGCCGGCTCCTGCCCTGCGATTCGCTGCCTCTGAAAACCAGCTGGGAGGTCAGCTGTGGGCGGGTTCTGATTCTCCAGTACCTGACAGCGGTAGGAGAAAGCCCGCAGTGTTGGATATGTCAGTTTAAAATGTATTTCAGTGCTTTAGATCTCCTTGCTCTGTTCTGACGACTGCCTCCTGGCCCAAGTATAGGTTTTGCATAAGCATGATCAAATGTTCTGGGATTTGCATTCTCCTCAGAGTCAGCCACAGTTTGTTGTGATTCACAATCAAATGCTTTTGCATAGTCAAAGAAGCACAGATAGACATTCCTCTGGTACTCTGTTTTCAGCCAAGACCCATCTAACTTTAGCTATAATATCCCTAGTACCACGGCCTCTTCTAAACCCAGCATGCACTTCAGGCAATTCTCTGTAGATGTTTTTTTCCAGTTGTTTTTGGATAATTTTCAGAAGAATCTTGCTTCCATGTGATATTAATGATATTGTTCGGTAATTTCCACACTCTGTTGGATCATCTTTCTTTGGAATGGGAACAAATATGGATCTCTTCCTCTCAGTTGGCCAGGTGATTGTCCTCCAGATTTCTTGGCACAACTTGGTGAGTGCATCCAGGGCAGTGTCTGTTTGTTGAAATATGTCAATCGGTATACCATCAATTCCTGGGGCCGTGTTTTTTGCCACTTCTTTCAGAGCACCTTGAACTTCTTCCTTCATCACCCAGGCCCTTGACTATACATTGTTTCATGACATTTTTCTGGGTCTGTCAATTCCTTTTGGTACAATGACTCTGTATACTCTGCATCTTCTTCTAATGCTTCGTGGATCATTTCCTGTTTTGCCCAAAGCATTCCTAAGTATTGCAACTGGAGGCTTAAATTTGTTCTTCAGTTCCTTCAGCTTAAGAAATGCTGAGTGAGTTCAACCCTTTTGATTTTCTAACTACAGCTCTTTGCACATTAGAATACTTAACTTTGTCTTCCTGTACTGTGCTTTGTAATCTTCTGTTCAGCTCCTTAATTTCTTTCTTTTGCTTTTGCTTCTTGGTGCTTTATTGCAATATTCAGATTATCTTCTGACATCCAGCTTGGTCTTTTCTTCCTCCTCTGTCTTTGTAATGACCTTTTGCATTCTTCTGGATGTTTGTCTTTTTTTATTATTATTCCTGATATTTTTATGAAAGTTTATAGAGAACATGGATTTTCATTTATTCATTGTAGCACATTTTCCTCCCTGCCCACCCCTCCCCCCTGGATGTTATTCTTGATATCCTCCCACAGGTCCTCTTGTCTTCATTCATTAATGTTCAAGGCCTCAAACCTGTTCCTAAGGTGATTGTGAAATCAGGTGGGATAGACTCAAGGTCAGACTTCGGTTCCTATGGATTTGATTTCATTTCCCTTAGCTTCAGCTTGAACTTGCATATGAGTCAGTGGCTGTCCACTCAGCACCCAGCCTAGTTTTCACAGCTGATGTTGAGCTTCTCTAGTGATTCTTTCCACAGATGTAATCAGTTGGGAAGGGTGTGCACCAGGGATGTGTCCTATCTCCATACCTTTTCAATCTATATGCAGAACAGATGATCCAGCACCTGGGTTCAATGAGGAGAAATATGGCATCAGGATTGAAGGAAGACTCATAACATTATGCATTATGCAAATGACACAACGCTGCTTGCTGAAACTGAGGAAGACCTCAGGTGTTAGCTGCAGAAGGTCAAGGACTGCAGCCTTCAACATGTATTGAAGCTCAACCTCAAGAAAACAAAGATTCTCACCACTGGGCCGATTGACAGCACCATCGTAGATGGTGAAGAGATTGAGATTATTAACAGCTTTCGTTTGCTTGGCTCCACATTCTGCACTCTTGAAAATTACCAGCAGCAGGAAATTAAAAGACGAATTGCATTGGCAAAGTCTGCTATCAGGGACCTCTCCAGAGTAGTAAAGAGCAACAGTGTCAGTCTGGAGACTAAGGTGAGCCTCATCCAAACCATAGTCCTTGCATTATATAATCTTTGTAATCACTTGCTATGCATCAGAAAGAGAGAGAACGACTAGGGAGGATAGGAGAATTGATGCCTTTGAGTTGTGGTGCTGGAGAAGAGTATTGAGGATACCATGGACTGCTAGGAGAACAAATGGGTTCATCCTGGAGAGGGTGAAACCAGGCTGCTTGGAGGCAAGGATTAGGATTCTGAGGCTTCATCTGACATACTTTGGACATGTTGCAATGTGGGACCAGTCGTTGGAGAGAGACATCATGCTTGGGAGGTGGAGGGGACATTGCAGGAGAGGAAGACCTTGGATGAGATAGATTGATTCAGTCACTGAGGTGGTGGGGGTAGGTGTGTCAGAGACAA
Source organism: Elephantulus edwardii (assembly GCF_000299155.1). Taxonomy (NCBI): domain Eukaryota; kingdom Metazoa; phylum Chordata; class Mammalia; order Macroscelidea; family Macroscelididae; genus Elephantulus; species Elephantulus edwardii. The sequence continues at coordinate 35,778,045 of NW_006399754.1, forward strand.
GAAGGTTGTCACAGGATAGAGCAGGGTTTAAGGCTGTTGCACTTAGGGTCGCTTTGAGTTGCAGACAGCTCAGCAAACACATAACAGCAACCACAATACTGTAAGTCTCTGGCAAGAATATGATGGCACAAAGCAGGTACCTTTTTCATTTTTAAGTTTTGAGTACAAATTTCTAGTAATTGAAATTTATATGCGTTTTATGCATTACTTTCTGTGGACATTTAAACATTGCTTGGTGGTGACTTAATTCCTCAAAGCTACTTTCTAAAAGGAATATTTGATTTTTGAGAAGTATAAAAATATTCAGAGTATAATTCTAACAGTTGGTGTGATGGCATCTTCATTCCACATCCGGTGAACTAGTGTTTTGTTGCTTTTTCTGATTCTGTTCTTTTTTAAATAATCCAAGACTTTTGTTTTGTTTCAGTCCTCTCGTGCGATATGTGCATATAACACCACAAAGAGAAAAGTCAGGTATGAGGAACAAGACTTTATTTTTAGAAAAGTAGTCATGTCATTATATGGAAGCTGAATAATTCTCTTCTTTTTTCCTTTCCAGTGGTGTGTGGGAGTTTATTTCATACGCCAAAACTTCCTAAGGTAAGCGTTTGCCTGGTTTCTTTTTACTGTGGTGTGTGAGAAAGTCTGATGACAGGGAGCTGCAGGTTTCAGTCCCTGGCCAAGGTGTTCCTGCCCAGCTGGTGCTTGTCTGCCTGTGGACTCTTACCTGTGCAGTGGGGCTGAGCTGATGTCTGAGCTCCCAGACTAAGCTCGGCTAGGAAGAAAGGCCTGGGAAAGTCCTTTCCAAATCGGCCAGTGGAAAGCTGGTGACCACACTGGTCTTTGCTCCCAGTCATGGGTCACCACAGGTCGCATGCCACCTTGATGGCGGCTAACAGCGTCATACCTTTGCCCCGAGGTGTCCTTGTGGATACCTGGTCCATTGCCTCGCTGGTCTCAGTGATGCCTGAGAAGCATGAGTGAGTGAGATACCCTTCCTGGGTGCCCCTCACAAAGGGAGTGTTGGGCACTGTGGCTTCTGACTCGGTGGGCCCAGGCGTGGAGGTTTACAAGGGTGGGACCTTTCAGGAGTAGATGACTGAGGTTGAGAAAACTAAAGCCTTCAAAGGAGATGACTTAAAGGATTCACTGATAATCCGGAAGAAAACGGGAGCAGAGCTTTTTCATTCATCAGTGCATGGTAGACATACTTACGTATTTAATAAACTGTTTTCTTTCCAGGGTCAAACACCAAAACGTATTTCTGAGAGTCTAGGAGCTGAGGTGGACCCAGATATGTCATGGTCAAGTTCTTTGGCCACACCACCAACTCTTAGTTCTACTGTGCTATTAGGTATGCTGGCAAATGTCTAAGAAAAGATAAATGACACTGATGAACCTTGGCCATCGTTACACTTCTGGGTACTGTCTTTCTGGCAGTGCTGGTAGTATAGACCCTTTTGTGCGGATGGCGTGGGTCCTAAGCGCTTTGATGGCTTCTCCAGGAGTCAAGCTTTCTGGTTAGTGTGCGTCTGCGGTCGAGGAGAGCCTTGCAGAATCTCACTGACTTGTAAGCATTTAAGAGCTGGCATTTGACGAGAAGAGGGCTATAGTGGCTTGGTGGTAAGGAATTGTGTGGCCAATGCGAAGGTATGCCGTTTGAATCCACCAGCTGCTCTGTGGGAAAAGGATGGATAGTCTCCTCCCATGCAATTTACTGCTTCTGAAAACCACTGGAGGCTCAACTGTGGGTCTTTTATAACCTGATGGTACATAACAAAAACATCAGTGGTGTGAAATTACGAGTTTTTCAGAAGTCATTTCTGTACTGTGGATGTTAAAGAAACCAGGCCCGATACCCTGGAGCCAGTCCCCACTCACGGCAGCCTCTTCAGTTTCCAAGGCTGTAAATCTGAAGCCTGCCTTGTTCTTGCCTATAGAACACACAGGTGGATTTGAAACGTTAACCTTGTGATTTTCAGCCCAACACTTAGCCCTCTCTGCCACCAGTTCTCCTAAAACCATTAAATTATATTTCTTCTTTTCTCTTCATTGAAAACTGTTTCACAGATCTGCCTTATCAGTGGTACTAAGTTGAAATCTTAAATCTCATAGTTGAAATTGTACAACCATTTGATTAGCTGAAATGATTTATGAAAATTTTGTCATATGTGTGTGTATTTTATGAATATGTAACTATAAATATATAAGTAAATTCTGTGCATAGCTTGAGTTTAAAATCATTTACGCCAAAACTGGATTTCACTTTAAAAAGTCTTCTGTCTAATCTAGCTAACACTTAGAGCGTTCTCATGCCACTTTCTAAGAATAAAATTCTTTTCTCCTTTTGTAATTCACTTAAAGCTAGAAACTGTTTGAACACTAGGAAATACTAAGCATGTCATGTGCCTTTGTTCTGTACTGTCAGCTGGAACTGACGCAGCGTGGGAGGGGCTTGTCCTCCTCCCTCCCATGGTGCAGTGGGTGGATTCAAACCGTGTGCCTTTGTTCTGGCAGCACAGTGCTGACCAGTCGGCCACTAGAGCTCTCTGACGTGCCTGCAGACTGCACGGTTGTCTGAATGAATGCTGGCATCTCCACACGTCAGCATTTCAGTGGACAGTGTGCTGTAACCCTGGGCTAAAGGCAGCAGGGATGTCAAGGTCACCAGGCCGTGTCCTCTTCCACCTGATGAGGCGCATTCAGGACTGCATGAAGCTCATTACCTGTGGCAGTTCACCTTTCTCATTGTTATACTTGGGCACTTGGGTCAGGTCATTTGTTTGAAATGTGTCATTTATTCCAAAAGTATATGTGCCATCTGACAAAAAAAAATACCTGCCTGTTCATTCAGTGTAGTAAAATGTTTTTCATTGTCTTTAGTGTTCGGTATGTAATGTATATATCGTGAATTTCTGTTTTCACAGCCAAAGATGATAAACAGTCTGAAACTGTATTTCCCAGCGATTCAACTGCTGTAAGTAAATGTGACAAATTGATAGTGCTATGAAGTGGCTTAGAATGTTTGCTTGACTTGGTAAATTCTTCAGGTTGCATTTTCCAGTTCAGTGATTCTCTGTGTGTGTGTGTGTGTGTGTGTGTGTGTGTGTGTGTGTGTGTGTGTACGTACGTACGTACACCTACACTTACTCATTGCTATAGCATTGGAACCAATTTACAGGTCACCAAAACTCCATTGGGTTTCTGAGGCATAAATCACATGAGGGGAGAATGCCTGTCTCTCTCTCTCTCTGAGCCACAAGAGATTCCAAGAGCCAGAGAGACATGGCCTTTGAGTTAGCAGTCAAACTCCCAACATACTAGATCTAGAGCTTCCTTGTGTACACACAGATCCACACACAGACATTTATGAGTTGGGGAGCTGCAGTGGAACCAGATAGGGAGGACTTGGTCAAGTTCTTTCGTCGTACCACCAACCTTTAGTTCTGCTCTGCTAATAGGTGATACTACCAAATATGTGTACTCTGTAAGGAGAGAGAGATGGTGTGGATAATACTGGGTGGGGGGTGGGGGGGTGACTTGGTAGCACAGTGCATACCTTATTGGAATGCTAACGGAAACATTGGTGGTTCAAATCCAGCTGCTCCTCGGGAGAAAGATGGACAGTCTCCATCATAAAGACAGACAGCCTTGGAGGGTCAGCATGGGTGGAGGTTGCCTCAGCTGCAGTGAGTTTCGTTTGGGAGGTCGATGAGTGCACAGAGATTGATCGGTGGAGATAGAGAAATACAAGCTGTGCTGGCCTAGTGGAGTGGCGATTGTTCTGTTAACCCAAAGGCATATATGTATATGTATATTTCTAATTGCCTTACTATGAATTCTTTTACTATTGATTTTAATGTATATAACTTTTGCAGATTTCCAAACACTCTTTTTCTAACCCTAATGAAAATCTGAAGAAAAATAAGCTGTCCACCCCTTCTTTGCTGGACAATGAGAATAAAAATGAAGAGGAGGGAGTAAGCCGAGGTAAGGGCCTGTGTCTGCTTGCTGTGCTGCTGCTCCGGGGCACCGCCAGGCGTCGCTGCTTTACTTGACAGAGGACGCTGTCTCTCCCTCTTTGATTCCTGTTTTATCTCAAGGTGTCAAGGAGACAGAAGGACTTGATTTTGGGGAGAATGTTTAAACATCATACTTAAACAGTACTATTCATTCAGGGTGTCAGTGATGGTGAGAGTTGCAGGTAGGGCTGTTCGTGGACTTGCTCTAAGTTGTCGTTGACTTAATGGCACATAACAATTTTGACAGACAACCAAAACTCAGTACACAGAAGCCTCAGAGTTGAAGACTAAATAAACCTTACAGTTAGCAAAAAGAGAAGCCTTAATTTCTAATTAGGAAATAAATAAAAGTGTGTGTGAGTGTATATATATAAAATCAAAGTCTTATTAGCTGCTGAACTAAGCTCATGGCTGCCCTTCATTGTGGGATCCTCGTTGGCACCCGGGCCACAGAAATCATGAATTTACTGAACATAGTATGTGACTAGTGGGTTCATTTGCTCGTCCCTGTAGGATTTTTGGTTGGATGTTATCTAGACAAAAGGAACAACAAAAAAACTACCTTTGGGAAGAAGAGTATATTATTTAAAAGAGAATTGAAAGCCAATGAAGGAGTTACCTGAAAGTGAAGGCTGTGGCTAAATGATAAAATGTTCACATTTCTTAAATTGTGAGAAAAATAAATGACATTTATTATTTGGAAAAACAAATCTTATTAGCTAGCTCATGAAAATGCCTTTTTCTTGGTGTATATCTGTATTAATATATTCTGATTATCAGCGGGTATATGTATACTGTTGTGTATGTGTCTGTGTGTGTACACACATGCAATCAGACTGCCTTCTCCATGTGAGTATTAGGATATACAACTTCTCTGTATATTCTCATATATACACACAATTCCCTCTGTGTGTGTGTGCTGTCATACATACATTTAATTTTCTCTGTGTGTATATGATAGATATATTCTCTATGTATATGTATGTGCTAGCATATATATAAATATTTTATATATATAAATATATATAGTGTATGTGAGAGAGATGAGATGAAAAAAGATTTTATCCTAGATTGTTAAAGTCCACAAAATTGACTTGAAGCTTCTGGTTTGATGGATTTTCAACTTTTAAATTGTTTCTGTCGTAAGATGAGATGAGTTTTAACCTTGTACAGCTGGGAAACGGAGACCACTAGGCCACCAGCATGTTAATTAAGGGCTTGGGGGTCAGTATTCACCCAGAACACTCCAGGGCACGGGTGACTACCCAAATTCATGACGTCTAGCACTCAGAACAGTTTTTTCAATGATAAATCATGGACATGGTAGCATATACTTTTTCTATTAGAAATGAAAGCATAGTATAAGCCTTTTGTGTTCTAAAATGCTGTTTCCTTACGGTGCTTCTCTTTTCCATTTTACCTAGGGAATTTATTTGATGAGGTGAATAGCCATGATGACCATGTGGGAAGGTCAGAGCCGAGTGTCGTAGAAGGACTTGACACAATTACAGACCTTTCTCAGGAAGAGAGCTTTACATTCTGTGTTACTAAATGTAAAACAGGAAACGCACAGAAAAGAAAGCTTGACAGAAAAGCTAGTGAACATGAAGCAGCTGGAGGGCCACTAGACCGTGAGCCGGAGGACAGTGATCCGTTCTGCTGCGTTGTACCAGCCCAGGAGCTCACTGGCAGCCTTCGAGGTACGGCCTCCAAGAAGGCTGCAGCCCCTTCAGCCTTGGAATGGTCTCCACTAACTCTCTCAGGCCTAAATGTAACTCAGGTAGAGAAAATATCCTCCCCACCAAGCTCTTCTCGTGACAAAGACTCAGTCAAAGCAGAAGAAGACTGTGCCCTCTTCACAACTCCAGAATATTCTCGGCCACAGATTTCACGTCCGCCAGAAGCCGTGGTGAATCCAAACTGTGAAGGGTCTCAGAAGGACTCCATTCCTGTAGCCACGCAGACCGCGTCTGGAACTTCCCCTGTAACAGCTCCCCCTCAGTGTCTCCAGCAGTGTCTTCTCCAGATGAGTGAACGGCTGGAGCAGGCTTCAGGGGCAGTTCTCCCCAGTGATATGGCTGATCCAGACTTCACAGGAGAACCAGAAACCCCCAGAAGTGGCCTGAAAGGAGATGCTGCTGGTTCCCAGAGCCGAGGTGCCTTCTGTCCACCTGCATTTGCTAGTGGAAGCTGCCCAGGCACCCCCAAACAGCCTTCTGTACCTCTGAAGAATGCAGGGCTAATATCCACTTTGAAGAAGAAAACAAAAAAGTTTATTTATTCTGTATGTGATGAAGCAACATGTTCAGGGGAGAAAATACAGAAAGATCAAGAATCTGAAGCAACTGTTCATCCAACCCCATTCCGAGAACCTCTCAGCGCTTGTGCTGCTGACTCAGGTTAGTGCCTCTTTGTACTGGGAGCCTTGCATATAGTATAGTTCTGTGACAGTGACGCTGGGAGCCCTGTATACAGTTCTCTGACAGTGACTCTGGGAGTCCTGTATACAGTTCT
>NW_006399754.1:35784695-35796327 GCF_000299155.1 Elephantulus edwardii
CTTGTATACAGTTCTCTGACAGTGGTACTGGGAGTCTTGTATACCGTTCTGTGACAGTGGCGCTGGGAGCCTTGCACAGAGTTCTGTGACAGTGACAGGTGTCCTCTCCTGAATGAGTTTATCTCTTTCTTTCCCCACACAAACAGTAGCTTTCCTTCTGTGCATTTGTTTTAAATTTGTATAACTTATAGTTGATCTCAGGTAATATCTGCATATGTTACTGTTCAGGCCTTTAATTTCCAGAGTTGAGAATCAGTTCACTCTGACCATTGGCTCACTCTTGAGACCTGAGGGCCTTATAAATGTCAAAGTCCTAGCTACTCAGTTCCCACTGTAATATTTTTTATTCTTGTAAACTAGAATGTGCCTTTACACAGATAACACTCTTTTGCTGCATTGATTTGCCAGAACATACTATGCCAATTTTTTTCCAAAGTAACATATTTTAGAAATTGGCATAGCAGCCCTTGTGAAAATCCCTTTTGGTGTTGAAGAGAGCAGATAGTAAACAGACATAGAAGATAAGTGTTATTTTTAATAAAATACAGGTAAATTTGCCATTTTTAACCATTTTCTGCTTTTATTTTAATTACTAGTTTATGGTAACAAACTGGACAGCTCCCAAAAATGCTGTGTTGTACACCATGTATTTCATTTTCCCAGAAGACTGTTCTTTTCTTTAGAGACCAGCATTAAACTAATGATGCAGCCAATGGTGGCGATAGTTATTAGGTTACAAGCACATTTGAACTAACCTGACTTTGTAATTGAGATTAGGTTCTCTTTTAGGCCTTTTCTGGAAAGAACCTGTTTGTAAAAACTGAGTTTTGTTCTTTTTTAATATGAAAACCAGACTGACCCTAGAAGTGCTCCTTTAACTTCTCTATTTGGTGGCTATCCACTTCCTTGAACTGTATGTTAGTTGAAGTGATGATAGTTATTAAAAAAAATTTAATTCCTGTTTATCTTCAGCTGGAAAATATCATTTCAAAATGAGAAGTCTTTAGTACTCTTTCCTTAAGTCAGTGACGTGCTCTTACTGCTCTTTGTGGGATTCTTGTTTTAGACACTGCCGTCTTTAGTTGGAAAATACCTAATGCATGTGGTGGGTGACACGGGTCTTCATTTGTCACTCTGTGTCTTCTCAGGTCTGCAGCATTCTCTTGTTAGAAGGGAGAGGATCTGCGATGGTACTGAAGAACCAGCCCTTGCCATCGGCCGCTCTCTGGGGACTGTTCTGAGAAACACTGCCAGTAATGAAAGCAGTTTTCATAACCAGCTCGTATCCCAGGGTTTTGATCACAAAGTTCATTCAGAAGAGTTGCAGTTGTTTAGAACCACATCTGAGGACTGTATCTCCTGCTTACAGAGGTGTCCTGGTGATGGTGATGTGACAAGTCCAGCATTTTCAAATAGAAAAGAGATTTTGTCTGCTGAATGCCACCCTGCAATACAGGACACAGAAGCTGAATGTAGTGGTTATCACTCCCAGTCCCAGAAAACCTTTTCCTGTCACCATCCAGGTGCCAGCACTCTGATAGCAGAGTCAAGCCCCAAGGGCCCTCTGCCAAACATTGCTGAGATTTCTAGAGAAAAAGAGACACAGAAAGTATCAGAGAAACGAAAACATAAGAATTGTGATGCCATTTTGGACTTTACCAAAAATACCTCCATAGAAAAAAATAAAACAATGTCTGTCTTTGATGAAGATTCTAAAAAAACTGAGCTGTCACCACCTGCAAAGTGCATGACGGTCCCATCATCTGCTACAAAGGTGAAACTTAACCAAAATACACATGGAAGAGTCATCCAAAAGGACCAAGAAGAAAGGGGTTTGACTTCACAAATAGCTGTCGACCCAAACTCGGAAGAACTGTTCCCAGAGAATAAGGATGACTTTGTCTCCACAGGGACAAGTGAAGGCCATGTGACCAGGGAATGTCACGAGGCAAGCTCCAAGAGTGTCAAAGAGCCCATTGTTGAGGGCACTGCTGTGCTGCCTGCAGACTCACATGACAGACAGACAGACCAAGTACTGACAGTGCAAGACTCTGACCTGCCACACTTAGCCCGGGAGCTGGCGGAAGAGGACAGAAGGCATCGGAAAACACCTCTCAGTCAAGCTTGCACGCCAGACATCTCCTTACAGACTGACAGGAAGTCATGCAGAAAGGACGACCACATAGAAAGACAAGTGGGGCTTTTGGGTTCCTTTTCAAATGACAATTTCAGAAGTGGCTTCAAAACAGCTTCTAACAAAGTCATAGAGCTTTCTGAGCACAATGTTAAGAAAAGCAAGGTGCTCTTCAAAGATATTGAAGAGCAATACTCTGAAAGGTTAGCTTGTGCTGAAATTGTAAATACTTTCCCATCAGGTAATGAGAAAAAACAAAACAGACCACACGCACAGAGCTCGCCAGCCATGAATCCTGCATCTGAGGGTGTGCAGGGCAGTGCATTTGAGTTTGGTAGTGCAAGGAGTTGCTCAGCTCCTCAGATCCTACCTCTAATGCACGATTTGAGTAGAAACCCTAGCTTAACCCCTAGCCAAAAGGCAGACATTTCTGAGCTCTCTGCTATCTTAGAAGATTCGGGGAGCCAGTTTGAATTCACACAGTTCAGAAAACCAAGCCATGTTACAGAAAAGAATGAAGTTGGAAGATGCAGAAACCAAGTGGCAGTCTTGAATGGCTCTTCCGAGGGTCTGCAGGCCGTTGCTGTTGACATCCCAGCTAACACCCTGCCCACCAGGCACAGAGATGTGAAGCCGGATCGTGCAGTTGGAGGTGAACAGAAAGTTGCTGCCTGGCAGAAAAATGTTTGTGGAAGTACGTCCAGCTCTCTAACTGGTCAGAATGGCAAGGAGCCTACTGGCTTCTGTTCTGCACGAGGCACAAAAATCTGTATTTCTAGCAAGGCTTTGCAAAGAGCTGTACAACTCTTCAGTGACATAGAGGACGTTGGTGAGGACCCCTCTACACCAGCCAGTCCCAGAGGCTTCTCTTCAAGTGGACGTGCTGCCGTGGGTCTAGTGGCCGAGAGAGAGAATCTCAACGGTGACACAAATTCTGATGAGAAATGCCAGCTTGCATTACAAAACACTGTTGAAGAGAACACTGAACCATGCGAGAGAAAAACAGTGAGTGAAGAAAATACATGTGCACGTGCCAATAGAAACGGCTTAGGAGACGCTGATGGCAGTAATTCAAGTGAAAAGGATATGGCCGATAGTCACAGAGCTGAGGAGGGCTCTCCGGCTCTCACTGATGAGCCCAGCATGGATCCAAAACTATGGGGCCAGTTCACCGAGGAGGGAAACAGTGACATCAGAGACGTCCTCTCAGATTTAACTTGTTTGGAAGTTGTGAAGGCTGAAGAAACACTGCACAGTGAGGCTTCCCATAGAGAACAGTTAGTTTGTATTCAAACGGGGCACACTGTGAAAGATGATGCCAGCTGTCATTTAGCCTTTCAGACTGCAGGTGACTCACCTGGTAAAGTCACATGTTCATTTGGTGAAAATGCAGAACTGGCTAGCTTTGCAGAGCCTGTGAACTCTGAATTGCATTCTAACGGAAATAACAAAATGGATAGCTCTAATTGTGAGAAAAGAGAGGTAGTTGAAAAACAATTAGAGAAAGGAAGTAACTTACTTGGCCCTGAAAATAATTTACTGACTATCACCCAACAACCTAGATATGAAGTTGAAAAGACCAGAGGAGCTGTCACGGTGGGCTTTCGCACAGCAAGTGGGAAAAAAGTGAATATTGCGAAGGAATCTTTGGACAAAGTGAAACATCTCTTTGAAGAAAAGCAAGCTGATAGTGAGGCCGTTGCTCTGAAGCGGGGAGGGGGCTGTGTAGGAGGGCATGAGTTATTATGTGAGGCGCTTGACAGACCCTCTGTCTCAGGGTCTGCAGAAACGGAGGCTTCTCTAGGTGGTGGTGAGAGAATCCTTGCTCCTATTAAGACCATGGAGTTCTCAAGTGGTAATTTACACAGTCACACTGACCGTCTCATACCATCAACTAGTATTTCTTTACAAGTTGAAGTCCATGGAAATCAAGGGAAGAAAGCAGCAGAAAGTCCTGAGACTTGTTACACAGACTCCTCAGCTCCTTCGGCCACTGAAAACCCAGCTTTGGCATTTTACACGGGACACGGGAGGAAAATATCTGTGACTCAGACATCACTGTTTGAAGCCAAAAAATGGCTCCGAGAAGGGGAACCGGAAGATCAGCAGAGCAAAAGAAACACCGCTGGTATTATTTGTTTAAAAGAAGACGCTCAGGGCTACGTAGGAAGTCTCTCATGCATCACTACCCCGAGAGGCCCAACAGAAAATGATAGAAATAATCTCACAGAGAAGCAAGATGTAGATCCCTTACCTCACAGCGTTTGGAACAGTCCAGCGCTTTATCCTGATGAGATCCATAGTAAACCAGGCTGTCTCTCAGAAAAGAAACTGGACAGTGCTGGTCTCAAGCCAGTAGTAGCAAATGCTGTAGATAAAAAAAGCACAAGTGTTTCTGGAGCCCCATCAGTAGTGAAAGCAGACACAGCCCAACAAGCGATCAAGGAAGGCACTTTTGCTCTGGGACTTGCAACTAACAGTCCTCAAGAAAACACAAGCACGGCCATGTCTGATGCAAGGAACCTTCAGGGCAGGCCACCAGCATTCAGTACAGCAAGTGATAAAAGCTGTATTTCACTAGAATCCATTACAAAAGACAGAGAGATGTCTGCAGAGCAGTGCTGTGGGGTCGCCCAGAGGAAAGCAGACCCTGGCCACACAGCAAGTGTTGCAGGCCACCCAGAAGCACCCGAAAGTTCAGGAGGAAGTTGCCTGTCACCTTCCCGTGAGGGTGGTGGTGAAAGCAGTGTGCATTCATGTGAGATTCTCGATAGAAGTTGGCGCACACACGTCTTACATCACCACCAAAGTTTGTCTGAACTGGAGAAAGTTTTCCAAATCTCACCTAGTCAAGTTCACCTGCAAACCCCAAGCAGATGTCAGTTGAACCTGGGCACGCTTCCCAAACCAGTCCCTCCTACGGATGCTTGTGGAATCTTTAGCACAGCGAGCGGACATTCCGTGCACGTGTCAGACGCTTCCTTACAAAAGGCCAGACGATTATTTTCTGAGATCGAAGACAGTGCCACGCTTCCAGCTTCCAAAGGACCCATTCAGAGTGACACAGAACATTCAAACAAGACCGCGACACACGCCAAACTGCCGTCACCCCAAGAAAGGCCTTTGTCCACCGTGCCACATCCCGCTGCCTGCTCTGGATTTAGCACAGCAAGTGGGAAACAGGTCATCATTTCCGACCGTGCCTTACACACAGTCCAGGGGATGTGGGAGGAGTTGGACCTAATGGCGGCTGAATGTCATCCTCTGTCTCCTACCTCTGGACAAGACGGAGCAGAGGGTCTTCCGCGTCCTCGCACTGACATGAGAATCTCCAAGCCCCTGGGGAGCTCTTCAGTGGGAAGGACCTGCGTGAAGGAATTTCAGTCACATCCTTCTAATACAAAATGTGTTTCTTCAGAGAACTGTCTCCCGGGCAGGGTTTCTCCACAGCCCTTACCGTGGAAACAAGATAAACAGCACGTGGTATCAGGACCCAGAGCATCGCTTGTTGAGAACATTGTCCTTTTGGGAAAGGAGCAGACTTTTCCTAGAAGTGTGAAAATGAACACTGGCAGAGTCAAAGCATCTTCTAATCTGTCTGTGGGAACAAGTGGCGACGTTCGCTGCACTTACGCCCAAGATGCAGAAGACAGCTTTGAAACAGAAGCCGTGGAAATTGCCAAGGCTTTTATGGACGATGAGGAGCTGACCGACTCGGAACTGCCAGGTCGCACCAGACGTCGTCCGTTCACCTGCCCAGCAAATGAGGAAACGGTTGTATTCAGCTCCAGGGTCGGAAAAAGGAGAAAGGCACTCGTCTCAGCAGGTAAGTCTCCAGATTTATCCTTAAGGGTCACAGAGAGTTAAAGCCGTGAAGCTGTTAGTAGGCCTGGTGTGCCCCTTATAGTTACAGAAGAAAGGTCTGCTAGTCTCCCTGAGAACAGCCCATGAGAATAACGACAGGACAGAGCTAGAACAGGAGCCTGTACATGGCAAGACACTCAGCATGCACAGTGGCCTTCGCATCAGCCACCTCCTCAGCCCTGTGGGCACAGGATGGAACCTGCCAGAGGGCTGGCTGTCTCCCTGAGCACAGGGGCGGTGTCCATCTCAAGGTCATGGGCTCTCTTCACCAATGACCAACGTGTCCTCGCCTGGCACTTGGCTTCCTGGCCACATTTACAGTGTAAGGGAGTTGAAATATTATCTTCCTGCTTCTGAAGAACACACAGTTTCAGGAAACCGGAAATAACCAGCTCCTCCTAAAAGCTTCAGGCTCATAGAATACATGTGTTATATGTCATCTCGGTCAGTCCTTCACAGACCGAGAACAAGGCCAGCCACTGCATTTCCCCACATTTCTGCCCACAAGTCATCCTTGTTACTAGGTGCCTTCTGCTCATCTTCCTTCCTAGTGACTAACGTAACTGAGAAAGCACGCCCCGGCCCTGTGCCACCCACGGCTGTGCCGCTGTGCCTAAGCCCACTGATCCAGTCACCCTGTAGAGGTCTTTTCTAGGACACAGCTCAAAGTCCTCAGGGACTGGCTCCTTCTGGTAACATGCCCAAAGTATGTGAGACAAATTCTCTCTCCTTGTTTTTAAGTTTTCCTTAATCAAGTCCTTTCCAAGTCAGAGACCAAATCCACCTTGGAAGAAACACAGCGTGAACACTCCTTAGAAGCAAGAGTGCTGCGTGCTCACTTCTAGCCGTGTACTGTAGCCTGGTGTCAGGAGAGGCCAGGCCCTTTCATGTAGGAGAGTAGAGGGTCAGTGGGGAAAAGGAAGCCCCTCAGTGAGATGGGCTGACAAGGGCAGCAGCCTCGGCTCACAGCAGGCAGTGGTTGTGAGACGTACAGAAGCAGGCGGGGCTTTGTGCTCTTCCACTTGCAGGGACACAGTTCAAATCCCCCAGCTGCTCCGTGAGAGAAGGACGGGCAGTCAGTCTCCTGTGTGATTTACTGCCTTTGAAAACCCTCTGGAGGGTCAGCTGTGGGTCAGTTCTGACTTGACAATACACAGCACAACATTTGTACTTGGAGGTCAGCACCTGTCAGGAGCACGTCACCGCACTACCACCAGGTCACATGCTAGTTCAAGTTAATTTTAGTACTAAGTTGATAGTACGTGCCTGGAACTATTTCCAGTTCTTTTGCACAAAATTTAAATTGCACAGGTGGGTTGCTGTTGTTCCTAGAAAAACAAACCATTCCTCTGGGTCATCTCAGTCATCATCATCTCATTTGCCTCGCTTCTGCACATGTAAACCGCAAAGCCTTCAAGTTGACTCCCAACTCTAGCAGCCCTGTAGGACAGAAGACCACCCTGTGAGTGTCCAGCGCTGTGACCATGGCAAGTGGCGTGAATGAGCCGTGTTGAACACAGCAGCCAGGCTCCCTTCTGTTCTGTGGAAGCCTGGAGCTTCATTGGCTTCTGATGGTTTGAACAGTGCAGGCTTTCGTTAAGGTGCTGAGTCACTTTATAGTGATAAAGCCTGTGTGACATTTTTTACTCATTTAGTCCTACAAATTCATCTCCAGTAATAAAGTCTGAAGGGAGCTCTGGTGGCCTAGTGGCAAGAAGCTGCGCTGCAATCAAAACACGTGGTTCAGATCCCACCAGCTGCCCCGGGGGAGCGGGATGGCAGTCTCCTGTCGTGCGATAACTCAGAAAACCTGCAGAGTCAACTGTGGTCGGTTCTGACTTGATGGGACTCACTGGCCCCAACGGTACAGCGTAAAAGTGCCACCTGCGTGCTGTCCCAGAGCAACACGGACGAGCTTGGGTTCTCCACTCGTGTAGCTTTAAAATCAGGAGGGCGACTTTTGCTGGTATTTTTAGGTGATTTGCTGTAAACTTATCATCCTCCTCCTCAGTCACTTTCACTCCAAGACCTGGTCACTCAGAAGTCCCTCCTTGAATTAAATGCCCTCACAAAGAATGACTCTTGGAAGAGATTGCGTTTTTCTCTGTTGCTGGTAAACCTGACACAGTGCAGGTTATGAAGAGAGCTGCTCTCACCTCTGGTAACACATGTTTCTAACTGAAAGCAGTTGACTGTGACTCACAGTGGCCCCAGGTCAGAGTAGCGTGAGGCTCCAGGGGTCTTCAGTGGCAGGGTTTGGACGTGGTCACCAGGCCTTTCTCCAGCGGGACCTCTGGTGGACTCAGGTTGTCGGTTTTGGTTGACAGCCAGACATTTATCCTCTGTGCCATCCACCCTGTTTACCCCTAGAGCCATTAAAGATGGGAGCCCTGGTGGCCCTGTGGTTAAGGCATTGGGCTGCTGACCAAGGGGTTTGGAACCCACCAGCTGCTCTGGCGTCTGCTCGGAAACACTTGCAGCTGTGGGGACCTTAGGGGGCTTTTCTCCTCTGTCCTGTCGGGCCACTGTGGGTCCATCAGATGTGGGTAGGTTTTTATTATGTAACAATAGAAATTAAAGTAATGCTTAAAAGTGAATTTTCTCAAGTTGCCATGACTACTCACTGAGTTATTTTGTGTTTTTATTTAACATACTATAAGAAGCAGGACTGAAACTTTAAAAAATGGCATGAGCGGCACAGTTCCGTTCAGCCTTGTTGAAAGCTTTACAGTTTGATGGTTACTAACAACAGTGACAGGATCTTTGAAAACTAACATGGTGATTATTTGCTTTAAAAGCGTAGTCGGACTTTTTTCCTTTTTTTTTTTTTTTTTAAGGCGAACCCCCAATCAAAAGAAACTTGCTAAATGAATTTGACAGGCTAGTGGAGACTCCAGAACAATCATTGCGAGCATGCACAAGCACCCCGGATGGTAAGGTTCCCTTCTGCCTCCCCCTGTGGTGTCATCTGGGTCCGTTCATGAAGTTCTCGTTCTCATTTCCTCTGGGTTTATGTGTCATTGGGAAATGTTTTATGATTTAACTTCATTCTTAGACTTACATCTTACCTTCTTTCTTAAATAAACTGCTCCTTCATAAAGTCCAGTAGGACTCAGATGTTCTGTATAAATAGGAAGCATGAAATGATTATATAATAAAGACATTTGGGGCAGGGTTTGTCCCATTAAAGCTGTTTATGAGACATTTTTTCACATCCATCGCTAGTATTGGTTCTTGTCCATATTTCACTTCCAGACATTTTTCAGTGTCAATCAGTTATCTTTTAAGAAATACAGAAGGCACTTTTATGTATGAAACTCTCCTGATGATGGCCTAGGAATCACACATCTGTGGTGGGAAGAATCTTTGAAGAAGCTCCGTATCTGCAGTCAGAGCCGGGCCAGGTGTTGACTGTAAAACACATCATCAAGTACTCATATGAGAGTACAAACTGTTGTTTGTTTTGTTCTTACGTGCCATTGAGTCACCTGCGACTCATAGAGACCATGTATGTACAGCAGCTCTGAAGCCTCCACTATTCTGAGCCAATCTCAATGACTGAAACACCGACCCCCCCATTGCCCCAGTTACTCTATCAATCCATCTCATCTGAGGTCTTCCTCTCCTACTCTGTCCCTCCACCCTTACAACATGATGTCCTTCTTCAAGGACTGATCCCTCCTGGCCACATGCCCACAATATGTGAGATAGAGCTTCAAAATCCTAGACTCCAGGGAGGAACTTAGTTTCACCCTCTCCAAGACAGACTTGTTTTTTTGGCTGTCCATATGTTCAATACTCTTCTCTAGTACCACAACTCAGAGACATCGATTCTTATTTTGTCATCCTTAATCATTGCCCACTCTCTGTTTCATAGCAAGCACTTGCAACAACCATGGCCTGGATCAGGCGCACCTTAGTCTCTAGACTGACAATTTTGCTTCTCAGGACTCTGGAGAGGTCCCTGACAGCAGACTTCCCCAGTGCAATTCATCTTCTGATTTCCTGACTGCTGGTGCCAAGAGTGTTGATTGTGGATCCGCATAAGCTGTAATTGTTAACAACCTCAATCTCTTCTCCATCTATCATGGTGGTGCCAATTAATCCCAGTAGTGAGAATCTTTGTTTTCTTGATGTTGAGCTTTAATCCATATTGAAGACTATAGTCCTTGACCTTTTGCAGCAAGCGTTTCAGGTCCCCTCAGTTTCAGCAAGCAAGGTTGTATCAGCTGTATAACATAGGTTGTTGATGAGTTTTCCTCCAATCCTAATATTACATTGTGCCTCATATAGCCCGGCCTCCCGAATGATCTGTTCTACATGTAGATTGGAAAGTATGGAGACAGGATGCATCCCTGATTTTGAACTATGCAGTGTTTCCTTGCTCTATTCTGAGGAATGCTTCCTGGCTTGAGTATAGATTTCGTGTGAACACAATCAAGTCTTCTGGGATTCTCATTCTCCTCAAGGTTAGCCACAATTTGTTGTGATCCACAGTCAAAAATGCCTTTACATAGTCAATGAAACGCAGATAGACATTGCTTTGGTACTCTGTGCTATCAAGATCCATCTGACTTTAAAACTTAGTACAGTAAAAGCAAAATCACCATTTCCTAAGTATTTTGTCACATCTAATGTGTCCTTGTAAATAGCATACACACTCATACAGCACACAGACAACGGGGTGACAGTATTTCCGTGAAAGCAGGGCACTCAAGTCCAGCCACCTTGCCACACCTAATGGACATTGTATAGCCCTCGCTGGCTCCAGCTTTGAGCCACGCTTGGTTGCTTCCCCAGGCCCCTCGTTCTCCTGGCTCTGTTCTGCATCTCCTCCTGTTCCTTTTGTCTCTTTGCTGATCCCTGTCTCTAAACCTCATTGGCCTTAGGCTCTTCCTCAGAGCTCTTCTGTGCTAAACTCCAGGGACTTGTTTCCGAAAAGCTGGGTTTCTGCCGCCTTTCACTGGGAAAACTGACCTTTGAAGATAGAGTTTAAAGTCGAAAAAGAAGATGTATTATGTAAGACACTTAGGAGACAGAATAAGCCTTACCAGATCTATATTGCTGTCTTGGAGACTATGGGGCTTGTGTGTGAGTGATTACAGTGCCTCCTTTTGTTCTGAGTTGTCTGGGCAATGATTATGACCTTGACTAGTTGTTTGGTTTTATCAGCATTCCAGACAGTTGGTGTGATTCGTGTATTGTAGCTTAAGAGGAGTAACTCTTAGTCACAGATCACAGGAACAGATGGGGGAGGGCCACAAAGGGGTTCTAGTTTGCTGATAAAAAACGAGTCGTCTTAGGTTTGGAAGAAGGAGTGGCATCTAGTTCCTAAATAACATGCCTCTGGAGACTCTATGAACTATGAGAAACGACAACAGTTAGGGAAAGGCTTCGGGTCTTCCGTTCATTGGGTCACTATGAGTCCTGCTTGACTCAACAGCAATTAACAAGAAGTCTTAGTTCATACACAGCTATTACTGTACTCATTTGTTGTTTAAAAAGTCCTTTTGCCTAGGGTGTTATAGATTGTTAGTTTTCTCTTTTTTTATTATTAAATTTTATTAATTTTAATAAGCATTTACAGAGATTTTGGGTTTTCATTCATTCATTGTTGCACTATTTTCTCTACCC
>NW_006399754.1:35798437-35801502 GCF_000299155.1 Elephantulus edwardii
CCAGTTTCTCCACAACCTCGCCAGCATTTGTTGCTTGCTGTTCTGTTAAATTTTCCTATTCTGACTGGGGTGAGATGATATCTCATAATTGTTTTAATTTGCATCTCTCTTAGGGCTAGGGATTTTGAACATTTCTTCATGTGCTTGTTAGCCATCTGAATGTCGTCTTCGGTGAAGTGTCTGTTCATATCCTGTGCCCATTTTAGATTGTTAGTTTTCTATTGCTTTGCCCGTTTGCCTACGTGACCCATCTCTGCTTGGATTTGTAGTATACACTTCAGAGTTCACGTGCCCAGTGCTGTACTGGCCCCAGCCCAGCCGCTGGCCCACTCACACTCTGTTCTCAGCTAAGAGAAGGTCCATGCAGCTGAGTGATCACCTCACAAGGTGGATGTTATCTTTGGCTTTCCTGTTTCCCAACAAGTTCTGCAAGTTCTAACTTCAGAGTGTCAGCAGAATCTGATCAGTCCTTCTCTGCCCTCTTAGGCCAGCCGCAACCCTACCTTCTCATTGACCCCTCACTTTGTTCCTCCTGCTCCTTGCCCGTCAGGCCCTTCTCACCACAGTCACCAGGGTCAGCCTCCAGGTCATCCTCATACCGTCAGATCCGTTCTCATCGACACTGGAATCCACTGGTCTTGGAAAAACATGCTATATCTGAATGTGGTTTATGACTTCTTGACTTTACAAAGAATTCAGGTAGTGGCAGATACTTGTGTTAAACTGGAGGGGTTCAGGCACTCTGGTGGCTTAATAGCCCAACAGTTAACTGAAAAGGTTAGCGGTTTAAACCCACCAGCTGCTCTCTGGGAGAAGGATGAGGCAGGCTGCTCCCTGAAGCCTGGGCTGAGAAGCGTATAGTGCAGTTCTCTGTCCCTCATGGTTACTAGGGCTGGAATTGGTTGCTAAGGGTAGAAGTTTGGCTTTTCGTTTATAAGGGGCAGGTGTGTTAGAGACTGTGAGATTGGCTCAGGATAGAGCAGGGTTCAGAGCTGCCGTGCACAGGGTCGCTGTGAGTTGTAGTCAACCTGACGGCAGATAACAACAGCAATTCCGAAACACTGGGATATGGCCCACAAGGAATCACAAGCATTTGGAATTCCCTAACCTGTCTTTCATTTAATGAGAAAGATTTGAAAGTTATCTGTAAAACTGAATGAATGCTGGAGAACGTTGAGTTTCTGTTCATGATGGTGGGATATTTGGGGGAAAGGCTGCCATTAATGGAGACCTAACATGAAGAATATAATCTATGATGTGTTGTGGAAGTTGTTCTGGTGAATGATATTTGTATTTTCACTGCAGTTGAAAAATGACTGGATTGTAGGGCCACCGTTGTAGAATGGGACTGACATCTGGGTTGAGGGAGGACAGAGAAGGAGGGGAGGAATGATGTATACTGTATTGAAACAGATGAGGGAGAGAACTGTTTCAAAGGCATATATGATTAGGTGTTATTGTCATGACAGGAGTCCAGAATGAAGGCTGCACAGTGGAGTGGACTCGAGGGGAGGGATTGCATAACAATGAAAGTTTTTCTTTTACTTTTTGAGAAGAGTGAATAGGGAGGAGGGCAGGGAGAAAAGTGCAACAGTGAATGTCTGGAAACCCTAAGTCTCTATAAACTTTCCTTAAAATAAAAATAAATAAATAACATTTATTTAAGTAAAAAAGAAATGACTGGATTGAATGCTCAGAAAACTGCGTTTATTTCCGTGCCTCCTCCTCCTGCCTTTCCTCACTCCTTTCCTCTCAGTTGGGGCCATAGACGCTTTTTGCACAGGTTTTTGGAGGCTGTAAATTGCACGGGAAGAGATTGCCCGTCACTCTCCTTTGGAGCCTCTGGTGGGTTCCACTGAGCAGAGGGCAGTCGCATTTGGGTAGCAACACGGCTCCCTACAGGCTACACACACACACACACACACACACACCACCCCACCCCCGGTCTCTTCTGACTCAGCATCTCACTCCCCTTACTAGCAGTAAAGCTACTCAGGGAGCGTATTCTTCGCAGGTGTTCCCATCCTTGGAATATATGTCATTATAGACTTAGAAAGCACTTTGTTCAAATTTCACCCAAAATCACTCATGTATGTTGCTTGCTGCCAGCTTGACAATTAGATTCTTTTGATTCCACCGCTTTTCAGTGTCAGGATTTGCTCTTTTTCCCCATTCAATTGTACCTTTGTGTGAAGCGTGTGCATGTTTCCTATAATGACTAGAGTGGAGCCCTAGAAAAGGCTTCTCCGTCTCTGCCCCCAGCACTGCCCTGCTCACCACCAAACACTGCTGTGCAGTTTGACTCTGGGGGCCCCAGAGGACAGGGTAGAATTGCCCATGAGGCTTGCAGGGCTGTAGTCTTCACAGAAGCAGACTACCTCATCTTTCTCCAAGATGCAGCTGCTGGTTTTGAACCACCAACTTCTTGGTTAGCAGCTGAGTAAAAACTGTACCTTTGCTCATTGCTGTTGACCTTTTTTTTTTAAATTTTTGACAGTTTTATAACTTTATTTGACCATCAGCTATTAGTTTTCATCCACATTGACGGTCTGTAGATTTTTTAAAGTGGTGACAGGCACGTAGGTAGCCAGTGTCTATAGCTTGTTTGGGGACTTTTCATCCTCAGTACGTTTTCTGGACAACTGTACACAGATGTGGTGTGGGACATTCCTTATTCCTTTGGCCCAGACAGCTCTGTTAAGCCTGGTGTCAATGCGAACATCAGGTGTTCCCATCTCCTTCATGGCAGATTTCCAGATCTCCTTGAGGGCCCGAGGAGCTCGCTTCTTAAATCCCACTCCATGAATGCGCTTGGTCACCACATCATTGATGGCAGAACAGCCTTTATTCTCACCACCCTTCTTTGCAGGGACCACAGCGCTGGGACCAGCCTGGGAAAGCGCTGTTTACCATTCTAATAGTTTTCCATTTATCTTTCTAAGCTAGGTTTATGCTTACTTCTTTTGTATTTTGTTTTATACTGGCTTTTTTGTATGTTTGCATTGTGAGTTAATTTGTATATAAGTTGGTTGTTTTTTTTTAATTTTTTTTATTTTATTTTATTA
>NW_006399754.1:35802459-35819433 GCF_000299155.1 Elephantulus edwardii
TAAACATGGGTGTGCATATATCTGCCTGGGTGACA
Source organism: Elephantulus edwardii (assembly GCF_000299155.1). Lineage (NCBI taxonomy): Eukaryota > Metazoa > Chordata > Mammalia > Macroscelidea > Macroscelididae > Elephantulus > Elephantulus edwardii. The sequence goes on from NW_006399754.1 coordinate 35,802,495, forward strand.
GTTATGGTCTCTTCAGGGTATATTCCCTGTAGAGGAATTGCTGGGTCAAATGGTATTTCTCTTTGCAACTTTTTGAGAAAGAGCCATACAGTTTTCCATAGTGGTTACACCATTTTACACACCCACCAACAAGTTTGTGACAAAGCTCTGTTATTTAACTGTACATCCATTAGTTAACACTGGAAAGTCTATTACTGCCTCAAAATCTCTTATGTAGATATTTATGTATATAAACTGACATAAAAAATAAAATCTCAGATTTTCAATAATATATGATGTAAAGTAATTCTTTTTCTAGGCACAATAAAAGACAGAAGATTATTTACGCATCGTATTTCCTTAAAGCCAGTCACCTGTGCACCATTTTGGTAAGATAACTTTCATTTTTAAAGGTTCCTATAATGTAACGCACTGCTGTTGTCATCCTGTTCATGGTGACCCCCCATGTTTCCAAGGCTGTAAACCTTCGGGGAGGAGAAGCATGTTGGTTAATCTCATATTAGGAGGTTAATAAGTGAAGTGGTGAAGTTCTAGAGGAGACTGAACAGTTACATGAGTACGGGGCAAGGTGGTGGTTTAGAAAAGAAAGGATGATTTTTTTCAGTCAAGGAGCTAAGTCTAGTATAGAAATGGAGGAACTGCACGCAAGTCTACATCTGAGGAATGATCGCCTTCCATGCAGGAAGATGCAATGGTCACAGCTGGGAGCATGAGGGTGGGAGGGTGGATGTGAAAATACTTACAGCCTTGAAAGACAGCCCCCCAAGTGCACAGTGGTTCCCAGAGAGGGTCTCCTCGGGCATTGGAGAATCAGTAGAAAGTGCATGTCCCTGCATGTATGTGTGCACATGTGCTGGAGAATACCATCCTTCTGACCCCAAGCCGAACAGAATGAGACACTCCTTGGTCCTGTGCCATCTCTAGGTCTCTGCTGTGTTTGAGCCCATTGCTGCAGCCACTGTGTTACTCCACCTCCTTAACTGTCTTCTCATATTTCACTGACCCTCTGGTTACCAACAAGAGGAGGGAATAGTTAGATTTACTGATCAACAGCCAAGCTTGAATATTTCTCTCCCCATTTCAGCACAACTGAAGAGCGGCAAGAAATCCAGATTCCCAATTTCACTGCACCTGGTTGGGAATTTCTCCCTAAGTCTCCTGTGTTTGAACACCTGGCTTTGGAAAAGCCTGCAGGCAGTTTACCCACATCAGAAAAGCCCTCGCAGACAGCAGGCAAACCTACCAAAGTCTTTGTTCCACCTTTTAAAGCAAAACCACCTATTCAAAACCATGGCCAATCTGCTTCCAAGGACATCCCTTTCGAAGAAAACAAAGAGCCATCAGAAAGCAGAGAGGAGCTGGGTTTTGGCACTGGTGAACGTTGCATTGATGGAGGGGGAATTCATTGGCTTCACAACAGTGACTCAAGTCAGGCTGCCGCTCTGCCTGGGGCCGGGGGTAAAGAGGGCCCTTTAGGTAAGTAAGGCTCTGGAGCTGGTGCGATGCAGCTTTGCTGTAGCTTAGATACTCCTCCCACTAAATGTCCCAAGGCTTTTCCATCTTTAATGATAGTTAACAATTTCAAAACCTTTTTGATGCTCTTCAGATTTTTCTTACTCTAAAGAATAGATCTGTTCTATTTTATTTTTAAAAAATACCTTCCTGTGGCCTAGTGGCAAGGAGCTGCAACTACAATCCCAGAGGCGCACAGTTCGAATCCACCAGATGCTCTGCCGGCGAAGGAGGGACAATCTCCTCCTGTACCAGTCAGATCTGATTTGACGGTACACTCACACAAAAATAAAAAAATTTAAAAAAATACCTTCCTTCGGCCTTTCTTATTGAGAGGAACTTGAACATGGAGGACTGCTGAACTGGATTGTGGTTCTTGACAGATTCCTCATTCTCTTCTAAGTTTAATGTGAAAATCATTGATCTCCTTTTAGCCCTTCAAATGGACAAGGGCTTTTTTGTCTGGAATATTTAAAAAGGGTAGAAGAATACCTTTTTCTCTGCATGTAAAATTAAAATTGATACATAGCATCGGAAACAGGGATAAGTTGTGCTTTTCAATTCTTTACAGCCTGTGCAATTGCTTGTCAATAATTTATTCTCTGATAGATTTAATTGCAAATCTTCAGCGTGCCCGAGATCTACAGGACGCACGGATTAAGGCCAAGCGGCAGCAGCGTGTGTGCCCACAGCCAGGTGCTCTCTATCTGGCCAAGACTTCCTCGATGCCCCGGACCTCCCTGCAGGCAGCGGTCAGCAGCCAGCGGCCCTCTGCGTGTACTCCTCAGCAGGTCTGTAGGGCTGGGGCGGTGTTCGTGGCAAACTGGAATTAGATGTTACCAACTTGAGTCTCCACCTTGTCATATCCAGAGAGTGAACACGTGATGAATGAATTCTCCTGATTAGCCTAGAGCAGCCCCAGGGTCGCAGTGTGTCATGTATAGGACATGTTGAAATCAGAAAGTTGGTGGTTCAAATCCACCGACTGCTCAGAGGAAGAATGGGCAGTATCTCCTGTCAGGGCCACTGGGGGTAGTTGTGACTCAGGGGACCCCTGTTGTGGTGGTGGGTTAATCAGCCTGAGAGGGCGTGCTGGTGGCACAGTGGTTAGGTGTTCAGTTGCTGACCGGGCAGTTGGCCGGTGGAGCCCAGTAGCCGGCGTCCTAGGAGGAAGCTATGGGCTTCCGTGAGGATACACCCTGGAGACCCTGTGGGGCGGGTCTGCTCTGTCCGTCAGCGTCCTGTCACTGACAGGATGACAAGGCGCTGAGCCTTGAGTAAGAGATTTTTTAAGGCGTCCTGGTGACACTGTGGTTTAAGCTCTGCTGCTGGCCGACAGATCTGCTGTGCAGGCCTCAGAGTGGCTCTGCTGAAGAGAGGTGATGAGTCTTTGGTAAAGGTCTGTGACCTTGCAAACCCTGGAGGGCAGGTCTCCTCAGTCCTGTGGGCTCACCGTGCAGGGGAATCCCCTCTGTGCCAGTGGGCTCGGGATCTTGTTGTTAACACGTTGCCGCGCACTTAAATTGACCACAGTGCTTAGAAACACTTTTTTTTCTTGGCTGTATTACGGTCATTTGCGGCAACGTGTTAATCCACCTCTTCCCACAGCTCTCTTCCTCGTTTTGTACCGGGCACGCTCCCTGCTAGGGGTCCAAGGAGAGTGGTGTGAATTTGTAGAGGGTCAGCATCTCAGTGACGGGCGGGCGGCACAGGGCCAGGCTCCAAAGCCGGCAGTGTGTCTTTACGCTCACCTCACCCCTGAGCAGAGGCGCCTAGCGTGGGTTAGACCGTGGGGTGAATGCAGCTCCCTGTTGAGTTGATTCTCACTCCCACTGGCCCCACTGACAGAAGAGCTGTCCATCAGGGTCTCCTAAGTGGGGTCATCTGTGGAAGCCCATCACTTGGCCCTTGGTCTGGTTCCCCCTGATGTTTTGGGTGGTGGCCATTTGTGCTCCCTGCCATTGCGGGGTGTCGGTGTCGAGTCCATCGCAGCTCACAGCCCACATGACAGAGCAGAGCTGCACTGTGGCGTTTCCAGGACCCTGCTGTCTGTGGAAGCACATCACCAGGGCTTTTGGCTTCAGACTACCAACCACGCAGCCAGAGCTTAACCACACTCCCTTCAGAGGTCACTGAGTGGGAGTCCGCCCAGGGCCATCTCCCTAAGTTACCCTGGCATTTCACGCCTCTTTTCCTTCTGAACTTCTGGCTCAGAAGGTTCCCGCAGTGCTGATTTTCCCTCGGATTTCTGTTTCCCACAGTAACCTGCTGTGTCCGGTGCAGCAGGACTTGCCTGACTGGGCAGGGAAGGATTGCACAGACTCAGAAGTGGGGGTCATCAGAGGTCTTCTGCTTCAAAGAACAGTTCTTTTTTGTGGTGCACATTTTCATAGTCAAACAGTAAACTTCAGTTGACTTTGTTCTGATTGAATGTTGATGAAATGTGTTTTTGTTTGATTTTTATTTCATTTTCCTCAGTCATCTCTGTTCTTCATTTTTCAGTTATACATGTATGGCGTTCCCAAACATTGCATGAACATTACCAGCAGGAGTGCAGAGTCTTTCCAGTTCCACGTTGAGGATTACTTTGGAAAGGAAAGCTTGTGGACTGGGCAGGGTGTACAGTTGGCTGATGGTGGACAGCTCATACCCTCCAATCTTGGGAAGGCTGGAAAGGAAGAGTTTTACAGGTACTCTTGGCATGAGCTTCCACCTGTTCCACCATCCTTATCATTCGTCTTTTCTCTTTCAAATGGAAAAATTGACTGGACGTGACATTTATGTACACAGAATCATTTTAGGTGCCTTGGAGTTCAGGAGTGCTGTAGTATAAAGTGGGTTGTAACTTGGCCAGGATTTGCTATGTTTTATCTTGGGACATTTTTTTTCTACATTATGAAACAAAGGCTGATAAGAATAGTTCCATTTGACTTGGCCTGATGGTAGATTTCCCTCCCCAGCTCATGTCATCATATTCTCCTTTGTGTGCCCACGTAATGCGGCATAACCCTTTGCTGTCACCTCACTTCCAACCTGTAGTGACCCTGTAGGGTGGAGCCACCTGACGCTAGGGCTTCCTGGCTGTCATCCTCCCTGTTCAGAAAAAAGTCAGCTCTCGCCTCCTGTTCCCAAGGAAAACCAGCTCTGGGAGGTGTTTTTGGTTTTCTAACACTTGCTTTTGGGTTTTTATTTTTATTTATTTTTTTTCCCTTTTCCCTCTACCCCTGCATTTGGTTTTGAACATTTTGTTGTGGTTTACATGAAAGTCTACAGAGCTATTCGTTTCCACAGTCCCCTGGATATGTCAGCACCCCCACTTCTACTGGGGTTCCCTGTTCTCATTCGCTCGACTTTCCCGCCTTTTAGTGTTGAATGTTCTGAGAAGCACATCCTCACACGTGTTACTGTTCCCTCTGCCAACGCAGCACTTCGCTGTTGAGTTGGGACCAACGTCTAGCTGACCCGCTGGGTTTCTGAGGCTGAATCACACAGGAGATTGCCCGCCTTTCTCCTGAGCAGCAGCGGCTGGTGGGTTTGAACCATTGGAGATGTACCACCTTTAGTTTACCAGTGCAGCTCTCTACCACGAGGCCACCAGGCGGGCTCCCTCCCTATTAATTTGCTACCTCAGGTGGGTTCTTACCCGACAGCCATGCTGCAGCTCTGACCAGAGTCGTGTTTGGCCTCAGATCATAGGCCCATCTGTTTTTCACTGTGAGGTGGCCTCTGGACGTGGGCTCAGTTCGGGTTGATGAGTGTCAAGCAGAGCGGTTTTATAGGCCCCGCTAGTCTGTATCAGACAAGGACGCCTGGCCTTTGTTGTGGACCTTCGTTTACTCTGCATGTGTCTCTGTCTGGGGCCTTCTGCTCTGAACGCCGTCCAGTTCTTCTGGTCTCAGGCTTGACGGCTGCGGTTCATGTGACCCATTAGTCCCTTGGACCACGTGTGTCCTGTCTTCAGTTGTCTTCCTCCGTTGCCCTCCACAGGAAGAGACCAGGACTTGTGTCTTAAATGGTTTTTTGTAGACCCAATCCCTACTCCGCAGAGTGGGCCATGGAGACTTACCTTAGAAAGACTGGCATGCCATCTGAGCTAGGTAGCACCTAGGCTGTGGTCTAACCTGGTGTGGGGCTCTGCTGTAGGCCGAGAGGGTCCCCAGATGGTGCCCTAGTGGGCTCCCGAGTGTCTCGTCAGAGATGCAGTGCCAACACCTTCCCTCCAGGAGCCTGTCCTGTCAGTGCTTTGAACTGCCACTCCTTCCTCTTAACAGCCAACAGTGGTATCACTTGTATCACCCAAAAACTGTTGTAGGCACAGTGAATAAAGGTCCCTGCCCTAATCAACCAGACGTCATAGTTTGGGTCAGGGCAGGAGGGACATTGGGAAGGATCTCTGGAAAGTGCAAACTCTTAAGAGAGCTCAGCAGCTATTCCAGAGTTTGAGAGTTCAAGTCCACGCGAAGATGCCCCTGAAGAAGGCCACTGAAGACAGATACGGGGGTGGGGTGTGGAGTGAGGAGAGCTGGGTCAGGGAGGTGCGTCATTTCCTAGAGGAAGTGGCCTGCAGGCTGCACGGCAGTGAGCAGAGTGCGTCTGTGCAGCCTCCAGCTGGGAGCAGGCCTTACACATTGATGAACAGGAATTTGTAGGACAGAGAACACAGGGGTAGATCAAGGTCCTCGCTGGACAAGAGAAGGGAACTGGTGCACAGATGTGCGGCCAGGCTGTTGAAAGAGAGTGCAGAGTGTCGGGCTGCGGGTGCTGGTGGTGGGGAGCAGATTCCCACTCCCTCTCTGTGATGCTCATTTCCCTTCATCCATGCCTGCCGTCAGCACTCTGTCCTTGGGCATAGACGTCCTTCTGGTGTTGAATGATTGCTTCTTCTCAGAAGTAGGTGCTGTCCTGCCGTTACTGTCCATGTAACAAACCTGTCTATTGTGTGGCTGAAAGTTGAGTCACGGGGTAGTTCTAGGCTCACAGAGAGATGTGGAGCCATAGTCTTGAGGGTCCCCCAGTCCCCCAGACTGTGCTCCCCTCACCCTGTTCTCCCACTCTATCCAGGGCACCTGTTGTGATGCCCGTGAGAAGGGGCAGCCCGGCATCCCTGGAGTAAGGCCGTAGGGCTGGAAGTCCTTGGGATCCAGTGGTCCTTGCATGGATTGTTTCTACTCCAGACTGCTCCCAAAGCAGGCACTGGGACCACTGGCTGCCCCGCTGTCCCTCGGCATATCCTGAGGCCTCCGCGGCGATCAGGGTTCATTGATGCCTCTGTGTTCTTCTTGCTGACCGTGGGGACAGAGGGAGAGGAGTCCATGTGATGAGAGCACCAGGACTCAGAGGCATCCCTCTTCAGCCAGTGAAAAAGTCTGTCACTCTTCCACTAAGAATCATTTTCCAGAATCTAATCTATACATGAGTTGGATAGTTGTATTGGCAAATATGTTACTAAAGTGCCGTTTTAATTGATACTGTCACTCTAAAATTATTTTACCGAGCCACGGATCATAGTGGAACATTCACCCAGGGATAAAACTCGGGAGCAGGAAGGGACAGGATTCATGGAGATGAAAATCACAGGGTGGGAGTGAGAAGAGGGTGATGTGGGGATGCGACCCCTGTCATTAAATAAGAGGTTTAAGAGTTGTCATCTGGAAAACCTATTTATTCTGCAAACTTTCAGATCATAATATGACATTTTGTGGTTTTAAAAAATGGTTTTGTCATCTTAGAATTGCTTGAACAAAGTCCCCTGTGCCTGCTCTTTCAACGTTGTAGTGTCCTGAGGCGCACTCCTCATTAGCACTCGCTTCCGTGACGTGCGGTACTGCTCCACCCCTCCCTGTGCAGGGCCCTGTGTGACACCCCCGGAGTGGACCCGAAGCTCATCTCTCGAGACTGGGTGTACAACCACTACCGATGGATTGTGTGGAAGCTGGCGGCCATGGAGGTCTCATTCCCGCAGGAATTTGCCAGCAGGTGTCTCAGCCCAGAAGGGGTCCTTCTCCAGCTGAAATATAGGCAAGTAGAGAGCGTCACTCACGTGACCACCCACTGCCGCGTCCTTCCGGCTGCTGCTCACGCCAGACAGCAGATGCTCTGCATGCTGTGGGGGCTGGGCGCTTGGCACCACCTCCACGCCCGCCCATTGCCATCCTCTTAGCAGTCCTGGAGGGCCGACTGGAGCCCCCGTTCAGAGTTTCCAAGGCTCTGATCTTGGCCCTCGGACTGCCTCATCTTTCTGTCAAGGAGCTGCTGGTGGATTTGAACCACCAGCCTTGCCGTTAGCAGCCCAGCGCCTAACCCACTGTACCCTCAGGAATCCTTTCACCCCTCTGGCCTCATCTAGAGAGCTCCTGTTCACAGATCTGGGCTTCCTCCCTGGTCCCCATCCCATCGCTAGCATCCAAAACAGTACCAGCCACTGACTTGATCCTCTGCTCAGAGAAGCCAGGAAAACATTTTTACATTCTTTTAAAAATTTATTTTTATTATTGAATTTGTACTTTAAAAAGACAAAACCATGTATTTCTAGACATCACATTTTAGGTCTTCCTCCTTTTTGATGTGTCCCCTCAACTACTCAAGTGCCCTGACCTTTGACAGCGAGTTCTCGATCCTCAGCTCTGAAGGGGGTGTTTCCTGTCTGGCCCTCAGGTATGATGTAGAAATTGACAGGAGTAGAAGGTCCGCCATAAGAAGGATCCTGGAGAGGGACGACACCACAGCAAAAACACTGGTCCTCTGTGTCTCGGACATCCTCCCCTTGGGTGCAGGCGGCTCCGAGACAGCCAGCAGTGAAGCCAGCGGTGTGGACCCCAGCCCCGGGGCCCTGCTGGGGCTCACCGACGGCTGGTACATGGTTAGAGCCCAGCTGGACCCGCCCCTCGCTGCACTCCTGAAGATCGGCCGGCTGGCCGTGGGCCAGAAGATAGTCACCCATGGTGCAGAGCTGGTGGGCACCCAGGAGGCCTGTGCACCCCTTGAGGCCCCTGAGTCCCTCAGGTTAAAGGTAAACAGGAATGACCTGCACTCCCGCAATGCCAGCGCCCATTTGGCTTGGTTCCAGAGGGTTTGATGTCCTAGTTTAAAGTCACTTCCACATGCTTCCTTGAACTTGCCCTGCTAACCAGATGGGAAGTTCAAGACCACCAGCCGGGGGAGGGGGGCGCAAAAGTGAGCCTCTGCATTTGCCTCTGTAAAGACAGTGGCCTAGGAGCCTGGGGCAGCTCTCCACCTCTGGCGTCACTGAGGCAGAATCAACTCCGTGGCAGAGGGATTTGGGGTTTGAGAAGTTTGGGGGAGGTGTGTTTTCAGTGTTGGGATGAGAAGTAAACTCGTTCAGTTCTAAGTGTGTGTGCTGCGTGCGAGTGTCAGAGACTCTTAAGGTAGCAGCAGCACTTGAAAAGCAGGTAGAAGGGGCGGTAGACACTCCATCCCAGCACCTGGACGCCTGTTCCAGTGCAACAGAAGCATGAGACTCGAGTTCCTCCCGAGTGTGTCCTAGAGAAGGACACCTTCCCTCTCGCTCTACTGTACCTCACCCTAAGCAGTGTTCTGAAGTTTTGCTGTCAGAAACGGCTCACTGTATTGGGTAGTCGGCTTCAGTGCTTCATTATTTTGTAGAAACTTTACCTCTCTCGTATTCTGGATCAACCTAATTCAAAAAAGCATCTTAAAAATGAAGCATTTTTATTGTCACTCTAAAAGAAAGGGGAAAAAAACCACCTCTCTGACATTGAGAGAGTTGGTTCTGACCCATAGCTGATCCTCCAGCAGGTTTTCAAAGGTCGTTGGTCATACAAGAGAATTCAGCCCCTCTGTATCCCTCAGAGCTGCTGGTGGATTCACACCACCAGGGACGTAGAGGAGGCCCCCTCAGGACACACCACCAGAGCTCCCCTGGTGCCATTCAAAACCCGCATCATAGAAATGAAACCTTTGTAAGGTAGAGATTGCGGTTAAGTTTTTCTTCCCTGGAATTCTGCTGGATGGTCTCAGTCAGAATGGACACTGCTGCCGTCGGCTTGCTGGTTTGAAGGTTGTTTGGAAAATCTCTGTGGGGTTGCTCTTAACTGAAGTATTTAATCAAGCTGAAACAGGCTTTGTCTTGTGCCAGGTAGCATATCAGGTAATAGTACCTCTTAGTTTTATTTGCTTTACAGCAGTGTGGACATCTGTTAATTCCTAAGTTGCTTTATTTTCATTGGCCCAGATTTCTGCGAACAGTACCCGGCCTGCACGTTGGTATGCCAAACTTGGCTTCCATTCCGACCCTCGGCCCTTCCCTCTGCCCCTGCCGTCTCTGTTCAGTGATGGGGGCATTGTTGGCTGCGTGGATGTGGTGGTTCAGAGAGTCTACCCAGTCCAGGTATGAGACCCTGAAGCTCACGTGCATTTCTTCCAGCTCTTCTGACTGCTTCTCCATTAACTGTCATTTACCGAGAAGATTGGTTTTCTGCCCAGCAGTTTATGCAGTGATGACAGTTCCCACACTATCCCAGCACTCCTGTGTTTCCAGGTCCATTCATCCTGCCTTCCTATTTTTTGAACTTTATCCCTAGGGAAATGGTGCTCTTTTGGTCTTGTGTTGTTGATTGTTCCAAGTGGTGAGCCACTATCTTATTGCTTGTTGTTGTTGTTATGTGCCATCCAGTCGCTTGTGACTCATAGTGACCCTGCCGTTGTATCCTGTGCCAACCTAACCATCTCAAACATACTCCTTCCCACCGCTCCACTCACAGAATCGATCCATCTCATCGAGGGTCTTCCTCTCCTTCGCTGCCCCTTCACTCTCCCAAACATGATGTCCTTCTCCAAGGACCAGTCTCCTTGCAACATGCCCAAAGTATGTCAGATGAAGCGTCAGAATCCTTGACTCCAAGGAGCATTCCAGCTTCACCTTCTCGAGGACAAACCTATTTGTTCTTCTAGCAGTCCATGGTATATTCAACACCCTTCTCCATCACCACAACTCAAAGGCATCAATTCTCTTTCTATCATCCTTATTCACTGTCCAACTCTCCAACGCATAGCACGTAATTGCAAAGACTGTAGCCCAGATCAGGCGCACCTTAGTCTCCAGCCTGACGTCGTTGCTCTTCAGAACTCTTGAGAGGTCCCTCACAGCTGACTTTCCCAGTGCAATTCATCTCTTGATTTCCTGGCTGCTGTTACGAAGAGTGTTGATTGTGGAGCCAAGTAAACTAAAACTGTTAACTATCTCAATCTCTTCACCATCCATACTGATACTGCCAATTGGCCCAGTGGTGAGAATCTTTGTCTTCTTGATGTTGAGCTTCAATCCATATAGAAGGCTGCAGTCCTTGACCTTCTGCAGCAAGCACTTCAGGTCCTCCTCAGTTTCAGCAAGCAGGGTTGTGTCATCTGCATAACGCAGGTTGTTGATGACTCTTCCACCAATCCTGAAGCCACATTCCTCCTCGTACAGCCCAGCATCTCAGATGATCTGTTCTGCATACAGATTGAAAAGGTATGGAGACAGAATACATCCCTGACGGACCCCCTTCTTGATTTTGAACCATGTAGTGTCTCCTTGCTCTGTTCTGACGACTGCCTCTTGGTCCAAGTATAGGTTTATCATTAGCACGATCAAATGTTCTGGGATTCCCATTCTTCTCAGAGTCAGCCACAGTTTGTTATGATCCACACAGTCAAATGCCTTTGCAGAGCCAATGAAGCACAGATAGACATTCTTCTGGTATTCTCTGCTTTCTACCAAGATCCATCTAACATTAGCTATAATATGCCTAGTACCATGACCTCTTTGAAGTCCAGCCTGCACATCTGGCAGTTCTCTGTTGACTTATTGTTCCAAATGTTTTTTGATAATTTTCAGCAGAATCTTGCTTGCATGTGATAGTGATGATATTGTTCGATAATTTCCTCACTCCTGTTGGGTCACCTTTCTTTGGAATGGGAACAAGTATCGATCTTTTCCAGTCAGTGGGCCAGCTGGCTGTCCTCCCGATTTCCTGGCACAACTTAGTGACCACATCCAGGGCAGCGTCTGTTTGTTGAAATATGTCAATTGATATTCCGGCAACTCCCGGAGCCTTGTTTTTTTGCCTCTTCCTTCAGAGCAACTTGAACTTCCTCCTTCATCACCACAGGCTCTTGCTCATATGTCATTTCATGAAATTCCTCTGTGTCAGCCAACTCCTTCTGATACAGTGACTCTGTGTACTCCTTCCATCTTCTCTTGATACTTCTAGCTGTCTCTCATATAGCTGAAAGCTCTTTCCTATTATGAATTTTTGCTTATATCACTTTTCCAGTGGATGGAGAAGACATCATCTGGGGTGTACATATTCCGAGATGAAAGAGAAGAAGAAAAAGAGGCTGCAAAGTACGCAGAGGCTCAACAACGGAGGCTGGAGGCCCTCCTCTCCAGGGTCCAGGAGGAGCTGGAGGGGCAGGAAGGTAAAGCGAGGGTCCATGGCGACCTTAGGAGCACCCCTTTATATCGTCCAATTGAGTCATCTTCAAGTGGAGTCACAAGTAATTTTTTCCTAATTCTAAATCCAATTTTTTTCCCCCCATTTGCTTTAAGAATCATGTTACTAGCTGAACAGAGAGGCACTGGCCTGACCCCATTAGCACATCCTTAGCAAGCGTGAACCGTCAGCACTTCATAGCAAGTCTGTTTACCCCCATCAGCACACTGTAGCCAGCGGGCGAGGTTCAGGTGGAGCACACCTGTTCTCACCGCACTTTGCATTGTTGGGCTTCTTTACAAATTGAAGGTTGTGGTATTTTTGCATCAGCCTGTCTGTTGTCACCATTATTTCCAATAGTGTGTGCTCACTCTGTGTCTCTGTCCCATTTTTTTAAATTCTCACCTATTTCCAGGCTTTTCATCACGCTGTGGCATCTACGAGATGTACAGTGTGTGTATTATGACATGGGTATAGCACCTCCATGCACTGAGGAGCTGAGACTGTGGCTGGCTGGCTTTGGTGGGCTGTCCATTGATTGTGATGACATCACAGATCGAGCCCACAGCCCTCCAGGGTCTGCTCTTAGATAAACACAGCTCGTCCTTAAACTCCCTCTTAAGCGTCAGCACTAACATGTTTGTAGTGTTCTGCCTGTTTGGATATTGTTGTTGTTCTGTACCATCAAATACAAATTCAGCTGATCCTCCAGGTAACGTTTTTTTGTTAAAATTATGGGGCTAGAACTTGTTTTCTCTGTTGCTTTTAGTTTTTAAAAGACACTTTGTATTTTACAGCCGTGTTGTTGTTGTGATTGTTGAGCTGAGCACACTCCTAGCGCCCTTACGCTAACAGATCTGAGTGCTCTGTCTTGACCCTCCTGTCCATCTCTGGTCTCCTGGAGCCCAGTGCTGCCATCTCTGTGACTGTCCGTCTCTTGGAGCATCGTCCTCTTTCTCTGACCCTTCACCTTTGCAAGGATAACGTCCTTTTTGTGCAGATGTAAGACCAGGTTTTGCCATCCTTGCCTCCAGGGAGCACTCAGGCAGTGCTTTCTGCAAGACACTCTGTGTATTCCTTGGGCAGTCCACAGATACGTCCGAAGAGCCAGGGCGCTGAGGGCGGTGAGTGACGCCAGCCCACTTCATAATCAGTAATACTCATAGCCGCAAACAGCTGCTGTGTAAAACACGCCACTCCCCATGCTCCTTTCCCCGTTTTCACCAGTCAGGAGGTTCAATATTCACTGTTGATCCACAGACTTGACTCAGAGTTGTGGTACCGAGAATGGAGTTTAGGCAAAATAACTTGGAGGGTGGGGGAGGCAAACAATATCACCCAGTGTCAATCCAGCATTTAGCCCAGAAGTCCAAAGGCTCAATTCCTCAGCTTGTCCAGGCTCCGGATTCAGTTCCACAACACTAATTCAAGAAGACTCTGGTTTTCTCAGTCATCCTGCAGAGTTTGCCTCAGAGCAGTTATAAATCGAACTCAGCTTCTCCTTCAAGTATTTGGCAAGAACAGCAAAATCTTTAACTCTGGCCTTTATCTCAAGGCTCCTCTGGCTACCTTGCCACAGTTTTCTGCACAGCAATGCCACAGTCTCTCCACCACCATTACCAGGGTCTTGCTCTCACCAGTGTCTTGCTCCTGTCTCAAATCTTGCCATCCAGTGTGGGAAGTGCATTCTTTCCCTCTCCCTCTCTCCCACTCTCCCCCTCCCATCTCTATCATCCAATCCCACAGCGATTGATGTTAGACCATGAGTCTGAAGTCAAGGTAGCTGGAGACCAGAGGGGGCCAACATGGCTAAAGAAGCCATCTTCAGGCTTCAGTACTTTCCGCAAAACAACTCAAAGGTCAGGTGCACCTTGGTCTTTAAATGGACATCATTGCTCTGACACTTTGGCGATCTTCACAGAACATTCTCCCAGTGCATCACGTCCATTGATTTCCTGACTCCTAGTACCCACGGTGTTGATTGTGAATCTAGGTAAGATGGAATATTAACAATTTCAATCTTTTCTCTGTCTGATGATAGTGGTGCTCCTTGGCCCAGTGGTGAGGATTTTCATTTGCTTGATGTTCAGATGTAACCCATATGGAAAGCTGTAGTCTTTGATCTGCAGTGTTTGAAGTCCTCCTACTTTGAGCAAGCAAGGTTTGCATAACAGGATTTATTGCTGAGTCTCCTCTGATCTGAAGCCACATTCTTCTTTACAGAGTCCAGCTTGTTGAATGATCTGCTCAGCGCACAGAACGGATAGGCAGAGAGAAAGGGCACAGCTCTGCCAGACTTTTCTTGGTTTTAATCCATGCAGTTGTTCCCTGGCTCTGTTTGCACAACAGCTTTTTGGTCTGGGTATAGGTTTCACATGAGCACAAGTGTTCTGAGAGGCCCATTTTCTCAATGTTAGCCATGGTTTGTTATGACCCATGCAGTCAAATGCCTTGTCATAGTCCATAAAATACAGATAGACATCCTTCTGGTATTCTCCACCATCACCCAAAATCCTCTGACATCAGCAATGCTATCTCTGGTGCCATGTTGTTGATTGCCTTCGAGTCAAGCACAACGACCCTATGAACACAAGGCCTGAAGCCCCTCTGCAACTATCGACATTTATCAAAGTTCATAGAGTTTCCTGAGGCATGTTGTTTAGGAAGTAGATGCCACTCCTGCTTCCAAACCTGTCATAGTACGTTACTGTTTTTATGTACCATTGAGTTGCCTGCAATGCATAGCAACTCTTATGTGCAGCAGTTCTAAACCCTTCCCTGTCCTCAGCTAGTCTCACTAATTCCGACACACTAGCCCCCATTGCCCCAGTTACTGTAGCCATCTCATCCGGGATCTTCCTCTCCTGTGCTGTCCGTCCACCCTTCCGAGCATGATGTCCTTCTCCAGTGACCAATGTCTCCTGGCCTCGTGCCCAAAGTAAGGGAGGCGGAGCTTCACAACAGCTTGACTTTCCAGCACTTCTCGCTTGTTGAAGTACTTCTCTGTTGTTGGTGTACTTTTGTAGTGTCTTTTTAATAATCTTCAGGAAGATTTTGCTTCCATGTGGTATTAAGATACTGTCTGATAATTTCCGTATTGTGTTGGATCACTGTTTTTGGGAATGGGAGCAAGTATGGATCTCTTTCAGTCACTTGGCCAGGTAGCTGTCTTCAAGATTTCTTGGCGTAGCCTGGTGGGCACATCCAGGGTTGTGTCTGTTGGTTGAATATGTTACTTGAGAACTCATCGATTCCGGGGCCTTATTTTTTGCCAAGGCCTTCAATGCCGCTCAAACTTCTTCTTCCTTCATCACCTTTGATTCTTCACCATATGTTGCTTCCTGAGGTGGTTCCATGTCTGCCAGTTCTTTGTGGTTCAGTGACTGTGTATTCCTCCGATCTTCATGTTTTGACATCAGTACCTCTTTGGGAAGGTGTGCACAGCACCAGTTTTAATAACAGAACTAAGTGGTTTTATGCTGAAAGAACATAAAATGTTTCCAGTCTGCCTTTTGGTTGCTTGAGGATTTTCTGCGTTCCTGCATTGTCTCATAATGTCCCGTAGCATGTAACTTCCTTCATGCCGTGTATAAATCATCAGGGAAAGTTGAGCTCCTTGTGCTCTGTTTGCTTCAGGCTATCACTCAGGCTCGTGGCTGGCAGGCTGGAACTGGCTCTGGATGCCCCGGCAGCACGTTTTGGAGGTTAGAAATAGCCCGAGATGAGATTGTCCCTCTTTCTCCGTCAGAGCTGCTGGTAGATTTGAACTGCCAAAGAGGCACTGGGTTTGGACTGGGCACAGTTTTCACATTTTCCTGGGAAGCTTTTCCCAGATGAGTGGTTTCTTGTTTTCACCCTGATCTTGGTGTCTCTGCTTTTGTTGTCTGAGTTCTCAGTTTTGTGGGTTAGCTAATTAGTGGCCCATTTGGGGGTTTTTCCTAGAAAACACAACACAGCGATGTCTGCCATCCCAGGCCCTCCCGTGGCAGCAGGTGCGAGCCCTGCAGGACGGAGCTGAGCTGTACGAGGCGGTGAGAAGCGCACCTGACCCAGGTTATCTGGAGGTGAGGGTTCCAGTTGCTTCACTTACACTTTGACACGGGGAGGCAGGAGGCGGCGTGTGGAGACACTGCTTCTCCAGTGGAAATGCCTGCCTCTCTGAGCTCATCCTCACATGCAAACCCGCGCAGAGCTTGAGATTCTGGACCAAGAGGAGAGTGGAAGAGTCAGATGTCACTCATCCTCTAGATGACCTTGTGTTAGGTACATTTCAGTGTGCTTGTTTTTGAGATAAAGTAAGGCTCCAGATGACTGTCCCTGGATTCCATGGTGTCCACTGTGGCTCAGGTTTTCCCCCGGGTTTAAGCCACTAGTTTAAGGTTGTCTCCCGTGGCCGTCAAGTCAGAAGTGAAGCGGTTCACAGCCGACCCCCAATGGGCTTCTGGAGGCTGTGAATCCCATGGGAGGAAATTGTGCACCCTTCTCTCGCAAGAGTCCCTGGGGGGTCTTGGAGCCTTTGGGTTACCAGCATAGCTCTGCACAGCGTGCCCCCGGAGCTCCCTAATTTATTGGTGTTTGGATGTCAAAGCTTCAGAGCATTAAGCTGTGTTGGCGCCGTGGTTAAAGAGCTTGTTTGCTAACCAGACCGCTGATGGTTCAAGCTCCGCGCTCGCTCTGTGGGAACTGTAGAGATCTCCAGCCCTGGAAGTAAGTCCACGTGCTCTGTCCTAGAGGGTCAGTGTGTGGCAGGCTAGAAGCAAGCACAGAAAGTTTGCTTTAAGCTGTGTTAGACGGACTCGGCCTTATCACCATGGCTCTTCTCTATTAGATAAGCAGATGGAGTAGCCGATGCCTGGAAAATTAGCCTAAAAGATGTTGTTTAAGGATTAAATGAGATAATATATAGTGTAGAAAAAAAAGTATGTTGTTGTTATGTGCCGTCGAGTCGCTTGCGACTCATAGCGACCCTATGT
>NW_006399754.1:35820938-35850324 GCF_000299155.1 Elephantulus edwardii
AGTCACCTACAACACATAGTGACTCATTCTGTGCACAGTAGCTCTGAACCCTGCTCTGTCCAGGACTAATCTGTCTCTGACACACTCCACCCTCATCTCCCCCATTACTGTGTCAGTACTTCTCCTCCAGGATCTTCCTTTCCTGTGCTGTTTCTCTACCCTTCTAAGCATGATGTCCTCTCTAGGACTGGTCTCTCCTGGAAATATGTCCAAAGTTTGTGAGACGAAGCTTCAAAAACCCTTACCTCCAAGGAGCGACTTGATTTCACCCTCTCTAGGACAAACCTGCCTGACTTCTTGGCAGGCCATGGTATGTTCAGTACTCTTTTCCAGCACCACAACTGCAAGGCACCAGTTAATTCTTTTGTCATCCTTAGTCATTGTCCAGCTCTCTGACACATATCAGGTAACAGTGAAGACCATGGCCTGGATCAGGCGCACCTTAGTCTCTAGACAGACATCGTTGCTCTTTAACATTCTGGAGAGGTCCCTTACAGCAGATTTCCTAATGCATTTTGTCTTTTGAGTTCCTGACTGCTGGTGCCAAGAGTGTTGATTGTGGAACTAAGCAAGCTGATGCTCTTAACAATCTCAGTCTTCATCTACCATGATGCTGCCAATTGGCCCAGTGGTGAGAATCTTTGTTTTCTTGATGTTGAGCTTCAATCCATATTGAAGACTACAGTCCTGGACCTTCTGCAGCAAATGCTTCAGGTCCTCCTCAGTTTCAGCAAGCAGGGTTGTGTCATCTGCATAACACAGATTGTTGATGAGTCTTCCTCCAATCCTGATGCCCCATTCCTCCTCATAAAGCCCAGCCTCCAGAATGACCTGTTCTGCATATAGGTTGAAAAGGTTTGGAGACAGGATGCATCCCTGATGCACTCCTTTCCTGACTTTGAACCATGAAGTGTTTTCCTTGTTCTGTTCTGAGGACTGCTTCCTGGTCCTAGTGCAGGTTTTGCATGAGCACAGTCAGGTGTTCTGGGGTTCCCATTCTCCTCAAGGTTAGCCACAATTTGTTGCACAGTCCTCTGGTACTCCCTGGTTTCTGCCAGGATCCATCTGACATTGGTAATGATGTCCCTAGCATCATGGCCTCTTCTAAACCCAACTTGTATTTATGGTAGTTTTCTCTGTCAGTGTACTGTTCTGATCATATTTGGATGATCTTCAGCAGAATTCTTGTGTGTGCTATTAGTGGTATTCAATAATTTCCACACTCTGTCAGGTCACCTTTCTTTGGAAAGGGAATAAATATGGATCTCCTCCAGTCAGCCAACTGGTTGTCTTCCAGATTGGTTACTAGTAGTAGAACATAGTGTCATACAATTAGATATTCTGCCACCTAAAAGGAATTTTTAGACACTTAAGTGTCTAAAATAATTAATCAGATTCTAGAATTAGTTTGTTCAGTAGAAGAGGGGAAATATTAGGAAAGCACTTGGTTCCGTAATTTCATTTACTTGATAACTTAATCTTAACATGATAACTTTAACTTTCTTAAAAACTGAGAACTATAAAGAAACAGGGCTTAAGAAGGGAAACACGGCTTAGAAGTCAAGAGTCATGGTGGTGCAGTAGATAGAAACTTGACCGCCACCTGAAAAGTGAGCGAGTGGAACGCCTCCCCTCTCCGGAGAGGAGCAGTGTGGTGGTCACTTCCACAGATGGCGGCCTTGACCACCAGTGGTGGTTCTCCTCTGTCCTGTGGGGCACCTCTGAGGTGGACTCAGCGTGTTAACAGTGGGTTTGATGGGCCTGCTGGCCCTAGAAAGCTTGTCCAGTGACTTCCTCGCTCACGTCACACCCAGCTCGTGTCGACCCTCCACCAGATGTGGAGCAGATTGCCCGTGGTTCTCCCAAGGAGACCCGGTGGGTTCGAACCACCAGAGAGGCTCTGCCATTGAAGTAGCTGCACAGTTGCCTACAGACTGCACCCCTAGCGCCCCTCACAAGGACATGTGAGGTTACGGGGTGTGAGAGAAGGTGTGTAGCCCAATGGTAGCTGTGTGGGCTGTTGAGGTTGACATTGGAGAGACCGCTGAGCACGCCCTGCACTGGGTGCAGGTTCTCTCTTCTTTTGTCCTCATTTCATGAGTCCGCTCACGGGACTTGTTTGGTGTTGTTTGCTTTTACCGGCATCATCCACCATGGGCTCTGACGTGGCCCCAGAGCTGCCTCAGTGAGGAGCAGCTGCGGGCCCTGGACCTTCACCGGCAGAGGCTGCAGGAGCGCAAACAGGCGCAGATCCAGCAGGAATTCCGGAAGGCCGTGGAGGCCGCACAGCATGGGTCCCCGGCCTTGTCCCGGGACGTCACGGCCGTGTGGAGGCTGCGCCTTGTTGACTACAGGAAAAAGGACGGCGGCTCAGGTCAGTGCGGACGGCTTGGTTTCTGCCACTTCTGTCCTCTTCCTTGTGGGTAAAACAGCTTCAGAAGCTGGACATAGTTAACGTCAGCAGGTATCAGAAGTGCAGAGTCAGCCACCTGGGACCACCAGACGCACTGCCATCGGGTCGTCCTGCCTCCTGCAGAGCCTGCCTCGGCTTCCAAGGCTTAAATCTTTATCCTGAGAAGCAGCTGGTGGACTGGGACCGCCAGCCTTTCCGTTAGCAGCCGACCCGCCGTACCACTGCTGCTGTTCTTGTGTGTGCTTTCCCGTCGGACTGACTCGTAACTGAGCCTCCAGCAGGTTTGCAGAGGCGGTAAATCGCAGGAGAGGGAATAGCTCTTCCTCCCCACCCCCCACCCCCGCGTCTGAACTGCATGCCTTTGAGATTGCAGTGCAGCTCCTTACCGCCAGGCTACAGAGCTCCCCACTACACCACTGGTTGGTGTTGTGTACTGTCGAGTCAGGACCTACCCGCATTTCCGGAGGCAGGATGTCAAATAGGAGACTGCCCATCTTCCTTCCACGGAGCAGCTGGAAGATTCAAACCATGTACCTGTGTGTTGGCAGTGCAGCTCCTTACCCCTAGCCATCAGAGCTCCCTAGGAGGCCTTTACTTAATGCTTATCAGGTCTTCGTTGTCTGATTTGCTTTTCCCTCTGTCTTTAACAGTTATGTTGAGTATCTGGCGTCCCTCATCAGATCTTTTCTCCCTGTTAACGGAGGGAAAGAGATTCAGAATCTACCATCTTGCAACATCAAAATCAAAAAGTCAATCTGAGAGAACTGGCATACAGCTCACAACCACAAAGAAAACGCGGTACCAGCACCTGCCGGTAAGTGTGTGTCAGACACTGTGCTCTGAAGAGAAGCTGATCTGTTCAGAGTCCACAGTGACGGAGATGCTTGGTTCTTTCCCTTGCAGGCTTCAGACGAAATCCTGCTCCAGGTTTACCAGCCAAGGGAACTCCTCCTTTTCAACAAGTTATTAGACCCCGACTTCTGCCCCCCTTGCCGTGAGGTGGACCTGCTGGGCTTTGTCATTGCTGTTGTGACAAGAAGAGGTAATGAGCAGTGTATCTTGTAACTCTGCCCACTCTCTGCAGCACCGTGCCTTCCCCGGGCTGAGTTAGGTGTTCTTGGATGTGCACAGTTTAAATCACACATGAGCTCAGTGCCACGTAGTCATGACACGGAGGCTGAGACCCCCCCCAGCACCAGTCCAGGACTAGAGGGTCGGGAGTGACCGCTTCACTGGCTGCAGCCCAGATCCTGATAGGCCTCAGATCGGTGGGTGGCCACCAGAGTTATTCGGACTCTGAGTCCTTCCCTGTGCTCTGTCCTCCTTCAGAACCTTGTCTTCGGGCCTGCTGGTGGGTTTGCTGCTGTGTCGGTGTTATTCTCTCAGGCGTCTTGGGCACTTGGAGGAGTTGCTCCACACCATCCCTGCTGTCTATAGGGTGTGTTTATACAGAGAAGGTATAGTGCATAAACCTGTCACATTGCTGACCACAAGGTTAGCAGTTCAAATCCCCTACTGCCCTGTGGAGAAAGCTGGACAATCTCCTGTAAAGCTTTGATGTCTGATAGCCCGACAGAGTCCCTGTGAGTGGGTTGGACTAATTGTATAGAGGCAGCCATTGTGATAGAGTCCGTCCCACCCGCACGACCCTGGAGGACAGGGGAGACGTGTCCCACAGCATTTCCAAGGCCACCATCTTTACAGAGGGAGCTGTAGTGCCGAGAACCCAGACAGGTGGCCGCTATCCTCCAGCTGCTCTGTGGGAGAAAGGTGGCCAGTCTCCTCTCGTGCGTGTTACGCTGCTGCCCACGCTCTGGAGGGCCAGCTGGGAGTCTCCCGGCTCGGCAGCGCACCACAGCCGTTTTCAGCAGCCGACTGCCGCCTCATTCTCCCGTGGGGCTGCCCTGTGGGCTTGAGTCAGGCACCTTCCAGAGCCGTAAATCTGGAGCAGCCGACCACCTCATCCTCACATCCACACCGCAGTCAGTGCAGCTGCACCTCACCGCTGTGACGGAAACAGTAATACTGTGTCGGCAGTTCTCTGCCAGCCACAGCCTCACCTCAGCCCCCCACTTCCCTGTACTTCTGTGTCCGACAGCTGGGACACAGGCTCACATCTCTGCAGGGCAGCATTCACCCACTCACTCCCTGCACACAGAAAGGCCTTGCACATCCGTATCTTGTGTCTCCACCCTTCCATCCCTTGTCATTGCACACTTCAACTTCACTGCATGTCACTGCTTTCACACCCAACTTTTGTAGAGTCCCTCTGATTTGGAGTCACTTCTCACACTGGGGTCTTGGTGGGGGGGGTATTATGCTTTTGATTTTTCATGTCTCACACAAGTCATACTCATTGGTTTCGGCCACCTGTTGACTTTCCTGTATATGTAGATTTATTTACAATATCAACACCTCTGCTTGTAGAAATACCATCTGACAAAGGTATACATGACCATGGGCAGCTCCTTCACCTGCCCCACCTTGCCTGTCTGCCTGTGTATCCACTTGTCAGCACATGTTGTTACTGGTGCAGAAGTGTGTGTGTACTGCGTTTCCTGCACCACTCCTGGTCTTCCCTTCACTCTGTGACGGGCACACCCCCCACCGTGTATTGTGTCCTGTGACGTGCACATCTCTGGGGCGGCTGGTGTGGCAGAATCAGCAGACGCAGCCTTTGAGTTGGCAGCACAGCTGTGCACTGCGTCACCTTGGCTCCCCACCTGGTGACCATCAGAATGATTAGGACTCTGGCTGTGTCACCTTCCCTCAGCTTTTCCTGCAGGGAGCTTGTCCTTCTGTGACTGACTGACTCACGTCCTCCAGAGCCATCCACGTTGTGTGGTGTTTCTCAGACTTTCCTTTCTTAACGTTGTTGCCTCCTTTTCCACTGTGTGTGCGGGTGTGGATGTCTTCATTAGCTGATGTCCATCCCTGGGCTGTTGTCATGACCACAGGTGTGCATGGACCTAGTCACACTGTGGCTCTTGACTCTTCAGAATGTATAAGTACTGGTGGGATTTCTGGACAGGTGCTGTCGTGGAGGACACACTGCATTTTCTGAAGTGGCTGTGCGCATTGCTGTCACGAATTGGCCCTGTGACGGTCCTGAGCCGCCTGTGCTCACACCAGCACTTCTTGTCTGCCTTGCTGAGCTTTGCTGTTGTTCCTGGGCTCAGATGATCTTCATCGCTTCTTTGGGAGATCCGTGTTTTAAATGCTATACTCTGCTTGGCATTCCCTTCCTACTGGGTTGATCTTGTTGGTCTGTTGGTTTATTTGGGGTTTCTGGGAAGGGCCTGTGACATGACACTGTGGGTCAGAATCAGAGCTGCCCAGGGAGACACAGACAGCACTGCCTCCAGCCTGGCCTCCTGGCCTCAGTCTCCCCTCGCCTCCCCCACCCCGCCCCTTTACCCTGGGTTCCTGGGGGGCTGTACTGCTGACCCAGAGGTGGCACGTCTGACAGTTCAAATCCACCAGCTGCTCAGGAGACAGGTGGAAAATCTCAAACCCCATTGACTTCCAGCCTAGAAAACCCACTGGAGGGTCAGCTGTGCCTCAGATCTGACTCGATGGCAGTGAGTTTTGAGTTTCTCACTTAATGTTGTTGTGTACCGTCGTTGAGTCGCTTGCACTTAGTGTCCTACCTTGAAGACTGCATCGTCAGCTCCCGCCCTAACTCCTCTTGTTAGTTCTCCGCATGGCATGTGACGTCCTAGGGGAGGGACCAGCGTTCCCCTAGCCCTGCTACAGTGGGCGCCCTTCGTCCTGGCCGTCTGACTGCAGATACCAGCAAGCGACAAGTCTCATCTGGGGTGTGCTCAGGAACCTCTCATATGCACTGCAGTGCCACAGAGGTGGAGAAGGCCCTGTCTGGGCTGTGGGTTAAGTGCTAGACTGCTAACAGAAAAGTCAGTGGTTCAAACCCACCCCCTGATCCTCAAGAGAAGAAAGAGGCAGCCTGCTAGTTCAAAGCTTGACAGCCTTGGAAGCCGTGCTGGGCACGTCTACTCTGTCTGCCCGTGCCCGCTGTGAGCTGGACTGCCTGCACAGAGCTGGGTCCCCAGAGCGGAGGACTGGAAGGAGGTTCCTCAGCCTGAAGGTGCAGCGTCTGGTAGTTTTGTTAGTCTGTTGGCAGGTTTTTCTGCGGCGCTGGCACGTCCCTCCCGTGCCCTCCGTGAGGGAGCAGCAGGCGCGTTTTAACGTCGCCCTGACCCAGCTCAGCAGGCACCTGGCGGGTCACCGGCCTTTCTAAGCAGTCGAGCACGTATGTAGCAAAGCCATTTTCTTTGTGTTTGTTTCCTCCTTTGCCCATCCAGGCCTTGCTCCCTTGGTCTATTTGTCAGATGAGTGCCACCATTTGCTGGCAATAAAGTTCTGGACAGACCTGAACGAAGATGTCGTTAAGCCTCCTGCGTTAATCGCCGCCAGCAACCTGCAGTGGCTGCCGCAGGCCAGCCCCGGAATTCCCACCCTGTTTGCCAGAGAGTCCACTGTGGTTTCCGCCAGCCCCAAGGAGCCCCGCTTCCAGGAGGCGGCCAGCAGGCTGAGGGCCGTGGAGGTGAGGCAGTGTCCACTCCAGTGCACACCTTCGCCATTTCCCTGTTGGACGCTCAGATATTAAGGAGGTGCCGTTATGAGAATTGGGGCACTGACGTAATCTGCAGCATCTGGTCTTAGTCACAGCTTTTTAAAGCTAAGGAAACTGGAGAGATGTGAGGAGGGCTGTGGTGGGGGCTGGTGGGGAGGCGTTGTGAGCGGGAGGCCGTGAAAGCTGGAGGGCCTGCAGGGAGTGGGGGCTGCTGGGGTGTGTGCGAGGGCCTGAGGGCTCGGGGTGCCTGACATGCACAAGGAGCGGCAGAGCTGGTCGACAGCCTGGAGGTGGAGGGGAAGGTGTGTGTGACCTCTGCCAGCCAACAGTGTGATGAGTTCACACCTTGGTGGGTGAAGTTCCCATTGAAATTCTGCCTGGCACTTTGCACCTTGTATTGTTAGGCTTGGATTTGAAACCTCAACAGGACGTAGCTCCTTCTCCCGAGCACACAGGCACAGTCCACTGAATACACATCAGTCTATTCCACGTGGCCCACGCCTTCTGCTGCCATATCGCCTCTCACCCCCGTGGCCCAGTGGATTATGCATCAGGCTGGTAACTGACGTCAGCGGTTCCGATCCATCAACATCCAGGAGGAAGAGGACGCTGTCTGCTTCTGTAGGGACTCTGTGGGGCGGTTCTACGCTTTGACCAAGTAAAGACAGTGCCTTCAGATCCACCTGAAGCCCCGATCCAGTGAGCGGCAGCGCCCGCTTCCTGGATGTGGGGGTTCACAGTTCCTTCATGGCCAAGGGGCTTACTGGTCACACCAGGGTTTTCTTGGAGGCCCTTGAAGCCATCTCCACGATCGAACGCATGTGGGGTAGGAGAAGCAGTCAACTCTTTTTCTACTTAGAGACAGTTCTAGAAGGAGCCCATCTGTGACCTGAAATGTCAGTGGTGCCCACTCAGCTCAGCTGTGCAGGAGGAGCCTGGCTCTCTGCTTCCGTAAAGACGCTGGCCTGGGAAAGCCTGTGGACAGCTCCACCTGGAATCCGCTCGGGACGCTGAGCTTAGGGGTTCCCAGGAATGGAGCCCCAGGCTCCTGGCTCCACATGGCACCTCGCCGTTTCAGCTGCAGGAAGGGGGTCTTACGTCCCTGCCCTTCGCACGCAGTGTGTCCTGCTCCCTCCAGTAACTTTAACCAAAACTCTGACCGGCAGGAGGACAGACTGGGCCTCCCGCATAGGGTTTGCGGGGCAGCTGGCCTCACCGAGCGCCCCACCATGCCTGGTGGGCCCCATCTAAGGACCTCAGGAACCTCGCCACTGAGCCACAGGGCACCTGCCTGGGACTTTAGTTCCCGTAAATCACAGGTGTTGGTCTACTCACTCTACCTTCCCCCCTCTGGTTTTAATGTAAACATTTTCTGGAAGCATGCACACGGGGATTTTTGGTTTGCAAAACAGCTCTCTCAATTTTTTTCCTTCCTCAGAACTTTGAGCTGTTCTTCAGTGAGGCAGAAAAGAAGCTAATGCTCCTCCTCCGTCCCGGTAATTCCACGGGGTCCACCCCAACTAGACAGCGCCCCTCCGAGCTGGATGCTGGCCCAGCCACCCCGGGGGCAGAGCACAAGGTTGTGGTGAGTCCGTGTGACCTCCAGAGTCGTGGGTCTCTCGTGTCTGAGGGCGTATGTTGTATCCCGATGTGTCCCAGCCAGCATGGAAATGCCCTAGAAAGTCTCCTTGGCCCAGTGTGGCTCCCATCAGGGACCATGTCCCCTCTCCTAGCAGGCACGGTCTGCCCGCTGCCCGCAGGTCTGAGGAGCAGGTGTTTCTGAGGTAGGAGTGTGAGCACCTGCGTGTGTAACCCGTCTCCTTTCACCACGTGGCCTGTTCTAATTAATAGTTTCTAAGCACACGTTACCCTTAAACCACGTGCGCCGCACTGACTGGTAATTACTTCAGCAGGAGCTCATGTTCGCGGTCTTAGCTGGTGTCGCCCTCCTGACGATCCGTGTGGAGACTGCTGGGGGGCAGGAGGGTCGCAGTGGCCTCGGGGAGCAGAAGCAGAGCTCGAGGGGCCTAAAGGGGGTTTAAATGTTTGTTTAACCTCTTGATAAAAGACAGTAGTATAAAGCATACATAGGGGGTCCCTTGCCTGTTCCCCCACCTGATGGGGGGTGTCCCCTCCCGGCTCCCCCGCCCTCCGATCTTGGGTTTTGCTTCGTGGTCTTCCTCCTGCTTTTCCTGAGCTCTTGTCTTCACACCCTGCAGTGCTGGACGGTGTCCCTGCGGGCGAGGAGTGTGTGCCTCACCAGCCTGTGTGTGGCAGTTACGTCGTGAACGTGTTTATTGGAGAGCTGCTTGGCGATGTTTTCTGTGTTTTCTTGTAGTTCTAATGGGCAGCTTCTTACTTTTTATGAGCCGTCTTTTTCCTAATCATGAGCTTGTCTTCTCTCTTTGTAGCCAAAAAGGAAGTCTCTTCCCGCACCAGCGTCAGCCCAGAAGACATGGCGATCTGGCTGTCAGGTCGAGAAGGGGCCCGAGGACCAGAGGACCCTCCAGAAGATGCGTGCCCTGGACCTCCTGAGCCGCGTGCCGCTCCCTCCCCCGGTCAGCCCCGGCCACACCTTTGTGTCTCTGGCAGCACAGAAGGCGTTTCAGCCCCCTCGGAGCTGCGGCCCCCAAGGCGGGACACCTGGGAAGGGCAGAGGCCCAGTCCCCCCGCCTGTGCCGCCACTCGGAGCGGTCAGTGAGGCTTCTCCTCTGGGCGCTGACTCAGTAGCAGACGAGGAGCTCGCTCTGCTCAACACCCAGGGCCTCGCGTCTGCTTCAGGAGAGCTGCCCCTCAGGTCTGCCCCCGATCCCGCTGGGACCAGGCCTGTGAGGTCCAGAGAAGCCCTCAGAGGGCACCGGAACCCCCCACATCTGAGCTGAGGGCACGAGGGCGGTTTTAGAGGCAGCAGCCCCCGAGATGACAGAAACGGGTGGCTCCTCATGGCCCCGGGCTGTGGGACCGGCAGTGCAGCGTGCACATCAGTATTTAAGAAAATGAGCTCAGAGCCTATCGATGACCAGGAAGGCCCTCGCCTGCCTCGGTGCTGACATCCTTTCATGTTGGCTTTGTCTTAAAACCCACCTTGTAAAATGTGTTCACTGACTGAGACATCTTAAATCCATGCAACTGGATCTGACCACTCCGAGTATTCTTTTAAAGACGGAAGCATGCTCTTGGGCTGCGTCACAGGAGGGACCTGGCTTTGCGGCCCCGGGATGCCAGCTGGCCAAGCCCTGCAGTTGGAGCCTCCGGCACACCAGGGACTTCTCCCGTCAGGCGTGTGCCCGCTGGCGTCCTGTGCAGCGGCCGACGGGAGATGCCCAGGTGACACTTGTTCTGACCACAGAAGTCGGGTCCTCCGTGCTGTCCCTTTGATTCCATAGTGCTTTCCGAAATCCCTGATCCCATGGTGGTCAGCACTTGGTCAGGAGTGGCCGCCTTGCTGTTCATTTCCTCCCCCTCCATGAAGTTGTCCTGTGGACGGCATCGTAGGGCTTCTCTGCCTGGTAACCTTGTCTCCACGCAGCCCCTAGGAGGAATTCCCTTTTCACCACCATTCCTCTGACCACCCAGACAAAGGATAGCTGACGTCCATCAGGGATGATCCGCTCCTTCTTTTCTGGTGCTCTCAGGAGAGAAGCGGCCAGAAGCACGGATCAGAACTTAGATCAGGTCTTTCCAGGTCTGAAATGTATGTGCAATAGCACATTTTCTACCTATTTATAAATACCTTTCAAAGCCGAGAATAAATGCTTTTTAAAAATAATTGATGCCCTTCCATAAATTATTAATGGGATCCATGAATTTTCTCTAAAAACCATTGAGGGAGCCCTGGGGGCGCAGTGGAAGCGCTCAGCCACTAACTGAAGGGGCTACAGTCCCTCCCCAGCGCTGCTCCACGCAGAGGCCTGGCACGCCCTGCTGAAACCATCACAGCTTGGAAACCCCTCAGCGCCATCCTCTGTCACGGGGTCCCCAGGAGTCGGACTTCTTTGAGGGTGATAGGTGTTCGGTGGGGTGACAGTTGAGCTGAACACAGACTAGGAGCTCAAGGCCACAGGACAGTGTCCTGGCAGTGAGCTCCCCAAAAGATGTGTCATTAGTACGCTTGTAATAAAGTGTACTTGAAATTCCTTTAAAAAGATGGGGCATTACTAGGTGCTATTCAAGGATTTATTACCACATGCTATTCAGGTGGCCTAGTGGCAAAGAACTGCAGTGCCCAATGCAAAGGTACATGGTTCGGGTCCAGCAGCTGCTCTGTGGAAGAGAGATGGGCAGTCTCCCAGGCAGTTTCAGCTTCTGAACACCTGCTGGAGTGTCAGCTGCGGCTGGTTCCAACGTCCCCACAGAGTTGAGGTTACAGACCTACATGTACAGACTGGGCTCCGGAGGCTCCGCCGTAAGGAGGTGCACTGCCCCACACAGGCACGCAGTTCACGTCCACGGCGGGGGCGTTAAGTGAGGCCCCCCCTCGGCATCCAGCCCCTAGGAGCCGGCGTGGGTCCACTCTGACTTCCAGGCATCACCTGTGGTCTCGCTGATGAAGGTCGGCACCCGCCTCTGTCCAGTCGAGGAAGTGCTTTGGGCCCCAGAGGACCAGGTCTTCGAGGACCCATTTCCATGCAGTTGACATACTTTTTGCACATGGTTGACCACCCCTTCTGTGACCAAATTACTTTCTTTGGCTTTCCCATTGATGCCACTTCCTGTGACGATGTAGAGGATGTTGTCCAAGGTAACAGACTAGTTACGTGGGCCACACACATCCCAAGGGGAGCCCATGGGCCAGGCCCGCTGCCTCCCATCCAGGCTGCTGTCACATCCTCTCCAGGTGGCAGTGCCGGGGTGCCCACCAGGTACAACAACTGGGTTGCCCACTTCCCATAGGACCCGAGAGGCTTAACATGACAAATCTGTAAAACATTGTACCGTATACAATTTTTAATGACCATAAAGGCACCATTATGTGCGACACTGATAATAATCCTCCACGAGACGTGGGAAATGGTGGGCCGAGAGGGAGGGCAGCACCCACCGCACGTGGCCCTTCGTGGCCCGTCACCACAGCCGATCCAACCCCACGCGGCCCAAATTGAACTTGGGTCATAAATTCTCTTTCCATATCAGAGGGACATTCCAGACCCGGGCTGAAACTCCGCTGTCCTCAAGAATGCCACGCAAAACGGCCATGCTCTCAGAGTGGCCACGGCTGCCCACTGACCTGGTGGTTCAGATCCTCCGGGAGGTGCCTCGGAAGAGAGGTCTGGCAGTGCACTTAAGAAAACCAGCTGCTGGCATGCAGCTCCGCTCCACCATCCAGGGGCTGCCATGCGTCACAGCCAGCCTGACCGCCCCAGAGAGTCACGTCTTGCTCAGCGCCTGTTCCCACAGGCCAGCACGGAGGCCACCAGACAGCAGTCACAATTACCGACATCACTTTAAAAGATCACTTTATTATTCCTTTCAAAAATCAGCATTTTATAAAAGGGCTTTGCTGCACTAAAGGGAGAAGTCACTGTGGAGACTAAGGTGCACCTGACTCAGACCACGGCGTTTCCACGCCTCGTGTGCGCTGTGGAAGCTGGACCGTGGGTGAGGGAAGCAGGAGGAGCTGAAGCCTCTGAACTGGTGTTGACGCAGGATCTCAATCCCACAGACAGCCAAGAGGACAAGCAGTGTCTCAGCAGAAGCCCAGCCAGGGTGGCCCTTCGAGGGAGGACGGGGAACATGCTGACAAGGTCAGTGCCTGGAGGAGGACATCGTGTCGGGAAAGGAGAGGCTCGGGGGGAAGGAAGACCCTCAACAGGACAGACAGGCGGTGCTGAGCAGCGGCTCGGACTCGGAGCTTGTGCAGGCAGGGCAGGGGCGGGAGGGTTTGGTTCTGCTGCGCACGGGGTCGCTGAAAGGCAGTACTGAACCAAAGCAGCT
The DNA here is from genome assembly GCF_000299155.1 of Elephantulus edwardii. Taxonomy (NCBI): domain Eukaryota; kingdom Metazoa; phylum Chordata; class Mammalia; order Macroscelidea; family Macroscelididae; genus Elephantulus; species Elephantulus edwardii. The sequence continues at coordinate 35,833,880 of NW_006399754.1, forward strand.
ACTTTTGGAGGGAACTGTGACTGAACCCAGCAGGACGGAATGAGCGCCAGCAGGTCCCCCTTCCCACAGAGAGGAACCCACCCCCCTAACGGGGCAGAGCCTGGTGTCCTGGCAAAGTCAGGGGCCAGGCCATGCGCACTGAGGGCGAGGCCGAGGCACCCGGGCAGACACCCAGGACAGGGCTTCCCGGTCTGGTGGTGCCGTTCCTAACACTGCAGGCTCTTCTGAACAGCCTGACAAGCACCCCGGTGCTCGGGGCTGAGCGCGTGGCCCTAACGAGGGTTCAGCCCCACAAGCTGCCTTTCTTAAAGCTTCGCAGCACTGAAGTCCTAACGGGCAGCCCCGGTGGGCTCAAGGGTCGCAGTGAGGGACTGAGTTTGGAGGCTTCTTTTTCTTTCTTTGGTTCATTCAGGGGGTTAAACTGGACTCACTGGCATAGGGCTTTACATGCTGGGCTGCCAGGCTAAAGGTTGGAGGTTCAGTCCTGCTGTGACTCAGAAGGGGGGCGGGCAGTTCTGATAACTCGGTGGAGCAGATCAGACCGCAGTGGGCCAAACTTCAGACAGGCCCACCTTCAGAAAACAGCCGTTTTGAAAGGAATAATTCAAAGATGTAAAACAAAACCAGGAGTAACTGACTTGATTCTCTGCCTGTGCAGAATCAGGGTCAGCGTCTGGCTGTCCCTGAAGGAAAGGCTGGCTGGTCCCTGGGTGGAGCGGCCCCAGTCCTGGGGCGTGTGGACACCCTGCCCACGGCCACTCCAGTGTCCTCTGCTGGCACGCTGGGCTTCACCATCCACCCCAGGACCAGAGCACAGAGAATAAACACAAATCCTGCTGTGAAAGCTGACGCGAGAACGGGCACTAGTGTCCATGGTGGCTCCTCCGGCTAAAGGCACCGTCCCCGACCAGGCCATGTGCCCTGCGGCCGGGACACGGGGCTGGGCTGGGCCGGGGGCCAGCGTGTGCGGGGGACGAGCCACCTGGCCTATCCAGTTCCCAGGAGGCCCTGCCCGGCTTCTGGGCGTGCAGGACGCTGTGGAAAGTGACCCCATGTTCGTACCGCTGCTTCATGCGCTGGATCTTATCTCTGGGGACCCCATGAACATTCTTCCTACAAGAGGGAGAAAGGCAGGGCGGGTCAGGGACGCGATGGGCACAATCGCTGCATTTACGCGCTGCCCAACGGTGCACCTCCTGCTCACGCGGCCCCAGCCCACCCAAAGTGCTGCTTCCAGAAACCTCATCCGGGTTTAAGAGAGCACCCAGGGGGCTGCTGTGTCCTGTTAACACCGGCTAGCCAGGCGCCCCATCTGTGGAGGTCACGGCCATCACGGGCCCTCCTGCTCCACCAGGCCGGGTGAGGGTGTGGCTAGGGAGGGCTCCCACTGAGGGACAGGTCAGCCTGCAGGCTAATGGCGACCTGGACTGTGCGTGGGGTGCTGAACCCACCCCAGGGACACCAGCAGCCTCGCATCTGGAAAGTCAGCGTGGAGCAAGGAAACTGCACTTTCTAAGTACAAACCCAAGTGCTGGTGTCGCCTTAATGCAGGCAGGGCCTGAGCGCAGGAGCCACAGGCTGTCCAGCACCAGGGTCTGCCTGACCCCCTGACTGCAGACACCCCACTGGCAGGACAACCTCACCCACATGGCAGTGCTTCTCAACGTCCATCAGGGAAGCATGGCCAGGAGGGTCCGTGCGTCCCTGGAAGGACGAGTCAGCCCAGGGCTGACCCAGCACAAACCACCCTGTCTGCGGCTAGATGACTGGTTCTGCGAGAGTTCCCATTTTCCGGCCTAAAAGTCTGCCGTGTCCACTTCCAGCCTGCAGGCCCTTGCCTGGCCTGAAAACTCAGAGGGCGCAGCACGGGCGACAAGGCTGGAGGGCAAAGCCGTACCTGGCCAGCTCCGCGACGTTGAACTTCCACCGCGTGTCGGGTTCACGGAACAGAACTTCATAGTTGTGTTCAAGTGCCTGGTTTTCCAAAAGCACATAAAACACTGAAGACAGGGACAGACATTTGGGACAGTCCACATTATCAGTTCACCTCTACAAGTCTTTAAAATAAAAAAAACCCTTCTTATTTTCTTTTTTGACCAGTAAATTTAATGCCTAATTTGTCTTATAGAGTCATTTCCTTGTCATACCCGGCTGCTCCCAGATTAAGTACAATTCTCAGAGATCAACCATGGGCAATTTTATCAAATTTATGGGAGAACAGAGAGGCATCTTTCTTCTTTGGCCATTTGTAAAATCTGTGACAAAATTGCTAAATCTTGGGGGGAGGGTAATCCCCATCTTAAAACCACACAACATTGGAGCTTACTCGGCAAAGCAGCTCTGTCGTCAGCACACGTTGTTAGGTTCTATCCAGTCAAGCACAGCCCACAGCGACCTGTGAACAGCAGCTCTGAACCCTGGCCCCGCCTGGGCCTTCTCCCCGCTAACACACTGACCTGTACCGTGTCACCCCATCTGAGCACCGTGCTTTTTAGTCTCTCTCTGCTCAAATCTACAACAGCAACGCAAAAGCTTAAACGGGAACTGCGGGGACAGTGAATTTATTATGTTCGCATCTTTTGAAAAGAGGGAGAGAAGAATGTATCGACACCACTGAATGGATACGCAGACACCTGAAATGCTCCGTGTTCTAATCTGGATGTTCTCAATGACAACAAATGAAATAAATTTTATATATACACATATAAATGAAAAGGCAGCTGGCTAAACGTGTGTCAGAGAGGATGAGGATGGCACAGGACAGGGCAGAGTTCACGTCTGCTGTTGACAGGGTCACTCTGCGTCATGTGAACAGCAACAAGCCAGCTCAGCAGCCTGTGTGCAGGAGTTGTTGTTGTGTACCGTCCAGTCAGAACTGACCCTCCAGCGGGTTTTCAGAGGCAGTTAGTCACATGGGAGGAGACTGCCCAGCCTTCTCCAGGGGGGCATCTGGTGGGTTTGAACTGTGTGCCTTCAGGACAGCAGGGCAGCTCTTCACCACTAGGCCACCCTTCCGCAGGTCTGGGCTGTGAACAACGGCTTGTGAGGCTCTCTGGGGTGATGCTGCCGGGGCTCCTCCGGCCACTTCTGTGCTGTCCTCGGGCCTGGCACTGGATGGCGAGACTGGCGGGGACTGAGCGAGGAACCAGCATCCTGTCCATGCATCAGAGTTGTTAGTTTAGAACGGCTGCACTTTACATAGAAGCGGCCTGCATTCTTCACACCCATACACTTGGGCGCTGTCATCTCAACACGAACCTCCCTGGTAACATTCCATTTCCATTGTGAGCTAGGGAGCTCTGGTGGCCTAGTGGCAAGAAGCTGCGCTGCAATCCTGGTGGCACGCAGTTCGAATCCACCAGCTGCTCTGTGGAAGAAGGATGGGCAGTCTCCTCCCATGCCATGAACGGCCTCTGAAGACCCGCCGGAGGGTCAGCTGAGAGTTGTTTCCGCCTCAATGGTACACAACCACCACCACACTGTGATCTGGGTGGAAGGTGGCAGAGCACATCAACAGAAAGGCCAAGACATGGAAGGAAAACAAAAACAACAAGAAATGGTCCTTCTGACTAGGAAGACTCGACCATGGCATTTAGAAAAGACCTCGCTTCTGTGGGCTGGTCGGTCACTGTGGGTGGCTGAGAAAGAGGGGGCCTGTGGGAAGCTAACAAGTCAGAGGACTCCCCTCAGATGAGCATGTGGTAGGGAGAAAAGGGGATCTCCTGTAGAAGACTGTGTGTGATGAGACAGGGACCTCATCTTAGTTAACTCCGCGTGGGTGAGGACAGGGCACCCCTGAAGGGCTGTGTGGGTGAGGACAGGGGACCCCCTGAATGTGTGGGTGAGGACAGGGGACCCCTGGAGGACTGTGTGGGTGAGGACAGGGGACCCCTGAATGGCTGTGGGTGAGGACAGGGGACCCTTGACAATGTGTCATGAAGTCCTCTTTGCAGACTTTGTCTGTGACGTTCCTCACTGAACTGCTCAGGGCCCCCCCTTTCTTTTCTCACTTGGGTTCTCTACCCAGAAAGGGTACCCCCCTTCGACAGGTTCCTCAGAGGTCCACCAAATGGACGTATGGACATGTGACACAAAACAGCCACACAGGTGCCACTGTGCCCAGACGGGAAGGATCCCGTAGGCAGGTGGGCCCCATGTCACCCACTTCCCAGCTAACTAGGTGGGGCTGTGTGGCAGGCAGGTGCTGCTATCTTCTGGGTCCTTCCCCTTGCATGATTCTGGATTCTCCCCATCTCCTGCCAAAATTGTGGGAGCCCTGGTGGCACAGGATTTAAGCAGCAGACTGCTAACACTAAGATCAGCCATGTTAGAAGAACGCCGTGCCCTCCAGGCCTCGGATCCCCGGGGCTGCTCCCCGCCCTGCTGGGTGCCCACGAGTCAGGATCTTCTCCTGACAAGGGGTGGGGTGGATCTCAACACCGGCTTAACCCTGACTGTTCTGAGACTGAGAATTTCTGTTGTGCTGGAGCTTCTGCAGTGTCAGCCACAGCCTGTGGCTAGTAGCCAGCCCCCGACCCCCCAAGGCAGAACCCACTTCCTGGGCTGACATCAGTGGGGGCTGCTTGGTAACACCTCCACCCACAAGGGAAACTGACCAGGACAGACACGCTGCCAAATGCTCGGACCAAGACTAATCATAAACCCGGCCTGACAGTGAAGCATTCAGCAAAATGAAGGCTGGCAGTTCAAACCATCCATCAGCCCTTCAAGTCCTGCAGGGCGCCCCTCGGTCCTGTGGGGTCGCTATGAGTCACCTTGCTGGCAGCAGGCTTGGGTAGCATTTTCAAAGGAGCCCTGACTGCACAGGGGTTGAACACTGAGGTCAGCTGTTCAGGCCCACCGAGTGGCTCTGTGGGAGGAAGTCCCTTGTGCAGACTGAGTGTGGGGCCCCAGGCAGCTCTGCTCCGGCACTTGGGGTCACTGAGTCAGAACCAGCATCAACATTTAACCGGTAGACCCTGCGGTGAAATGTCCCCTCATGGACTTTGAGCCACAGGCTAAGCAAAGCCACCCCCAAATAAAACAATCTCCCTGGTCTCCTGAGAAAGCAGCTGCTAACGAAACAGGAAGAGCTCCTGGAAGGTCAGGAAAAGAGGAAAAAACAATGTTTCCACTTTCTTCACAAAATGTCCCCAAAGGAAACGTTCAGATGGATGCTTCTCCTACCATGGCTGCATAGGGCTTCATCTCCCAGGCGTGCAGGTTGGTGTTATCAATAATTATGGGGGAGATGCCATTCCTCATTGCTTTTCTGGCTGCAACACAACATTACACAACAGTGAACAACACGTGACACTCGGAGCAGGCAGCCGGAGCCCCGGGTTGTTTGCCACATGGGCGTCTCTCCCGCCTGGTCCAGACCCCAGGGCACCCCGTCTCTCCTGAATCAAGGAGGTGGCTATACTCGCTGAGGGAGGGGGAGGGACTCTGATCACACGCTTCTTCCTGTAAAGCTATGCTTTCTGCAGCCGTTACCACCTCAAATGCACAAAAGGGCACCCTGAGTGTGGGGAGGGCTCCATCACCTCGTTTCTGGTTCCACTTGTGCGCCTCCTCCAGGAAGTCCGGGTTGAACTCATAAGTTCCGTCTTCCTGGAAGAAGAAGTCATCGGTGCTGAAGATCAGGGCTCTGGGGAACTCCCGCTGCAGCTGCCTGTGAAGGGGTGGCGAGAAGGGCCTTTAGGGACGCTGTCTTCCACGGGTGGCATGCCAGTCTACACTCACAGCCACCTTGTGGGACAGCGGGCAGAGCTGCCCACCGGGTTCCACAGCTGTCACTGTCACAGAGCAGACTGCTGCGTCTTTCTCCTGTGGGACAGCTGGGGGGTTTGAACTGTCGACCTTTACGTCAGCAGCCACAGGTCCCCACCTCTGTCATTCAGCCGTCTGACGGCGTGCACAGGAGCTGCACTGCTGTCTGAAGGCGTGCTTCTCCTGCTCTTGGAATCCACCAGCAGTTCAGAGGAGGCAAGCCAGCAATCTATTCCCGTGAGATTAACAGCCAGAACCCAGTCAAGGGTCAGCGGGGAGGGGACCAACTTGATGGCAGTGAGTTTGTGGTGTTTATATTTTTAATTCTGACAATGCCAGGCTTTGTGCTGTTGACATTCTGTTATAGAAAGTCCCCTGTCATGGCTCACAGCTCCCAGGTGCCCTGGAGGACAAAGAAGATTGTCCACAGGGTTTCTGAGGCTGTTATGACATGTGCAAGGAGCTGGAGTCAGAAAATCAAAAGGGCCAGACTCGCTCGGAATTTCTTAAGATAAAGGAATTAAAGAACAAATTCAAGCCATGAGTCGCAATACTTAATGCTGCTATGAGCAGAATATTTTTAAGATACTAAAACATGGGGAGCTCTGGTGGCCTAGTGGCAAGAAGCTGCACTGCAATCCCAGAGGAACACGGTTCGAATCCACCAGATGCTCTGCCGGAGAAGGAGGCGCAATATCCTCCTGTACCAGTCAGATCTGATTTGACGGTACACGCACACAAAATGATAAAAAAAAAAGATACTAAAACATAAAAAAAATTCAGGAAGCATTACAAGAAGATGGAAGAAGTATACTGAGTCACTGCACCAAAAAGAAGTGGCTGACACAGAAGAATTTTAAGAAATAACATATGATCAAGAGGCAATGGTGATGAAGGAAGAAGTTCAAGCTTCTCTGAAGAAACTGGCAATAAAAATAAGGCCCCAGGAATTGATAGACTATCAATTGACATATTTCAACAAACAGATGCTGCCCTGGACGTGCTCACCAGGTTGTGCCAAGAAATTGGGAGGACAGCCAGCTAGCTGGCCAACTGACTGGAAGAGATCAATGTTTGTTCCCATTCCCAAAAAAGGTAACCCAACAGAGTGTAGAAATTATCAAACAATATCACTAATATTACACAAAAGAAAAATCTTGCTGAAGATTATAAAAAAATGACTGGAAAAGTATACATTGACAGAGAACTACAAGCGGGGTTTAGAAGAGGCTATAGCACTAGCAATATTATTGCCAATGTCAGGTGAATCTTGGCAGAAAACAAGGAGTACCAGAGTAATGTCTATCTGTGTTTCATTGACTATGGAAGGCATTTGACTGTGTGGATCACAACAAATTGTGGCTGACCCTCAGGAAAACGGGAATCTCAGAACACTTGATTGTGCTTATGCAAAACCTATACTCAGACCAGGAAGCAGTCCTCAGAACAGAGCAGGGAAACACTGCATGGTCCAAAAGCAGGAAAGTAGAGTTTCAGAGATGCATCCTGTCTCCATACCTTTTCAATCTCTATGCAGAACAGATCATTCAGGAGACTGGACTTTATGAGGAGGAGTGTGGCATCAGGATTGGAGGAGAACTCATCAACAACCTGCATTATGCAGATGATGCAACCTTGCTTGCTGAAACTGAGGAAGACCTGACATGCTTGCTGTCAACGACTGTAGTCTTCAATATGGATTGAAGCTCAACATCAAGAAAACAAAGATTCTCACCACTGGGCCAATTGGCAGCACCATGATGGATGGAGAAGAGATTGAGGTTGTTAACAATTACAGATTGCTTGGCTCCCCAATCAACACTCTTGGTACCAGCAGTTAGGAAATCAAAAGACGAATTGCACTGGGAAAATGCTGTCAGGGACCTCTCCAGAGTACTGAGAAGCAATGATGTCAGTCTAGAGATCAAGGTGCACCTGATCCAGGCCATGGTCTTCACAGTTACTTGTTATGTGTTAAGGAGCTGGATAATGACTAAGGATAACAGAAGAATTGATGCCTTTGAGTTGTGGTACTGGAGAAGAGTCTTGAAGATACCATGGACCACAAAAAACCCAAAAAAGGTCTGTCTTGGCCAGGGTGAAATCAAGTTTCTCCTTGGAGGCTAGGATTTTGAAGCTCTGTATCACATGCTTTGGGCACGTGGCCAGCAGAGACTGATCCCTTGGAGAAGAACATCATGCGTGGAAGGGTGGAGGGACAGCACAGGAGAGGAAGACCCTGGAGGAGAGGGAGCGATACAGTGACTGGAGCAATGGGGGTGGGTGTGACTGAGTCAGTAAGACTGGCTCAGGACAGGGCAGGCTTCAGAGCTGTTATGCATGGGGTCACTATGGGTTGCAAGTGACTCAGCACATAACAGTCTCTATAGCAGCAGGCGGTCTCATCCTTCTCCCTCAAAGCAGCTGGTGGGTTCGAACCAAAGAACTCACTCTGCCTCACGGCTCTCTCTGCTACAGAATAAATACCCAGCCCCACAGCTGCTGTCATCTAGTCAATCCCAGCTCACAGAGAGCTTGTACAGCAGGGCTGAACTGACCCACGTGATTTCCGAGGACATCAGTGGGCAGAGCATAAGGTATCAGGCTGCTAAGCAAAAGACTGGTGGTTTGAATCCAGTAGCAGCCACTCCCCAAGAAACACCTGAGGCCTCCTTCTGTCAGGTCCACCCCACCCATGGGCCCTGGTCACGCTCCATTGGGTTTTGGATGCTGTGAACATTTACAGGGCTGCCCGTCTTTCTCGTGTGGATTGACTGGTGCAGGGCTGCCTGTCTTTCTCGTGTGGAGTGGCTGCTGGATTCAAACTACCAACCTCTGGCTTTGCAGCAGAGCCATCAGGGCTCTTGGACTTTAACAGAGTGATGCACATTTCTCTAGTGGGAAGCAGCAGAGGGCACAGGTGGGACCTTCTGTGCTCAGCCTTGAAGGAATGGCCAGCAGATCAGAATCTGATGAGGATGTCCCTGTTGCCCCCAAATCCAGCCGTGCCTGGGAGCATGGCCCCAGGCTCAGCCCTGAGGTTATATAACGAAGTGATGTGGCCCTTCCATCCACAGCCTCTCATTTTGTGATGAATCACTGTCCTAAGGAGACAGGATTAGGGTGGGATATGAACCTCTCCCTAGAAGAGGGAGATAAATGCACTCTCTCTCTTGGAACTCTCCTCCCTTCGGACACAACATTCAGCTGCGCCTCACCTGACAACCTGCAGGATCCTGGCCCATGGTCTCTGCATCACTGGCCTCCTCACCTACAGCCACCCGAGTCAGTTCCCTGATGGTCTGGGTTTCAGTGAGACCTTCCAGTTAACCACAGACCCCAAAGAACATAGAGAAGTGGAAGAAATGATGGCATGGTACAGTGGCCCTAAGCTTGGGGACACTGTTGACTTCCACCTTCCAGTAAGTGTTGTTAGGTGCCCTTGAGCTATTAGTCCCGTAAGACTCATAGCAACCCTCTGGACAAAAGATGACCCATGAAACCTGTGCTGACCTCTGACATACTCAGTCAGCCCACTGCTGCAGTCACCGTGTCAACCACTTGGTTGAAGGCCTTCCTCTCTTTGCTGACCCTGCACCCTTCCAAGTACAATGTCCCTCTCCAAGGAATAGACAGCTTGTCCTAGCAACACGCCCAAAGTATATGAGACGAAGCTTCACCAGCATTGCCTCCAGGATCCGGTGGATGCTGTTTTGTTTCAATTTGGTTAGTTTTCTTTTAAGAGGAAAAAAGTGTATTTAGTGCAACACAAAACAACTTCAAAGAGAAGCTATATCCTTATTCCGACTTGGCTGGAAGAGTAGATTTCACACTGGGTTGGTATGGCTTGTGTCAGGTGGATCTGGCAGAAAGCAGAGAATGCCAGAAAGGTTTTATGTTTCATTGACTATGCAAAGGCACACGGCTGTGTGCATCACAACTAAAGCCAGCCTTGCAGAAAAATGGGAAGCCCAGAACGCTCAACGGTGTTCTGTACATAGACCAAGAAGCAGCTTTGGAAGAGAACAAATTGCTTAACATCAGGAAGGATGTGTGTCAGGGCTATATCCTCTCCCCACACCTAATCAGTCTGCATACTGCGAAAATTATTCAAGAAGCTGGGCTCTATGAAGAGGAGTGTGGCATCAGGATGCTGAAAAAAAAACTGATCAATAACCTGTGTTAACAGATGACACAACCTCACTTGCTGAGAGTGACGAAGCCTTGGAACACCTATCAAAGAAGGTCAAAGACACAACCTTCAATTATGGATCACATCTCACCCTCGAGGAAATAAAGGTCCTCACCACTGGAGAGTGGGAAGACTTCAGCTGTTAAAAAGTTGATTTTCCTTGGATCCATAATCCATGCTTTGGAAGGAGCAGTAAAAAAAAAACAACAACAAAGGATACATTGCATTGACCAACTTTGCTGCAAGGACCTCATTCATTAAGATACTAAACAGCAAAGACCTGACTTGAAGACCTAAGGCGTGCTTGCCCTAAGCCACACATGCAAAACGTGGATCATTAAAAGGAAGACTGAAACTGTGATTTTGGCAAAGACAATGGAATAAAGCAGGACTGCCAAAACAAACAAATTTAACCTGGAAGAAGTGCACCCTGAGTGCTTCTCTGAAGCAAGGTTGGTGAAGGTCTTTGGACATGTCAGAAGGAGCCAGTCCTGGGAGAGGCCATCATGCTTACATGAGTAGAGGGTCAGTGAAAGTGAGAAAGATTCTCAAAAAGAGTGATTGATACCATCCCTGTCGGAAGCACAGGGGGATTGTGAGAGCAGAGCAGGATGGACAGGTTTTTTTTCCTGGAGGGCATTACCCAATGCGTCAGGTCACAAGCATAAGAAGTGAGTAAGTAGCACCTAACAGCACTAGAAACTGGGAGTCCCAAGGGTCACTTCCTCCCTTGCTAAAGAATAGTCATAATGACAAAGGAAACAAACCACAAAATAAGGTCAGTTTACCCCCATTCAGCATGAAGCAGCCAGAGAGTCTGCACCCTACTCCCAAATGGGAAACCCATAAATAGAAAGACAATATCTTTGTTAAGGAAAAAAAACACAACTAATCACCATTTGGACTATGCCCACCATTACTCTGTCTTTTCTGGTCTCCACCAGATCTTTCTCATTTCCTTTACCCACTCCCTCCACCCACCAAATTAATCCTGTGACTTCATCCCTACCCACCTTCACCCCTTACCACTTGGATCCCCATACATGTTTTTTACAGTTAAAAAAAAATTAACAACTTCCTCTCTTTACATGACACAGTGCTAAAATGCTTGGGATGGGTTCACAAAATAACACTGGACAGTAAACAAGTATGAATAGATGAAGCTAAGGCCTATGTTAAAAAGATCTGCCAAGAGCTGCTGCCATGTCCTCAGCAGCCATGGATGGCTATTACCTAGGAAGACTGAATTTTCACCACCTTCAAAAAAGAGTGAACAGAGTTGAGCGCAACCCACTGGGAGCAGCAACCTGCCAGGAGAAGTGACCTGCCAGGCGTGAGCAGAACAACTGGAATTTGAGTGAGGTACTTTGTGGGGTACACTGCTGTTTGCTGGGCCCTTTGGGACCCCTTAAGCTTAAGCAGGATTCCTGGTTTTCCATTCACGTCCCTTTATGTGTGTCTGCCTGTGTGCCCCCCATTCCTGCATCTGTACATGTGCCCTTGCTGTGTGCATATGCACATGTGCCTGCCCTGCATATGTCTGTACACATCTGCCCTGCTGTGTCTCCCCACTCCGCCTTGTATCTCCTCACATCCAGTCAATTAACTGCTTTTAGACTGGAGTGACTTAGACTGACCTCACTGCAACAGTTGTCTGACAGAGAGGCTTCATTCACAGGCCTTTTGTCGCACAAACTGAAGCTAATCGTCCCTTGGGTCAGAAGTTCAGAGAGAAACACAAGCAGGGTAGCTGCCCCACCTGTTTCTGGAGAAGTGACTTCAGATCAAGAGCCTGCTATTACCTCAGGCATGAAAAACTCTACCATAGCAATGTCACATAAGAAGCAGGCTACCTCATACACTACATAAGCCCAAAGCAAGATGTAACCCCCCAAAAAAGTGACACAGTATCAATGGATTTAAGTCTGATGGAACTTTCTGACAAAGAATTTAAAAGAACAATGATTGAATATTATCAGTGGGTAAAAGACAAACTTGAAGAATTACAGGACACTGAAAGCAAAAACCAGGAGGAGCTTAAAAATAAATGCAAAACAATGCAGATGAAACAAATGAGGCATTAGAGGCACTGGAAAAACAAGAAACCACAATCCAAAATATGAGGCCCAATGTTTCAGAAGCTGTCAACATGATGGAGGGACAGAGAAACAGAGTTGAAGAGATGGGACACAGAAGCAGTGAAATAGAAAATAGAATTGTCACCACTGATCTGCTGGAACAAAAAGCAGAATCAAAAAGGAAGGAAAAAGAAAACCCAAAAATATTGTGGGACACCATCAAGAGAAATAACATGCACCATTGGAATCCCCAAAGAGGAAGAAGCAAGTAAAGGCACAGAAAAAGTTGTAGAAGAATTACTAGAAGAAAATTTCCCAGGAATAATGAAGAATGAGAAATATATATTCAAGAAGCTGAGGAAACACCATATAGAATAGACCCCAAAAGAAAAACACCAAGGCACATCATAGTCAAATTTGCCAGAACGAAAGATAAGGAGAGAATTCTGAAAGCAGCAAGGGGAAAACAAAGAGTAACCTATAAAGGAGAACAGATAAGATTAAATGCCAATTTCTCAGCAGAAACCATGCAAGCAAGAAGACAATGGAATGACGTTTATCAAACACTCAAAGAACACAGATGTCAACCAAGAATATTGTACCCAGTGAAACTGTCCATCAAATATGAAGGAGAGATCAAGATATTCCCAGAAAAACAGAACCTAAGGGAGTTTGTAAAAACAAGACCAGTGTTGCAGGAAACACTGAGAGATGTCCTTCTTACAGAGGTGCCACAGAAAACAGGATGGACCAAAGTAACTAGCAACAACACCAAAAACAACTCAACAAAATGATAGCAGTAAAACCTTTTCTAACAGTTATCACACTGAATGTGAATGGTTTAAATGCACTGAAGAGGAAAAGAGTAGCAGATTGGATAAAAAAACCAAAATCCATCAATATGCTGTCTACAAGAGACATACTTAAAAAGTGAAGATAAAGAAAGACTAAAAATAAAAGGGGGAAAAAATACCAAGCAAATGGCAACCAGAAAAAAGCAGGAGTAGCAATATTAATCTCTGATAAAATAAATTTTAATGCAAAAACCATCACAAAGAACAAGGAAGGTCATTACATAATGATTAAAGGCTCAATAGAACAAAAAGACAACACAGTAATAAATATCTATGCACTAAATGATAGAGCTACAAAATACATAAAACAAACATTAACAAAACTGAAAAAGGATATAGACAACACCATTATAGTAGTTGAAGACTTCAATACACCACTCTCAAGAAAAGATAGAACTAAGAGGAAGAAACTCAGCAAAGACACTGAAGAATTTAACCACACAATAACCCAACTTGATGAAAGTTATACAAGTGTTCAGGTCTTTCATTGATAGGGTCGCTATGAGTCATCTACAACTCTATGGCACCTACCAACAACAAAAATAACAACAACAAAAACATAGAGAGAGCTCAGTTGGCCTAGTGGATAGAAAGTTATGTTACCAAGCCAAAGATGGGTGGTTTTAATCTGTGGCCATCAGGCCTGGTTTTAATTCTTTTTAGTCAAAAGTTCTAAGTGGTATAGCACTGGTCTGTCCATTTGCTGCACAGAGGTAACTTGTGGCTGCTGTGATGTTAAACACTGTGACACGGATGTGTCAAATGTGATAATGGCTACCCATGGTGGACAGTGTTTGGTGGAGCTCCCTGATTAAAACAAGCTTGGAAGCAGGAGTGGCATCCACTTCCAAAACAGCTTGCCTCCAGAAACTTGGATAAACGATAAAGATTTATTTAAGTGTTCAGGTATGTCATTGACAAGATCGCTATGAGTCATCTACAACTCGATGGCACTTAACAACAACAACACACCCCAAAAATGTGCAGTATACTTTCTTCTCCAATGTACATGGAATGTTCTCGAGAATAGATTATATTTTAGGTCAAAAGGTAAGCATCAATAAATGAAAAAAATACAGAAATAATACAAAGCATCTTCTCAGACCACAATGCTACAAAATTAGAAATTAATAACAAGATGATAAAGGAGAAAAAAAGGATACATTTGGAAGCTAAACAACACCTTGCTTGAACATGAGTGGGTACTGGAAGAAATAAAAAAATGAAATTAAAAATTTTCTTGAAACAAATGGCAATGAAAACACAACTTACCAAAACTCTGGGAAACAGCCAAAGCAGTAATCAGAGGTCAATTTATACTAATAAGAAAACTCATCAAAAGGCAAGAAAAAATGACCACTGACTCTCTAACCCAACATCTTCAAATTGAAAAAGAACAGTGAGAAAACCTGACACCCTCCAAGAAACCTAAAAATTGGGGCTGAAGGGAGCTCTGGTGGCCTAGTGGCAATAAGCTGTACTGCAATCGCAGAGGTACACAGTTCAAATCCACCTGATGCTTTGCTGGACAAGGAGGGGCCATCTCCTCCTGTACCATTAAGATCCAATTTGATGGTACACACACAAAAATTAATTAATTAAAGAAAAGAATTTAAAAATATTGGGGCAGAAATAAATTAAATAGAAAACAGAAAAACAACTGGAGCCATCCACAAAACTACAAGATGGTTCTTCAAAAAGTCCATAAAATCAACAAACCACTAGAAAAACTAACAAAGGAAAAGACACAAATAACCTGAATAAAAGATGAAACGGGCAATGTCACAACAGAAACAACTAAAATAAAAAGGCTAACAATGGAATATTATGGAAAAACTACACTCCAACAAATATGAAAACCTAGAGGAAATGGACAAATACTTGTTGTTGTTGTTATGTGCCGTTGAGTCGCTTGCGACTCATAGCGACCCTATGTACAACAGCCCTAACCTCCGCTCTGTCCTGTGCCAATCGCACTGTCTCTGACACTCCCATCCCAATTATCCCAGCCACTGAATCAATCCACCTCATAGAAGGCCTTCCTCTCCTGCACTGTCCCTCCACCCTCCCAAGCATGATGTCCCTCTCCAAGGACCGGTCTCTCCTCACAACATGTCCAAAGTATGTTAGACGGAGCCTCAGAATCCTTGCCTCTAAGGAGCCACACGGTTTAACCCTTTCCAGGACAAATCTGTTTGTTTTCCTAGCAGTCCATGGTATTCTCAATACTCTTCTCCAGCACCACAGCTCAAAGGCATCAATTCTCCTTCTATGCTCCTTGGTCATTGTCCAACTCTCTGATGCATAACAGGTGATTGCGAAGACCATAGCCTGTATCAGATGCACCTTAGTCTCCAGAGAGACACCATTGCTATTCAGTACTTTGAAGAGGTCCCTAACAGCAGACTTTCCCATACCAATGCACCTTTTAATTTCCTGGCTGCTGATGCCAAGACTGTTGACTATGGAGCCAAGCAAACTAAAGCTGTGTACAATCTCAATCTCTTCACCATCCATCCTGATGCTGCCAATTGGTCCAGTGGTGAGAATCTTTGTCTTCATGACATTGAGCCTCAATCCATATTGTAGGCTGCAGTCCTTGACACTCTGCAGCAGGCGCTTCAGGTCCTCTTCAGTTTCAGCAAGCAGGGTTGTGTCATCCACATAACGCAGGTTGTTGATAAATCGTCCACCAATCTTGACCCCACATTTCTCCCCATAGAGCCCAGCCTCCCAGATAATCTGTTCTGCATATAGGTTGAAAAGGTATGGAGATAGGATACATCCTTGGCTTACACCCTTCCCAATTTTGAACCATGCAGTGTTCCCTTGCTCAGTTCTGACGACTGTCTCCTGGTCCAAGTATAAGTTTTGCATTAAAACAATCAAGTGTTCTGGGATTCCCATTCTTCTCAGAGTCAGCCATAGTTTGTTATGATCTACACAGTCAAATGCCTTTGCAGTTATCTTTCAGAAACTAATAGAGACATGTCTGTGACAACATTCTTCCCCAGACTTGAGGGCATTAAAGGCAGCATAGATGATGAAGAAAGGAATTAGAAGCTAAATACTTTTCCTCTTATGATGGTGATAGTGGTAAAGAGATTCAACAGATACCCTGTCTTCATTTAATAGGAATTTAATTACACGGTCTCTTGGCATGTAGAACACCTTCAAAAAGAAGAACACCCGAGTGCTAAGAGCTCCAGGCTGTGTGTGCGCCTCTCCAGTCCCAAGGTTCTCCACACAAATGGACATAAGGACCTCAGTGATGTGGTGGGTCCCCACTCTGTGGGCTGTCAGGTGCCAGCAAGTCAACTTTAACTCAGTAACCCCACGCAGAGCGGAGGGAATCCCTGCTGTTACTTACAAAGACCCCCACATAGAGGAGGGAGCCCTGCTCTCCTCACAGAGACCCCCACGCAGGGAAGGGAGCCCCTGATGTCCTCACAGAGACCCCCACGCAGGGGAGGGAGCCCTGATGTCCTCACAGAGACCCCCACGCAGGGGAGGAAGCCCTGATGTCCTCACAGAGACCCCCACGCAGGG
>NW_006399754.1:35850424-35852702 GCF_000299155.1 Elephantulus edwardii
AGCCCTGATGTCCTCACAGAGACCCCCACGCAGGGGAGGAAGCCCTGATGTCCTCACAGAGACCCCCACGCAGGGAAGGGAGCCCTGATGTCCTCACAGAGACCCCAGTAGGGGAGGGAGCCTCTCTGGCCCAGCCCCTCCCCCATCACGGCCTCTGCACACTCATGCTCACTGTTGCTGCTCCCGTGTCACCATCTCATCGGGGACCTTCCTCTCCTTTGCGGACCCTCTGCCAGGCAGGATATCCTTCTGCAGGGACTGGTCGCTCAGTTTCCATGTCCTGAGGAGGGGGGGCAGTGTCTCCCAATCCGTGCTTCCTAAGGAGCATTCTAGGTGCACTTTGTCCTTCCTTCCAATTGCCGTGTGGTTTCATCGTGTGTCGAGGTGGTGGGAAGAGGATTGGCTCCCATCTCGCAGCTAGAGCTGGTGGGCAGGGCAAAGGGCGCTGGTGGGCAGTGTAACCTGAACAAATGGGGCTCTCAATGTTGTCATTTGTACCAAATAAGTTTCTAATACCTACTTGTCATGGGGATCACATGAAATAAGTTGTGCAAGGTGATTGCATATTGAATCACTTCTGGTTCATGTGATCCCTGTACAGCAGAAGGACATACCCTCCTGTCCTGTCCTCACAGCCCCGCCCCATCCTCAGAGCCCCGCCCCATCCTGTCCTCAGAGCCCCGCCCCCATCCTGCCCGTCCTCACAGTCCTGTCCGGTCCTGCTCCATCCTCACAATTCTTGCCATGTCTCAGCCCATTACTGCAGCCTCAGCCAACCCAAATCAAGGCTCAGTGAGCCAGCGTGGACGGTGCCAACACACGGCCAGCACTAGGGTGAGGTGAGGGCTGTTCTTGTGTACTTCCCTTCCCTCCTCCCAGACACCCGCCTTGCCCTCACTCCTAAGAGCATCAGTTGCAAGGCACTAATCAGTCCTCAAGACAAAGACAGGCAGTCGGCCTGCTGAGCTGGTCTCCACACCTGGAAATGGACAGAGGGGTCAATGTGTGTCAGAGCCAGGGACAGCGGGCCTGGGAGTGGTTCCTCCCCACTCACTGGCACAATCCAGACAAGATCTTGATAAAGGAGCCACTTCCTATGTCATGATTGTCCCCAACCTCTGAGAGCTGGGCATCCCAGATACCAGGGGTGGACATCACCTATTAGGTTCACCTGGAGCCCTAGAGGTTAGGTGTTTGGCTGCTACAATAAAATCTGGGGTTCAAACCTGCCCAGTGCCTGCCCAGGATGTGGGAGAAGGCCTATCACATGCTTCTGTAGTCAAGAGCCTCGGACTCCCAATGGGGCAGCTCTGCGCTGTCACCTGGGGTCACCACGGTCAGAATCCACACAACATCTGGCTGACCTGAGAGGTGTGGGCACAGGAGCAACATGCCTACAGGAACACCCAGGGGGAACTGGGAGTAAAGATACAGCAGGACCGTCCGACACGCAAGTGGATGAGGAAGACCTCCCCGTCCTCCAGGGGTGGGTGCTGACTCTGACCTTGCCACATCCTCATCAGGACAGAGGCCAAACCCCATCTCTACCCAGAGCTCCCCCAACCCCATGCCATGTCAGCAGGACCGTGGATTCCTTGCCAAACACGGGCAATCGGGTCGCATCATAACAGAGAGGCCTCCTGGCCCTGAAGGGGTCATGGTGATCTGGTGGTTAAAGTGCCCGCTTCTGAGGGACAGCCCTGAACCTCCCTCCAGCCGCTCTGATGCAGAGAATCCTGGTGATCTGTCCCCCAAAAAACCACAAAACAGCATGCAGCTGTCCCACTGGGTACTACAGGTCGCCAGGGCTGGGCCTGGCTGGACAGCACTGGGGTTTGGTGTCCCTGACCTGGTGACCTGGTACGCAGCTCCTTCAGACCATCCTGGGTGCCCACTCACCAATACTTTGGTGGAGAAGACCAGCCTGGGACCGGGCATCAGGAAGGAAATTCAGGCTTCTGACTGTGACAGAGACACTGACCTTCTCCAGCTGCAGGCCCTGGGGTGTGGTCCTCCCTTACCTCAAGCCCACTTTACAGAGAGGTGTGGCAAGGTCTCGGGGTGGCACCGGACAAGAAATGTTAGGATTCACCTCAGGAAATAATTTCAAATTCTGGAGAGTTGGACAGTGAATAGGGATGATAAAAAGAGAATTGATGCCTTTGAGCTGTGGTGCTGGAGAAGAGTGTTGAATATACCATGGACTGCTAGGAGAACAAACAGGTTTGTCCTTGAGAGGGTGAAGCCAGGCTGCTACTTGGAGGCAAGGATTCTGAAG
>NW_006399754.1:35852806-35903649 GCF_000299155.1 Elephantulus edwardii
GAGGAAGACCCTTGATGAGATGGATCGAGTCTGTGATTGGGGTGGTGGGAATGAATGTGTTTGAGACGGCGAGGTTGGCACAGGATAGAACGGCATTTAGGGCTCTTTTACATAGGGTCACTATGAGTCGCAAGCGACTCGATGGCACATAACAACAACAAGAAGGGCTCTAATTGGCCTGTAATTAGAATCCCTGGTGGCGCAGTGGGTAGAAGAGTGACTGCTAAGCAGAGGTCATAGTTCAGACGCATTAAAGCTCTGCAGAAGGGTGACAGTCGGCTTCCGTGGCGGGGGCTGTGTGCCGACCAGTTGGAACTCCCCCCAGCCGGCCCTCCAGGTTTTCAGAGGCAGTTGGTCACAAGGGAGGAGAATGCCCACCTTCCTTCTGCAGAAAACCTGGTGGAGTCGAACCGCGTGCCTTCAAGTGGGCAGCGCAGTTCCTTACCACGAGGCCTGAAACCCTGTGTGTTGTTCGGGGTCTCTGAGTCTCTGAACTGCCTCCATGGCAGTGGGTTCATTTTGATCGGTAAACCACACTTCCTAGAATGTGCCCCTTACGGCCTAGCCAGACGAGGTCACTTGTCCTGGTTGTCAGTTTCACTACTTCACGGCCACAGCCCGTACCCTAGCCCTCGGGGTCCTCAAGGTCCACCTGCACACACCCTCAGTGGACAGGAGGTGCCTGTCCGGCTCTCGACTGGTCTGGTGAAGTTGGCCCTGTGTGTCCATCTCTGCCTTACCTCCCTTTCAAGTCCCCTGAAACCCCAGCACCAGAAAATAATGTAAATGTGTCTCCATGTTGATAGCTCACGCTGTTCGGAGAGGGGCAGGGGAGGCAGCTGTCAGCACTGTACCCCAGGATCACAGGGTCCGCATCTCTGCAAACATGAGGGCAACAGGAGGGGTCGGGAGTGTGGAGACGCCGTTTGGTCCCGGCCCAGCTCAGCCGATGCCCAGAGAGGGCCGACCCAGCCCGGCCACCAGCAATCCTCCAATTCTCGTTAGATCCCATCAAGTCAACCATAGCTCACAGGAACAACAGATGTGAACCTCGTCCCGTGCCATCCTCACAATGTGACACGCTTGAACCCACCGCTGCAGTCACGGTGTCAGTCCACCTGGCTGGGGTCTCTCTCTTGCGCTAACTTCTGCCTTACCCAGCATGATGTCCTTCTCCAAGGACTGGATCCTCCTGACCACAAGTCCAAAGTGCAAGGGACAAGGGACAAACGTTCACCATCCTTGGGCACTTCCTCCAAGACGGACTTACTGGTTCTTTTAGAGACATTTAAAGAAAAAATAAAATCACCTACCTTAATTCTCGTTATTGTGTTTCACTTCAAAAAGGCATTTTACACACACACGAACAACCCTACCCTCACATCCATTTTCTTACAGAAAGCACACAGGTGAGCAGGGGCCTGGGATGCTCTCCTTGGGAGGAAACGGCTGGAGCACAGCCAGCTGGGTGAGCCACGTGTGGGGACTGAGAATGTTCTAGATTATCGGCCGAGAGCGCACGGCTCTTGGCACTGCAATCTTCTGGCATGAACTCTTCTGTCTGGCTTCCAATACTCTCCATAACAGGACCTTAGGTCACCCAGCCACAGTGTTATATCCCTACCAAGGCTGTAACAGAAACTACAGGAAGAACTAGGCAGTTGCCCCCAGGCCTGATCACTCCTTTAAGAAACCTGATAATGTTTCTATTTCCAGACAGACCAGAGACCAGACCAGACAATGGACCCTGATAAGACTCCAGCCCTGATCACAAGAGCCCACACCCAACGTAACTAACAGTCCCAAATGCCAGCACAATACCATCTTTCCTAGTGCTCCCTAAAACCCCCTATAAAAAGAAACCTCCCGTGACTGCCCTCACACCATTCTGACCATCTCCATATGCGGTCAGTTGGCCTCCCTCTCAGACCAGCAATAAAGGTCTGCTCATTTCCGGGGACAAGCTTCTTTCTTCCTCTGCTTTCAACTCTTTTTTCTATGTAACTGAAACAACAGATGTGGCTTTAACAGACAGAAACCTGCTTTCTCACAACTAGGTGGTTCTGGGGGACACAAAGGGAGGAGGCGGCCTGTGGCCTTGGAGCTCCTGGGAGAGCTTGTTAGTAAGAATTATCAGTGTGTCCTGTGTTTGAAACACAGCTTCCCACACATTCTCAAAGGCTGGGTGTTAAACACGGTGTGTTATGTCCTTGCAATATACTTGCTACTGAAATATTAATTTTCTTTTTAACAGTAATAAAAAGGAATTCTGAGGTTCTGTGATTTATGCTCCTTCATAAAAACGCATCAGTAGAAATGAATGAGCTAAATCTGTCTAACAGTAACCTCACTGCCACCCAGTCTCCCTCAGATCCCGCTGACCCTCGAGTTATCAGGTTTTGGAGATTGCAAATCCTTTGGGGAGAGAATGCCCATGTTTTTCCCACAGCCCACAGATGAGTTGGTGGATTTGAACCAGCAACCTCATGGTTAGCAACCATAAGGAAGTAAACTTCCAAATAAGTAATTAAGACTAAGGGCCTCAGAGAGGAGAGATGTGGCAGGGAGCACGTTTACTGCGAGGCTGTAAATCTCCCAGTTCTTGGGAGGAGCAGCTGCTGGGAGTGACCACATGCCTGCATAGAGGGGTTACAGACCTAAACAGGTGCTTTCTCACACCAGGTCACTTAATAAAACTAGTTACCGGTAATGGATTTTCACTGTGACAAAGCGACCAAGCAATAGACGCTGGACAAAAACCAGCCCAATAAATAAACCTTCACTGTAGTCGCAAGAGAACGGACTCATGGCGGACCCCCGGCTACTGAGGCTGGACATCCCGTGAGGAGGTCGCTCACCTTTCTGAGCTGCTGGAGGATTCAGAAGACCAGCTGGTGCCACCTTCGGGTCAGCCCCCAGAGTGCCCTAAAACGAAGAATGTTGTCAATGTGCCAGTGAGATGGACAGAGGCTGTAAGTGACACGGGAGGAGTCTGTCCATCCTTCTCTGGTGGAGCGGCAAAGTCAGCTAGTGGAAATGAGGTCATCAGTCAGGTTTCCCTGAGCAGCCTGAATCCCACTTGTAAAGGCAACAGCTGCCCGCGGACCAGGAGCCCTGGAGGTGCTGCTGAGGGTCCCAGGCTACGCATCGTGGGGGTTGGCCGTGGAAGTAGGCTCCGTGATCCACTGTCAGCTCCCCACCTCCGGGGCAGTCCGACCCCGTCACAGGGTTGCTATAGAGAGCGCTGGTGGATTAGTGTGAGGGCCTTACACTGCCAACCCTAAAGCCAGTGGTTCAAACCCACCGGCTGTTCTTCAGGAGAAAGATAGGCAGTCTCTTCCAGCGTGATTTACAGCCTCTGAAAACCCGCTGGAGGGCCAGCTGTGGGTCTGTTCTGACGTGAAGGTACACCACAGGACAGCGGAGTCCTTCTCCTGGGCCTGGGCCTCCTTATAATACATCCAAAGTGGTGTTAAGTGCCGTCGAGTTGTAGATGACTCAGTGATTCTATGAACAAAAGACCTGAACATGTGTGTAACTTTCATTGTTTCTTCAAGTTCATAGAGTTTCCAGAGGCAAACTATTTTGGAAGTGGATGCCACTCCTGCTTCCAAGTTTTTTTTTAAAAAAATTTTATTATTTTTGGGTGTGTGTACCATCAAATCAGATCTGACTGGTACAGGAGGAGATTGTTCCTCCTTCTCCAGCAGAGCATCTGGTGGATTTGAACCGTGCACCTCTGGGATTGCAGTACACCTTCTTGCCATTAGGCCACCAGAGCTCGCCCTCCAAGCTTGTTTTAATCAGGAGCTCCACCAAACTCTGTCCACCATGGGTAACCATTATCAAATTTGACACATCAGTGTCACAGTGTTCAACATCACAGCAACCACAAGTTACCTCTGTACAGTGGACAGACCAGTGCTACACCACTTAGAATATTTAACCAAAAACAGTTAAAACCAGGCCTGAGGGCTGCAAATTAAAATCACCCACCTTTGGCTTTGTAGCATAACTTTATGCACACTAGGCCAACAGAACTCATGAGTTACCTCTGTTCAGCAAATGGACAGACCAGTGCTATACTGCTTAGAAGACTGTTCAAACATCCAAAGTACAAGAGATAAATGGAATCGTGGTCAGGCAGCTGAAAGGTCACGGTTCTTTCCAGACTATGATGGGGCCATGTGCCACACAGCGTCCTCGGACCAAGGTATTTCCGTGGTCCCATGAAGTTATAATCGTCAGTGATCTTACATGGAAACCGAGGCAAAGGGAACAAACAACTTCCCCGTGGGTCATCTGGTGTCACAGCTCCCGTATTTGAAAAGCTTACATGGCCTGGCTCACCTGTTTCCCTGGGACCTGGGACTCCTGTCCCTGAGTCACGACACAGTCTGGAAGTGGGTGTGGGGTGTGTGTACATGTGTGTGCACTTCCTGGGAGAGCTGTCGTCAGGACACAGTAAGTTTGTGTGTCTGAGTGTGTGCACACACTTTCTGGAATCTGTGACAGTTGTCCTGGTGTAAGGATACAGTCTGGAAGTGGATGCTGTGTGTGTGTGTGGATAGTGCTGGCGAACTCTGGTGGCCTAGAGGCAACAAGCTGCACTGCAATCCAGAGGTAAACGGTTTGAATCCACCAGATGCTCTGCTGGAGAAGCAGGGGCGACCTCCTCCTGTACCAGTCAGATCTGCTTTGACGGTACACACACACACACACACACACACGAGAGACCATTAAGTGGGTGCATCCTGGCTCCCCGAGGCGGCAGCCTGAGCGCTAGTGAGAACAGCAATAAAATGCTGTGCCTGTCAGAAGCTGGAATCCAAGGGCAGGCGGGGTCCTCGCATTGCTCTGCACAGCCCTGGACCCCAGAGGGCCCCTGGGTGGGAGGCACTCAGTGGCAGTGTTTACAGGACAGCGGCTGCAGGAGCCACAGAAGAGTGGAGTTGGACATGAAACCCAGGAAGGGGGCAGCCAGAGAGCGAGCTGGAGCCAGGCCCCAGAGGCCAGCCTCACACTACAGGCTCAGCCATCCTCAGAAAGGAAGACAACGTGCTCCGAGTTGCTAAAGGCCCAGAACCCAGGAGACGGGCAATGCGAGGTCAGATAGGGAGAAACTGCTGCTGAGGAGGACTGAGGAGCAAACACAACTGGGGACCTCTCTCAGTCCACTGTGGGTCCCCACAAGGCTTGACGCTTAGGGAGGAGGTCGGCTCAGAGAGCGTGTCCACACAAGGCCCAGATCCCAACACCCTGTTCCACAGAACTACCGTGGGCAGGAAGTGCCACAGGGCTGCACGGAACATCCTCTAAACCAGACAAAGCAACACCTGTTTCAAAAAGTATCACTGAAGCATTTGAGTAGGAGCTATCCATATCCAGTCACTGCGACTATTCAAGTACAGAAACCTGGCGTCGATGGGCCGACAAAATACAGACAAATTTAAAATATATTTTATTAGTTCTTTAATCACATGAGAAATACAAATGAGAAAACTAAGAACAAACTCAAATTTGAAAGGATGATGTCCTAAAATTCAAAACAATATATTTCTTTTATTGATTAAAAAAATACAAAAAACAAATAAAAATTTAAAAAAATACACGCTTCTTAAAGTAAACCAGGAAAAACAACACAGAAGAAATCAGAGATGTTCAGACCGGGCTGGAAACACATAAACGACCCTACAGTTTACTGTTTCTGGACATGTATTTTTCTAGAAACGATTCCTTAGGGCTCTACTGCTGCCCACTGCTCCCCCGAGGAGGGGGCATAGCCAGGATGAGCGGCCGGCCATCCTGGTGGGTGGGGACAAGGTGGCCTGACCCCACAGGGGTTACAGGCTTGGCGACTGACCAGCACTTGCTCTGTCCTGCGTGGCTGCTGAGAGCAGCATCAAGTCATGGTGCTTGGTGTTAGAGGCCTGTGGTCCTGGGTCCCGTGCATGAACTCACCCCACCCCACAGGGGTGCCGGGGCCTCGGTCCCCTCCTCAGAGCACCTGCATCAAGGCTGGGTCACGGTAAACTTGTGCCCCTTTTGACATTAGATCATTCACTCACAGTATTCAGGCCATAGCACAGCCTCCAGTGCCTGGTCCAAAGAGTGGTTTGCCATTTGCTGCCTGCACGTGAAAGGAAGGAAGATCAAGAGAACGCAATGCCTCTGAACTGTGCTGGTGGAGAAGGCACCATGCCGTGGACTGCCAAGGGAACA
This sequence comes from Elephantulus edwardii, assembly GCF_000299155.1. NCBI lineage: Eukaryota > Metazoa > Chordata > Mammalia > Macroscelidea > Macroscelididae > Elephantulus > Elephantulus edwardii. The sequence goes on from NW_006399754.1 coordinate 35,859,029, forward strand.
AACAGGTAAGTCTTGGCCCAGGTGCAACCAGGGTGCCCTTGAGAGGCAAGGATGCTGAAACCCGGTTTCACTCTTTGGGCACATCCAGTGCCTGGAGAAAGGCAGCATGCTGCGGGAGGTGGCGGGTCAAAGAGAGGAAGCCACTCAACACGCTGGACAGACACGGTGACCCAACAGAGGAGTCCAGCCCACGGTGGAGGCCGGAGCACGACCCAGCAGCACTGCCTTCTGTCCAGCCTGCAGCTGCTACGGGCCTAAAGCCAACTCAACCACAACGTCAGTAACGACAAACCTCCCCACGGCGTTCTCAAATGGAAAGGTTCTTCCACTTTCACGTGACCTGTGCTCAACAGTATAACCTGCAGTCCACGGAGCAGACATTCCAGCTCCCAGAAGACAACAAATACAGATGATATAACTGCCCACCACGACCTGGTAAAGCAAAAATGTCTAAGAGGATTAAGGGTGAATTTAACACCCCCAGCCCGGCACAGCTCTCAGTGAAGTGAAGGGGGTTCCCCGGGCGTGAGGGCCCTGAGCCTCTGCTTTAGTCCATCTCCTTGAGGGACTTCCACTTTTCCAAGCATGATACCCATGCCAAGGGACTGGTCCCTTCTGATAACATGACCATAGTATGTGAGTGAAGTCTCGCCTCCAAGGACACTGGCTGCCCTCCCTGACCACCTTGGAGAAATGTCTGTAAACACACTCCTGTCTCCAGAAGGGTCCTCTGTCAATCAGCTAGGAAGGAGAATCCCAGAGATGCAGCATGGAGTTCTAGAAGAATCCTTAAAGGCCACCCACGCCATGGCGTTTGCTCTGCAGATGAGAACGGCAAGATGCCCAGTTGGAGGCACACCTTAAGCCCACCAGGTACCAAAGTGGGGCCAGCCACACCCCCACCCCGGCCCCCAAGCTCCCTGCCTCTCCCCCCACCCCAGTGGGACAGCGCAGCTATCTGGGCCTCAAGGCCACGTGGTACCCAGTTGGACCCACCCCTGCCAGGCTTCCTGCTTCTCCCCTCACCCCGGTGGTGCAGGGCAGGCTTCCGGACCTCGCTGTCCAGCTTCCTCCTTTGACAAGCAAAGTGAAACCAAAGCGGACTGGGCATTCAGAAGGTGCTTGCTAGGTCCAGTTGACAGAGTGAACCACAGCTTCTTGGTTTCCAGGAGCACCGGCCAGGGAACAGGGGTGCACAGCCCTGTGAAGCCTCCACCCAGCCTTCATCTGGGAGCAGATGTCAACAGTCTTGCTAAGGCTTCCTCTCTACAAACCGAGGACCCTGACAAAAAAGACTTGACCGGCTGCCATGTTCCAGAGGCCCAGCTCCCACTCCTCTGCCCTCCCTGCACCACCTTATTCTGCACGCGCTTGCTCTAGAGCTTCACGGGCTGCGCTGCTAATTTAAAGAGTAGTGGTTCAAATCCACTAGCCGTTTGCGTGCCAGGCAGATGCGCAGTCCGCTTGCCTTCGGACTGGCCGCCTAGGCCTTTCCAGCGGTGCCTGACCATGTGAGCAGGGGGCTAGTTTCTGGGTTCTGCCCTTTCATAGCAGCTTCATGGTTCAACGTCCAGCCCCTCTGTCCTGGGAGAGGTACAGCTGTTTGAGGACAAGGGGCCGGCTACAGTCCCTGCCTTCAAGAAACTCCCAGAAGGATAAATCCATGTGCCACGTACATGCAGCCCTGACCGTGGGAAGGAGGCACTGGGTGGGCCAGCGGGCGGGCAGGTCAGGGCAGGTCTTAGCCAAGGCTAGGAGCAAAAGGCGAGTACACAGGACGTGCGGTAAGGCCCACCCCGATGGAAGACCATGATGTGCGAGAGGCGCAGCTGACGCAACTCTCAAGTAACCAAGTTGGGGCGTCCAGGACAGGCTGGGTCCAGGACGGTCGGCGCTGCCCTCTCCCCGTGCACCTGTGTGGGTCTTCCCCCCAAGCTGGATAGAGCAGGTCCCCATGGCCCTCCACCCTGGCCACTCGCGCCCCCTCTCCATCTTCTTTCACGCACTTCGGATAAAACGCCTGTTGACGCAGCTGTGTGCGCGCTTGCCGACTTTCCCAGCCCGGCCCGGGCGGCGAGGACGCGCTCCTGCAGCCTGGCTGGGAAGAGGCTGGTGCCACCTGGGCTTGTCCAAGGCGCATAGCCAAGAGCCTTCCCGGGAAAACGCGGCGGGACAAGGGCGCGCGCTCTGTCCTCCGCCCCGATCGGGGACCACATTGAGGCAGGGGCGCGGGGACTGCAGCCGGAACCGGGCAGGCGGACAGGGGCGCGCACTCCAAGCTGGGTGCCCGGGCCGGACGTGCAGGGCACAGGGGCGCGCGCTCCAGGCTGGGTGCCCGGGGCCGGGGTCGGACGGGTGGCGGGGCCGGGCGAGCAGGGGCTGTGGCGGTTACCTGGCCAGCGTGGTCTTCCCCGAGCCCGGGAGGCCTCGCAGGAGGTAGAGGTGCTTTCGGAAGCTGTGGCGACGCAGGGGTGTCCCGCGCGGGGGTGGCGGCCGAGGCTGCTGCCGGGGCCCGAGGCTGAGCCCCCCGAAGGACCGCAGGAAGCTCTCCTCCATGGGGAGGGGGCTTGCGTGGTGGCGAGCGCGGCCGAAGCGCTTGTTTTTGTGACTCTCCGGCCATGTGATGATGAGGGCGGCGCTCGGCCCGGCCCCTCCTCTCGCAGCTGAGGCCGCGGGGAAGGGGCGTCCCGTCACCCCCCACCAACCTGAGCGGGGACTCCGAGCTTGGAGGTCCGGGCCCTGCGCCCCCCACCGAGGACCGGGGCCTCCCGCCGCCCTGCGTCCCTCCCCCCACCCGAGGGGCCGTCAAAGGCAGGATCATGGTTAACGATTCACCAGCAAAGCACTTGGAGCACAGTGGTCAAGGCCACGCGCCCAGGCAGCCCTCAGTTGGCCGCCACCCCCATTCGGTGCCTTCCACTTCACTTCTCAGAAGACCCCTGGATTCAAGCAGGGTGAGAAGCCCCGGCCCAGGACCAGCGGGTGTGCATTTGCACGTGGCCCGCAGGACCTCCCTATGTTTCTGGAATAAACTTCTAACTTCCCCACCAGTTGATCCTCAACAGAACTCCAATTATTTCTGAGTCGCAGTTATGTTTCCAGAACCCAAACACAAGGGAGGATTGAGAGAGGGGCGGTGGGGCTGAGGGCTCAGTGCTGGGCTGCAGGCCAGGGGTCATCTGCCCACTGTCCTCCCTCCTGATTTACAGCCTCAGGACTGGGTGGAGGGTCACTGAGTCACCAGTCTGAAAGGCGCCAGGAGGTACTTTAAAAAACCTGGTGGCACGGTGGGTTAAATGTTGGACGGCCAGCTGAAAGGTCAGAGGTTTGAAGGCACCAGACACTCCTTGGGACAAAGGTGGCAGTTTGGGCTGAAGGGTACATCTGGAACCCTGTGAGCAGTCCTGTCCTGGAGTCCAGTGAGAACGCCTTCCAGAAGTGGATGGGGGTGTGGGCTAGGGTTACTGTAGATACACTTTGGGCCTGGCAGCTAAAAAGTTTGAGAATCCAGTAAAGGCACTGTAAGAAACCCACCTTCGAAGGTTCTGGAAGCTGGGGAGGGGCTGAGAATCAACATGCAGCGAAGCGCGAGTTGCGGTGACAATCTCAGATCCAGCTGGTACTGTCTGTACTGGGATTTTTAAAACTTCCATTTATTTTTAGGGGGGAGAATAAGGAACAGAAACTACACATGAAATCTTACAGATGAGGCTTCGTAATTCCCCCTCTAGGTCTCTCCTTACCCTGCACTGTGACATCAGAGTGCATCACCACAGATGCCTGCAGACCACTTCAACTGTGACTAGTGTAAAAGCTCAGATGAAGAACTGCCCTTGTCCGGGACCAGACCCGATGGGCACCTGCTGCTACTGTGGTCAAAGATTTGTAGGAGATGCCTGATCAAAAGGGAGAAACTGCAGGACAGAATTCCAGTCTCATGGAATCCACACTGGAGCTGGGTGAAACCTTGAACTCATTAATTATTAAAACTTAAAACGAAAAATATTGCCCAAAGTCGTTTTAAAAGCAAACAAGTTTACTTGATGAGGAATGCCTTAGGAACCTGAGGGGCGGCGAGTCCTTGAACGAGGAGCAACAGCGCGGAAGAGGAGCTGAGAGGAGTGGCATGATGAGTGTCCATGTGGAAACGGAACTGATTTCGCTGTGCATCTTCTCAACAGGTCAAATACACAGAGAGTGGACAGATGCCACATGAACATGAATTAAAGAACAGGCAGGCATCTCATAGGTACTGTACACAGTGACTGGCCATTTGGAACAGGCTTTGAAGTGGTCCTGTCACTCTCCCTGGGGACCCTTCCAGAGGCCTGACCTGGAGCCTGGACTGTGGCCGGAGCCATCTCCGAGGTGGGCACTGCTGCTCTCGACTCAGCTGTCAGGAGATGTGACAGCTACGCACAGCCTGGATCTGATGCTCCAATCCTCAGACTGTCATCACTGCTTTTCGGTAATCTGGAGAGGTCCCTGAGGCTGACTTTCCCAGAATCCGTAAGAAGACCCATTCGGACTGCTGAGCACTCAAAGACACCACCGTGGCATGTTTCAGACAGGATGGGCTCAAAGGCCTGCTATGGGCTTGATAGCACCTAACAAGTCTACAGAAACTAATCTCACTTGCTTTTGGGTGATTTTTTTTTTACTTTATAAAATGTATCTGCTTTTACTATAACTAGTATGTGACCAGCATGGTTACTGCAATGCACAGGGTGCAGGACACTGTCCTCCTGTGAAGAGGCTCCTGGCAGGTCTCCCTTCAGGGAGACAGGACAGGCTCAGGGAGGGACACCACAGGTGGGTGTGTCTCAGGTCTCTGGTGCTGCAGTGACAGGGACACCGCAGGTGGGTGGCTTTAATGAATGGGTATTTTCTTTAGGACCCAGCAGTCCACACTTGGGTACCAGCTCTTGGGGACACTCTGTGACCCGGAGGAAGGTTGTGCAGCGTGGCTTCTTCCCGTCATCTTCATGTGACCTGGTGTTTCTCTGTCCCCATCTCTTCTAGCCTTTCTGGCTTAGTCTCAATGACAATCCCTAAGGTTTAGATATTGGAGGTGACTGCTTACAACATGGCCTTGTTAAGATAACGAAGAAAACCTAGCACCAAATGGGTCAGACACACAGGTAAGCAGGTTAGATTTTGCAGCACTTGTTCTGGGGGACAATTTAATCCTTGATACCCCTTCAGCAATTAGAGTAGCGCCAGAAGAGGGAGCTGAGAAGACAGTCAGCAGCTGGCCAGAAAGCCCACGCTCACACGCAGGTCTGAGGGAGAAGGTTCCAGAAGACTGCAGTGAAGTGCAGCATTGACGGTGGGAGGAAGTGGAACACTGCAGGTTGAGGGCTTCAAGTAGGAGGAGCAGCCAGCATTGCCAGAAGGTAAACACTCCAGGAGCCAGACGTGGCCCCGGAGGCCAGGCCGGGGAACAAAGCTCTGAAACAATCTTTAAACAACAGGCTTCAGGACACACCCCCACCAAAGTCGTCTGACCAAAGTCAGGTGAGCATGAGCGCGACACTTTAAAGAACTCCCTTGTTACACAGAGGTCAAGGGTAGATAAATGCTAAGGAACCCAGAACTGAGTCTCAGGCATCACACAGACCACAGTGAGGTGAACGGTTAAACATGAACAGAGACAGTGAAATGCCACAAAAGGAGGCAGGGAGGGCGCGAGGAGGGGGGACTACGGGCTACAACCTGCAGAAGAGCATCACTGGACTGCAAGTGCACAAACCACTGAACTGGTCTGTGTTCTGCAGTTTGTACTTTTTAAAAACCATACTAATAGCATCTGCAATTACCGGACGGGAGAGGCACCCGAAGCCTATTTATTAAATCAACCTAGTTATATTTACTTGCCTGCGTTCTGAAGGTGAGCAAGGCAGTAGCGTGAGAACCCATGGCCAAACCTGCTGCTGGAACCTGCTTCTGGAGAGCAGGCTCTGACAGACGCAGCAGACACAGCAGACACGGCCTCCGTGGCCATCCCTGTGGGAGCAAGTGGGGAATTGGAACCACCAACCTGCGAGTTAATCGCCTGTCGCTTCATCACTGTGTCACTGGGCTCCTAGAGGCTCAAGGACTAGACAAGAGCAGGTGGGCGTTAGCTCAGTGGTAACCAAAGGTTGGCAGTCTGAACCCACCAGCTGCTCCACAAAGAAAGACGCTTCCACAAAGGTGGCAGCCTCGTGCCCCCGCCCCCAGGCAGCAGATGGGAGTCTCCAGTGACACAGGGGCCAGAATCCACCCGCTGGCCGTGGGGTGCGGCTGTGTCCACCGGCACAGAAAGCCAACCTTGTAACTGACAGACCACCTCTGCAGAAAGTGCGCCCGGTCACCCTAAGGGGTACAGGCAGTATGTGAACTTCTTGTCACTTGGAGTCAAGTTTTGCTGCCAAATTCATTTTAAAGCTAAATTTATAAAAACCACTGGAGAAGAAAAAAATCCCCAAGACAAATCCCACTTTTGCTGTCAAATTTTTTTGCATTATCAGAAATCTATAAACAGGATCAGGGATGCTGACTTGGATTTACGGCCTAACTTCTGATGCAATGTGTTTTTTTGTTGGCTTTGTTAATGACAGTGCATTTTTGGTGGGAGTCCACACAACAGTCTAGATTCCTGTCCGGTTTATTAAATGCCAGCTACACTCTTCTCATTTTCTCCATTTTGGTGATTCTGTTTTCAGCCATCTCGTCTCCTGGCCCCTTTACCTTCTTATCTTTGTTCTACAGTAATGCTGACACTGGGCAGCCCTTAATCTCGCGTGCCTGTGTCACGCTGAGCACACAGTGACCGCAGGAGTCAGCTGTTCCAGGCTGGGGAGACCCTCTCCGGACAGCGGCCACGGGGAGTCGTCCTTTCTCAACCTGGCAGCAGGTCTGGTCCGAGGAACCTTTTCCTAGTGAGCTTCTCCCACTCGCCCACCTCCACCAAATCACTCCACAGACACGGGGCGGTACGTTGGCTGCTGCTCAGACGGCACTTTAATTCCCATTCAGACAAGGGATCTTGGAAGGTCGGCCGTATCACCCACACTCGGTTAGCTCTCCACGAGAAGCCTGGACGTATGCTGGGCCTGACAGCAGGCGTCATGTTTCCGGAAGCTTCTGATGCACGTTCCACCATCTCTCACGAGCAGTCTCCACACACCGTGAAGGCAGCAGTCAGTGGTCACTGCACACGAACGCCGGCCCAGACAAGTCTAGGCGAAAACCAGAAATGGGAATGGAGAGTGTTTGCAACTTCCCAGGCTGTTCCCCTTGGGGCCAGCCCCCACACCAAGGTTGCCCCCAGCCCCATGGTCCCACCTTACTTGGCCACCTCATGCCAGGACACACCTCTGGCCTATGGGCACCAGCTGTCCCAGACCAGGACCTGACTGCGATTACCAAAGGTTCCTATCGCTAGTGGACAGTGGAGGCAGGCCCAGCAGGTCAACAGTTCCTCGCAGCCAGTGCCTTCCAGCAAATTCATGGCGACCCTCAGAGTCTGTAAGCCTTGACATCATCCTCCACCCCTCGGGTGGTCAGTGGGATGAAACCAACACCCTTCTAATTCGCAGCGCAGTGTGGAATACATTACTCCACCGGGGCTATTTTTCCAAGGTCATTCTCACAGGAGGTGTCACTGCTGCTGGGTGCGTGCAGCGGAGCGGGGTCAGCGCCAGCCTCCACGTGGCAGGGCTGCCTGACACACAGGGTCCCTGAGGCTGTTAACCCACAGAGCAGAGGGCCCCTCTCCCATGGGGCTGCTGGGTGGGTCTGAAGCCCAACCCAATAGCTGGCAGTAAAGCATGTTATCACAGGTCCTGGCCTGGACTGTTCTTGGGGGGGACGGGACAGCGTCAAGCCCCCAGGGTCACTGAGAGCAGAGTCCAGTCTCCTGTGGGGCCTTTGGGGGGAGTGTGCAGTCCTTCAATGACCACACTTGGCCCTGTTTTCCAATGTTCCTTCTACTTCTCGAGCTCTTCTTCCTCTAACTAAGCAGGAGAAAAACCTCACAGGATACAGTGGACTCCAGAGACCGCGTGGGCCAGATCAGCAGTGCCCGCAGCCAGCCTGCCGCAGAGCAGCTGTGGCGCTGGGCATCCACCACCCAATCCGCTGCTTGGAAGAAATCAAGCTCCATTACTGGGTGCACATAACTCATGGCTGAGAAGTGGACAGAGCGTACAGTGACCCCCAAGGGTTCGTCAGAAGAGGAACCACAGCAAGGCGCTGGGTGCTCAGCGACCTCGACAGGACCCGCCCTGAGGTCCGGGCAGCTGTGTGTACTTTCTGACACAGGCTGGGAAAACCAAGGTCCAACGGGTCTGCTTAGAAAAAGATGTCAGGTGGTACGAGGCCGTCATCCTAGAGAATTTTATCACACTGAAATCTTGCCCACACTCCAAATTCCCAGTGCTTGTCAAGGATGGGGGAGGAGGTTAGACAGAACCCCTGTTAGTAGGAAGGGGACAGAATGGTCTCAGAAACAAGAGCCAGTAATGCTGGCTCTGACATTTGGGACCAAGTGCTTAAGCTTTGCTGCATTTCACAGAGGAGCCAGGTTCAGGGGTGAGTCACACAGCGGCACAAACGCAGGCGAGGTTGCCATGGCAACACGGGCATGTGTTTGACATGTCAACAGCGTCACTTCCTCCTGATCACGCAGTGCTCTCTCGAGCAGATGTACTTACATTCAAGGGCTTCCCATCTTCCTAAGCAATCTTCTTCTGTCTTTTCTAGAAATCAAAATGAAAATACAGTTACTGAAGGGGAAAGCTACACAGGAATCTAAAGCAGAACCTGGGGAAGGGGGACCTGGGGGGAAGAGATTGTCCCCTAAAACAAGAGGTGCAGACAGCAAGGGTGCAGCCTGTCGGTGGGGGGGAGGGCACAGACTGTCCCCTGAAATGAGTGGTGAGGTCACAGCCTGCTGGAGGCGTTCGCTAGCTAAACCCAGAAGAGCCACATCAACGGCACCCTGAACACAGCAGCACAGATCCCCACTCCCCTGAGGTGGAGGTCCTCTCCTGCCCCACCCCCCATGCTGATGCCGGGATCCTCTCCTGCACCCCCGATGCCAGGGTTCTCTCCTACCCTCGACCCCAATGCCGAGGTCCTCTCTCGCCCCCACCCCCGATGCCAGGGTCCTCTCCTGCTCTCCCCGATGCTGGGGTCCCTCCCAACCTCCCCAATGCCAGGTCCTTTCCTGTCCCCCCCATGTTGGGGTCCTCTCCCACCCTCCCCAAAGCCAGAGTCCTCTCTTGCGCCCCCATCGGGGTCCTCTCCCATTCTTCCCGATGCCAGGGTCCTCTCCCATGCCCTATCTGATGCCGAGGTCCTCTCCTGCCCCTCCGGATGCCAATGTTCTTGCCCCCCATGCCAGGGTCCTCTCCCACCCCCTACCCAATGCTGGGGTCTTCTCCCACCTTCCCTGATGCCGGGGTCCTCTCCTGCCCTCCCTGGATGCTGAGGTTTCTCTCTCGGCCCCATTACCTCCCTATTCTTCCTTCCTTTCAAGGTAACAATGGGGGGGGGGGGGAAGAGACAGTAGGATGGTGAGAAGAATGCTGGGATATTTACACAAAGTGAAGGCTTCACCTTTCTCCCACAGCGCAGCTGAGGTGTGTGAACCTCTGACCTTTGGGTTTGCAGCCGCATCTCAGCCCAGTGCTGCCAGCGCTCCCTAGGTCCCTCCACTGGAGTGTGTGCTCATTTCTAAGGTGCCCTGGCATCACCTCGGGCTCTGTCGCCGCCCTCTCCGCACACGTGTGCTCACTGTGCCTCCGGTGTACCGTGGCACCCTCACGTAACTGTCATCACAGATCATCCACCAGGTGTACTGAGGGACCGCTGCGGAGCCAGCCAGTCCTGGGGCCCCTGGGTCACTCTGACAGGTGCTTGCTGCAGTGCCTGAGGCCAGCCTGTCCGAACCGAGGCCCCACCTCAGTGAGCACCCCTATATTCCCACCCTGAGGGGCTGCTTTCTGGTCAAGGAAACAGGAACTGAAGCTACCGCTGCTGCCATCTGGTAAGAATGGACAGGAGAAGGAGTAACGAACACTCAGAGGGCAGACCACAAGCCCAGGCTCACCGCTGTGAGCGCGATCCCGACCCTGTGACCCTCCATCGGCCTTCTGAGACTGCCCATCTTTGGATCCCAAGTGCCACCAGGGCCCTGTCTCTGCCTGGTGTTGCCCCTCACGCCCCTCGAGGCCAGGAATGTTCTGGTCCCTGAGCCTAGCAATGGGATGGCAACAGAGACTGTGTCCAATAAGCGAGCCTTACGATGAGAATGTTTAAAACACTGTGAAAACTACCAGAAAGGGACACTGAGGCACGAGGTGAGCTCACGTCACTGGAGGAAGAGCGCTGACTGGCTCGCTAGAGCCAAGCTCCCCGTGAGGGCAGGAGGGCCTCGCAGGCCCGTGTCAGCACACCCTGACGACACTGGGGAGAGCCAGAACAGGGGTCCTCTTCCTGGGTCACAAGGCTCCACCTCTGAGGGTCTACTGCGTCTCCCTCTCTTGTCAAGGCCTGTCTGTTTCCTTCTCCAACAGTTTCACCCAGTTTCTCACCCTTATAAACACGCTGTGCATCTCCTCCTCTGACAGGCAGCTCTGCCCTAACACTGTCTCTCTGGGACTACATGACAACAGCCGTGCACGTATCGCCCACCAGCACTAACACTCTGGCTCTAAACCCGCAGAGGGCGAGGGCTGGCTCGCCGGAGTTGGTGAGATTTTCTGCATGATTTCCTGTATGGAAGCCTCAGGAGGTGAGCCTGTAACGCACCTCCACCGATGTTTTCCACTGGAGATAGAGGAGCTTCATCGTGTTCAAATCCAGGGGGACCATGCAGTCTGGCGGCGTCAGAGAGGCTGAAACAAAAGGCACACAACACAGTTCATCCCGAGTGCCACGTGCCATCATGGAGGGTCAAAAACGAACAGGGAGACTCTCAAGAGATGGCCTGAACCACAGGGGTGGCTGGACGTGGGCAGGACCAAGCAGGCTGCAGCCTGGGCTGAACCAAGCAGGCTGCAGCCTGGGTTCGAGCACACAGTGGATGGTGGTGGCCAGGACTAGGCAGGCTGCAACCCAGGCTGGAACACAGCAGTGGCCGGAGGTGGGCAGGACCTGGCAGACTGCAGCCTGGGTTGGAGCACAGCAGTGGCCGGAAGTGGGCAGGACCGGGCAGGTTATTCTGCTATAGATGGGATGGTAGGAGTCAGAACACCCTGAAGGGCATCCACCACTACCACACGCCTTCTGTGATGATGCCATCCAGACAAAACCAAAATCCCACCACTAACTTCACTCTTACAGGACTCGGGAGCTGTAACTTCCATTTGCCGGGGTAAAGTAACTTGGCTTGGGTTAGGCCAATCTTTGTACTCAGAAGGTCAGCGATTTGCTCAATGACTTCTGTGTCCTTTGAATGGGCTTCCAGAAGAAAATGACCAGGCTCCTGGGTCCACCAAGGCTGTGGAATCCCCAAGTCTACAGCCGTCAGTTACCCTTCACCTGGACCTGAAGCCATCCTTGGAGTTCAATGTTCAGCCAAACAGGAGACAAGCCTGTGAGGAGAACAGGCCCACACTACCTAGGGCACCCACCCCACCTGTCAGGAATGCACGGAAGGCTTGCTGATGCTCAACACTGCAGACTTCTGCAGGCACCCTCCACCTGACTGATTCTTACCACGTAAAAAGCAAGTACCTGCTGGGGCTCCAAGAGGTCCAAAGAGCATTATGAGTTGAGAGGCAAACTTCTGGGACAGTGACAGCATGGAGGTGTTAACCCGGGCACCTTCTGAAGGCTGGTTCTCCTGTGACTGAACGGGGTGACGTGCTGAAGGCTGGTTCTCTTCCAAATGAGCATGAAGATGTGCTGAAGGTTGTTTCTCTTCTATCTGAAAGTGAAGGTGTGCTAAAGCTTGGCTCTCTTCAGTCTGAACGAGAGGACTTTCTAATGGCTGATTCTCCTTCAAATGAACATGAGGACGTGCTAAAGGTCGATTCTTCTCTGAATGAACCTGAGGACTTGCTGATAAAACTTGGTTCTCATCAGTCTGAGCTGAAGGTTTGTTCTCTTCTATCTGACTGTGAAGATATGCTGAAGGCTGGTTCTCTTCTATCTGAGCGTGAGGACATGCTGAAGACTGGTTCTCTTCCATGTAAACACACTGGCAGGACATGGGTACTTCTTGTCTCCCCAACTTCTCACCAGAGCCTTCGTAATTTACATCAGAAACTTCACAAGGGAACAAAGCCTTGGGTTGCTGACTTGAAGTTTCTGGATAAATCAACTCCCCAACATCTTGTTCATTGTCTTCACTTGTCTGAGCTGTGGAGGAGACGCCTGGTTTCAGGCTCACACAGGCGATCTCCCCAGAGGTAGGTGGACCGGGGAGCTCAAGGGGCAGAACAGGGTCTCTGTAGAGATGCAGGGAATACCTCCACCTGTTGATGAACAGGCAGCGAGAATAGAACTGGCTCCCCATGTTGCGAGGGGAAATTTTGAGGCTATCAAAATAAAGCCGGAATGGATGGTGACCAAAGGCTATAAGTTTCTCTTTCTTCTCTTTTCCAGGATTGGTTTTTTCTGCTGCAAAAATCATGCTGAGTCCACTGCTTTCCACCACAAGGACCCCTCTCCCGCGTTCTCTGATGTGACCCCATAAGTCAAAGTTTGGTGCCAAACTTAAAGTCCTCATCTGTCGCTTTCTCCTCGTGGACATTAAGCCACTCCTTGGGCCAACAAGTCCAGGCAGGTGGCTTCTGAAAATACTTGTTTGTATTAACACATCCAGATCCTCGGTGGAAGGCACACACTCATCTTCTGGCGGCCTCTCCTCCCTCGACAGTTCTGGGTTGCTTCCTGGGCTCAGGTCTCCCTCAGACGTGGGGCTCCACTTCACCAGGGCCCCTGTACCATTTGGGAGAGCCTGTTCCTGACACCTATCCTTTTTCAGCCTCTGCTCACGAGCCGGAGGTGGGGACTCCTCAGGCCAGCACTGCTCCACAGGGCCCACCGGCAGCCAGTGGTCAGATCCGCTCGTTGAGGAGAAAGCCCAATTCCTGGTTTGGGCAGTGTCCACTTCTTCCTCAATGGAAACTCGAGGGGAGGTCTTAGATCTGCGCTGCTGGCCGAGGAATCGTGTCCGTCTGATCTCTCTCTTCTGCATCGATGGATGTGGAGCTTGAACAAACGGGTTGTGATCAGCAGCGGCCAGGGCACTCCCGTTTCCAGTGCGCTGTCCCCCCTGTGGCCCTGCAGGGTCACCTGTGTGTGAGCAAGAAATGTTTTCAATTCCTGTTTGACAAGCAGCAGAGCTTCTACCTGGAGTGGATGACAAACTTAGAACTGAAGGATCACCACCTTCAGGGGAGGGGTAATCCCTTGACAGGCTGTGCAATTCAACCACAGAAGGCATGCCTGGAAAACGTTCTTCAGAGCCACTCCCGAAACTCCCTGGGTCCTCTCCCGGCCCACCAGCGGAGGCACGCTGAGTGCGGGCACGCTGAAGCTCCTCTCGGCTCGGCTCCACCTCCTTCTCCTCACACTCAGGGGCTTCCTGGCTGCCTTCCTGGCTGCTGGGAGGAGGACAGCTTACGGGCTCACATGTGCTCTTCTCTGTCAGGTCACTATTCCAGGTCTGTGCTTTGCTTCTTATTCTGTTTCCCCTACGTTTGGCATTTCTGAGCCTGTGTCCAATTCTCATAAAATTTCTTTCTCTAAAACATAAAAGAAACAAAGGATTTTATAACATTTGTGCAACATTAGCAATCATCATGCTATGCTTTCCATAAAACTGTTAAAAACTCTAAATTGGGGCTTATGCAAAAATTTAGAGCAAACTGACTTTCCATTCAATAGTAAGTACACGTTACAGTCTCTGACACTGATTGACCCCCACAATGTCACACACACTGTGGTCTCTGACACTGACTGTGATCCCCACAAGGTGACAGCACTCTCCCCATTTCCTCCCAGTATCTCATTTTCCATTCATTTCTCCTCCATAAGGTCTGGGCAAATGCTTCCCTTTTGATCTTGTATCACTGACAGTTCTAACTAGTACATTCCTTCCTGTTCTTACCTGCCAACAAACGAGCAAAATCCAAACACCACCAAAACCCCAAAACAAAAACCCCAAAGCTAAACTCGTTGCTTCTGAATCAGCAGTGCTGGTTCATGGCGACCTTCTCCCGGGTTTCCTAGACTGTAAACTTTTATGGGAGGAGATGACCTGACCTTCCCTGCAGAGCAGCTGTTGGGTATGAACCACCAACCTTTTGGTTAACAGGCTAGTGCATTATGCACTATGCCACTGAGGCTTCTTAATTACTTTATAGGTTTGTCCTTTTGTTTGGCTGAAAGTCAAGCAACAGCAGCATTCTAAAGTGTTCATCTACTTCATCCTATATTTAAAATTGAGGTCTTTTAGTGCTTCAGGAAGTTAAAGACATTTTCACAAGCTTGTTTCATAAATCAATATAAACTTTTTTTTTTTAAATCCCCCTCCATAACCTGGTATATTTATTAGAGAAATGTGTCCCCTAATCCAATCTAGAGCCCTCTGGGGACCTAGTGGTAAGAATTCCAAAGGCACATGGTTCAAATCCAACAGCTGTTCCGTGGGAGAAGGATGGGCAATCTCCTCCCGTGGATTACTGCCTTTGAACACCGGCCAGAGGGTCGGCTGGGCTGGTTCTGCCGCAATGGGGCACAGCAACAACCCAACCTACTCTACATTTTAAGTTACTGGTCCATGCCCTGTAGGTCCCAGCACCCTGCACCTGGAAGAGCAGCTGGTACAGCGTCAGAGGGTAGCATGCTGCGTGAGTGCGGTCTGCTCTCGACATACAGACCTCTGGCACTGAGTTGGCCAATGACAGTCTGTAAACGGGCCCAGGATTTGGGCTAGTTAAGGGTAGGTGGCCTGAAAAACTACCTTCATCAGTAACTTCAAGTGAGAGAACCAGCCCCTTCCCACAGCACAGCCACTCTGTGGCACTTCCGCTCTGCCCACAGCTGCCCAGAGCACGGTCAGACCTCACTCTCTGCCCTGGCCCAGGTCAGCGGGGGCAGCACTTGCCCACAGACCTGCCAGGACCTTTCTCTAGTGTCTGGCAGGTTCAGTGACCCTCTCAGGCGGGGTGACCACCCACGACAGCGTGTGCATCATCTCCGTCCAGCAGCCACAGAGAGCAGGCTGTTCACGAGACAGGATCTGTCCACTGGACACCTGCGCAGCCCTCCAGAAGCAGCTCCTCAGAGCACAGCCCAATCTTACTGTGCACTTGTTAGTTCTCTATAAGGGCCCACGGAATCCACGGAGACTGGGACAAGCATTTGTCTGTCTGTCTGCCATGCTGCGGGCTGCCTGTGTACTTGTTCTCTATAATGGCCCACGGAATCCACGGAGACTGGGACAAGCATTTGTCTGTCTGTCTGCCATGCTGCGGGCTGCCTGTGTACTTGTTCTCTATAATGGCCCACGGAATCCACGGAGACTGGGACAAGCATTTGTCTGTCTGCTGTGCTGTGGGGACCTGGCTGTCATCATGCATCTGGAAGCTCTGCCACTGGTATTTCCCACGCCATGAGGGTCATCAATGACAAACAGCTTTCGTCTGAGAATCCAGGCCAGAAGGAACCAGGCAGGAGATGGACTTAGAACACTGGCCCGTATCAACCTTTGCGGCAGCAGCTAAAGAGCTGCAGATGGGAGACCTGTCTACACAAAGGCCAACCCAGTGCCACGTGGAGCGGAGCTTCCAGGGCCCTTCTTTGCTGATGCCCTGAAATGAGAAGAGCAGCTGCAAACCTCCAGGAGTGACTCCACTGGGCACCAAGTAGCTGGGGTCTAAGGAAACAGAAACCCGTCAGAGATAAAACGAATACAGAAAGATCCAGAGCTTGGGGAAAAATGAGCAGAAACGGACCGCTGTTTGCTATGCTGACAGAGATACTACAAGACCTACTGTGACAGGCGTGACAAACTGAAGAGTGGCACCCCATTCATTGTTACAAAGAACGTTTCGAGATCTATCCTGAAGGATGACACTGTAGAGGGGAGATAAGGGCCATATCCTACAAGAAAGACAGTTTAATCACCATCACTCCAACTGACCTATTAACCACCAGTACCAAATCACAACTCAAGGTCTGTACCAACGTCTGAATTTAAACCAATCAAACAAGTAATCAAGGTGCACTGATGGTTCCCGATTACGTGCTGGTGGTTAGAATTCAACGTGTGGAAACAAGGAGGATCAGTAACCGGTAACGGGGCCGAGGAGCTGGCGCCGACTGGACTGTGTCCACAGAAATGAGGCGACTTGGCTAGCTCAATATTCTAAGTACAATGTCATTACATCATGCGCTATAATTCACTAATAAGACAGGAAGAGACAGAGTGATGTGACCACCGCAACGTAACCTGCCGTGATCAGCCAAGCCGCTGGCAGACAAGTGTGAGGCGTGCCGGAGGGCTCTCAGCTGCATCGTGTGCGTGTGAGAGCTGTCCGGTGAGTAAAGAAGAAAGGCGGCTGATGAAGTCCAGTTCACTGGATGGGGACGAAGAGTACAGAGCACACCATGGGCCAGCAGAACAACCACCTGTCTGTCTCGGAGGACGTGAGAGGTGAGGAGAGCAGACTGTGCAGAGATACCGTTAGGATGGGTCAGCCACTGGAAACAGACCTCAGACTGGGAAAGGCTGAGGGTCAGCCAGAAAGAGGAAGACAGACTGACACTGCCTGCAACAGCAGCCCTGAGTGTGGCCAAGACGGTGAGGACGGTGCAGGACAGGCAGGGGGCTCATCTGTTCTCCACAGGGTCATTCTTGAATCATAGCCAACTTGGTGGCATCTAATGGCATACAAGAACTTTTGAACGCACATCTATTCATGTAGCAACTTCAACAGACACAAACATTGTGGCAGGTTTTTAAAATGAAACTTTATGGGGCATTGGAAATGATTCATTTTATACGGCTAAGAAATGCTACTGAGGAAAAAAAAAACCAGTCAGCTACAAACTCCTTGATTCCCTTTTCAAGATGATCAAAACAAAGAAAACCAGGGGAGCTCTGGTGGCCTAGTGGCAAGGAGCTGCAACTACAATCCCAGAGGCACACGGTTCGAATCCACCAGATGCTCTGCCGGGAAAAGGAGGGACAATCTCCTCCTGTACCAGTCAGATCTGATTTGACGGTACACTCACACAAAAATTAAAAAAAAAAACAAACAAAAAACAAAGAAAACCAAAAGACCACACAGTTCTGGAGTAAACTGAGGTGTAGGAAGGGGTTAACAAATAGAAAACTCACCACAGTCACCAGGCTGGGCGGGCTGTGGCCAGCAGGGGCTGCCACGACAGGACACAGACTCACATTCTGAGACACGGAGAACACTCAGTTTCTCTCAGATAGTGATGATAATATCTTATTAACTTTGTATCAGTAACATAGTCACCCATTTAGACTCTTAAGTCTTTACCAAAACAGAACAGGGTTCGGGCTGGCTTGTATGCTGTATTTCACAATGACATCTTTTCCAGAGATAGAGGTGCTTTCATTCGGAATTCATATGGATTAAGAGTAGCAACCCCAAGATAAAGACAGTCTTTCCCCTCTGCCGTACGTGTTGCTTTGAGTCAGAACCAGCTTGCTGGCAATAGGTATGTAAGGGAGAATATTCTAGAAACTAAGGAAAGAGATGATTTCAAGAGAAACCAAAGATGATAGTGAAAAATCAGTTTCACAAACATCTCCTGACAGCCGACTGAGCCCCTGCCACGGCTGGGTAAGGCGGCCACCAGCCGAACACTACCCTATCTTCTCTTGGGGAGAATCTCCATCCTAACTTGAATGACAAATCTGTCACTGCGCATATGTTTTCTCAAACATTTAAGTCACAGAGAATAGGTAAGAACAAATGTTAGAATATGACAGAATCAGCATCTAAAAAAATAAAAGATGTGTAAATTCTCCCAAAACTGATGTTGGAGAAGGATAACACTAACCACCACTTACTAAAAGTGTTTTAAGCAAAATCAACACAACAAGCCGACACCTAAAATATTATAATAAAATACCTAAATAAAATCAAAGAATAAATGTAACCAAAGAAGTCAAAGACTTGTATCCTGAAAAGTGGAACACTGAGAGAACCAAGGCTGTGTGAATTGGAAGGCCGTACGTGACCTTGCAGACAGCACTCTCTTAGAGACCTTATGTGCCAGCTGTCCTCGGACCTGCAGGTTTGCTAAGGGTTGACTGGATGGACACAAACACAGGAGTCAAGACCTCATCTCCTCTCCCACAGACACAGAAGAGACCTGGCGGAGCTGTGTCCGACTCGGAGCCCTGCCTAGGAAGTAGATGTGACGGGGACAAATGAAATGGGCTTTCGCTTTTGCTTGACTTCCTCCTGTCGAGGGCCTCTCCAAAGTTCTAAAGAGCAAAGATGTCAATTTAAAGACTAAGATGTGCCTGATCCAAACCTTGGCATTTCAATTGCTTTCTATGCACCTGAAAAGTTGGACAATGAACAGAGCACACTGAAGAACTGCTGACGCTGAACTGTGGTGCTGGCAAAGAGTACAGAGTATCTCACGGACTGACAAAAATCCAAACAAATCTGCCTTTAAGGCAGAGTAAGCAGAGTGTCCTTAGAGGCAAAGCTAGTGACACTTGATCTCACTCACTTTGGGCGTATTTTCTGAAGAAACCCGACCTTGGAGATGTGAGGCTGGGAACACCCCATGAGATGGACTGAGGCAGTAACTCCCACCAAGGCCTGGAGCAGGGCCGAGTTCATGGGAGGCGGGGCTCGGCACGCTGGGCTGCACTAACCACCCCACCTGCCACCTCCTGGTTTCTTCCCTTCCAGGCACTACTACTACATCTGTGATGAGAAGCAGGTTGAGAGGGTCCAAACACGCTGCAGGAAACAGTGTCACGTGCACAGTGGACACTCAGTGTGCTGGCCCTCGCTACGGCCACCTTCTGTCACCTCTCCTGTGACTCAGCACATGCTTGCGTCAGAGGTGGCTTTGAGACATCTGTCACACACGTAGCTACAGCTTTTCACTCTGGAATTATGGTGCACCCAAGCTTAAGCCCCCAGCACATACCCCGAAGAATCCTGGGTGACTACCCGCCACTCCATCGGGAGCAGTGTCCTCTTATAAAGATCTGGGGTCTCCAAGCCCTAGTGAAGGCTGCTGCGAGTGGGAATCCACTGACGGCAAGAGGAGGTGGTTTTCTTTTCAGGCTGGTGGTGGTGAAATGCTTGGTCTCTTTCTGAAAGTTTGGTCATTCAAACCCACAAAATTGCTCAGACACACAAAGGCTTGTCCATCTGCTGCTTATAAAGACCACGGCCTAGAAAACCCGACGTGGCTGGTGTCTGTACCACAGGAGTGCCCGTCAGTGGAAGGTGCCCTACCATCTGCCCCTGCAGACTGCACGCTGCTCGTGAAGCTGGGGTCTGGAAAGGACCACCTTCGGCAATGTGCTGCCCATGACTTGGGGCTTCACCCCAATCTTATGTGGGTTTGTTTCTTTTTAAAAACTATTTCTGGCGGGCTCTGGTGGCCTAGTGGCAAGAAACTGCACTACAATCCCAGAGGTGTGAGGTTCGAATACACCAGATGCTTTGCTGAAGAAGGAGGGACAATCTCCTGTACTAGTCAGATCCGATTTGATGGTACACATACAAAAAAAACCCCAAAACAACAACAAAAAAACCCACAACTATTTCTTATGATTTGTGTAATATTTAAAACATTAGTCAATGCAACTATGCAGAAATAAGTATGCCAAAATTCTGCGGAGGAAAACATATTAAAGAGACGGATTATCTGAAATTTCAGATGCTCTGACCACTTCATTATCATGCTTTGGCAGTCAAATGACTTCCACTTCAGTCTCAGTAAGTCTCCTAAAGGCAGCTTCACGCAGATCCCACCTTCTGTCATCTGTCCTTCAAAGCCTTCCTTTAGGGTTAAGATGGCTGTAGGGATGGCATCTTCAAGTTTAAGATCTTCACCTCATCTTTTCTCCAGGAAAGTTTTCTCATTCACATAGTTCTTTCCCACCGCTGTGGCTTTCGAGGCAAAAGAAACTCCAGATGGATCTGACTGCGATAAGTAAGGTCATTCCTTCATCCCAACCATAAATGAACAGGGAAACGCCAAATGGACATGACCGACTGGGTGTGTTCCTGCATCACAGAAGCTACCCTCCGAGCCAGCAGTGCTGCGGGAACGGGCTCCAGGTAAACAACGGCACATGGCCAAGCTGGTCGTGAGCTCTGTGACCTGGCCGTACCACTGTCCACCAATCCTATATGCTTGGTGCTTCCTTCCACTCTGTGTACACTCCCCTCATCATACAGAATGGATTTGTCTTTTTTCCCGCTGCCAACACCACACCATTTACAGCTTTAATTCTCACTGAAAGGGCTCCTTCAGCTACAGGAGTCAAAGCACATTTGATATGGACAAGTTGACCAGACGGGCTGAACACTGCAGTGGTACGCACGTTCTGCCATCTACTCAGAGCAGCACCTCAAATTAACTTCTAGTGGGTCTGGGGGCACACCTCTTCAGGCATCAGCTTTCCAGGGCTGTCCCACCACTGCACCCCAAGGAGGCTCACCCACAAACACAGAACAGTGCTAGCTCACAGGTCTGGACTGGCAAGTCAGGACCAAACAGTCCTGAGAACAAATACCTACTACAAAGAAACAGAATTACAGCAGGTCCATCCTGCAGTAGAGGAAGTCTCAGAGAGGTTTGAGGTTGGAAGTACCCAACTTAATGAACACTCTGTAACTTTAAAAATGACAACTGTATACAGCCATGTTTATTACTGTGTTGTTTACAACAGCAAAGAGATGGAAGCAACCCAAGTGCCCATCAACAAATGAATGGATAGAGAAGCTGTGGTATATTCACACAATGGAATACTACACAGCACTGAAAAACATGGTACTCATAAAATAGTATACAAAATGGGTGACCCTAGAGGACATTATGCTGAGTGAAATATCTCAGTCACAAAAGGACAAATTCTGCATAATGCCACTATTATAAAACAGGACTGAAATGGGGGTTGGGGAAAACTAAGAAAAGAGAGGATAAGTAACGAACACTGCATTGAAATAAATGAGGGAAAGAACTGTCTGGAAGAAATATATGATTAGGTATTATTTGCATGACAACAGTCCAAAAGAAGAGGTGCATAGCAAAGTGGACTGGGGCGGAATTGTGCAACAATGAAAGAATCTTTTTAAAGAGAAAAGCGAAGTGGGGGGTAGGGAGGAAAATGTGCAACAATGAATAAATGGAAATCATAAGTTTTCTGTCAACTTTCATTAAAATATCAATAAAAAAAAATTTAAAAAAAGACAACTTTAGAAAAGCCAGGAATGTACCCTTTAGAAGCATTATCGCCCGGTTTCCTAACTATTTCTTAAACACCAGCCATCACTGCATTTGCCTATAGCTCCCACAGCCATTACTCAAACCCCACCCAGCGGGATCTTTACTCAAGTTTCTTTTGTTTCGCTGCAGAAACTCCTGGACACTTTGGATCCAAATCCTCTGGAACTCAGTTGAAATGTCCCCATTTCCAAATTGCCCTGATTGTCATTAAATGTCTTTTCATCTCATCCAGCTTCTGCCATTTTTCTCTTTGACAGTTTCAAGAGAGAAGTAGACTCTGTGTTGGGTCCATGCAGGCTTCCACCTCCCTCCAGCACAGCCCACCACATCCTCCGGCTGTCCTCCTGGGAGTGCAGAGCGGTGACTTGACAGTGTCAGAGGGAAGGCCTGTGGGACAGCGTGCACTGTGTCAGGATGAACGGTCAGTTCAGTATGGATTCAGCTCAGAGGCAGAGTGGACAGCAGAGTGACGGTGAAGACTTAACTCTGACGGTACAGGGGAAGTTCAGTGCCAAGCTGCTGACGGAAAGACCCGTGGCTGGGACCCACCGGCCGTTCAATGGGAGAAAGGTGGTGTCTGCTACCAGAGTCACCTGCGCCACAGTTGATGCTGACTGACGGTGAGCACACTGGACAGAACGGCCTGAGTGCCCAGGGGATTTCTCTCCCTGTGCACCGTAGGGGCTCTGGTGGTACAGTGGTTAAGTTCTCGGCTTCTAATGGTAACATCAGCAATTCAGGCCCACCCGCCAATCTGCCAGCCCCGTGCTCCAGGGTCACTACAGCTCACAACACTCGACAGTGGTTTGGTTTGGATCGGCTGAACAAACACCTTTCTCAGAGTATCTCAAGGCTCAGAATACTGGGTTCTGCTTTGTCCAATGAGCCCTCTCCACCCTCCAAGCCCCCCAGTCACAGCAAAGCCTCTCGATAAGCAAATGAGGAAAAGTTGGCTAATTTTCAGCATGCTTTATGACGGTTTCAACATAGAAATAAAGGCCATCCACTTTCACTAATGACCTCAGGCCGCCACCTGATAACTGCCAAGGATTCGGAATTCACTGCCCATGGATGACTGGCACACGATGCACTCATAAATTCACCAGCACACTGACGGGAAGGTGCTGGGCACAGAGAAGGGGCCGAAGAGCTCATGCCCTCGCCCTCCCCTGGCTGTTTTCCTGAGATGCAGACGAGCTCATCTCTCGGGCCTCAGTTCCTCCAGTGTAAAATGTAACATGCGAACAGAAAGACCTGCAAATCTCTAACACCTTCTTTTCCTCCAAGCACATTAAATATTTTATGACAAAGAAACCAGTGCGAGGTTTAGCATTTCATCACAAAGCAAAGACTCCACTATGAAGCCAGTTCATGCACACTCTCATCACTGCTCTGAGCGGACAAGAAGGCATGCACCAAGGTCACGGTCAAGCACAGTGGATCGTGGATCGGCCAGTGGAGACATGAGAGCACAGGCCCTCCCCTCCCCTCCCCTTCTGGCCACAGCATTCCAGTCACTGCCATCTTTGCCGCTGCTTCATATACAAAAGTTTTTTGCTCATGTTGCCCCCATAGCATTAGTCATTTGCTCTCTAATGAAATCAAACACACCCTGCCAAATTCATAGCTTCTGGAAGTCTTCACAACGCTCTCTTCTCAGACCCATTATTAATGAGAATTATTGTATTATGAAGAATAAAAATGATTCTTAAGAACCAATGGCTCTTTTTCACCTGTTCCCTAAAAAGACATGCCTGAGGGCTGGCTTCAAGTTTCGACGTGGACTGCACAGATATTCCACAGACAAAACCTCCAAAGAGCTAAGATTGTCCTCGGCCGACTCCAGGGGCATCACTGTCTGACACACTAGCTTTAATCTGACCTGACACCTTCAAACACAAGGACAGGCGTGGAGTCTGTAAATGACCCATGCTTCGTGCTGCTCTATGTCCAGTTCACATAGCTGTGAGAACTGGATGGCAACCGTGAACCAGTGGCCTGGACTGATGCACCCCGTGCCAGCCTGTGCCTCTCAGCTCTGGGCCTGAGGGTACCACCACCAGGTCTCCCAGCAGAGAAGTAACAGCATCAAACGTGTCTCTCTTGATCGTCTCACACCAAGTCCAAGCCACAGGAGCTTATCAATAACGAATGCAGCAAAGTCTCAGCGCCACACGTGTATCTAATGAAAAAGCGACATGCTTTTCCTCCGACATTCTCTCATTACTTGAGGTCTATGCACTCTGCCTACTGTCTGTAAAGTCATGTCTTCTACTTCAGTGTGAAAGCAGAAACAATCTAAAAAGTGAGACAAGACATTGGTCTCAATGTTATTACAAAGGACCCATTTTCTCTGCCTCTCCCACTGCTCCAATGCATGCCCTCCACCTGATGTCTGCTCGATCACATGACAATTCTGTCACCTCCCTGAGCAGGTTATAAACACCGAATGCTGGTGTCCCCACAGCCGGCTGTTCACACCTGGACTGAATCATCGGTGAACAGCAGCCAGGATCGCAGGTGGGCAGTGCTCATACACCAGCGACGACACACTGAGCAGACACCAGGGGAAGTGTCCCCAGAGAGAACAGGAGGAGAGAAAAATGGGCAACACTAAAACAACACCAGCTTATTAAAAAAGAATTGGATTTGGCTGGGCGGGCCGAAACACTGCCCTGGGACTGAATCCCCCAAATTTGGCCAATCAGATCATCTCATAGAAACTGTCGTATGATACACCTGAAGTAAAACTCCAGTGTTGGTGACACACAGGGACTCGGAGCGTCACAGCCAGTACTCAGTCTCTCACAGGTTAGTGCAACACTCTTCACTCTCCGTGCTAATGGGCAACGTGAACAGCTGAGCCAGGAAATGGCCAGTAATCCCATCACTCCTTCCGACCCTACTGCATTTCTAGTGCATATAAACACCACTGCTGGAGCACTTCTTTCTTTTTGTTCAGCCTGCATCAGGCAACTGAGCTGTAAAAGATCTTTTCAAAATCCTATCACATGAAGGTCACTTTGAAGCCTAGAGCGTATAAGGCCTGAGCCATTATGTTTACTACCTTCTCTTTTGCAAGTAAAAGCGAGGCAATGATTAGGAAAAAATCAAAGAATGACTGATGGCTTTTAACTACGGCAGATGATCAATCCAGAGAAGTCCACGGGCTGCCAGTTGTTGTCGCAGTTATGTGCCACTGAGTCGCTTGTGACTCACAGCAACTCTATGTACAGCAGCTCTGAACCCTCCTCTATCCTGCGCCAATCTCACTGTCTCTGACACACCTACTCCCATTACCCTAGTCACCTAGTCAATCCACTGCATCCAGGATTTTCCTCTCTTGCACTGTCCCACCACCCTTCCAAGTATGATGTCCCTCTCCAAGAACTGATTGCTCCTTGCAACATGCCAAAAAGTATGTCAGATGAAGCATCAAAATCCTTGCCTCCAAGGAGAAGCCTGGTTTAACCCTCTCTAGGGTGAACCTGTTTGTTCTCCTATCAGTCCACTGTATATTCAATACTCTTCTCCTGCACCACAGCTCAATTCTCCTACCATCCCTAGATACTGCTCAGTTTTCAGATGCATAGCAAGTAACTGTGAAGACCATAGCCTGGATCAGGTGCACCTTAGTCTCCAGACTGACATCACTGGTCTTCAATACCCTGGTGAGGTCCCCAAGAGCAGACTTTCCCAGTGCAATTTGTCTTTTAATCTCCTAGCTGCTGGTACCAAGAGTGTTGATTTTGAAGCCAAGCAAACTGAAGCTGTTAACAATCTCAATCTCTTTACCATCTATCATGATGCTGCCAATCAGCCCAGTGGTGAGAATCTTTGTTTTCTTGATGCTGCGCTACAATCCATATTAAAGGCTGCAGTCCTTGACCTTCTGCAGCAAGAACTTCAGGTCCTCCTCAGTTTCAGCAAGCAGGGCTGTGTTATCTGCCTAACACAAGTTGTTGATAGGTTTTCCTCGATGCCACCTTCCTCCTCATAGAACAAATCTGTCCTGCAGGAGTAATGTCAGAATGAACCTTAGGTCTTACTTACTTCACTCATGCTGTCAGGCAGGACCAATCACAGAAGGACATCATGCTTGCAGAAGGTGAAGGTCACTGGAAAAGAGGCAGGTCTTCGATGAGACGGACTGACAGAGCACTGAGTAACAGGTTGACCAGAGCAGGAGTTAGGAGGATGCCACAGAGCCTGGTGGTGCCCTCTCCTCTTGTGGAGAGGTCTGTGAGCAAAACCGACTCTACGGTACCTAACGAGTCACTGCGGTTGAGGGTCAGTGAAAGACGGGCAGGCTGACCCAAGGGGCTCCCGCAGAGCGCCGACTGTCAGACCACAAAGCGCTTCACTCCCTTGTCCCTGGCGTCACTTACAGGTCGGCACCAGCCCGAGGACATCTAAAAACAGTAACTGCCTATCAAAAACAGAAGTAAAAAACAAAGACAAACCAGTATCACACAATTTCAAGGCTAAAACAAGCGCTATTACAGCTGAAACTCTAAAATATTCATCCCATTGGTTCATCCATATTTACACCTTAAGAAGGAAGGCTTCACAGACGTCTATAAAAAAACAGAGCCTGCTGAAATGGAATTGCTCAAATTACAGTGCGAAATGCAACTTGTGTTCAAATTACACAATTTCAAATTTTGTGCTCTACTAAACTGGATGTTTCTCTGTCACCAACACATCCCAACAGCCCGAGACACCTCACAGGTCCAGTCAGAGATGAGCGAGGCTCATGGAGCAGGGAACACCTCCGTGCCTGCAGCAAACCCTGCTTCTCAGTGAGCTTCGTAGGGTCTACCCTCAGAAAGCTCTCCATACTTTTACACTAGTCTGCCTTAAACCTTTCGTGGAACAAATAAAAACTTAAATACATTAAAAATAGTTTATCAAAACTAAAAAGCAAAGAGGAAAAAAAAACCAGAAAAAATCTGAAACAATATCCACGAACTGTGGTACAATACAGAAGCGGTAAGCTGCACACACGTCAAGAGTGGCCCACCAGGAGATGTGCGTGTGAAATCAAGTCCACTGCTGCAGCACCTCCATTCCTACAGACCCCAGCACGGAGCAGAGGCGGCCCCCGCTCCAGCACGGTCCATGGCCTTGTCCTATGCACGCACGTTCATTTCTATTCTCCACTAAGCACACACACAAAAATGAAAATGACCCACGGTGCTTACACAAACTGCTCATTTCCCACCTTGCTTAGAATGCGTGAAGTAAAACACACCAACCACAAGCCATGACAATCTCAAAATGGTGACCTCCCTGTTTTGGAAGCACTTAAGATTAAAAAAGAAAACAGCATTTGGTTGTTGTTACGTGCCGTCGAGTTGCTTGCGACCCTATGTACAACAGCCGTAAACTCTGCTCTGTCCTGTGCCAATCGCACTGTCTCTGACACTCCCATCCCGATTATCCCAGTCACTGAATCAATCCACCTCATAGAGGGCCTTCCCCTCCTGCGCCGTCCCTCCACCCTCCCAAGCATGATGTCCTTCTCCAAGGACCTCTCCCTCCTTACAGCATGTCCAAAGTATGTCAGACGAAGCCTCAGAATCCTTGCTCCAAGAAGCAGCCCGGTTTAACCCTCTCCAGGATGAATCTAAATTATTATCTCTGGTTATTTAATATTACAAAAGTACTAGGAAATGAAGCTCAATTTGACATATCTAGAAATTTCCTTCAGAATGATGATTTTTAATATGATCATATCTTTTCATAATTTCTTTCCTAAAGATCTTCTATTTAGTCGAAAAAAATTTGGAGGATTAACAGTATGCTATTCAAAGCTCTGGATTTTCTCTGGAAAGGTGGAGAGGCACCAAAAGATAGGAAGGCCCTCAACCAGGTGGATTGACACAGTGACTGCAGCAATGGGCTCAGGTGTGTCAGAGATTGTGAGGACAGCACAGGACAGGGCTCAGATCTGTGGTTCGCAGGGTCGCTGGGAGTCCTACTTGACTTGACGGCTCCCTTAACAACTCCTAAATGAAATTTAAGGAGTAATACAGACACGAGAAATGGATAGAGAATACCTATCCAACAGTTGTTTCACCTGCCCCAGAGAAAAATCCTTGGTAGTATGGCCAAAATGTGAAAATTCATATAAGAGGGTATGAAAACCCAAGCTCAAGTATCAAGAAATGTTTCTCAGAGATAAAAAGACGAGAGTCACACCTGAATGAGCTCTGTGGATGGTTAAGCATAAACACCTTTTACGTGCGGGAATTAGCACATTATAACTAGGTTCCATTTCAGTAAGAGGATCGAATCAAGATCAGCACACACTATAAATAACAGTAAAATAAATAACGTAGTGGTCATTCAATGAAGCAGCACTGAGGATAACAAACCATGCAACACACACATCTAACTTCCAGCAACTGAAGTGACAGCTTGTTGAGAATGTGGTCTGTCTGGTTTGAACCCTAAAGTATACAGGAAGACACGCCAGTGTTTACGTTTTCAAACAATACCTGGGAAAAAACAAAACAAAAAAACAATACCTGGAGAAACTGTGTTAAGACTCAAGATGGCTGGCTAAGGAGAAACAGAGTTTAATGGCTATGAAGTGTCATCAACTGTAAGTACAGAGGGATTAGAATGAGGGTTTTTATGTGTTTTTTAAAAGCCTTCCTTGCTGAAACTGAGGAGGACCTGAAGTGCTTGCTGCAGAAGGTCAAGGACTGCAGTCTTCAATATGGATTGAAGCGCAACATCAAGAAAACAAAGATTCTCACCACTGGGCCAACTGGCAGCACCATGACAGATGGAGAAGAGACTGAGATTACTAAGAGTTACCAGTTTGCTCGGTTCCACAATCAGCACTCTTGGTGTCAGCAATCAGGAAACCAAGAGATGAATTGCCTTGGGAAAATCTGTTGTCAGGGACCTCTCCAGAGTACTGAAAAACAACAATATCAGTCTAGAGATTAAGATGTGCCTAATCCAGGCCATGGTCTTCACAAATATTTGCTATGCATCAGAGCGCTGAATAATGACTAAGGATCACAGAGGAAGAATCGATACCTTTGAGTTGCGGTGCAGGAGAAGTCTTAAACATACCATGGACCGCCAAGAAAACAAATAGGTCTGTTTTGGAGAGAGTGAAAGCAAGTTTCTCCTTGGACATGAGGATTCTGAAGCTCCGTCTCACACACTGTGGGCACGTGGCCAGGAGAGACTGGTTCTTAGAGAAGGACGTTACGTTGTAAGGGAGGTGGAACAGTGCAGGAGAAGAAGACCCCAGAGGAGATGGACTGACATGGTCACTGGGACAATGGGGGTTGATGTGTCAGAATTAGTGAGACTGGCTCAGGGCAGGGCAGGCTGCTGAAGCTGTACATAGGGCGCTATGGGTCGCAGGTGACTCAATGGCACATAACAACAGTAAGCTGCTAACTCCTAAAAGAGTATACATCGCAGAAAACATTAAAGAAATACTTTTCTATAAAATACGTAGAGAAGAAGGAATACTGGGAGAGAAGGTTTAAAGGCAGTGATGGAATTTTCTGTCGTCATGCTGCAAAGAGAAATGCTTACTTGACCAGGTCAAGCAAAATCTGTGAAGCATAAGGTGCATTCCAAAACCCTGGAAGTAAATTCCAGCTCCAGTTTTTTGATTTTATTTTCTTTTATGAGAAGGAAATTGGCTCTATAGAAAACTTAAAAACCCAGGAAGAGAACAGCTTACAGGTTACATCCAATCAGTGCTAAGTAAGCAGCTTTCCAAATTGTTCTTCTGTTCCAAACACGACACTCCATGGAATTTGGGAGAAGTGACAGCTGTCAGAAGGGCACCAGGCCCCTCTTCTAAGCACACAGTGGATTTTCTCTTTATCCCTTCTGGAACTGGAGGAGGGCGGAGGCATGGCAGTGATGTTCAAGGAGACTGACTTAGAAATGCAAAGACCACTGAGTCAAGTAAACCCAGCTCCCAGGCCCGCAGGCAGAGCAGGCCCAGTCCCAGAGTTCCCACAGCTGTCACCTCTACAGAAGCAAATGCACCAGCTTTCTTCCCAGGGGCCACGGCTGGGCTGGACCTACAGACCATGTGGTTAACAGCTGACTTCTTCAGCCACGGCACCACCAAAGCACCTCCAATATTTATGACACAAATATGTACACAGAATCTCATTGGAACAAAATAGGTGCAAGTAAATTATATCTTAATAGGTTTCGTCAGACTAAAATGCTGAAAATTTATTCTACCCGTATAATGAACAAAGAAATCAACAGGACCTATAACAAGTGGAATTTTCTGCACATATCAGGTAGTCAGTAAGAAATACCAAAGCTTTATAAGAAGTTAGATTTGAGTAAGAACTAGGGAAAACTGTTCACTGTACCTACAAAATCAGGGAAAGTGGCTCAAAACTCCATTCGAGAGAAGAATTCTTCCTACTCACCAGGCTCAGCAGCTGATAATCACCAAAGGTGTTCCCACAAAGAATTATTAAAACGTTTAAAACCACATTCAGATTATTTTTATTTACAGTTTAAAATTGTAAACAACTTGCTGGGACATCCTCGGTGAGGCGGGTGAGCCGTTTTATTTGAAGCTAGTTAAGGGCTGGGGCAGCCTCACTAATTCTGGTTTAAAGCCAAGCAGCCAATGGACTGGCTGGCTGACAATGGAGCTGCTAGTAAACTGGTGCAGTCGCCTGGCGGGGTGCGTCTAGGGGTCCCCCCACCTCGGTCTCCACTCTGGAGGCGGAAGTCTCTGAGCGCCTTTGTGGGCTGGCTCCACTGAGTTCATGACAATCGCGATGGACATCTGGAACTCATAGCGCTCCAACATCTGAGCGATCTTCTTCCGAGACACGCCATGCTTGTTCCTCCTGTGAGACAGAAAAGGTGTTTCTATCTTCCTTCCCGGCGCGTGGGCCGACACTCCTCCACTCCCAAGGCACAGGGCACCGCTCTAAGGTCTCAGCAAGGCAGCGCCAGGACATGGATTTCAGGGGCTCATCCTGGCTCTCTCCAAGATTTGCAACCCATTTTCCAAAGTGTGAGGACACCATAAACCATGGGACAGTGTTAATGAAGTATGGACCCTTTCTACAGAGGAACTTAACAGAACCCCAGAGTACACGCCCAGTGCCGAGCCCTTTCATGAACAACATCCAAGGTTATGAGACACTGTCTTGAGAATTACAGATGGACTTCCATGACACAAGAATCAATATAGACTACAGCTTTTTAAAAGTAACTCTAGGAAGCTCTGATAGTGTTTAAGTATGTATTATTATCTATAAATTATTAGTAGAGACATAACATGGACACAGCTCACAGACAGTTTTGAAGAAACACTCAAAAGAGTCAAAGAAACAGGACACACAGTTAAAAAGTTTGAAAGTTAGTTTGGAAAAATAGCAGCCTTAATTAATGACGTTAAGGCAAAAGCAGAGCTAGTAAAACTTCAGCGCAAGGAAGTGACACAGCCTGCTGGCGTGTGTCACCAAGTCAATCCCGACGCCGCGCCAGGTGCAGCTGCCCCTGCGGGTCTCTGGAGTTGTGGTCCTGACAGGCGTGATGTGCTGAGTCCCCAGGGCCCGCCATCTGGCTAGCAGCCAGCAGGCTCTACGATGCCAGCAGCATCCTGGGGGCAGGGTCACTGGAGGACTGTGGTGACCTTCGAGGAAGAAAGGCAGCAGTGGGCAGGAAGAGCCAGGAGGGGCGTCTGGCACACAGCCGGCTGACGGGCAGTGGTGAAGGCGAGAGGAGGGTTGAGTCGGCAAAAATTCACTGGACTGATCCTTCTATGGAAAGCACAGTCCACCGGGCTGACCCTTCTCCATCAAGCACAGGCCACGGGGCTGATCCTTCTACGCTGAGCACAGTTCTCTGTGTGTGCTTACTATATGTAACAAAAGGGGCTCAGGATGGATTCCTGACTCACAGAAAATGGTTTCAAATTTCTTCTCCATCATAGTTTCTTGCAACTTATATTTAATGATAATAATGATTTATCTTGGAGAGGATTAAACCAAGCTGCTCCTTGGAGGCAAGGATTCTGGGGCTTCGTCTGACATACTTTGGACACGTTGCCAGGAGGGACGGGTCCTTGGAGAGGGACATCATGCTTGGGAGGTGGAGGGACAGCGCAGGAGGGGAAGACCCTCTATGAAATGGATTGATTCGGTGACTGCGGTAATCGGGATGGGTGTGTCAGAGGCAGTGCGGTTGGCGCAGGATAGAGCAGGGTTTACGGCTGTTGTGCATAGGGTCACTATGAGTCGCAAACGACTCGACGGCACATAACAAACAACAATTCAGGGAACGGGTTACAAAATAAAAGTTTATTTCTTTTTCAAAACTGTGGCTACCTAGGGAGCTCTGGTGCCTAATAAGGAGTTGTCCTGCCAATCAGAGGCAGGAGGTTCAAATCCACCAATTGTTCCAAGGGAGCAGGCAGCCTGCAGTGCAGGCAGCCTCTGAAAACTAAGGTTGTAAACTGCCAGATTATGGTTCCATGAATCCACAAAAGGCCAAAAAAGACGCTCACCCAAGCTCAGCTCTGTGACAGGCAACAGTCAAGCCGGCTGTCGATGGAGAGTCAACGACATTTCGAATGCCTGTTGTTGCTGTGTGCCATCGAGTCAGAACCAATGCATAGCTGACCCTCCAGCAAGTTTTCAGAGGCAGTACTCGCATGGGAAGAGATTGCCCATCCTTCTTCTGGGGAGTAGCAGGTGAATCTGGGATGCCTCAGGTCTGAAATCTAGAGAGTTGGGGGGAGTGGCCTGGCAAGGGATTCTGGGGGCCGAGTCTGTGCTGTCTGAAGCTTCAGTGCTCCACTGATCGCTGCTCAACTTCCAGAGCAGGTGATGATGACACGCTGCCCCAGACACTGCCGGCTGCTGGCAATCAGTGCACGTGCTCTCAGCGTTACAGAACCCCTAACCCCAATGCCAGAGCACACAGATCTCAGGATAATGGACCTGCAAGACCAAAGATCGGAAAGGGGTGCACGATGAGGAGGCCAGGGGGCACCAGGAAAATGGGTGACAGACCCCAGGAGGAAGGGCAGAGGCGAGACAGTGCAGAGCCGCCAGCCAGCCAGGCCCACCAGGTGAACACCACACCAGAGAAGAACTCACTCTAGCATAACTGACACCCAGGGTGAAATGGCAGCATCTGCTGAAGGAAGAGGGAGGAAGTGCAGGACAGAAGATCCATGGAAATGAGAATCACACGGTGGGAGCCGGGAGAGTGCACTTACATTGTGAGCAGTCTATTAAATATTCTAGAACAAAATGTGTGTGAACGATTAAAATGGAAAACTAATGTGCTTTGCAAGTTACACTCAAGTCACACACACGAGTGCACACATACACGTAATGGTCTCAATTCACAAACAGCAAAGACAAGAAAAAGCTGGTTAAGTAGCAACAACAAACTGACCATGTAGAAGAGAAATGAGAACAAGACGTAAGAAATCAATCAATCAGGTGTCTTACTTTTCTAATTCTTCAGGATCAAACTTCCACCAGGTTTCAGGCTCGTGGAACTCGACTCTGTATCCTCTTCCTATGGCCTACACAGAGGGATGGGGCGAGGGGGACACACAGGCCAGAGAAAGCTTCTTACACTCAGAGAGAACGCACACGGCACGCACTGCATTACACAGCGGTTCTCAATCTGCTCAGCTAGCAACAGGTCTATTTTAAACTAATATATTCTGTAAAAAAATTAACTGAACAGGTTCCAATTAACATCTTCAAGTTCAAGCATAATAACAAAATAAACATTAATAAGCACTACTGTCAATTAAGGGGGGGGAAAGGCAGCAGCCCAACCAACATCTTCAGGAACAAAGACAGGTGTTCTACACAGATAACACAGAGCCATCTCATTCTAGAGCACAAGAAAGCAGTGAGCAAACACATCCCCAGAGCTTCGCTTTACCATCTCCACGTACGGCTTCATCTCCCAGGCCTGAGTGTTAGTGTTGTCAATGATGACCGGAGACCTTCCTTGAGCAATAGCTTGCTTTGCTGCAATAAAAAGAAATTTAGAAAACTAACCAAACAACAATGAGGTCAGCCCTGAGATCAGAAGAACTCCACGGGATGCCTAACTTAGAGAAGACAGCACTTTGTACCAAGTAAACCTGAACAGAAGAGGGCGCTCTGGTGGCTCGGAGGCAAGGAGCTGCTCTGTCAAGCCAAAGGCAAGCGCGTTGAATCCCCTCAGTACTCCACAGGTGATATATAAACAAGCTCTGGAAACCCACTGAAGGGCCAGGCATGAGTTGGTTTTGACTCGACGGCACATAACAACACAGAACAGTCACAGTGTGCATGTTGCACAGGGCAGAGCGGGGCAGGGCCGTGTTCTCTTGTCCAGGGTCCACGCGAGGTGACAATATGACAGCACTTAACAGCCTGGGGCAGTTCTAGCCTAACACGTGCTGCCAGAAGTCACCATCTACTTGAAGGCGATGGCTTAGTTTCAGAAGGACAGCCTGGGCTCTGCTCTTCAGGAGCTTGCCAACCTCACCCTGGAGGCAGAAGCTCGAGACCAAACGGAGACTCTAGCCTGCTGACTCTTAGTGGACTACTGAACATGAGGGCTACAACCAGGGCCCAATCCGCAATGACTGTGGGGATGGAGAGGACTGGGCAGTTCCCCATGCGGACAGACATGAAGTCAGAAGCACTGGCCAGCGCCTCGTGACCCGCTGGGGCCCCTCCCAGGAGGGGACTTCATACGCACCTCTGCTCTGGTTCCAGTCGTGGGCGTTGCTGAGCTGGTTCACGTCGTACCTGTACCCGTCGTGGTAGCGGAAGTAGTCGTCGGTGCTGAACACAATGCCGTCCTGGCTCTGACCGAGCAGGGTCCTGCCAACAAAAGGACCACAGGGGTGCCAGTTACCGAACCGCGACAGCAGCCACCGCCCATGTGGGAACGGTCGGCGATGACTCCCGGGCACCCCCAGCATGGTCACAGCAGGCAGCACACAGGTGCACCCAGTACACCTGGCAGACATGTGACTCTTCAGGAATCGGCAGGCCCCAGCGACCCTGCGGCAGGAAGTGTTTGGCAGCATTTCCCCCAATGGCGAGTGCTTTACTTTTAGTCTCTGTGTCCCATTTTAACGTCTCCAGGCCACTGCATACCTCCAGCGACACACAGCCACCACAAGGCAAACTGACAAGAGTGGTCATCTGTCCGGGGGTGCCAGGTCCTGCTCGTGCAGAGCCACTGTGTGTGTGCTGGGGGAGTGAGGTTGTTCAACTGTCAACCTTTCAGACAGCAGCAAAATCCTGGACCAGGGGGCCACCAAACTCCTTGACAAGATGCTGAATTTCCAAGTACAGAAAGTGCAGTCAGTGGCCAGAGCATTCAGAAATCCTTACAATGAACGGCTCCTCAAAGAGCTGGGGCTGTGCAGGGCGGCGGGGGCAGTGAGAGAATGCTCTGGAATAAGACAGTGGCTATCATTCACAGTTGTACGAACGGAGCAGGGGAGCACTACATGGTTTGGAACTGGGAAGGGAGTGTGTCAGGGATATATTCTGTCTCCATACCTGTTCAGTCTATATGCTGAGCAAATTATCCAAGAAGCTGGACTCTATGAAGAGTGTAGCATCAGGACTGGAAGGAGACTCATCAATAATCTGCATTATGCAGATGACACAACATTTCTTGGTGAAAGTGAGGAGGACTTGAAGCCCTTGTTGCTGAAGATCAAGGAATGCAGCCATCAGTATGAATTGTGTCACAATATCAAGAAAACAAAAATTCTTTTCACTGAATCAATAGGCAGTGTCATGATGGGTGGGGAGGAAATTGAAACTGCCAACAGCTTCATCTGGCTTGGATCCACAATTAACACCATTGGTACAAGCAGTTAGGAAATAAGGAGACGTAATACACTGGAGAAATCTGCAGTTAGAGACTTCTCCAAATTATTAAGGAGTAATGATGTCAGTTTGAGGACTAAGGTGCATCTGATACAGATCTTTCCGATCACTTGCTATGCATCCGAGACTTGGACAATGAATAAGGATGACAGAAAAAGAATTGACGCCTTTGAGCTGTGGTGTTGGAGAAGAGCACTGAACATCCCATGAACAGCCAAGAGAACAGATCTGTCTTGGAGATGGTGGAGCCGGAGTGCTCTTTGGAGGCAGGAATAATGAGGCTTTGCCTCACATACTTTGGGCATGTTGCTAGGAGGGGATATTTCTTGGAGAAGGACATGATGCTGCAGAGGGTGGAGAGTCAGTGAAGGAGAGGAAGCCCCTCGACCAGGTGGGTTGACACAGTGACTGCTGCAATGAGCTCTAGTGTCAGGAAGTGTGAGGATGGTGCAGGACAGAACAGGGTTCCGATCTTTGGTTCATACGGTCTCTATGAGCCGTGCTTGACTCAACGGCATTTAACAACATCCTTCACAGAACACATTCTTCTTCTTTGTGACCTGGAGGTACTCAACAATAACAGAACTGGGGACGGTGGAGAGAGGGGTGGAGAACGAACACCTACTGTCCCAAGATGGCTCAAAACTGAGTGACCCACCACTCCCATGGAGCTGACCCCACAGGCCAGACAGGCGCCACGCCCCACAGGGGTTCAGGGGCTGACCGCTCCTGAGTGGAGCATCAGGGCTTTCTCCCAGGGGCCTGAGGGGACAGAACCTCTAGCCTTTCAGATGGCAGCAGAAATCACAAATACCACACAGGAATTCCTATGGAATATTTACTTCCCATTTATTAAGTTAGGAGAAAGGAATCTACAATGAGACACTGTAATTACTCACATTAAATGTAACTAATATTATGAAACAAAATGTGTACAAATGATTAAATGAAAACCTGGTATGTAAACTTTCACTCAAAGAAAAGAAAAGAAAAAAAAATTAAAAAGAGTATCTACTTCTTCAAGGGAGCTTTGGTGGCCTACTGGCAAGAAGCTGCACTGCAGTCCCAGAGGCGCGCAGTGAAAATCCACCGGATACTCTGCTGGAGGAGGGGCAATCTCCTCCTGCACCAGTCAGATCCAATTTGATGGCACACACACAAAATAGAATAAAATTAAAAAAATAAAATAAAAAAGAATATCTACCTCTTCAATAATATAGTGGAAGTAGTAGCCATGACAGTAGGAATTAAAAAAAAAAAGCTATTCAGACTGGAAAACAAGTCAAGCTGCCTCTATTTGTACGTGGCATGATTCTACACGGAGAGCTCTAAAGAAATCATAAGAACATCTCAGGTAAGAGTGGACCTGAGCAAAGCTGCTAAAGATCAATAAACAAACTAGGCTTCTATACACCAGCAAATCTGAAAGGGAAATTAGGAAAGAAATTCCATTTACAGTAGCATGTAAGAGAATAAAATACCTAGAAATAACTCTACCCAGAAAAGAACATATACAATGAACACCATAAAATACTGTTGAGACTCGTGCGTGAGGCGAGCAGAGCCGGAGACGAGACTAGAGGCCGAACTCGGGATCTGACAAGATGGCCGGGCTGCCCCGAGGCTTATCAAGAAAACCCAGCGTTTGCTGGCAGAACCTGTTCCCGGGGTTAAAGCAGAACCAGATGAGAGCAACGCTCGTTATTTTCATGGGGTCATTGCTGGCCCCCAGGATTCTCCCTTTGAGGGAGGGACTTTTAAACTTGAACTATTCCTTCCAGAAGAATACCCAATGGCAGCTCCTAAAGTACGTTTCATGACCAAAATTTATCACCCTAATGTAGACAAGTTGGGAAGAATATGTTTAGATATTTTGAGAGATAAGTGGTCCCCAGCACCGCAGATCCGCACAGTTCTGCTTTCGATCCAAGCTTTGTTAAGTGCTCCCAATCCAGATGGTCCACTAGCAAACGAGGCAGCGGAGCAGTGGAAGACCAACGAAGGCCAAGCCATAGAAACAACCAGAGCATGGACTAGGCTGTATGCCATGAATAATAGTTAAGTCGGTCTGATCCATCCTCAAGTGTGCATCACTTCTCCTGTTCTGCCAAGACTTCTTCCTTTTTTGGTTGCATTTAATGGACACAGTCTTAGAAACATTACAGAATAAAAAGCCCAGACATCTTCAGTCCTTTGGTGATTCAATGCACATTAGCAAATCTGTCTTGTCCTGATTCCTGTTGTAAAGCATGAGCAGAGGCTAGAAGTATCATCTGGATTGTTGCAAAACGTTTAAAAGCAGTGGCCCCTCTCTGCTTTTATTAATTTCTTTCCCCATCATGGTTTTAAGTATAAAGCACTGTGAATGAAGGTAGTAGTCAGGGTTAGCTGCAGGGATGTGGGTGTTTTACTTTTTTTTTTTAGGGGGAGGTAACTTTATTTTAAATTTATGGGCTCCCTTCCCCCTTTTTATGGTGATCTAATTGCATTGATTAAAAGCAGCTAACCAGTTGTTCTTTAGAATATACCCTCTAGCCAAGTCTAACTTTATTTAGACGCTGTAGATGGACAAGCTTGATTGTTTGAACCAAAATGGGAACATTAAACAAACATCACAGCCCTCACTAATAACACTGTGACTTTGCTGTCAATGTAGAATCCTCCCTTCAAGAAAAAAAAGCTTGTGACCATTTTGTATGGCTTGTCTGCAAACTTGTGTAAATCTTATGTTTTAGTAAAATATCTTTTGTTATTCTAAAAAAAAAATACTGTTGAAAAAGACTTAAAAAAATGCAAATAAATGGACAGGAATTCCAGGTTGATGGGCTGGAACACTTAATATTGTTAAGGTTAATACCACCCAAAGCGATGTGCAGATCAAACTTCAAGACTTGGAGCTGAAGTCCAGCTGACAGCCCAAGAGCCTTGTTGACAGGAAGTGAAAAGCCAACTCTGAGCTATATACAGTGACAAGAAGTCAAATAGCTACAGCCCTGTGGAGAGCACAGAACACAGCAGAAGGACTCTCACCTAGTGGCTTTAAAACATACATACAGCTAACAAAAACACCATACAATACAACAGCCAAGAAATCAAGGCATGCTTCATTACACAACCCTGCTGTTCAAGGCCTTGTTAGAGTGTTGGAGAGCAAGGAAGGACTCCACTCTCCCTGACACCAGCGTGCCCCTGACCCAAGCCACAGGATTTTCATGTGCATGCAACACTCATAAGGAAAACTTAAGGACTGATGTCACTGTGTTCTTGTACTGGTCAACAGTATCCAATATCCCATGGACTGTTCAAAGAACAAGCAGATACGTTCTGGAGGAAGTAACAAGGGTTCTCCGTCTCAAGGAAGGTGAGACTTCGTCTCATGTACTCTGGGCATGTTGTCAAAGAGTGGACAGTCCTCTGCGCACCAGTTCTGTGACACTCTGGTCTCACCCCGCTTTGGTCCTCAGTCCCTTCCCCTCCCCATCCCCATTTGGGCTGTCATACATATCTTACTAGTTATCCTTCTATTTTTACAATAATGGTCAGACGCAGTATTTGTCCTTATGAGACTGAGTTCACTCAGCATAATGCTCTCCAGTCTCTCCCATGTTCATGGTTTTAAATCATTGCTCCAGAGTGCTGCATAGTATTCCACCATGGGAATGTACCAAAATTTCTCAATCCATTCACTTGCTGTTGGACATATGGGCTGTTTCCATCTTGCTATTGTGAAGAAGGCTGCTGTGAAAGAGCGGGTGAAGGAATTAGGAAAGATCCAGTGGGTACATGAAAAGACGGGTGATGGTGGGCACCAATGAAAGGTGGCTGGTTTTATAAAACGCAATGAATGGGAATAATCGTATGAAAAGCAATGTGAAAGAAGGAAAGGGTGAGATACAATGTACATGAATCTTGTATGGAATAAAATACAAAACTTACAAAATCTTTCCTTCAAAGTATTTGATATGTTAAATTGTTCTCAATGTTTACAACAACATGCATGCTTAATAAGGCAGCATTCTTGAAAAAAGTGTCTAGTCCTCAGGAAAAGACATCATGCTGGGAAAAGGGAGCCGACAAAAGAGAGAAGGCCCTCAGAGAGGTGGACGGCCAGGTGACTGCAGCAACGGCCTGAGCCCCGCAGGCGTCCTGAAGACGGTGCGGACCAGGGGAAGATTCAGATCGGCTGCTCACCAGAGCTGTGGCTGACGTGGTAACACCTAACAACACGTTGTTGCTGTGTGTGCCCTCGAGTCAGTACCAACTCACAGCAGAGCCTCCAGCACGCTTTCAGAAGTAGCACACTGCATGGGAGGAGAATGTCCATTGTTCTCCTCTAGAGCAGCTGGTGGGTTCAAACTGTGTGCCTTTGATATTGCAGTGCAGCTTCTTACGACTAAGAGTTCATCGGAGCTCTCTCGCTACAATAAGCGAAGTAACCTGTTTAGCTTACCGTTAGCTGATGTTAACAACAGAAACAAAAATGAGTGACATACAGATGGAGTCCAGAAAAACATCTACACATCTACAGTCAGCTAATTTTTTACAAGGGTGCTAAGTCTCTTTGATGGAGAAAAAGTCTCTTCAGTAATAATGGGAAAACTTAATTCTTCATGTAGAAAAATCCAGCATTTCTGTTTCATACCAAACACAAAAACAAATTTAAAATGATTTAAGAACCCAAATGAAAAACTAAAACCACAAAATATTTAGAAGCACAAGCAGGGGCCACACAGTTAGGTCTTTTCTTCCTTGAAGAATTATCTAACATTATTATACAAAAAAACATAAAAGGGGAAAAAATGGAATCTCATTAAAATAAAACTTTCACTGTTTCTTTGGGCTGTGCACCTAGCAGTGGGACTGCTGAACTAGATGGGATGTCTCAGCAAAGGATAAGCTGCTTTCCACAGAGGTTGTGTACGTGCACACGTCCACTCGCAGTGTGTGAGAGCTCCGATCTCTCCACGCACAGACCACAGACTGTCGTAAGAAGTCTTGCTGACCGTTGCAGCTGCTAACAGGGTGAGACGGGGTATCTAAGTGCTGATCTGTAGCTTTCTTACAGCTAATGACCTGGGACACTGTTCCCCATCCTCCTCAGCCATCAGAACGCCTGCTTTGCTCAAATGTCTGTTTTCATCCTCTGCCCACTTGGTAATTGTCTTTTTCTTATTAACACATTCAGAGCTTTTTAAAGAAATTTTATAAATTAGTGACTTTTTAGATGTTGTCACCAAATAATTTTCCTCAGTCTGTACATTCTCCTTTTAGTATTTGGAGGATGGACAGTCAGTTTTCAGTTTTAGGAGATCCTAATGATCTAGCTTATCCTTTGCTGGTTATGCATTCTCATTTCTATTTCATAGGATATTTGTTACATGTCATCAACTGGGATCTGACCCATAGCTGACCCTGCAGTAGGTTCAAAGGCAGTAAATTATTTGGGCGACTGACCATCACCACCACCACCCCCTCCACCGCCCCCCAACAAGTAGCTGGGAGATGTGAAGTGCATGCCGGGGGCTTGCAGCACAGCTCCTTCCCTTCAAGAAAGCAGAGTTCCCGACACTGGAGAGCCTAAATTGGCCCATTTTTTCCTTTGATGATCTTTATAGATTTAGGTTTTACTCCTAGGTCTTTGATCCAAATTAAGTCAAATGCTCTCCATGATGTGAGGGATTGGATGCTGGTTCAATTTTCTATAAACAGATACCATTTTGCCCGTACCATCTGTTTATAAGTCCTATCTTTTCTCCACAGAAGAGATTTTACTTTAGTCGAAGCGCACCTGTCCACCTAGGTGTCTGGCTTTCTGGGTTCTATGCCACTGGGTCTCACTGTACCAGCATCACTGTGGGATGCACCACCATCAGGCCTGCTGTAGCTGTCTAGTGGGCCTCCTACTTTGGATTTCTTCCTCACAACTTCATTGCGAATTCCAGGAATATTTCTGTAAGAATCTGGGGTCCTATCTCTTCAAAAGGATGACGGGATCTGGATTGCACAGTGTATGTACGCTGCCTTTGAGACTATTGTGATCTTCACAGCATTACATCATCGGGCCCATGACCACAGCATGTTTTTCCATTTATTTGAGTTTCTCACAATACTGTTTAGTAATTCTCTTTGTATAGGTCTTCTGGAACACTGGCTGTTGTTGTTGTTATGTGCTGTCAAGTCACTTGTGACTCACAGCTACCCCTATGTACAACAGCACTGGAACCTACTTGATCCTGGGCCAATTTTACTGTCTCTGACACACCTACCCTCATTACCCCAGTAACTGTGTCAATCCATCTCCACCCTTCCAAGCATGACATCCTTCTCTAAGGACTGCTCCCTCCTTGAAACATGCCCAAAGTATCAAAGTATGTCAGATGAAGTCAGAATCCTGGCTTCTGAGGAACAGCCTGGCTTCACCCTCACTAGGATGAATCAGTTTATTCTCCGAACAGTCGATGGAAATAGTCAACACTCTTTTCCAGCACCACAGCTCAAAGGCATCAATTCTCTTTCTATCAGCCCTAGTCATTGTCCAGCTCTCTGACTCAGAGCAAGCAACTGCAAAGACTATGGTCTGGATCAGGTGCACCTTAGTCTCTAGATTGAAGTCACTGCTCTCAGTACTCAGGAGGTTGCTGACAGGCAACTTTACCAATGCAATTTGACTCTTTTTAAAAAAAATTTTTTTAAATTATTAATTTCAATGAAAATTTACAGAGACTTTGGATTGCCATTCATTCATTGTTGCTCTTTTCTTCCCACCCACCCCTCCAGTACACTCCCCTCTTTGAAGAGTAAAAGAAAATTCTTTCATGTTTTACAATCCCTCCCCCCAGGTCCATTCCACTATGCAGCCTTTGCTCTGGACTCCCATCATGACAAAAATACCTAATCATATATCCCTTTTAAACAGTTTTCTCCCTTACCTGTTTCAATGCAGTACACATTATTGAACCCATCTTTCTCAGTCCTCCTCGAACCCCGATGTCAGTCCTGTTTTACAATAGTGGCACTATGCAGTATTTGTCCCTTTGTGACTGAGATACTTCACTCAGCCTAATGTCCTCCAGGGTCACCCATTTTGAATAATATTGCATGAGATCCTTGTTTTTCAATGCAGCATAGTATTCCATTGTGTGAATATACCACAGCTTCTCTATCCATTCGTTTGTTGATGGGCACTTAGGTTGTTTCCAACTCCTTGCTATTGTGAACAAAGCTCCAATAAACATGGGTGTGCATATATCTGCATGGGTGGAAGTTATGGTCTCTGGGGTATATTCCCAGTAGTGGAACTGCTGGGTCAAATGGTATCTCTATTTGCAACTTTTTGAGAAAGTGCCTTCCACAGTGGTTGCACCATTATTTACACTTCCACCAACAGTGAGTGAATAAGGGTTCCAGTTTCTCCATAACCTCGCCAGCACTTGTTGCTTGCTGTTATGTTAAATTTGGTATTCTTACTGGGGTGAGATGATATCTCATGGTTGTTTTGATTTGCGTCTCAAAGCTAGGCATTTTGAACATTTGTTCATGTGCTTGTTGGCTATTTGAATGTCTTCTTTGGTGAAGTGTCTGTTCATATCCTGTGCCCATTTTTCAATTGGGTTGTTTACCTTTATCTTGTGGTGCTCAAGTATTTTATAAATTCTAGATATAAGTCCCTTATTTGACATGTTCCTTTTTACCCTGTTGGAAAAGTTTTTTGATTTGCATGGGGATTTGATTCTTAGAAGGTCCCATTCATCTATTTTATCTTCTCCTTGTTGTAGATGCAATCTGACTCTTGACACTGGCTAGATTACTACATTTTTCCTTCTTTACGGGGCTAATGTTTTCCTA
The DNA here is from genome assembly GCF_000299155.1 of Elephantulus edwardii. NCBI lineage: Eukaryota > Metazoa > Chordata > Mammalia > Macroscelidea > Macroscelididae > Elephantulus > Elephantulus edwardii. Next base: position 35,902,243 of record NW_006399754.1, read on the forward strand.
AGTTCTTATTTTCTGCATTCTCTTTGTCACTATAAAGAAATCCAACTGATGATCATATATTATTAATCTTGTACCTTGACATTTTGTGGAACTGGCCAATTAGATTAGGTCATTTTCTCACCAAGTCTTTGGTAATTTTTACATATAGGACCTTGTCACGTGCAAAGGGAAATAGCTACTTTCACACTGTCCATTTGGATGCCTGGTCTTGCATTATTGCTCTGGCTATGCCTCTCAATACAATGTTGATCAACAACAGTAATAAAGGACAACTTTGTCCAGTTCTTGTTTGCAAAGGGAATGCCTCAAGTCTCTCTGCACTGGAGCAATACTGGTCATGAGGTTAACAGAGTTCTTAGGATGTTGAGAAATTTCCTGTTTCTGTTCTGTCGAGTGTTGTTAGGAAAGGATGTGGAATTTTATCAAATGTCTTTTCTGCGTCAATCGATAGGACCATGTGATTCTCACCCTTTGTTTTAGTGATGTGACTGTTCTGTACTTTCTGCTACCCTGTACACCTGGCATGAACCTACTTGATCACGATGAACGATTTTTACTTTTTTTTTTGCCCAATACTGGAGTCTATTATCTACGATTTTATTGAGAATTTATTATGCATCTGCAGACCAGATCTGCTGGACTTTATGAGGAAGAATGCGGACTGAAGAAGACACATCAACAACCTGAGATATGCAGATGGCACAACCTTGCACATGGAAACAGATAAGGTCCTGAAGTGTCTGCTGCAGGTCAAGGACTGTAGTCTTTAATATGGATTGAATCTCAACATCAAGAAGACAAAGATTCTCACCACTGGGCCAAGTGGCAGCACCATGATAGATGAGGAAGAGACTGAGGTTATTAAAAATTCCAGTTTGATAGGCTCTACAATCAACACTCTTGGTACCAGAAGTCGGGAAATGAAAAGACAAATTGCACTAGGAAAATTGGCTGTCAGGGACCACTCCAGTGTACTGAGAAGCAATGATGTCTGTCTAGAGACTAAGGTACACCTGATCCAGGCCATACGGTATTTGCAATTACTGCACTGCTATGCATCAGAGAGGTGGACAATGACTAGGGATGACAGGATTGATGCCTCTGAGTTGTGATGCTGAAGAAGAGACTTGAAGATACCACGGACTGCCAAGAGAACAAACTAGAGGGTGAAACCAAGCTGCTCCTTGGAGGCAAGGATTGTGAAGCTCCATCTCATAAACTTTGGGCACATGGACAGGAGGGTGGAGAAAGACGTCATGCTTGGAGGGGTAGAGGGACAGCATAGGACAGGAAGACCCCGGATGAGATGGATTTACAGTAACTGGGGTATTGGGGGAAGGTGTGTCATTCAGAGAGAGACCGGCTCAGAATAGGCAGGGTTCAGAGCTACTGCACACAGTGTCACTA
>NW_006399754.1:35907134-35913794 GCF_000299155.1 Elephantulus edwardii
AAAAAAAAAGTGGTGTCCAATGCTTCCAATCTATTCTGGAGATGATTTTTAAACTCAGGTAAGAGAAATTCTAGGTCCTATTTTGGTTCTTACAGACTAGTTTTCATTTTCTTCAGCTTCCACTTCAACTTGCATGAACAACCAAGGGTCTGTTACAGTCAGTGCCTGGACAGGTTTTCAATGCTTAGACTGAGCTTCTCAGCAGTTCTCTGCACAGATGTAGTCAGTCTGATTCCTGTGTAGGCAGTCAGATGAGGTCCACATGTAAAATAACCACTTGTGTCTTTTTAGAAAGGTAATTGCAATGAATAAGTAATTGTACAAAATGCAACCATTTTATCTCACTATCTCAGTCAATTTCACTAATTCCTTTAGTTTCTGTCTTCATATGTGATGGTACAGAATTATGGTTGCTAATTTTTTTCTTTCAGAATGTATACACACACACACACAGCCAGACACTGCCTTATTACCTACAGTTTCTGCTGAGAATTCGGAGCTTCCTCGTCTCCTCCCAGGACCTCAGACCTAAGTCTAACTGGTTCGCCTTCACAGAGAACTCCTCGTTTCCCCAAGCTCCTCCACCTTAGTCTAATTACTCTCCTTTATCCGTAACTGCTCATTTCCCCACAGCAGCTTTCAGCATTGTCTGGAAAACCTGATTATGTCATGTCTTCGCTGTTCTTCTCCTGGGTTCTATCCTGTGTGGAGTTCATGCAGCTTCTCGAATGATTACTTCCTCCTTTTCACAGTAACTGGCAAGTTTTCCACTCACAGATCTTCAGTGTGCTGTCCTTGCCTCCTCCTGGCCTGGAATCCCCGTCAGGCAGCTGTTTCTCTCGACATTACCCTGATGACATTCCTCTCATGCTCTCCTGCTCCCTTTCCTTCTTTCTTCCGACTAGTCCTCGTAGAGATTACGAGAGATTTTCCCCATCTTACTCTTCTGTCCATTTCTTCAATTATGTTCTTTTGTCCTTCCAATGTATTATATATTTCTAAAATTTCAGTCTTAATATGCTGTATTTCAATTTGGGGTGCTGTGGGGTTTTTTGGTATTGCTCCTAATTTTTTCACTTAACAACAACAACAGTCTGGTTTTGTATTTAATTATTCTCTACTTTTCTCACCCCACTGAAGTCACTGAACTATCACTCTTCTGAATTCTCACTGTTGTTGTCATGTGCCGTCAAGTCACCTGCGACTCACAGTGACCCTATGTACAACAGACCCAGACCCTGCTCTATTTCTGTGTCAATCTCATTCTCTCTAACACACTTACCTCCATTACCCGAGTCACTGAATCAATCCATCTCATCAAGGTTCTTCCACCCCTGCGCTCTCCCAGCATGACATCTATCTCCAAGAACTATTCGCTCCTTGCAACATGTCTAAAGTATGTCAGACAAAGCTTCAGAATCATTGCCTCCAAGGAGCAGCCTGGTTTAACCCTCTCCACAATGAACCTGTTTGTTCTCTTAGCAGTCCATGGTATATTCAGTACTCTTCTCCAGCACCACAGTTCAAAGGCATCAATTCTCCTTCTATCATCCTAGTCATTGTCCAGCTCTCTGATGCATAGCAAGCAACTGCAAAGACCATGGCCTGTAACAGGTGTACCTTTATCTCCAGACTGACATCATTTCTCTTCAGTACTTTGGCGAATCTCTGACAACAGACTTTCCCATTGCAATTCGTCTCTTGATTTCCTGGCTGCTGGTAGCAAGAGTGATGACTGTGGAGCCAAGCAAACTAAAACGGTTTACAATCTCAATCTCTTCACCATCCATCATGATGCTGCCAATTGGCCCAGTGGTGAGAATCTTTGTTTTCTTGATATTGAGCTTCAATCTATATTGAAGACTGCAGTCAGAGCTTTAGGTCCTCCTCAATTTCAGCATAAATGTGCTTACCAAATTGTGACAAAAAATCTGGAGGACAACCACCTGGCCAACTCACCAGAAGAAATCTATATTTGTTCCTATTACAAAGAAAGGTGATCTGAGAGAGTGTGGAAATTTTCTAACAATATCATTAATATCACGTGCAAACAAGATTCTGCTTTGCTGGGTTTAAAATCCAATATGAGGTTCACAGACCACACAGAACTATATTTGGGAAGTCAAAAGGTTATAATCCAGATTAATAACGGAATACAGTGAGAACAGCTCCTGAAATGTACATGCAGGCACCTCAACCTCAAGCTTCATGGCGCTGAGTGTTCCCAAGTTCTCAGTCCCACCAATACTGGCTCTCCACCCAACTGTACAACAAAGTTCTTAGTCCTTCCAATACTGGCTTTCATCCAATTGTCCAACAAAGTTGTCAGTGCTGCCAATATTGGCTCTCCATCCAATTGTCAAAAAGAAGTTCTCAGTCCTGCCAATATTGCCTTCCTACTACCCCAAGGTCTCGTCTCACAACACCATCTCACATTAGGTCTCTAGTTCGAGCATGGCTGCTGCTGCGGTCTCAAAGCATGTTCTACATGTCCGTGCTTTCTTTTCACCGGAATAGAAAGATCTTTTTACTCTTCACTCACCACAGAAGATCCAATCTCTTTAACTAGAGCTGTTCAATTTAGGCAAGAATAGCCAACCCTCTAGTCGATTATTAAAACTGGTCAATTCCCTTGTGGACTGGCAGACAGTCAATCCGTCTGTGGGTAAGTGAACACATCCCATTTGGACAGTTCTGTTCCTCCACATGGTCAGTCATCACATTCAAATCATGCAAAAAAGCCATCTTGAAAGGCAAACTCCAGAGGGCTACTCGATCTAGGCCACGGTCTTCTCAATCAGTTGTTATGCATCTGAGAGCTAGACAATGAATAAGGATGACAGAAGAATTGATGTCTTTGAATTGTGGTGCTGGAGAAGAGCACTGAACAAACCAGGGACTGCTAAAGACAACAAACAGGTCTGCCTGGAGAGTGAAACCAGCTTGCTTCTTGGATGTAAGGATGCTGCAACTCTAGCTCACATACTTACGACATGTTGTCATGGGGGTCATTCCTTGGAGGACAGCATGCTTAAAAGGGTAGAAAGTCAGCACAAGAGAAGAAGAGATGGGTGGACATGGTGACTATAGCAATGGAGTCAGGTGTGTTGGAGATGGTGAGGCCGGATTGATTAGGGCAAAGTTCAGAATCATCTTTCATAGGGTTGCTTTGAGTCACAGTCAACTCAAGGGCACATGACAGCAACAACAACATACTGTAATTGTTCTTTTTGTGACTGACTGATGTCACTCAGCATATCTGCTATATATTAATCCATGTGGTGCAGATTTAACAAATCTTTGACCTGGTTTTAGTCATCTTATATCATCATTGTCCAAACACAGCATGGTTTAAAATCAGGTAGACTGTGCATCAGGGATGTATCCTTTCTCCATACGTATTCAATCTGCATGATGAACAAATAATTCATGAACCGAGACTCTATGAAGAGAAATGTGGCATGAGGACTGAGGAAGACTCAGCAACAACCTGTATTAAGCAGATGACACAACTTTGTTGGCTGACAGTGAGGAGGACCAGAAATGCTTGCTACAGAGAATCAAACATTGAAGGCTTCAGTATTGCAGGCTTACCTTTCATCAAGAAAACAAAGGTGCTTACCACTGGCCAAATAGGCAACACCATGATAGATGGAAAAAGGATTCAAACTGTCAATGATTCCATCTTGCTTGGCTCCACCCTTGGTACCAAGTAGGAGATCAGGAGACATAGTGCTACGAGCAAGTCTGCTGTCAAGGATCTCTCCAAAATAATGAAGAGCAATGATGTCAGTTTTAAGACTATAGTGTGCCTGATTCAGGCCATGGTCTTTTCCATTACTTGTTATGCATCTGAAAACGGGACAAAGAATAAGGATGACAGAAGAATTCACGTCTTTGAGTTGTGATGTTGGAGCAGAACGCTGGAAATGTCATGGACTGCCAAAAGAACAAACATATTATCTTGGTAAAGGTGCAGCCAGAGTGTTCCCTGGAGGTAAGGATGGTGAAACTTCATCTCTCATACTTTGGACATGTTGCTGTTGTTAGTAGCTCGAGTAGTTCTGATACACTGCTAGTTGGGCTGTAAAATGATACAACCCCCATGGAAAACAATTTGGTATTTAAACAATTGGAAATAGGAAAAACATTTGATCCAGCAATCCCACGACTAGATATATATCCCAAAGAAATCAGAGCTGCCACGTGAGCAGATCGATGTCCACAGAGCTTACCACAGCATGTTCACTACAGTGAAGAGCTGGAAACACCCCAAGTGTTTATCAGTGGATGAATGGCTAAAGGAACTCTGGTACACAATGGAGTATAGTGCATCACTAAACACAGTCAAGGATTTGTCAAATACCCCACCACATGGGTGAATCTAGAACAAATTATGCTGAGTGACATCAGTCAGTCATGAAAGGGACAATTATGGCATGTTGTTTTCAGGCACCATTTAGTGTAGTACACTACAACTGCCCTTCTGTGAGGGTACGTCTCCAAGCTAAAAGGGATTTACTCTGGCTGTGACGGACATATTTAAAGATGAGGCTCTTTACACGAAGAAGTGCACACGGTTGTTATCTGCTAGAGAAATGCAAGCCAGACCATAATGAGATTTCATCTCCCTCCAGCAGTAATAGCAAAGTACAGCAAGACCGCAAACAACAAATGCTGGTGAGAATGTGAAGAGACAGTAGTTCTGATACAACAAGCAGGAGAATGAGAGAGACCTCACCACTGGCAAAGAAGCAAGAGCATGCAGTATGTCCTTCAGGATCAGAGATTCTTTTTTTAAAAAATAAACAAAAATTGATATTTTAACAAAAGTTTACAGAAAACTTGAATTTCCATTCATTCATTGTTGCACATTTTCCTCCCTACCCCTTCTTAGTTCGCTTTTCTCTTTGAAAAAAAAATCACTTCATTGTTACACAGGATCAAAGACTCTTGCAGCAGCCCGCCTGGGGCCATGGGAGCAGCAGCCAAGCAGCCGCAGCAGAGAGCCAGGGACCTGACAGGGGACTGCTATGCCACTTTTGCCCAAGTCTGTAGGAGGACTATGTGGGGTGAGAGCCAATATCAGCATGACTGCAAACTTTGTAACACTGTCCTAAAACCATCAGGCTCAAGGCTGAGGCACCTGCAAGCACATTTCGATACAGTCCTGACTGTATTCTGCTACTACCCTAGAACATAACCTTTTGACTTTCTCATACAGTTCTGCGTGGTCTGAGCTACTGCATCAGATTTTGGACCCAGTAAAGCAGTAAGACTGGCACCGAGATCAGTAGAAAAAGGTAAGGGAGTGTGGGGAACATGCCTGATAGCATGGGAATTGGTTTTGTGTTCTTGATATTGTTGACAGGGGCAGTTACCCTTCCTGAAGCTGGTAGGTTAGATATGGCCATTCTCACAAGGCCCTCACTTTTTTTACAATAAGTATATGATGTACAAAAATACCCACTGCAGTGCAGCTTCTTACCACTAGACCATCATTGGGCAGAGTCAGGGATGCAGGCGCTGGGGACTGTAAACACTTCAATCATAAAGAAACAACCCTAGGGGATGAATTACTCATTCTGGACCTGGGGGACAAGTCTCAGGGGACATCAAGGTCAGCAGGCATAAACGAGTCCACAAAGATGATGCTCTACACTGGACTTGGATGAGCAGTGATTGTGTCTTCTTGTCAGCACCCATTTAAGGTGCAACCATTGGTCTCTCACCATCCAGAACAAAAAAAGCAGGGAGAAAAGCAAAGACAGACTGACATAATTAGTTCAAAGGCCTAATGAACCACACAACCTCATCTTCCAGGTTCTGGACACCACGGTTGACAACTTGAAAAAGACAAGAGTGATGAAAAATGAGGAAAAAAACTCACACTCAAAACCAAGTCCAGACGCGCTGGTCCAACAGAGACTTGGGGAACCTTGCAACTACAGCAGGTCATCACCCTTTAAATCTGGATCAAAACTCATCTCTGAAGCTCAAACATCACACAGGCCTGCAAGATGACCAGTTATACCAGGGAAGCACTCCAATTTAGAATAATCAACCAGATGAAGTTAAAGGAGCACCATCTGCCCAAGTATAAAAGCCCTCAACTGAGGGAAGAAAGGGGCAAATTAGGATTAAGAGAAATGAGAATTATAGAGAGGAAGTGGGGTAACTGCATTGTTGCTGTGTACCAATGAGTCAGAACTAACCCACAGCTGACCCTCTGGCACGTTTTCAGAGGCAGCTAATCACAAGATAGGAGACTGACCAGCCTTCTCCCTCAGAGCGGATGGTAGATTAGAATCACGTGCCTTCAGGATTGCAGTGCAGCTTCTTACCACTAGACCATCAGAGCTTTCTAATCACAGTTATTGTTGTTAAATGTCATCAAATTGTAGACTCACTGTGACCCTATGAATGAAAGACCTGAACACTTGTATAACTTTCGTCATTTCTCCATGTTCATAGATTTTTGGAAGCAAGCCATTTCAGAAGTGGATGCCACTCCTGCTTTCAAGCTTGTTTTAATCAGCTCCACAAAACACTGTCCACCATAGGTAACCATTATCACATTTGACACATCAGAATCACATTGTAAGCACTGTAATTAATGTTGTTGTTATTATGTGCCATCCAGTTGCTTGCGACTCATAG
>NW_006399754.1:35916049-35923734 GCF_000299155.1 Elephantulus edwardii
AATAAAAAAAAAAAAAATCAGATCTGGCCCGGCAGCCAGTTTTCTCTGTTTTTTTTCCCTTGCAGCAAAAGCTATCTTTTCCAGAACCTCTTGCGTATCGGACGTTACTTTCATGTGTTAACCCATCTGACAGCAGCCTGGTTACCGTCCATGCACTAACCACAAAGGGGCACCCAACCTGCTGGCCAACAGGGTCAACTCAACAGCAGTGGGCATTATTCCACTTAATCCTCTCAAAGGTAGGCCCATCAGAGTGCAGATGTCATAGAAAAACCCCAACCTATCAGCCTCTGGGCTTCTCTGCCTCCTAGCATACATGTCTTTCTGTGGGGTGGGCTTCACGTCGTGCACACTTTTCACATAAACACACACAAGTGCACACACGTATAACATATACTGTGCACACAGGAAGCCAACGGTACCAGGGGCTGGGGCTGTACTGTTTGCAAGAAGGCATGCTATTTGCATAAAAATACATAAGGAATGGATCACTCCAACACTTGATGAGATTTTACCTCCTTATTTACGGAGCAGCTCTGTACATCCCTGGTCAAGCACCACTTTACTGAGACCTCCCTTTCTAAATGCTTGCTAAATGAAGCCTAGAGACCTGCAAGCTGCTCTGTACCAGAGTTTGAATCAACCCATACCTGGGTTTTCAAGGTCAGTAAATTGCCCATCTTTCTCATGAGGAACAGCAGGTGGTAGAGTCAAACCTTGTACCTCTGCACTGACAGTGCAACTCTTCCACTAAGCCGCCACAGCTCCCTAAGTCAGAGAGCTGCTCGAGAAAAGCTTACCCTTTCCACTGGAGTTTGCACTGACATTTTCCTGCTTCAAAACCCGGGAGAAACAACACAACAAAAGACCCCTTGAAGTTATAATGCATGTGGATGCTTTCTGGTTGTTGAGTGCTGCCGACAAGTGTCACCCACAGCGACCCGGTGAACAACAGATCTGATGGCTGTCCTGTCCTGCGCCATCCTCACACTCCTGACACACTAGAGCCCCTTGCAGCAGTCACCGTGTCAATCCACCTGGTCGAGGGTCTTCCTCTCCTTCGCCGACCCTCCACCTTTTAGAGCATCATGCCCCTCTCCTCTCCAAGGAATAGCCCCTCCTAGCAACATGCCCAAAGTACATGAGGGGAAGCCTCGTCACCTTTGCCTCCAGAGAGCACTCCGGCTGCACCCTCTCCAAGACATATGTGTTTATTCTCCTGGCCGTCCATCGGATGTTCAGTGCTCTTCTCCAACACCACAGCTCAAATGTGTCAATTCTTCTTCTGTGATGCATATTCATTGTCCAGCTCTCAGATGTATACGGCAAGTGATCAGTCAAATGCCTTTGCAAAGTCAATAAAGCACAAACAGGCATTCTTATGGTATTCTTTACCTTCAGCCAGGCTCCATCTGACATCAGCAATGATATCTCCAGTGTCATGGCCTCTTCTAAATCCTGCTTGAATGTCTGGCAATTCCGTATCTATGTACTGTTCTACAGTTTTTGAATTACCATTTTTGCATGAACTTCAGTAGTGTTTTCCTTGTATGTGATACTAACAATACGGATATTGTTTGACAGTTTTCACATTCTGTTGGATCACCTTTCTTGAGAATGGAAACAAATATGGATCTCTTCCAAACCACTGACCAGACAGCTGTCCTCCAAATTTCCTGGCATTGACTGGTGAACACACTCAGGGCTGCATCTGTTAACTGAAATAAGTCAATTGATAACACATCAATTGCTAGGGCCTAAATTTTTGCCAATGATGTCAACACAGTTTCGTTTCCTCCTTCATTACCACTGGTTCCTGTTCATACGGTACTTCTCGAAATTTTTCGGTGTCCGTCAGTTCTTTCTGGTACAGTGATTCTGTGTATTCCCTCCATCTTCTTTTGATGCTTTCTGGGTCATTCAATATATTGCCCATAGCATCTTTCAGCATAGTGACTTGAGGCTTGTTTTTCAGTTCTCTCAACCTGAGACATACAGAGCAAGCTTGTTCCTTTTTTATTCTCCAATTCCAGCTTTCTACACTTTCCATTATAATACTTTAATTTGTCTCTTCAAGCTGCCCTTTGAAATCTTCTGTTTAGTTCTTTTACTTCGACACATTTTCTCCATGTTTTGGCTTCTTGACATTCTAGTGCAATTCTTTTTTTTTTAATGTGTGTGTGTGTGTGTGTGTGTGTGTGCCATCAAATCAAATCTGACTGGTACAGGAGATTATCCCTCCTTCTCCAACAAAACATCTGGTGGATTCGAACTGCATACCTCTGGGATTGCAGTGCAGCCTCTTGCCACTAGGACATCAGAGCTCACTTCTCGTGCAATTCTTTTTTTTTTTTAATGTTTGTACTGTCAAATTGGATCTGACTGGTACAGGAGGTGATTGTTCCTCCTTCTTCAGCAGAGCATCTGGTGGATTTGAACCGCGCACCTCTGGGATTGCAGTGCAGTTTCCTGCCACTAGGCCACCAGAGCTCGCCTCTAGTGCAATTCTTAAGAGGGTCTTCTAACATCCATTTCAGTTTTTTCTTTTTCCTCTGTCTCTGTAATGACCTTTTGCTCTCTTCATGGATGATACCCTTGGTATCATCCCACGGCTCGTGCGGTGTTGGATCATTTTACTCCTGCCCAGAGACTGCTAGATTCGAACCACCAAGCTTTTGCAGAATAGTTGGATGCTTAACCCACTGCATTACCAGGACACCTAAATTAGGTAAAGAGGACTTAGGTAACATCCAAAAGAACGTGAACTTTATCTAACACCTGTATCCTCAGAACTACACAGCAACGCTAAACACTTTAAGTGCCCCACAGCAGCCCAATTCTAATGGCCTATATCTTATTCCTTTCTGACCTCCTTTTGGAAGCTAACCCCTCCTGAGCAGAGCCACTTCTTACTAAAAAGATATTTGGCATTATAGTCAGCAACCAGTAGCCAACAGTAAACTCCCTTGCTGTGGGTTCCAAACTGCCCCCCACCCCTGGGTGCCCGCGGCTGTGGTCTCTACCTCCTCCTCGTCCCCTGTACCGCCAGGGCCTTGACTATTCAGCATGACTCCTACCCCAAAGCAGCACATGTGATGACCCACATGGCTCTGCCCGCGCACCTCGCAGTCAGGAGTCAGGTACGTAGACAATGAGCACTGAAGTAAGCGGGAGGAAATGGTGGGTCCGCTGCTAACCGAAAGGATGACATGGATAAGAGGAAGCAGTTTGCTTGTACAGAGCACGCCATGTATGATTTCCGGTTCTGCTCTGTCCTGTAGGATGGCTAGAAGGTGAGTTAACATGAATTAACGTAGCAGTGGGGCTCCTGGCTTTGTTTGGCCCCCCAACCCCAATTCATCCCCCAATTACAAGGGGACTACAGAAGCTCTGGTGGTGCAGTCCACGGCATGTGCTAACCAATACGGGGGTCAGGGAACCAGTTTATCCTTATCACCACTCTCAGTCAACACTTTACTGAAGTCTTAGCCAAAGCAATTATGACGAGGAAAAGAAAGAAAAGACAGCCAAACAAGGAGTAAATCCAGCTCTACACCAGGTGTTTAAGATCCTACGTACAGAAATTTCTAGAGACTCAGCAAGAAAATGACTGCATCTAACTGACCATTTCGGCAGACTACAAGACCAACTTGCAAAAATCTGTCAATTCTCCCACAGTCACAAAGAGAACTCTGAAAATAAAGAAAGTAATACAATTTACAAAGATAAACTAGTAAGAAGTCAATTTAACCACAGACACAAAAAAAAAACCTTTATAAAGAAAAGAAACAAAAAAGTTACAAGAAATCCAAAGACACCCACACAACTGAAAACACCAAGGGAAGCTGTAACATTGTAAAGACACCAAGTTCATGGACTGGAAGATTTAACACTGTGAAGACATGGTCAGAGGAAATCTGCAGATATAATGCAATCTGAATTCACAGAGACATGGAAAAAGTGATCTCCACATTCATATGGAACGATTCCACATAAACAAAGCACTACTGAAGAAAAAAATAGGTCTTACACTTCCTGATTTCAAAACCTACTTCATAGTCAGCTACAGTAACAATTTCACAGACCAACAACATAAAACTGAGAACCCAAAAATAAACCCAACCACTTCTCTTTGACAAAGAGATGAAATGGTGCTGGCAAAACTAGGTATCTATTTGCAGAAAACTGAAACAAGGTACAAAATTCACATCTTACACAACAGCTAACTCAAGGTGGATCAAGCACACAGCATAAAACTTAAAACTATAAAGAATGGGGAATAGCAACCTGCTGGCAAACCTAGACTACCACCTACGGAAAGCAGAAGCAGAATCCATACCTCTCACCATACACAGAAGTCACCTCAAGGTGGGTCAGATACATAGGGATAGAGCCAAAACCACAAAGATCACGAGAGACAGAGAGAGCAAGCTTAGAAGTGCTAGCCGATGGGATAAAGAGGCTGACAGATACAGCCAGAAATACACACCTTAGAGCCCACTGTGGCAGTCACGTCAATCCACCTGATCAAGGGGCTTCCTCTCCTTTACCGACTTTACCTTTCCAAGCATCATGTCCCTCTCCAAGGAACAGCCCTTCCTAGCAACATTCCCAAAATATGTGAGGCAAAATCTAATCATTTTTGCCTCCCAAGAGCACTCTGGCTGCACCCTCTACAAGAGATACTTGTTTGTTCTTTTGGCCATCCATAGAATCCTGAAGTGTTTTTCTCTAACACGACAACTCAAGAGCATCAATTCTTCTTCTGTCATCCTTATTCACTGTCCAGTTCTCCGATGTATATAGCAAGTAATCAGAAAGACCATGGCCTGAATCAGACACACCTTGGTCCTGAACTGACATCAATACTCCTCAATAATTTGAAGATGTCCAACTGCAGACTTTCCCAATGCAATACATCTCCTGATTTCCTGACTGTTGGTACCAAGAATGTTAATTGTGGATCCAACTAAAATGAAGGTGTTGACAGTTTCAATCTTCTCTCCATCCATCACAGCACTACCCATTGGTCCAGTGATAAGAACCCTTGTTTTCTTGACAGTGAGATGAATTTCATACAGAACTGAAGGCTGTATTCCTTGATCTTCAGCAACAAGGGCTTGTTCAAGTCTTCCTCACTTTCAGCAAGCAAGGTTGTGTCATCTGTATAATCCAGGTTCTTGATGAGTCTTCCTCTGATTCTGATGCCACATTCCTTTTCACAGAGTCCAGCTTCTCGAATAATTTGCTCAGCATACAGACTGAATAGGTATGGAGAGAAAATACAACCCTGACACACTCCCCTCCTAATTTTGAATCATGTAGTGTACCTTTGCTCTGTTTGCACAACAGCCTCCTGGTATGGTTACAGGTTTCACATGACCACAATTAAGTGCTTTGGGATTCCCATTCTCCTCAATGTTAGCTAAAATTTGTTATGATCTACACAGTCTTTGCATAGTCAATAAAACACAAGCAGACATTCTGGTATTGTTTACTTTCAGCCAGGAAACATCTGACATCAGCAATGACATCCCTGGTGGATAAGTTTTAGTAGAGCTCCCAGATCAAGACACACTAGGATGCAGGATTAGCCATCTACTTCTCAAGTAACAAGCTCTGAAAATCCTATGAACACTAGAGAAATGCAGATATTAACGGAAAACAACATTTAATAACTAGAACATGGAATGTGTGTAATTTGAATGTTGGAAAACTAGCAATTGTTAAAAATGAACTAGAACACATGAACATCAGCGTTCTAAGCATTAGAGAGATGAGGTGGACCAGCTCTGGCCACTCGGAGTCAGATAACCATGAGGTATACTATGCTAGGAATAAAAGAATAGTGTTGCCTTCTTAGTAAATACAATGTGAGTGATAAGATAACATCCACACACATACAAGAAAGGTGACCAAACACACAATCCCGATGCATTAATGGTAACTGGTGACTGGAATGCAAAAGCAGGAAGCAGTCAAGAAGGGATAGTGGTTGGAAAATATGTGCTTGGTGATAAAAATGAGGCTGGAAATGATCAAATTTTTCTTTTCTTTTAAATCTTTTTTTTTTAATTTGGTATACTGTCGAACAGGATCTGACTGGTACAGGAGGAGATTGTTCCTCCTTCTCCAGTGGAGCCTCTGGTGGATTCGAGCCGCCCACCTCTGGGATTGCAGTACAGTGTCTAACCACTAGGCCACCAGAGCTCCCTCAAATTTTTATTTTCAATTATTTATTCATTGCAAATGTCTTTTTAAAATACATAAATGACAACTTTACACATGGACCTCACCTGATGGGCTGCACAGGAGTCAGACTGACTACATCTGTGGAAGAAATCACTGGGGAGGTTCAGTATCAGCAGTCAAAACTAGGCCAGGGGCGGGCTGTGGGTCAGACCATCAGCTACTCATGTACAAGTTCAAATTGAGGCCACAGAAAATGAAAACAGGGCCATGAGAATCAAGATGTGATCTTGCATCTATTCCATCTGCATTTCAAGGTCATCGTTGGAAGCATTAAACAGCAATGATCAAAGACCAGATGAGTTATGGCATGATATCCATGAAGAAACCAAAAGGTTATTACAGAGAAAAAAGAAAAACCAAAACGGACGTCAGAAGAGACTCTCAAAATTGCACTCGACTGTTGAGAAGCCACAACAAAGGGTAAAAGTGCAAATTGCTGAATATGACCGTCTGAAGATTAAATCTCTGTGAGCATCAAAAACTTTTTCCAACAGGGTGAAAAGAAAACTGGGGAAAACCATTTTGCAATACCGTATCAGAGAAGGGTCTCATAACAAAAGTTTACAGAATCCTACAGGGTCTCCAGAAGACAAAGACTGATAATCCAATTACAAAATAGGCAAAAGACATGGAAAGACTTTTCACAGAGCAAGATGTTCAGATGACCAATAGACACATGAAGAAATGCTCAAAATCTCTGGCAATAAGAGATGCAAATCAAAACCACAATGACATAGCATCTCACCTTCAGAGCAGTGGCAAAATTAACAGGACAGCAAGCAATAAATGTTGGAGAGGATGTGGAAAGATTGGAACTCTCATACACTGTTGCTGGGAATGCAAAATGGTACAATCACTCTGGAAGACAGTGGCGTTTCCTCAAAAAGCTGAACATAAAAATTCCATATGATCCAGCTATTTCACTGCTAGGAATATATCCCAAGAAAATTAGAACTGAGACACAAAGAGAGACTTATACATCAATGTTCCTAGCAGCATTATTCACCATCACAAGAACATGGAAACACCCCAAATCCCAACCACATTCAACTGGACTGAGAAATTGTGGTCCATTCACACAATGGAATACTACTCAGCACTAAGGAACAACCATTCTGTAAATTACTACATAATCTCAGAGGGACTGGATGGCATTATGCTGAGGCAACTCAGTCTCACAAGGTCAAATACTGCACAAGATAATTACTGTAGAAATAGGAAGGTAGCTAGTGAAGCACGTATGAGGATCCAAGGGCAATGGAGGGGGAGCAGAGGGTGAAGATGGGGGGGAATCACTGGGTCATGTAATTTGGTGGGTGGAGGGAGGGGAAGTGTAAAGGAAATGGGAAAGATCAGATGGGAAACTGGAAAGACAAGGTAATGGTGGGTACAGTTCAATGGTGGTTAATTTTATAAAACATAATGAATAAGAA
>NW_006399754.1:35925109-35950138 GCF_000299155.1 Elephantulus edwardii
TTTCGTATTAGCACAATTAAACAGGTTGCATGGAAGGAAAAGCAATATACACCAAGAGGCTAATCAGACACTAGTTACCTTTTCCACTACCAGCATGTGTCCCTGCAAGCCTACTGAATCCCTTCTGTCTACTACAGCCTCAGGGTGCTCCTGTTCGCAATCTCCTCTTCTTACATCTAGTTGCTCTCAGTCAGGGCCCAAGGCAGCAGACTCCCTCACCTGCTTTCCGGGTTCAGGCATTTCTGTTTTCTGGTATTGCATCCTTAATCTAAAAGAAGGCTCACAATTGCATAAAAACACCATTCTTAGCTTTTATACAGAAGAGTTCATTTTCCACCTCTTCAAAATCATCACGCGATCTAGAGGAATCTAAGTGCTAGATCTAACTGAAATGCATCCACAAGGGCCATGTGTATAATAGACCAATAGCAATAGACCACGAAGTGACCATGCCACAGATTCTGTGTCTCTTTTATTTTTTTTAGTGATGCTGATGGGGTCTTTACTTTTTTTCACATTGAAAATCTTTTCATTTTTTCACTGTTGCACATTTCTTCCCCTTCTCCTCTCTCCTGCCCCAGCCCTCCCAACTACGCACCCCATGTTCCAGACTGCTGTCCTACAGATCATGTCATATACTCCTTGGAACAGTCCTTCCCTTCGCCTAATCTAATGCCGTATTCACTATTTATCCACTTTTCCATTCCCTTCCCAACCCCAGCCCATGGCCACCCTATTTTATAACAGCAGTGTTACACAGTATTTGTCCTTTTGTGACTGAGATATTCTACTCAGCATAACGTCCTCCAGGCTCCCTCATGTTGTATAGTTTTATGAATTCATTGTTTTTCTGGTGTTGTGTAATATTCCACTGTGTGACTGTACCACAGTTTTTCTATCCATGTGTTTATTGACTGGCACTTGGGTTGCTTCCATCTCTTTGTGAATAACGTGGCAATAAACATGAGTGTGTAAACATCTGTTTGAGTTGTGGCTCTGGTTTCTTCTGGGTATACTCCCAGTAGTGCAACTGCTGGGTAAAACGGCATTTCTACTTCCGACTTTTTGAGAAAGCGCCAGATCACCTTGCATAGTGATTGTACCATTTTAAACTCCCACCAGCAGTAAATAATCCTTCCGATCTCTTCACAACCTCACCAGCATCTGCTATTTGCTGCCCTCTCAAACTTTGTTATTGCTGCTAGGGTGAGAGGATATCTCATAGTTGTTTTAGAATTTCTCTAATTTTTAGCTCCTGAAAAAGAAGACTACAGATTGCTTAGAAATCAGAGATTTGGTAAAATGTAAAATCGTTTGCTATACCATTCTGAGAGGGATCAGAATAGGAAACCTTAGATAGAGTAGAAGAAAAAGGAGGTAAAATGATAAAAAAAAGCCCTGGCTTACTGTCCCAACAGATTCAGAACCCAAGTCTAACGCCCTTTCTTACACACCTTCCAAGCCTGGAACTGAACTCTCACTGCCATGGCTCACCTTAAAGTCAAACAATAAACAGGACAGGACGGTGAGGTGGAAGGGAGGTCCAGTGGTGTTGTCACTAGGACATTGTGCTGTTAACCAAAGCCCACGCCTCTAGCAGCCTAAACTGACCAGCGGCTCCAAACGACAAAGATGGGCAGTCTCCTCCCATGTGATTCACAGCCCCCAAACAACTGATGAGACAAGATGAATACCACCAAGGAAGTGTACACCTCTTAAACCACCAAGCACAGATCAGAAGGGCAGCATCTGCCTGGGATGAAGCTGAGAAGGCAGGAAGAGACAGGATATGAAGGACTGGCCCGGGAGACAGGAAGGAAGCATGTATGGGAGGGGCAATCCATGTCATAAAACAAGGCGTGGGAACTGTCAAGGGGGACACTCAGACGACTGAAAACTTCTGCACAGAGTAAGCTTGAAAAAGGAGCTTTGCAATGAAACTTGAGAAATGTGTAAAACATTTCCTTCAAGTTTTTCTTAATCTTTACTCAGATACTTTTCTCCTCGTTTTGAATTATGTGCATAAACCACAAAAGGTTTTTATTGGTTTACTTTGCACTATTTATTACAAAACAGTACTATTTTTTTTCTTTTTTTTTTTAAAAATATGGAACGCTTCACGAATTTGCGTGTCATCCTTGCGCAGGGGCCATGCTAATCTTCTCTGTATCGTTCCAATTTTAGTATATGTGCTGCCGAAGCGAGCACAAAACAGTACTATTTTTATTTCTATTTTTTGTAATATTGATTACAAACTGTATTCAAGTGTATCCATTTTGTTGTTTGTTGTTATGTGCCATCGAGTCGTTTGCGACTCTTCGCGACCCTATGTACAAGAGCCCTAAACGCCATTCCATCCTGTGCCAACCTCGCTGTCTCAGACACATTCATTGCCACCACTCCACCACTCCACTCACAGAATCGATCCATCTCATTGAGGGTCTTCCTCTCCTGCACCGTCCCTCTCCAAGGACCAGTCCCTCCTTGCAACATGCCCAAAGTATAGCAGATCAAGCTTCAGAATCCTTGACTCCAGGGAACATTCTGGCTTCACCCTATCCATTTTACATTTTATTTGCTCACTTGAAAACTTTTCAAATATTAAGAAACCAAAAATGGAGACCTTCGTGCAACCCCTGCTATGAACACAGTACCACGGAAAGGTCCAAATCCCTCTCCTGGGTAATCTTCTTCCACCAAAATAATCCCAGGGCCAGTATTATTCATTCCAGCAGAAGACAGCCAATCTGTGCATGGTCACAAAAAGAAACAAGCCCAGCCAGCCTTCTAATCCAGAGTCCTCTTCCTGACCGTGGACTGGCCCAGAAGACTATCTCTCTCATCATTAGATGAAATGCACTAGATATGGGGCATTTATTCTCAAGGAGACCAGGCGGATCCCCCTGGGCAGGCAATCAGGAGGCACCTGAGACGGCCATGCCCTCGGGAAAGCAGAGGGCCACTGAAACGGGACATCTCCCTGCAGAGACAGCACAGGGCTGAGTGAGGCTCCTGCTGTCCACAGGGTCATGTGGAGACGGAACCAAGTCCACGTTATCTAACTCATCAATTTGTAAGGACCTTAGTAAAGTTTAATTTAAAAGCCAAGTCTACTTTCCACTATCAGAAAACTGTTTTCAAAGGTCTTGGACAGAGTGGGAGAAAGAGGTAGAACAAAATACAAATTTTCTTTTTAAAAAAAAAAAATCCCAGATGTGGTGGACTGACAGCCTGACAACTCACCCCACCCAGACCAGCACATTCATCCATACAGATGTCCCTCATGTGGAGGTGACCCCTCATGTGGAGGTGACCCCTCTCGTGGTGCTGAAACGATTTCTGCAGATCCTGTCTCAGCCAACAGAGCTGTTCAGAGAGTAAACACCACACATGAGGAACGTGCTCCTGGGAACCACATGGTCAAGTCGCCCAAAGCCAAGACAAGATGGACGAAGGGAAGGGAAGCTCCCTCAAAGGAAACAGAAGCAATGGAAGGAGCATGCTGACCAACTGTGATGACTGCAGTCAATGTCACTGCCGATCTGCAGAAACTGCTAAGGGGGCACTGATTTGCATGAAGGTGTCCCCATTAAACATTTTAAATATGAAAGACAGGAAATGGGCAGCTCAAGTGCTCTTTAGAAGGAAGGAGGGGAGACACATCACCATGAGGGACTGTTTTTTGGTGTCATCGAGTCAAGTATGACTCCTCAACCTTCTGAACAGAACCCTGGTCTATCCTGTGCCATCCTCACAGTGTCTGACACCCTTGAACCCACTGCCTCAAGCCCAGGAGTCATCCCTGGAAAAGGACATCATGGTTGATAGAGCACAGGGTCAATGAAAAAGAGGCTTCAAGCAGTTAGAGCAAAGCAGCAGCTGTGACAGTGGCCGGGAGCAGAGCAGCGCCAGCAAGGACGGCCCAGGGCCAAGCAGCAGCCCCGCCTGCTGCACTGGGGAGCTGGCTTGATGGGAGGGACCCAAGGACAACACCAGGACTGGCAGATGTCACTCGGGTGGTGGAACAATGTGGGTCTGGGTGCTCATGATAATTTCTGGGTTTTTTTAATGATGAATCCAACTTCAAGATCGTTGTAAACAGAAGAAGAAATTCATAAAACTGTAGCAATACCAAACAAACCCGCTGCCACTGTGTCCACCCACGGTGACCCTCCCGGGGGCGTCCCAGGTTGTCAGTCTTTAGGGGAAGACTGCTTCCGTGTTCTCTTAGGAGCAGCTGGAGGACTCGAACCGCTAACCTGCTGGGTTAGCAGCACAACACTCCAAGCACAATGCCACCTGAGTTCCTGTCCTAGGAGGCGCCCAGCCTGGTACTTTCAGGGAGATCCCTTCCAGCTCACTGAAAATAAGGCTTTTATGGGGGGTCAGGACTTAAGACAGGTAACATACAAACTACACACTAATCTGGTGTTTTCAGTAAGGTTTCTGGTCATTAGTAGCCTCCTAATAGCTACATTTTGGGGAATGACAAGTGATAGGCCGATCTGACCCTGCAGGATCCCCACGTGCAGCCCAAGTTGCCCAGGATCAACTGTGTAACGAATTCCAGGCCCAGTTCACCAGCAGCAGGTGAGCTCTCATCAGAAATCGCAATGCTGGTGTGGTCCCGTCCTAGTCCCAGGTGTTCACGACCCCAGTCACTTACCTGGACAACGTGGTTTTCCCAGAGCCTGGCAGGCCTCTTAGGAGGATCAACAACTTCTGCAGCTTCTCCAGCTTCTCCTCTTGGAACTCCTGCTTCACGAGTGTGTCTGTCTCGGGACACACGTCCCTGGGTGGATCTTCCCAGTGTCCCACCCCAGTTCCAAAGTTGTCCCACGGTGCCTGTCCAGGGGGCTCACTGTGGCCATCTCTGCAGAGACCCCCGGGGCATCCACTGGCCTGCCCTGGCGCTGGGCTGCTCCACCCAGAGGGACAAGCGTCCATATAGTAGCCGTTCCACACCTGAGTGTGGTCGGGGACCTGGAAGATGGTTGGTGGGGCATCTGGCAGGACTTGGAATCTCTGTACGTGGACAGGATAGCTGATGCCAGGTGGAAACTGTGGGGCAGGACCATCGGGCATGAGGAAGGCGGGCATGTATTGCCAGCCCGGCCGGAAGGGAGCGAAGGTGGCCTCGGAGTACAGTGGGCCTGACCCCCTGGCACAAGGGTAGCCCACCGGTGTACTCTCTACAAACTGTGGGTAAACCCCAGGGGACCAGGCCACATCGTCGCTGGCAGGCTGCTCGCTGACCCCCGGCAGGTCACCAGGCTGGCCCTGTGGACAAGGACCTGGCTCTTCACTGGGGGCACAAGGCGCAGGGTCCTGCCAGCTGCTTTCCAAATCCTCAGGGGTCTTTTCGAGTGCTTCAATTTCTCTGTAGAATTGGGACAATTCACTGTCCATCAAGTCTACCTCATGTTCCTCCTTCTGGCCTTGGATGTCACTTGCAGTAGAAGGAGTGCTGGCCTGGCTCCTTCTCACGTGACCTTTCCTCTTTGAGGGCTTGTAGAGGGGTCCAATAAATGCTGTGCTGGTACTGTAGATGCCGTCTTCTCTGGAGACCCCTGGAGAACGCAGGCCGCCCAGAGGTCTCGGCAACTCTGT
Source organism: Elephantulus edwardii (assembly GCF_000299155.1). NCBI lineage: Eukaryota > Metazoa > Chordata > Mammalia > Macroscelidea > Macroscelididae > Elephantulus > Elephantulus edwardii. The sequence goes on from NW_006399754.1 coordinate 35,930,720, forward strand.
GGTTTCCCTTGTGTCTTCCTGAAGTTGGTGACCGAGTACAGGGACAGGTGGGACAGGTGCCCAGCCAGAGCCCGCCTCCTCCTCGACTGTGTGCAAATGAGCCGGAGTATCAGCCTCTTCTTCAGCTGACTTCACTCTTTTGTAGCATGGTTCACTCAGTGGTTCTATTCCCTGAGCCAGGGCTTTATCTTCAACTTCACCAAATGGCATCTAAGAAGAAAGAAACTGTATCAGTGAGACAAAACATTGTAAACAGCAAAGGGGCTGTAACAGCAAACCACTCAGCTCCAAACAGTCCTTCAGCAGCTCCACCAAAGACCTGGAAATCAGCTTCCAAGGAGAGGGCGGCCATTGATGAATTGGGGGTGGGGTGGAGGCTGCTTCTACTGTCCCTGGGGGCACAGGCTACTAAGGAATCCCTGGGAGGAGCTTCTACTCTGTCCCTGGGTTATCAGCCTGATGAATGGAGGGGGGCTTCTACTCTGTCCCTAGGGTCTCAGCCTGATGAACCCGAGGGGAGGCTTCTATTGTGTCCCTGGGGTGCCAGCCTGGTGAACTCCTGGGGGGACTGCTACCCAGTCCTATGGGTTTTGAGTGACAAACACTTTGACAGCACCAAACAATTAGTGACAGAGTTGAAAACTACCTCAATGCTAGCAAAATAAATTCCAAAAATGTATTCCAAAATTATTCCTTCAGAAACAATAATTTTGGTTAAAAGACTGTATTTGTGGTACAAATACTTAATATTAACATCTTCCTAAAACATCAAGAGTTATACCGATACTTTATAATCACTAATTATTTAAGTACTATGATAAATTGAGTTAGAGTAAAGCACAGAAATCTCATTAAATAATCCCTCTAAATGCAAGAAAAATCACTCCGAGGTGAGTGTGAGGCAGCAAGTTTGACAAGTTTAATCAGCAGCACACGCCTTCATGAGACACAAGTGGCAGTGACATCAGAATGTGTATGGTCACAGGTTCACAGAAAACCTATCCCAGCATTTTCCTGTCTCCAACCAATGTGGCCCAAACCTCAGACAGCGCCCATCCTTGGTAACAGGGCATGGGGGTGGCTGAGTGCCAAGAGTCTGAACGTGCTCGTGGGTGACCCTCTGGGGGTTTACAAGAATACAGAGCGGACTGCGGCACCTTCCTCCAACGAACAGCCAGTAGATTCAAACTGCCTAGCTTCGGATTGGCAGGGAGTTGAACTGCGCACCCACAGGCACATGGTTCGAATCCACGAGCTGCTCCAGGGAGAGGATGGGCAATCTCCTCCCGTGCGATTTACAGCCTTTGAAAGCTCGCTAGAAGGGCAGCTGAGTAAGTTCTGCCGGCTACCACAGAACAAAACCAGGCCTGCAGAGCTGGGCAACGAATGGCACCCAGAAGTACTGATGTCTCCACAGGCAGGGAGTGTGAGGACGAAGAACATCGCATGGACAGCCAGAACGCTCCTTGGAAAGCGGGCGAGTCCAGTGCACACCCTTTGGGCCCATTATGAGAAAGGTCATCGCACGGGGGAGGCCCCCAGGATGGGGACAAGGCAGGGCAGGCCAGTGTGGCTGGTGTGGTTCATCTCGGCTGGGTAGACTCAGCACGCAGGCACCCACAGGGCAGGGTCTCCCCGGCAGGGTCCCCCCGGCAGGGTCCACGTGCGTGTCCCTCGAGAAGGAGCGCAGGGTCGGTGAGAAGACATCCTTCTGCCACAGGGCGCAGGGGTCAACAGTGGACGCCCCCGAAGGCGGCAGGGCGCTGGACGAGCCGCAGATCCGGACCCCAGCAGACCGAGTCCCTGTCCACCTCGGGAGTGAAATCAGAGGCACAGGGGGCACCGACCCGGCGGGGCCGCGCCAGCCGCTTGTCCGCGCGATGCTGGGCACCGATCCCGCCTGCACGGAGCGGCCAGCGATGCTGAACGCCGCTGTCCAGCAGCCCAGGTCCTTCCTCCCGGTTCCATCGGGGGCCGTGGCGGGGAGCTCGGGCCTGGGGCCCAGCACCGACAGTCCGCAGGGCCGCATCCGCCAGCTGCCCGGAGGGAGGCGGTCCTCCGCGGCGGACGCCCCCCAACGCCATCAACTCACCGTAAGCCCCGCTCTGCATCGACCTTCCCTTCTGAACGGCACCGCGGGCCAAGCCGCCTCCCCCGAGGTTAGAGCAGCGCGAAGACACCGGCCCTACACCGGGGAGCGCAGGCCCCACGGCGCACGACCATCACGGCCACGCACCGCGCAGGCCCCGCCCGACGCCGCGGCCGCCACGAGCATTGTGGGAGTTGGAGTCCGGCGCGCGCCCGTGACCTGCGAACGGGGCAGCGTGGGGACTCGCTCTCCCAGAAGGCATTGCGCGACAGAGCCGGCGCGCCCCCTGCCTGACCCGGAAGTGAGACGTGGTGTCCCAGCATGCATTGGGTGGCCACGCAGGCGCTTGGCAGTTCCCCGCCCGGTGCGGGTGAACGGGTGACCTTCCCGCGGGTTTTTAGAAGCAGTAGATCGTCCAGGAAGGAACTGTCCATCTCTCTCCCGCGGAGCAGCTCGTGGATTCGAGCCACGTGCCTCCTCGTTGGCAGCGGAGCCCTTTACCGCTAGCCCACCCGCGCTCCGTCAGACCGGAAGTGGCCCAGTTTCCCCGGGGAAGACTTAAGTGTCCACTGAAAAGCGCGGACACTTGCTGCAGTGTGTACCTCATAAGAGGACGGGCGCGCGTGCGGCGCCTGGGAGCCCGAGGGGCCTGGAGGCGCTGCTGGGCAGACAGGGTGCAGCAGCAGCGAGGAGTGTTAAACTCCTTTGGAAAAGCACGTGTCTGGAGCACCGTCCAGTCCTGGCTTGTTTTTCTTAACCACCTGCCCCTGCTGGAGCCTGTGCCCGAACATTACCTCCCTACGTGGGAAATTGCCAATTTCGCCGTCTTTAAAATAAATTTCTCGGTAGGTATATAGACTCGCGTCCCGCTCTGCTTTTCATCACAAGGAAGATAGTAAAATCACATCTCGAAATGTTTGCATTGGGTTAAGTTACAGCCGTGGGAACGAGAGGACTCACCAAAAGACGGGCGCTGCGCGGGACTGGGACCTGCGGCCCCGATCCCGGGGCGGATGCGCGGGGCATGCCCGGTCCTGCGCCTGTCACTGTCCGTCCTGCGCTGGTCACTGTGCGGGACGGTCGCGGGGTCCGAGCGCGTTTCGCTGGGTCGCAGACCCTCCGCTTCCCCAAGTGTGAAGTCCCTGTCCTTGGACTGGGCTCTTGATGGACAAGAGGAAACCTGGCCACCCTTGTCTTACAGGTGCTCTAATCCTTCCAAGACGGAGACCGGGAATGGCAGAGTAGTGCCAAGTGGACACTGGACCTCCTAGAAAAGAGAAGAGAGGCCTTTGCTTGCTGTCCTTATGCCCGTGGTCTCCTCCATAGAGAAGGAAGATGCGAGTCCCCTGGTACTGCGGACACAAAGCTACCCCACGTAGCTGCTTAGAACTGTCCCCTAGGATGGACCGTACTTTACTGACATCGAGTGCCACCGATTCACCCGATGGACTACCCATCCAGACTGTGGTCCATACAGGGTCAGATCACCTCATGGTTCTGCCAATGGACTTCTGATCCAGACTGTTGTCCATACACGGTCAGATCTCCCCATGGAGCAGCCGATGGCCTTCCAGTCTGGACTGTGGTCCATGAGGGTCAGATCGCCTCATGGACTGCTGATGGACTTGAGGTCTGGACTGTCATCAGTACAGGAACTGTGAAGCCACCAATTGAATTCCGGTCTGAGCTTTCGTTGGTACTTTTTTTTTTTATTAAGCAGTAATTTTCAGTTTACTCCATGAAACAGACTTGCAGCGTCATCTGCATGAATGCAAAACAAGCCATCTACAGCAAGTGATAAGAAAACTGGGCAAAAAGGAAAAAGCATACATGGAGGGGGAGATTCTCGAAATAAAAAAAAATCAAACCATTATTATAAAGGTTTTTACCAAGATTGCTATATTTCCCCCATCCCATTTGCTGGAAGTCAACAAGAGCATCTAGCACTTTGTGTTCATGTCAAATACCAGATTAGAGCATCCTAACGCAAAGCAAAAGGGGGATGGACGGACTAAACCAAAAAAGAAAAACTCCCAAGCTCCCTTAAACGATAGAACAGTAAACTTCAAAGTTCAGATTTAAAAGAAGAGAAAGTGGCCATTGAAAGAGGTGATGGTGGGGATAATCCTATGAATGGGTTTTTTACTTCTCTCCTGGGGGGGGGGGGGGTGGAGAAATGCTCATTAGGATTTGTAGTTAGAGGATATGTGAGCCCCTCATAAAGTCCATGCATCAGAGAGTTGGACAATGACTAGGGAGGATAGAAGGAGAATTGATGCCTTTGAGCTGTGGTGCTGGAGAAGAGTATTGAATGTACTATGGACTGCTAGGAAAACAAACATTCATCCTAGAGAGGGTTAAACCAGACTGCTCCTTGGAGGCAAGGATTCTGGGTTTCGTCTGACATACTTTGGGTATGTTGTAAGGAGAGACAGGTCTTGGAGAGGGACATCATGCTTGGGAGGGTGGAGGGACGGCGCAGAAGGGGAAGACCCTCTATGAGGTGGATTGATTAAGTGACTGGGGTAGTCAGGATGGGTGTGTCAGAGACAGTGCAATTGGCACAGGACAGAGCGGAGCTTAGGGCTGTTGTACATAGGGTCGCTATAAGTCGCAAGCGACTGGATGGCACATAACAATAACAACAACACAGAATCCATCCCCTGAGGTGGCACAAGAGGACTGCACATACCAGCCAGTTCCTTTCCCGAATCCGAGTCAGGCCCAGTTTCTCCTGGATCTCGGGTTTTATGGCATCGGGCAGGCCCTTCTTGACGAAGATAAGGATTGTGGCGTCCTTCCTCTCCTGGTCATTGATAATGCGGTGCAGCAGCTCCTGGAGGACAGCGGGAACACACCACAACTGGCAGGACTAAGGGAGCTTTGAGACACCAACCTGAGCCATGAGGCTGAAGGTCAAAGGGCCTGCAACAGGTGTAAGCAGCTGTCTGGACTGAGGGACCGGACCGTATCTGCTGTCACCTGAATGGCAGCTAAGCTTCCGTAATGAACCCCATAACTGTGAACACAGCTCTGTGAGGTCTGTGTGGTCACTGCAAGGGACTTCAGACTGTTCAGGGTAGTAGGATTGGTGTGGAAATAGTAGAAGTGTCGGAGGGTGGAGGGCACGTCTGACTTCATGGGAGTTGACTCCATGCTGTGGATGCTGCAGCTCCTCCTTGTGGCGTTAGGACAGGCCCCACTCAGTTGTCCCCACACGGCCCTTGTTCTTTTTTACACCATACTGTTGGAAAATGGCACCAATAGACTTGCTCAACACAGTTACCACAAGCTGTCAATTTGTAAAAAAGTAACAAACACAAAAACAACTCTTCAAAGAGCAATAAGGCAAAGAACAATAAAATTAAGTATGCCCGTGCATATACAGTAACCCAAAAGCCTTCTTTTATTATAGTTAAAACACCTTTGTAAACATTCCAGCTTTTAGTGTCATTGTTGGAGATGGTATGTTACTTCAGATTCATGGTGCACAGTCACTTTATGAACATGTGGCACAAATACATTACGATGGAGGTTTATAGGACTCCAGCCATAAGAAAAGGTTTAATTGAGCAGGCTGTCCTAGTGGACATTCCTAAGTGCCGCACTGTCGATGTAGGTATTTGAAAAGTAACCAATACAGAGTGCCCACTATGTGACAGTCATTCTACGTTTATGACAGTTGGACTCAGTTAATGCCCACAATAGTCCTGTGGAGCTGGTAGGCTTACCTGACTTGTCCAGTTCCACAGAGGCTGACCTGGGCTCTGCCCATGCACAGAGCAAGGCCCAGCGAACCCTATGGGGCAGCTCCATACTGCCACACAGGGTGGCTGTGGGTTCGAGTGCAAGACACCTAACACTAGTGTTTTACAAGCCAGGAAACAGAGGGGCTTTTAAGAAGCTCTAATGAGTTCTGGTGGAACTGTGGTTAGAGTGTTTCAGCTTCTAACCAAAAAGTCAGCCGTGCAAACCCAACATGCACTCAGGAGAGAGACCATGAGCCGCTCTCCTCTGTCCTGCAGGGTCATTGTGAGCTGGAGTGAACTCATAACTGGTGACAGGGATTGTCTGCTCAGTGTCCTGACACCAGTGAGGCAGAGCCGCAGTCTGCAGCTGTGCTGTCCTCAGCATCATCCCGTGACAGGAGCCACAGCCCCAAGCCAAACCCACTGCCTTGAGTCAATACTGACCCACTGCGACCCTTCAGAGGGTTCCTGGGGATGCAATCTTTACAGAAGGCAACTGTCTAGCTTTCCCCATGGGAGCAGCTGGTAAATTCAAGTCATTTGACTTCTTGGTTCACAGCCCGACACGTAGTGCACTCTGCCATCACGCCCCTCTCTTGCACTCATGTGCTCCTTGTGTCTGGATGTGGACGTGTTGTCGGTTTTGTTATATGCAGTTGTGTCAGAATACACTCAGAGTTGACCTTCCAGCAGGTTTTCAGATGCAGCAAATGACACGAGGAGATTGTCCATCTTTCTTCTGTGGAGCAGCTGGTGTGTTTGAACCACATACAGAAGTTCAAAGAATACAGCCTTCAATATAGATTGTATCTCAACATCAAGACAACAAATTCTCACCAGTGGACCAACAGACAACATCATGAAAATGTGGGGACAAGACTGAAGCTGTCAGTGACTTCATTTTACTTGGATCCAAAATCAACACCTTGGTACCAGCAGTCAGGATGATTAGGAGACATAGAGGACTGGGAAAGTCTACTGTCAGGGATCTCACCAAAGTCCTGAGAAGCAATCATATCAGTTTGAGGACTAAGGTGCACTGGATTCAGGTCATGGTCTTTTCATTTGTTTCTCATGTGTCTGAGAATAAGGATGACAGAAGAAGAATCAATGCCTTTGAGTTGTGGTGTGAGAGTGCTGAATGTCCCATGGACTGTCAAAAGAACTAACAGATATCTTGGAGAAGGTACAGCCAGAGTGCTCCTTGGAGGAAAAGATGATGAAACTTTGTCTCTTACACTCTGAATATGTTGCTAGTAGAGTCTGTTCTTGGAGAGGGACATCTTGGAATGATAGAGGGCCAATGAAAGAAAGGAAGACCCTCAACTAGTGGATTGACTCAGTGACTGCAGCAATGGGCTGTGTCAGAGCTTGTGAGGATGGTGCGGGCTGGTGGTACAGGGTTCAGTCTGATGTTCACAGGGTGTACTTGACAATACCTAACAACAACAATCCTTTAAGTTGGCATCCATATGTCTTGGAGAATGTGCAGCCAGAGCGCTCTTTGAAGGCAATGATGATAAAACTTCATCTCACATACTATGGACATGTTGCTAGGAGAGGCTATTCCTTGGACAGAAACATCACGCTTAGAAAGGTGGAGGGTGGACAAAAGAGAGGACTCATAGTGACCCAGTCCCTACACACTTGACCCCTGTGCTAGCTTGTGCCATCCTCAGTCTCTCACACACCCGAGCCCATTGTTGCAGTCACTGTCACGCCATCTGGTTGAGGATCTTCCTCTCCTTGGCTGACCCTCAAGACATGACTTCTTTTGGCAACCAGACCACAGCTCAAAGGCATCAGTTCTCAGGAGCTGGGAACGTGAAAATTGGGCTAATTTTTCCGGAGTGCAGTTCAGAAGTACTTTAAAATCTAGTCACTTAAAAAGATTCACCATTCTCTAATATCTCCAGTGTATCTAGAATATCTCAAGCCATACCTAGCTATAATGATTGTTAAACTCTGGTCAAGCTCCTTATAGCCTTCTGTGATATTTTAAAGCAAATCCATGGTATCATATAATCTAATTTTTAGAAAGGAAAATAATTGACTTATGTCTTTGTTTGGAAATGCCTCATTGTTTCGGTTATTCTTCATAGCCACTGCCTGAGGCAGAGCAGAACATCCCACAGATTTCTAGGCTGCAGCTTTTGTGGGAGCAGACTGTCAGGCCTTTCTCCCTTGGAACCACTGTATGGATTTGAACTGCCCACCCTCTAGTTAGCATTTTAATAATCTGTGCCCCTGGGCAATACCAAGAATGGTGTTGCTCACTGAATGTTCATTAGCCCAGCACACTGAGCCAGTCAGCATCTAGGTCCTCAGTGCCAGAAACAATACTTAGTATATATTCATTTTTAAAAAATTAATAACTTTGTTGCTGAGAAGATACACAGAAAAGCATACAACAATTAAAAAGTATATATAGCATTTAATGACAAGGATACTCATCTTTTTGTTGAGAAACCATTTCACCTGTTTCCCCAATTGTTTTTCTCACATGAACACAGACTGACTGCACCAAAGCCCCAGGTCTAATCTTTGAGTTGCTGTTGACACTGTGGATCCATATAGATAATTGTTGTTGTGGGATGCTGTGGAGACGGCTGTGACTCAGTGACCTCAAGAATGACGTTGGAACCTGCCCGGTCCTGCGTCATTCTCACAGCTGCTGTCATGCTGAAGCCCGTTGCTGCAGTTTCTGAGTCAATTCATCCCCTTGAGGGTCTGCCTCTCCACGGATATGTTTACAGCATGATGTCTTTCCCAGCCTGAAGTGCAGCCAAAGTGCTCCCGAGAGGCAAGGATGGGGACACTTCCTCTCATGTCCTTTAGGCACAAAAGCATCATAAAGACAATGGTTGCTGTTGTTGTGTGCTGTTGAGTCAGAACTGACCTATAGCTAACCCTCCAGTGGGTTGTCAGAGGCAATAAATCACACAAGATTGCTCACCCTGCAGCTGGTGGATTTGAACCACATGCCTTTGAGATTGCAGCACAACTTCTTACGACTAGGCCATGCATACACCCCAAAAAATTCCACTGCCACTAAGTCAATTCTAACTCATTCTGACTGATCTAATAGATGTGAACTGCTGACCTACTGGTTAGCAGCCAAGCACATAGCTTTTGTGCCACATTATTTCTAAAATTATCCCTGGAGAGTACACCTTTTAGATGTACCTGGTGATTCCAACTCACAGAACCCTGTAGGATGGAATAGAGCTGGCCATCAGATCTCTGAGCTGTAAGCCTTTCCCTCTTCTTTCTCCTTTGGAGTGGGTGAAGGGTTCATCTGATCAGGAGTAGTGTTCCCGCCCACAGGCACCTACCAACCGATGTGGGTATGTGAGGAGCTGTGGGGATGTAGTTCGTTCCTTGTTGCACTCATGATCGAAAGAAGAGGGGTTGAACAGCGGCTCCTCCACTTGTTGCTATGAAAATTCACAGAACCCTGATGGCAGGTCGTGGTCACTGCCTACAGCCGTGGGCTTGGGCTCGAGCAGGAATGCACACGTGTAGTACATTTTTAGGGGAGAAGACATAGGATTAAACAGGATGTATAACTTTTTGTAAAACAAAATATAAAATGACTAGATTACATTTTGAAGTAATAAAACAGCAAAACATAATAACTCTCTGGTGGAATCCTTAAGTGGTTCTTTTTTATGCCTAAATGTATTTCTAGATTACAATAAACACATTATTTACACGGCAAGTAAATAAATAAAATGTGATTTTAAACTGGTTTAATTTCAGCAAAAGCCAAGCCATATTTTTATGGTCCAATATTTTCCCACAGCCCCATCTGCTGGTTATTGAGTAAAGATGATTTTCAAATATTTGTTGTTGTTGTTATGTGCCGTCGAGTCGTTTGCGACTCATAGCGACCCTATGTACAACAGCCCTAAACCCTGCTCTATCCTGTGCCAACCGCACTGCCTCTGACACACCCATCCCAATTACCCCAGTCACTGAATCAATCCACCTCATAGAGGGTCTTCCCCTCCTGCACTGTCCCTCCACCCTCCCAAGCATGATGTCCTTCTCCAAGGACCTGTCTCTCCTTGCAACATGTCCAAAGTATGTTAGACAAAGCCCCAGAATCTTTGCCTCCAAGGAGCAGTCTGGTTTAACCCTCTCTAGGATGAATCTGTTTGTTTCTTGGCAGTCCAAATATTACTGTCTGGTTTTCTATAGACCCTGGTGGCGTGGTGTGTGGCATGTTGAGTTGCTCTGCCGGAGAGATGAGTTATCTTCTCTTATAAGATTTACCGTCTTGGAAATTACAAGGACGGTCACCACTACCTGGATTTCATGATGGGGTTGGAGTTTTTGTTGCTGCTATTACAGTCAAACAGCGTCAGTGGTTATGTGCTCTCCTGCTACTCTGAAGGTTGCTGCTGTGATCACCATCCAGTCAGAACTGATGGTTGTCCGAGCCTCTGGCGGAGGCTGTAAGCAGCACAGGATTATCCATTTCTGTCCTGTAGAGCCTGTTGGGTTTGAACCACCTGACTTGGTCAGCAGCACACCTCCTTACCAGTAGCCACCAGAGCTCCCCTAACCAGGTGAACTCATCACCTACTTCAAAGGAGAAAGAAGAGGCAGGCTGCTTACAGCTTGAGAAATCCGAGGGCCAGTTCCACTCTGTCCTCCCGATTTGCTATGAGTTGAAGTCACCAGGTACATCCAGGAGGGTAAAAAACCATCAGGGCTCCTGAGGGGGCAGCATTCACAGCCCTGTGGAGTCATCCAGGGATTCAGACCCACCAGTGACTCTGTGGGGGAAGACAGTAAATACCTCAACTGGGAAGCTCTGTGAGGGAGCTCTGGTGGCCTGTGGTTCCAACTCGAAGGCACACAACAAGAAGCTCTATGGGACAGTTCTGTGTTACATGGGCTCATGTGAATTGGAAGGGGCTTGATGGCACCCAACAACAAATCAACAATGCCCAAATGCTAAGATTGTTTCCTGACATTCTTTCCTACCCATCTCTAAAGCAGTAAAATAGTATATTTATTTTACTTTATCTAGAGAGAGCTCTGGTGGCCTAGTGGCAAGAAGCTGTGCTGCAATCCTGAAGGCATGCGGTTTGAGGCCACCAGCTGCTCGGCAGTAGAAGGATGGGCAATCTCCTCCCATAGACCACCTGGGAGGCTGGGCTGTACGAGGAGGAATGTGTCATCATGATTGGAGGAAGACTCATCAACAGTCTGCGTTATGTAGATGCCACAATCCTGCTTGCTGAAACTGAGAAGAACCTGAAGTGCTTGCCGTAGAGGGTCAAGGACTGCACTCTTCAATATGGATTGAAGCTCAACATCAAGAAAACAAACATTCTCAGCACTGGACTGATTGGCAGCATCATGATAGGTGGTGAAGAAATTGAGATTGTTAACAGCTTCAGTTTGCTTGACTCCACAATCAACACTTTTGGTACCAGCAGCTAGGAAATGAAAAGATAAATTACATTTGGAAAGTCAGCTGTCAAGGATCTCTCCAAAGTACTGAAGAGAAACGATGTCAATCTGGAGACTAAGGTGCACCTTATCCAGGCCATAGTCTTTGCAATTACTTGCTATATGTCAGAAAGCTGGACAATAACTAGGGATGATAGAAGGAGAGTTGATGCCTTTGAGCTGTGGTGCTGGATAAGAGTACTGAATATACCACTGACAGCTAGGAGAACAAACAGGTTCATACTAGAGAGGGTGAAACCAGGCTGCTCCTTGGAGGCAAGGATTCTGAAGCTTTGTCTGACATATTTTGGGCATGTTGCAAGGAGGGACCAGTCCTCAGAGAGGGACATCATACTTGGGAGGATGGAAGGACAGCTCAAGAGAGGAAGACCCTTCGTGAGATGGATTAATTTAGTTACTGGGGTAATAGGGTTAAGTGTTTCAGATACAGTAAGGTTGGCACAGGATAGAGCTTGGCTTAGGGCTGTTGTACATAGCGTTACTATGAATTGCAAGTGACTTGATGACACATAACAACAAAAACAACAACAATATAAATGTGTATATATCAACAAGCTCTGGTGGCCTATCAGCAAGAAGCTGCACTGCAATTCCGTAAGCATATGGTTTGAGGCCCCCAGATGTTCTCCAGGAGAAGGATGGGCAATCTCCTTTGCATTTAATTGCCTCTGAAAACCCACTGGAAGGTCGGCTCTGGGTCAGTTCTGAGTGTATGGTTTAAGAAAACAACACCATACATGTATATTTAAAATTGTTGTTGTTATGTGCCATCAAGTGGCCCTGCAACTCACAGCAACCCTATGTACAACAGCTCCATCCCTGCTCTATCCTGAGCCAATCTCATCATCTTGGATACATCTACTCCCATTACTCCAGTCACTGAGTCAATCTATCTCATCCAGGGTCTTCCTCTCCTGCACTGTCCCTCCATCTTTCCAATCATGTTGTTCTTCTCCAAGGACTGGTCTCTCCTGGCCATGTGTACAAAGTATGTGAGACAAAGCTTCAAACCCCTTGGCTCCAAAGGGAAACTTGGTTTCACTTTCTCTAAGACAGACCTGTTTGTTTTCTTGGCAGTTCACAGTATGTTCAACACTCTGTATTTTTTTATTTAATAAATTACACCTGGTTTCGTCCTGTATGGAAGAAAGGCTCTCCTTTACATGAGGAGAAGTGGTGTGAATCTGTGAAGATCAGACCTGTTAAGTTGTGTGGTGTTGTTTATGTGGCTTCAAGTTCATCCCAGCTCGTAAGGGTCCTAGAGAACAGAGCAGAAATGCCCCATAGAGTTCCCTAAATCTTTAAAAATTGTTTTTATTTTGTAATTTGATTCAGTGACACTGATTAGAGTCTCCACCCTCTCGTCATAAATTTCTGTAGAGTTCTTCCCTCATTAACATAAATGCGCATTTGATTTGGCTAGGTCGGCACAGGATAGAACAGCGTTTAGAGCTCTTTTACATAGGGTGGCTATGAGTCCCAAACAACTCAATGGCATGTAACAACAACAAACAACAACTCCCCAAGTTTCCTATCTAATCTTTTGAGTTGCTCTTTTCAACTGGTAACACCAAAACTTGATTATGCTGGCTACTATTACTGGTCAGAGACTATGTAAGAACTCAGATCAAAAGGGAGGAAATTGAGAACAGATTTTCCAATCCTAATGGACTTCAGGAAACAAAGTTATACAATTGTTCAGGTCTTTCATTCATAGGGTCTCTATGAGTTGTCTACTACTCAACAGCACTTAACAACAACACCACCAACATAAAGAGCACTCTGTGGGCCTGGTGGATAGAAAGTTATGCTACCAAGTCAAAGGTGGGTGATTTTAATCTGTGTCCCTCAGGCTGGTTTTAATTGTTTTTGGTCAAATATTCTTCTAAGTGGTAAAGCACTGGTCTGTCCATTTGCTGTACAGAGGTAACTCGTGATTGCTGTGATGCTAAATACTGTGACACTGATGTGTCAAATGCAAGAATAGTTACCCATGGTGGACAGTGTTTGGTGAAGCTCCCTGATTAAAACAGGGTTGGAAGCAGGAGTGGCATCCACTTCCGGAATAGCTTGCCTCTGGAAATTCTATGAACCTGGAGAAACGATGAAAGTTATACAAATGTTTAGATCTTTTGTTCCTAGGGTCACTATGAGTTGGCTACAACTCAATGGCACTTAACAACAACAACAGCAACAACAGGCTCCAGGAGGAGCTTTGGTGGCCCAAGGGTAGGAAGTGTCGCTGTCAACCAAAAGGCATAAGGTTCTAACCCAGCAGCTGCTCTAAGGGAGAAAGATGGGAACTCTCGACCGTGCAGCTGAGGCCTCGGAAAACCCGCCGGAGGGTCAGTGTTGAGTCAGTTCTACAGTAAACAACACCCACAACAATGGACGCCAGACTTTCTGCAGCCATGAAGTCTAGCTAGCTAGACTCTCGAAAATATTTACCTAAGGTTAAGTTTAACAAATAATAGCTGCTAATGTCTTCCTTAAACCAAACAAATAATAGTTTGGCTTAACTGATAAAACCAGGAGTGGCATCCACTTCCTAAACACGCCTCTGGAAACTCTATGAATTTTGAGAAACATTATAGAAAGGCTTCATGTCTTTTGTTCATCGGGTTGCTATGAGTCACGCTCAACTTGTCGGCAATAAACAACAATAAAAAAATTGGGTGACTTTTTTATTATGTGCTTTATTAAGGCAGAATCCTACTCACTCAGAGTTATGGGATTTATTACGTGGTTACAATTCAGGTTGGCAGTGGGATACCATCAAACAGCTTCTGAAGTGTGCTTGCAGGCATGTGAGCTTCACTCAGCCTCACTGCTTGGCTCAGTGCCACGTAGTGCCCGTAGGCCTGCTGGTTAAAACATCTTTACCATCCCTCACAAGTGTGGTGAGAGCCCTGGCTCCGGCTCTGTGGAGCCTCTCTCTCAAGTCAAGTCTGTCTAATGTTGGTCTCTGGTTTTCTGCTGAAGTTTGGTTACTTTTTAAGTATCAAGTGCATAATGACCATTTTTTACTCAATATCAGTATAAAATTCTACTTTTCCTAAACAGTGTTTCTTTAAATGAAAGAATGTTGACTTGAATTTTATGGGATACATTTAAATTTGTCCAGTTGGTCAGTCCATGATTCTCAGTGGCTTGGCAGCTATGTGCTGTGCTCAGCCAATTAGTTGTAAGTGGGCTATGGTGTGCCCCGGTTCTTAGGCCACAGGCCTGGTTCATATAAGGTGAGTTTTTCTGGGGTATGGATTACATCACATTTAATTTAATGAGAAATAAAAGTAGAGAGAAGCAAGCAGAAATAGAGACCTACTAAGAAGAGCTAGGAACGCAGTGTGTCCTTTCCACTCAACTGGACTAACTTGACACGTCTTTTGGGAGGATGTAGTTCAATCCATGACACCCTCCTGTGGCCTGTGGATCATAGCTGACCTTTATTACCTTTACTAAGGGGAACTGTCACCGTCCACAGCATCAAGAACACAGAACCAATTCCCATGTGATCAGACATGTCCCCCACACTCCCATACCTCTTCCTACTCATCTCAACACCAGTCTTACTGCTTTCCTGGGTCCAAAATATGATGCAATAGCTCACAGACCACACAGAACCATATTGGGGAAGTTAAAAGGATATACAATCCAGATTAATAACAGAATACAGTCAAGACAGCTCCCGAAATGTGCATGCAAGCATCTCAGCCTTGAGCCTCTTGGCTTCAGGTCGGTGTCCCCAAGTTCTCAGCCCTGTCAACACTGGCTCTCCCTCACCAAGGTTCTATCTCACATCAGGGCTTCAGTTTGGTCACAGGTGTTGCTGCTGTAGGTATAGCTGGAACAAGAAGGGTGTCCTACATTCTCTTGCTTCTTGTTCAGTGGTGCCAGAGACGTGCCTGCCTCCCAGTGCTGGCTTGCTCAATCCAATGGCGAGACTAACCAATCCTCTTGTAGATTGTTGAGACTGGCCTGTCCTATTGTGGATAGGCTAACATACTCTGTTTTCATGTTCTTGCCCATCTACATAGCAAAGTCAGATAATGGCTAGAGAAAACCATGTTGAAAAATAAATTCCACAATTACTGACTTGTGTGACTCTGTTTGCATGGAGAAAGAACTGAAACTCCCATTTGTCCATATCTCCATTTGGATGGAGAAATAATTGAAACTGTCAATGATTTCATCTTACTTGGATCTACAATCAACACTCTTGGTACAAGCAGAGAGGAGGTCAGGATTTGTTTTGGTCAAGTCCATTGTCAGGGACTTCTCCAGGGCACTGAGGAGCAATGAAGTCAGATTCAGGACTAAGGTATGCCTGATTCAGGACATAGTTTTTTCAATCACTTGCTATGCATCCGAGAGCTGGACAATGAATAAGAATTACAGAAGAAGAGTTCATGTCTTTGAGTTGTGAACAACAGTACTCAATGTCCCATGGAATTCCAAAAAACCCCAGATATGTTTGGAAAAAGTGCTGCCAGGGTGCTCCTTGGAGGCAAGGATAGCAAAGCTTTGGCTCACATATTGTGAGTGTGTTGCTAAGAAAGACCATTTTTTGGAGAGGAGTACCATGCTTGGGAAGGTGGAGGATTGGCTAAAGAGAAGTCCCCCAACCAGGCGGATGGACACTAACTGCAACAATGGGCTCAAGTGTGTCAGAAATGATCAGGATCGACAGGATGGACAGGGCTCAGGTCTGTTGCTCATAGGGGCACTGTAAGCTGTACTTGACTCAATGGCTCCTGACAACAATATTCAATCTATATACTGAACAAATGATTCAAGAAGCTGGATTATATGAAGAAAAATGTGACACCAGGATTGGAGGGAGATTAACTAACAACGTGTGTTATGTAAATGACCCAACCTTGCTCACTAAAACTGAGGAAGACTTGAAGCATTTACTGATAAAAACAAAGACTTGGCAACAAACAACATATTAATTATGTGTGCAAGATATCCTTTCTTTTCCCTCTCTATATCCATCACGGCAATCATGTCTGCACCAATGGTTTTGTGCCATCTCAGTTGTGCCCACAGTGTTTTCCATTTTCCAACACAGCTACATGCACTTCAGATTATCTCTTGGTTAAGTACTTTTGAGCTCAGTTTCCACCACTTCTGAAACTCAGTTATAAATTTGGATGTTTGTGGTACTAATGGTGAACAGCTGGCAGGAAAGATAGTCTAAGTTCATGCTGATGGCGGAGTAAACTGTTCATGACTGTAGAACTTGACTGATGGTTGGTTTCACCTGGTGAACCAAAAACACCGTGGAAAGCTGACACATACCTTCCTTTGTGTGCAGAAAGGCTCATCTCTGTTCTGGAAAGAAACACTTCCCCTTTTGAAAATTTCAACCTGAAAATGATCTGGAACTCATGTCTAGCTTAGGAAAGCTAGACATGAACTGTGTGGCAGTGTGGCCCTGCACCATGGGGCTGCTGGGTGGGCTCAGAGGAAGGCACCAGACAACAGACAAGAGGAGCCAGTAGGTTGCAAAGTAGTTAAAGGACAAGCTCTATTTTCATTGCACATTTGTACTCAAGTGGTTTGTTGTTTTATTTTAAAGAAATTTTTCATTTTATACAGGTTTACTTAGAAGCTCACATACATTATTTTTCACACTGGATCTTTCCCATTTCCTTTGCCCACTCCTCCCTCCACCCATCAAATTGTACAACCCTATGATTAACCACTCCTCCACCCCACCGCACCCCACCCTGCTCATCCTCACCCCTCTGCTCCCACCTTCCCCTCTTGGATCCTCATAAACATTCTACTATAATGGTCTTACACAATATTTGTCCTTATGGGACTGAGTTCACTTAGCATAATGCTCTCCAGTCCCTTCCAAGTTAGACAGTGATTTACAAAATCATTGCTCCTGCATGCTGTATAGTATTGTATCTTGTGAATGTACCATAATTGCTCAAGCCATTCAATTGCAGTTAAACATTTGGGCTGTTTCCATGTTCTTGCAATGGTGAATTACATTGCTATGAACATTGGGGTATAAGTCTCTGTTTGTGCCTCCGCTCTCATTTTCCTGGGATATATTCCAAGCAGTCAAATAGCTGGATCATATGGAATTTCTATATTCAGCTTTCTGAGGAAATGCCAAACTGCCTTCCAGAGTGGTTTTTACCATTTTACAATCTGATCAACAATGTATAAAGATTTCCTATCGTACCATATCCTCTCCAACATTTATTGTTTGCTGTCCTGTTAATCTTTGTCACTGCTACTGGAGTGAGATGGTATCTCCTTGTGGTTTTGATTTGCATCTCTCTTATTGCCAGTAATTTTGAGCATTTCTTCATGTTTGTTGGCCCATCAAATATCTTCCTCTATAAAAAGTCTTTCCATGTCTTTTTCCTGTGGAGGCCCTGTAGAATTCTGTAAACTGTTCATATGAGACCCTTGTCTGAAATGGTTTTGCCACATGTTTTTTTCCCAGTCAGCAGAATTTCTTTTCACTATGTTGGCATAAGTTTTTGATGCACACAGAGATTTAATCTTAAAAAAGTTACATTCATCAATTTAACCTCTCCAGATTGTGTATTTTTGGTTCTATTTGGCAGTCTCTTTATACCATAGACTAGGCTGTCTAAGCTTGATCCTAGTTTGTCTCTGATGAACTTCATGGTTTTGGGCTTTACTCTCAGATCTCTGATCCACCTTAAGTTGATTGCGTGTGTGTGTGTGTATGACATGAGATGTGGATCCTGTTTCAGCTTTCTGTCCAGTTTTGCCAGCACCATTTGTTGAAGAGGTTGTCATTTTCCCATTTGTTAGGTTTGATTTCCTTATTTAGTATCAGTTGACCGTAGATGTTGCTGTGCTGTTGATTGCCATTTGAGTTGTGCACAACTCACAGCGGCCTATAAACAGAAGGCCTGAAGCCTTTCTATAACTATCATCTTTGATTTATCAAAGTTCATGGAGTTTACAGAGGCATGTTGTTTAGGAAGTGGGTGCCACTCGGGGTTCTCAGTTCTGTCCCACTGATCTACGTGCCTGTCATTACAACTGTACCCTGCTGTTTTGCTTACTACAGCTGTGTAGTAGGTTTTGAGGTCAGGGAGTGCTACACCTCCCACTTCATTTTCGTTTTTCGTAAGTTCTTTGCTTATTCGGGGTCTCTTGCCTCTTCAAATAAATATGACAATTTCCCTTTCGATCTCGCAAGTATTTTCTGACAAAGGCTGAAGCCATTAAAATAATCCGTACGGTGTTTAGGACTTCAACAAAACAGCAGACAACCAACCACATCTGTATCTCAGGCATAAGCATGCCAAGCACCTGCAAATGCGCGTGCGCGTGAGCTGGGGGGTGGGGGGGTGTGAAGTTTGCGCAGTTCTGGGCGGGGCCATGAAGAGTCCGCATGCGCACATGGCCTTTCCACGACTTTTTCCAGAGAGGCGCTGGGAGGGGCTCAGAGAGGCGGGTCGTGAGGATAAGGAGGGCGGGGCACAGAACAATTCTGTGGGCGGGGCGGAGAGGAGGAGGAATCGGATTGGAGCTAGGACGGGAAGGGGCGGAGAGTGGGCGGGTTCAGGCAGGTCATGGCGGGACGGAGAGGAGGCGGGCGTAGGCCGGGTCGGGCCGGAGAGTGGGCGGGCACAGGCCAGGAGGAGGCGGGCATAGACAGGACGGGGCGGGTCGCGAGGAGGCGGGCATAGGCCGGGGCTGGGCAGTAGGAGGCGGGGCGGACATAGGCCGGGGCGGGCGGGCCGCGAGGAGGAGGGTGCTGGCTGGGGCAGGATGGTGAGGGAGGAGGCGGGCGGAGACCCCGTGGGGCGGGAGGAGGAGGCACAGGCCGGAGCGGGCCGCGAAGAGGCGGGCGCAGACTGAAGGGAGGCGGGCGCTGCCCGAGCGGAGGCGGGAGGAGGCGGGCGCTGTCCGGACGCAGGCGGGCCCTGTCCGGGGCGGGGCTGAAGGAGGCGGGCACTGGCCGCGGGGAGGCGGGCGCTGGTCGCGGGGAGGCGGGCGCTGTCCGGGGAGGAGGCGGGAGGAGGCGGGCGCTGTCCGGGGAGGAGGCGGGAGGAGGCGGGCACTGGTCGCGGGGAGGCGGGCGCT
>NW_006399754.1:35951397-35961280 GCF_000299155.1 Elephantulus edwardii
CTCCCCGTGGGGTCCTCTCCCTGGCGGACAGTGAGGAGGGCCCCCCCCTCCCTGCACAGCGGGGTGCGCGCGCCGGGGGTCTCCTCCCGCAGGATGCATGGCCCCTCCTGGCCAGCGGGGAGGCCCCCCTTCCCGGGCGGTGGGGTGCTCCTGTGCGTCCTTCCTCCGGGATCCCTTTTCCCAAACAGCAGGGTGTTTCTGGGGATCCTTCCTCTTGGGGTCACCCTTTCCCGAGCGGTGGGGCCCTTGTGTGGATTCTCTCCCCCGGCGGTTCCCCCATCGCGGGCAGTGGGGTGCCCCGGTGGGCGATCTCCCCAGGGCTCCCTCTTTCTTGGAGTAGGGGGTGCTCTTGAGGGTCTTCCATCTGCGGAGTTTCCCTCTAGGGGGTCCCCGTCGCTGGACAGCGGGGTGTCCTGTAGATCCGCTCTCCGGGGTCTCCACCTTCCAGACAGTGGGGTGCTGTTTTAGATCCTTCCAGGTTCCCCCTTCCCCCGACACGGGGTGCTCCTGGGGCTCCTCCCTCTGGGGATCCCTCTTCCCAGGCAGCGGGATCCTAATTCCAGGACTCCCTCTTCCCGTACAGGGGTGGTCCCCAGCTTTCCTGGAGCTCCTCCACGGGGTTCTCTCCACCAGCTGCCCTTTTCTGGGTGGGGTGCACTAAGCCTTTCCCAGGACTCCTTAGCCTTGCCCGGGATGGTCAGCGGGACACTGTCTTTGATGGGGTGCACCCTGTGACCCCCCTCAGGCGGGGCTCCCCTTTACAGGTAGTGGGGTATTGGTGTAGAAGTCCCCTGCTGGAGGGTCCTCTGCGTGGGTTACAGGGTGTTCTGCGTGTCCAGTCCAGAACCCTCTCCCCTGGAGCGGGTGCTGCAGTGGGGCCAGCCCTCCCCAGTGTGGGTACCCTGCTGCGGGCTGACCGTGGGCCAGTCCCCGGATGAAGCAGGCTGTTGGAGGTCCTGGGTGCCATCTGCGGAGGTCGGTCGAGGGGTCCCCAAGTTCAAGCCCAGTGCCCCGCCCCTCCAGGATGGCTTGCACGTGGTGTGCAGCTGCGCATGGGTCCTGCACTCAGTTCTCCCGACCCCTCTGCAAGTTTTTGGCATTTGGAGAAAGAAGTGTGTGTGGTGTTTGGTGCTCCGCTCAGCTCCTCCGGGGTGTTGGAGCGGGTGACCGTGCCCCCAGATGGGCAGGCACTCCTGGACTTGGGAAGTGGGTCCCACCCATTAGTGCCAGCACCCTGGGGAAGAGGAGTGAAGGTTAACCCTTGATGGGACCATGACAAGCTGCTAAGTGACTGGGGTGGAGTGTTCCTACCCCAACTTTTTTTTAGTGTCCTTCCCCCTGTGGCCACGGTGCATAGCTCCTGAGCTTGGTCTGCCGTCTTGGAGAGGTCTGGGCATCTGTCTGATAACCTTTCCGAATGGGCGGGCCTTGCCCCAGGAGGCAAGCAGTGGACAAATCATAGTCGTCTGAGATTTGAACTGACATGGTAGTTGGTGTTCTTGGCTCATTTGGGCACCTTTAACGCGGTAGCAGTGAAGAAAAATGAAAACCAGATATGGTATTAACAGAGGAGGCCTGGACAGGGCCAAAGCCGGAGCATTGCTGTGTGAGCTGCGGGTTCTGGACTGCTCACCTCCCTCAGGAGGTCGGGGTGGGCAGCCACATTACAGTCCTAATGGGGAAGGGCAGGTGAGCTCCAGTCAGAGGCTGGCCGTGCTTGTCACCTGCGACCCTTTGCAGGCCAGTGTAGGACCACCAGTATAGGTGCCCACCATGGTCACTCACTGTGTCAGCTCTCCTTGGTGGGCTGTCAGCTTCCTCTCTGTCCCTGCACCTCACCGAATGGGATGTCCTTCCATGTATTCTCAGAGACAACTGTGAAAACACATTTCCAATCGGAAAGTTATGTTTTGAGAACTAAATGTTGATTTAGAGTTTGCGGTACATATAGGAACTCTGCTGGTATAGCACATTAAGTGTGGGGCTGCTGGTTAGAGGGTTGATGGTTCAAACTCACCACAGCTCCATGGCGGCAAGATGAGGCCGTGAGCCCCTGTGAAGAGGGCAGCATTGGACACGCTGAGGGGCAGCTCTGCCCTGTCCTGCAGGCTGGTCCAGACTCGAAACGGACTCAGCCGCCTACAGGGCTGCATGCTGTCAGCTCAGGGCTGCAGGAAAGTTAACTTGTGTTTTCTCCTTTATTCTGACGGCTTTCCCTCCTCCTCTCAGGCGAGTGTCACGTGGGCTGAGTGTTCACATGACCGGTAGTAGTGTCTCTGTCAGTCTGTAGAAAATTTTGTGATGATGTCCATTCTCTTTCGTTGAGATTTTTTTTTTCTTTTTGGTGAGATTTGCCCTCCTCCACCTGGCTTTTCAGTGGCTTTGTGTCGCTCTGCTGTGCCTCCTTTCTAGCTACGTCCTCCTCACTCCTTGGAGAATTAGAGGAGAGTGGGGTGTGGATGGAAATTCTTGTTGTTATGTGGTGGTCTATATGTGTGTTTGATACATCCATTCTTTCTGAGCTGATGTTTAGAATTAAAAAAAAAACACCAACCCAGACAAGAATACTCCTAAATTTTCTACCTTCGAGCACTTTCTGGTCGATTCTGTGAGAGTGATCGTAAGGACAGAGTTGAGCTGCCCACAGGTTTCCAGGCTGTAAATCATCATGGAAGGCAGCTGCTTTCGCTGTGGTGTGGCTGTGGGCTTGAACCACCAGCCTTTTGATTAGCAGTTAGGTATTTACCCGTGTGTGCCACAGGGGTTCCCTGTTGGATAAAAACGCTTTCAAATGTTAATTGTTATGCAGCTTTGTTAAATGTTAATGAAGAGTAACATTTTGAACACTTGTTTTTATTACTAATAAAGTATCACAATTCCTGGTTTAAAAAACTGGAGGGTGATGGCTTCAGGCCGAGAGGCCAGGCCGTTTTCGCCACGTTGTAAGCCATGCACAACTGTCCAGGCAGTGCTCACTTACAGCAGTCCCTTACCTGACGAGGCAAATCTCAAATCTTTCTCCTGTGGAACTGACGATGGGTTTAAACTACTGACCTTTCATGTAAC
This sequence comes from Elephantulus edwardii, assembly GCF_000299155.1. NCBI lineage: Eukaryota > Metazoa > Chordata > Mammalia > Macroscelidea > Macroscelididae > Elephantulus > Elephantulus edwardii. Next base: position 35,954,464 of record NW_006399754.1, read on the forward strand.
AGCTCAACACACAACATACCAGGTCTCCAGGACTCCTTGGCGAAGTCTTTGGAAAAAATAAAGACAACATAGTTCCTTGCTGGTGAGTGGGTTGGCACCTCCTGCAGGCTTCTGCCAATCACCCAGAGATGGTCCATCCTTCTCCCTAACATCAGCTATTGGATTTGAACTACCCAAGGGGCACGGTCTTTGTGTTAGCGGTACAAGTACATACAGATTCTGCCGCCACACCTGATAGAGCCGTCAAGTCTCCCATAATGCGTATCAACCCTGTGAACAAGAGATCTGAACTCTGCCCTATCCTGATGATTCCCACGGTGCCCATTGTTAAAGTCATGCTGTCATTCTGTCTTGTTGAGGGCCTTCCTCCGCCTCTCCCAACATGTCTTTCCAAGGACTGGCCCCTCCTTACAACATGCAGTTTCATTCACTGTCTTTGCCTTAAAGGATTTCGCTGGTTTGCAGTTTTCTAAAATATACTTGTTTCTTCTTTGGTGTTTCTCATTCATTGTTCGGCTATCAGAGGCACAGAAAGCAATTGAAAATAGTTTGGTTCAGGTACACCTTAGTCTTTAAACTGATATCCTTTCTCTGTAGAACTTTGGATAGGTCCTTGCTTGACAGCAGAGTTTCCCAATGCAGCACATCTTTTGATTTCTTGACGAGTGCTACCATTGGCATGGATCTTAGTAAGATGAAGTTGTAGACAACATCAGTCCTTTTCATCTATCGTGATGTTGCCTGTTGGTCCAGTGGTGAGGATTTTTGTCTTCTTGATGTTGAGATGTTGAGAAGCTCTTTTGCAGCAGGTGATTCAAGTCCTCCTCACTTTCAGCAAGATTGTGTCACCTGCGTAATGCAGATTGTCTTTCTCAGATCTTGATGCTGTATCCTTCTGCAGAGTCCAGCTTCTTGAATGATTTGCTCAGCATGCAGATTGAGTAGCATGGAGGAAGGACCTACACCTTTCCGGATCATAAGCTTTGCTGTATGTTCTCGTTGCTGTGTGTGGTTGAGTCGGAGCTGACTCTCAGAGAGGCGGGCTAACAGAGGCAGTGAATTGCATGGGAGGAGGTGGCCCATCCTTCCGCGGAGTGGCGGGGCACTTTTGAACCGGGAACCTTTGCATGGACAGCACTCATGCAGGTCTTAGGTGGTGGCAGTGTGGGACTGGGGCCCCTGTTATGACACTCATGGAATTTTGTCTTCCTGTGGACTTGCATGTTTCTGCTCCAATGTCTTGTGCTGCCACTGCCAAGCCTGGGTCCCTTGGAAGTGTGCTCACACCCTGTTTCTGTGGCTTTGTTGTGCATTTGGGAAATCAAGAAATAAAGAATTTTTATTTTCATCTATTTAAATGTAGCCCCTGTGGACTGGGAGGGAATTGGTTCCAGGAACCCTCCCCCCAGTACAGAACTCTGAGGAGCCCCACGGGCTGGGGTGCAGTGTTGGCGACGTGTTGCCCAGCACCCCTTTCCATAGTCCTTTCAATTACCACAGTTCTGAGGGAAGATGTTTGCAAAGGGCCCTTTACTCTCCCTCAGAGGTTCCCTGTTGGACTAAAGCAGCCTTAACGTACTTTAGTATTGTGCAGCTTTGTGACTGTCACAGAAAGTATCCTTTTGTGGGCTTGCTGCAAATTTGTTCAGTCTGAAATAAAGGGATCCCGGTACTGAAATCCTGGCTTGGTGAAGAGCTAGCTAAGTGGCCGAGCTGAGTTGAGCTATGCTCTGGGGAAGGCGTTGCCCGAGAGGTGGTTCTCTGGGAGAATTTAGAGGTCCTCTTTGGGCTTCCCTAGTGCTGTACTTTTTTTGATCATGTTTGATTACAGCCAAGCTCTGTGGGGTTGGGCGTGGGACCAGGATAGTAACTGAGCACGCGTGAGCACACAAGGCCGGTGACAGTGGGACCAGGAGAGTCAGCATGTGTGGCTGGGATGGAGGGACCAGGACAGTCACTGAGCACATGAGGCCGGGGACGGTGGGATGAGGACAGTCACCAAGCATGTGAGGTCGGGGACAGTGGGACCAGGACAGTCACTGAGCACACCTGGCTGGGGACGGTGGGATGAGGACAGCCAGCACGCATGGCTCAGGGACAGTGGGTCAGTTCCAGACCTCACAGCAGAGGGTGAATCCCAGGAGTTTGCATCTCCAGGGCATCCAGGGGTGTGTTGTGGGCCAGGCAGTGTGTGTGGAAGTGTGATGAGAACTTTGAAATGCTGAGAGAATTCCCACATGGGGGCGGGGACAGGAGTTGGGCTCAAGATATTGAGAACTTTGTGCCGGTAGACCTGCTGGACAGAGGGCTGTCTGTAAAAATCCCAGCGTCTGTGGAAGCACATTGGAACGAGGTGTGACTGTCGGCCATCCTGTTTTGAAACTCATCACCTTCGAGGGGACCGTACCTATTGCAACCCTTCAAGGGGTCTCAGAGGCCGTAAATCTTCTTGGGGAGTTGCTGGTGGATTCAAACCACTGACCTTCTACTAGCAGCACAACCCACCACCCATTCCAGTTCAGAGTTAGGAGGACGCTTGTCCCTTTGAGACCCTTAGGTGTTTCATAGATGTGCTCATGCACAGTGAGACAGGGATGAAGGTTCAGCACAGACCAGACACGTTCCTGGTGCGTGCGGTCTCAGGTGACTGTGCAGAACAGAGTAGAACCATGGGGTTTACAAGGCTGTAAGCAGACGTCCTCTATCATGGATGGGGCAGCTGGGGGATTCAAACCACTGACCTTTTGATTAGTAACAGAGGCTTCTACCACAGCCACAATATTCCAGTACAAATACTCAACCTCCTTGACTCTGCCCAAAGCCTTGGTCCATGAGTCTTCCCAGACAGTGTCAGCTTTGTGTGTTGTGACCAGTCTCAGTGGGTTTTAGGTGCCTCAAAGATAATTCTCATCAGGGAGCTTTGGTGGCCTACTGGCAAGAAACTACACTGCAATCCCAGAGGTGCGCAGTTCAAATCCACGAGATGCTCTGCTAGAGAAGGAGGCACAACCTCCTTCTGTACCAGTCAGATGCAATTTGATGGTACACACACAAAAAGAATAAATTTATTTTTTTAAAAAAGACAATTTTCGTCAAATGGATGCTGACTCAGCTGAAAACCCGGTGGGTTCCCACACTCTCTTTTTGGAGGATCCCCCCCGTGGGTTCCCACGCTCTCTGTGAAGGACCACCCTATGGGTTCCCGCGCTCTTTCTTTATGGAGGACCCCCTGTGGGTTCCCGTGCTCTCTTTATGAAGGACCCCCCCGTGGGTTCCCACTCTCTTTATGGAGGACCACCCCGTGGGTTCCCGCGCTCTCTGTGAAGGACCACCCTGTGGGTTCCTGTGCTCTCCCTTCATCCAGGACCACCCCATGGGTTCCCAAGCTCTCTCTTTATGGAGGCAGACATTGTCGTCTTACCCAGTTGCTGAGTGAGTTTGAACTGCTGATCTTTGAGTGAGCACTCTAGCATTGCACCGGCAGGGCTCACTGGACCAAGCTCTGATGAGTAAAATTTAGTTGTAATCTTAAACCTGTTACTCTGAGAGATTGATAGATCTCTGTGGTAATTGTACTCAGATGATCAGACTTTAACAATCAGTTGTTAGAAAGAATTGCTTTAGCTCTTTGAGAAGGACAGAGGGCAGGAAGTTCTCTTGAGGTGTCCTTTGAGGGCCATGACCCAGAAGCGTGCACTTGCCTACTCCTCTCTGACAGAAGACATGCTGACCTGCTTCCGTTAAATTGAGCAGGGTGGAATTGAGCTTCCGTGTCCCAGAAGGTCCCGGGATGAGCCTGGGACACATGTAGTCCTGCCTCACCACCAGCCCTGGGTGGTGGCCACGCTGTTCCTGGGGCTGAGCCAGCCCTCGGTCCCTCAATGACCCTATGCTGGCGTTTCGTTACCTGGGGTAGAAAAGTTTCCCACCACTGTCCTTACCTGGAGAGTTACCTGCTTGGACAGGGACTTGCTGTCTCCCAGAGCCCGTGAGGGTTCCCTGGCCAGGGCTGGGCCTTCTCTCCTTCATCGCAGAGGCTGTTTGAGGGAAGTCAGGGAAATGACTTCAAAGCAACGCCCCATGTTCCAAAGTTGCTGCTTACCATCTGAAATCCCCTTTGATTTCAGCACCTCTTCTCATGGTGTGGTTGAGAACAAATCCTAAAACCCAAACTCACTGCCTTCAAGTTGATTCTGATTTGAGGGGATGGGCCGGAACCTGCCCCCTGGGCTGTCCAGGTCTGCATTGGACGTGACTGTTGCATCTCTGTCCCTTGGAGAGGCTGTGGGCCTCACTCAGCTGCGTCCTGTTTAACCACAGTATCACTGGGGTTCTTTTAGCTTAAACATCATCTCTGTGGGCACCTGGGCGCTCAGTTAGTGTGCGCTGTGCAGTCATAACTGGCCCCTGGCCCACCCGCCGGTGGCATTGGTCTGACGGTGCAGTCCTGAGCAGTCATAACCAGCTCCTGGCCCCCTGCCCATGGGGTTGGTCTGGAGGTGCATCTCCAGCATTGAGCCACCTGAGCTCTTTAGCGGTGTATTTGGTTAAAAGGACAGGAAGGTAAAGCGGAGTTGTTTCTCCTCTCCCACAGGCCAGCAATAGCCTCATGGTTTTACTGACGTACACCTACACATAGACGTGTTCAGTATGTACAAACACTATTATTGCTCTGAGGCTTACTTTTATGTTGTTTTTTTTTAAATTATATTTTATTAATTTTCATAAACATTTACAGAGATTTTGGGCTTCCACTCATTCATTGTTGCACTATTCTCTCTACCCTCCTCCCAGTTTGTTCTTGTCCAAATGCCACAGTGCTTGTCAAAGCCAGTTCTGATTAATCTTCTTTGTCAGTGTTTACTTTTATGTTTTAATTTACTTTTTCTTAGCTGATGTTGCAGAAATGTTTTCATGTTGGCGCTGACAGATCAAGAGAATTGAGAAGTGACTGCAGCATTTTATTCTGTGATTGTACCTCACAGTGCCTGCACCGTTGGGCTCACGTGTGTGTAGGATGACGACGGCACAGGGTCGGACAGGGTTCCCGTCTGCTGTTCATAGAGCTGCTGTGAGTCACTTGACTCTGCTGTAACAACTGTATCTTATGTGACTCCTCTTGAGTGATGTTTATAGATTGGATATGTTTATACCAGCTAATAAAATACTGATATCTCTGTCATGGCTTCATCAACATTGGACTTCATTGAAATGTTACATGTTTTGTCAATTTCATACCTGAAAAGTATGTTTTATTTTAAACTTGGATTACGAGTGAAGAGAATCATCTGGTGGTGCCAGGGTTGAAATATTTGGCTGCTAACCAAGTGGTTTTGGGTTTTCCGAAGGAACAAACACTTATGTCCTGGAGAAGGTGCAGGCAGAATGCTCCTTGAGACAAGGATGGGGAAGCCTCTTCGTCTTGCATACCCGGTCCTTGGAGAAGGACATCATGCTTGGAAAGGTGGAGGGTGAGCACAAGAGAGGAAGAGCTTCAATGAGTGTCTGTAACACTGGACTCTGTGTCGGCTCAGGACAGGGCAAGGTGTGGAGCCATTGTTCATAGGGTCACTCTGAGTCCTAACAGCAAAGCTGACAGCCTTGGCGATCCCATGGGCAGTTCTGCTCTGTCCTCAGTGGTTTCCTCAGAGTTGGAATTGACTCAGAGGCAGTGGGTTTGCGTTTGGTTTCTGATGATAATGAGGAGCCTGGTGGTGCTCTGGTTAATCACTTGACTGCTAATAAGAAGGTCAGCGGTTCAAATCTCCCAGTGACTGGAGGAGAAAGCTGATGCAGTTTGCTTCTGTTGAGATTGTGGTCTTGGACGCCTGTGGGTGGTTCTGCTCTGTCCTAAGGGTCGCTGTGCATCAGAGTGGACTTGGTGGCCGTCCACAGAGACCAGTTACTGCAGGGAGTACCCCATCCTTTCGGCTGAGTGGGCTCACCAAGTGATAATGACTTGTGGGAGGTGAGACTTGCAGGAGGTCTAGTGTCAGTGACCCACCAAGGCAGGGATGCCAGACGGAGAGGCCTTTCCTGGGCTTTGCACGACTAAGGGTCAACAAGAAGGTTCTGGATGCGCCTGCACTGCTCAGAGGCCGTGGAAGAGAGACCAGCGGAAACAAAGGCAGAGAGGATTTGCTGGTCGACCAGGTGGGCTTGGTCAGGGTCAACGTCCCTGTCCACTGTGGCCCTCCTCCAGCCCTGTGTTTTTAGTCACTCATTTTCCAGGCAGAGCTGGCCACCACGATTGGCACTTCCATTCTTCAGGGCTGAAGGACGAGGGTTTCCTTGGAGTTCCCCAGTGCATCTTCCTTCTGTCAGCTCGGGGCCCTTTCCCGCTCTCTCGGCTTTGGTCGTTGAGTTGTCCCCTCTGTGATTGTCTTGCCTGGCCCTTGGCCCTCTGCAGACCCTGCATGCATCCGTCCCCAGCTGTAGCCCTTTCATCAAGGGTCGGAGTTCTTTGCGTTGGGAGGTGTTGGTTTACAGGCTTTTTGTACCTTCCTGCTGTTGCGTGCACTCGTGAGGGGCCCGCACCTGGCCCAGCTGTTACCTCCACTTGTCTGGGCTGCTGGTAGTCAGCCAGGGGTGACCCAGTGCCTCCTCTCCTTCCAGGACATTTGGCAGCATCTGGAGACACTTTCAGTTGTCCTAACTCCATGGGAGGAGTGCGACTGGGCGCTTCATGGCGTCCGGCAGGCAGTGGCCAGGCATGCTGTGCTTGTGTAGGACAGCCCTCAAAACAGCGTGCTGGGAGCACTCGGCCCAGACCCTGGCCTGGGCAGTACTGGTCCAAGCTGTCTGATGTGAGCCCAGC
>NW_006399754.1:35961385-35972388 GCF_000299155.1 Elephantulus edwardii
TGCCCTTCCCCCACTGGACTGGGCCTGCCCTTCCCCCCTGTCCCTACTCTACTGGGCTTGCCCTCCCCCACTGGACTGGGCCTGCCCACTCATCTTTCCTGCTAGCAAGGAGTAAGATGGTAGTAATGGTTTATATAACGTGCGCTTTCCCCAGCTTTTGCAAACAGCACATGCATTGTTTTTATGTGTGGTGGTTTCCCAGCATGTTTTATATGCAGGAAATATGTACAGAAGGCATGCCTCACGGACAGTTCTGAGACCCTCCCCCATCTCTTTGCTTTCTTTTCTGTTGCATCTTTTTCCTTCCTGCATCCTCAGGGTGTAACAGTGAGGTCAAAGTTGTAAAGTCTGGGAGGTCACCAGCATTGAGGAGTCCTAACAGCAGCCTTAAGGCGTGTGATAGTTTGACATCCTGTTGGGATGCAGTTCCTTTCTCAGACAGCATTGTGGTTCATGGTGGCTTTTTCGTTCTGTTGACCATACCAGCCACCTGTGGCCCATGGGCAAATTACCTAATCTCAGTTTGCTTCTGAATCTGTGAAGTGCTAGTTATAGCAGCAATTTGATTTTTACCAAAAGCTTTATTGAGATAGAATGAATGGGCCATAGAGATCTCCTGCATAAAGTTTAGAACTCAGTATTTTTCCATATATTCGTGGGTGTAACTGTCACCACAATCTAATTTTAAGACGTTTTGTAAAACCTCTGTAAGACCCTGGACCCCTTTACTGTTTATTTCTCCCTCTCAGCTCCTGAATTTGTAGGGTAAACTGCTGGGCCTGGTGTTAGTTGTGTTAAGTGCCCACTAGAGGACATTTGCCTCGGGCAGGGGGCATTTCAGTGACAGGTCAGGCGCATCAGTGTACACAGGCAAAGGTGGGATGAATGGATTGACGTTTGCATGCTCTTCTGTACAAGGACAGCCTGCGTGGTGCTGGGGGAGGTGGACAGGTGACAGACCTCTCTGAGGCCATCATTATGCTAGTAGAGCTGCATGGAGGTGGTGGGTTCCAGAAGGCATACACCAAAAGCATTTGGAATTGGAAAAATTGTCTTGTCAGAACCGTGATCGACATTGTGAGGAAGGGTCCTGCTGGCCACGTCTCGGGGTGAAGTGTGACTCTGGTCCCTGTGGCAGCACTCCCACAACGCTGTGTGTCCTGAGGGCTTCGCTCGTCTGCCCCCTGGCTGCTCCCCAGTGACGGCGCCTCTGCGAGCTACACCCACACCCTTTTTCCATGTTTTTAATCTGTTCAGAAATTTTTATTTAAAAATTGTGACTTGTACCTAACTGTAATACAGTCATTCCTTCTGAAAACTGGGCATTGGTTCCAGGACACTGTACCCCAGCCTGAGGGGGCTCCAAGCTCTTCTAGAAAAGGGCACCTTATTTCGTAAACCTGCTCACACGTCCTCCCGAGTACTGTGTCCCTTAGAATACTTAACAACATGTAAATGCGTTCTCAACGGCTCTCTGCTCTCCTGGTCAGCCTCAGAATTGCTTTGGCCGTTGATTTACTCCCCCTCCAATGTTTTCCAGCCCCAGTAGATTGACTGTGAGGGTGTGGGGCCCTTGGACGGGGAGGGTTGCCAGTGAGACCAGGGGTCAGCGAGAAAGGCGAGGAGTTGTAGCGTGGGGCCACTTCGACCTGGCTGCCCTGCTAGCTTGTTCTCACCCACTTAGTTGGTTTTGTAGATAAGTCAGGTTCAGGTACATATCCGGTCTCATTTTTCCTCCAAGCAGAATGAGCATCTGTGACCCCGACCCTTCCCCTTTCATGCCCTTACAGACCCTCCTGTGAACGTGACCACCACTCGGCTACCACCCCCTCCCTTTGGCAGCCTTCCTCATTCACCGTGCTTGGACACACATACCTCGTCGTCGTCCCCCCCCGCCCAGTGGTAAGGGATGGGTCAAGTTTGTCAGCAAGTCCAAAACCTGAAAGTTATTGTGACCCCTTCATCTCTGCCTCTCATGGGAAATGAGTTGCCAAATCCTCTTGATTTTGTTAGTTACTGGGGGGTCCTCCCCCACTTTCTTTTTTTTTTTTTAAACCCCTTAAACCAAACTATCACATACAGCTTCAAAAGTAAGAAGAGAAAAATTATATCTGAAAAGTCTCATCCATTTTGCTCCCAATCCCATGGTTCCGGTCTCTTTGTCAGTAGTTTACTAATGTTGCTAAGTTCATAGATAATTTTCACAGGATTTAAGAAACGCGTACATTCACCTGTGTACGTACACATTTACCCGCCTCCGTCTCCCGGGTGATGAGTGCCACATGCGGGGTACCTTCTCTGCCATGCTTGCTCTTCGTACGAGTCTGTGAGGTGTTTCTGGGGTAGTGTGTGGAGAGCCTTCTGGACAAGCTGCAGAAATTCGTCCTTACGCATGTGCACCTTGCCGGGCAGTCCGGTGGTGTCCAGCACGGTGGTGAAAGGGCTGCTCTGAGCCGTCTTGTGCATGTTTATGAACGTGTGTGTGTAAGATACATTTCTGGGAGTGGGTCTGCTGGCTGGAAGGTACAGCGCAGGCAGTGTCGGTGGTGTGTTGGGTGTGGTGGTGTTCACTCGGACCTTGTGGTGACCCTGTGTGCCACAGAAGGGCCACTGCGGGGCTCGGCTGGACTGCCACTCGGCTGTGTTGGAGCTCAGCACGGGAGCCCAGTGCTTTTCTGGCTCATAGAGGGTCTTCCTCTTTTGCTCTGACCTCCCGCTTTACCAAGCTTGGTGTCTTCTCCAGGGACTGGCCCTTCTTGATGACATGCTTAGAGCTCTTGAAGGACACGGCTGGCTCTCTGGCAGCCTGTATGGTTTTCTTTACCATCACCGTGGTGCTAAGTCACCCGTTCTTCTCCAGTTTACTTATTCATGGTCCAGCACTTATGTGCATGTGAGGTGATGGAAGACTCCATGGTGTGGGTCACGAACACCTTACAAAGTGACAGCTTTGCTCCTTCATTTTATTTTTGTTCTACTAGTTTATTTACTAAATTAGAATACATTGTTTTCTAGAACAGATTCTTCCAGTTTCCCTTAAACCCCCATCAGACTGTACAATGCATGATTAACGCCCTTCCCATGTGCATCCTCATTCCTCTGGCCCCCCCCCCCACCTTTAGGAGGTCTTCTCGAGCAGATTTGGCTGATGTTTGCTTCAAACTCAGGCCCCCTGCTGTGGCGTTGCTGTTGCCTCTGGGCTGGTAGATTTGGTAGATTGAGGCAGGGAGTTGTTTGCTGCTGTTGTTGTTATGTACCATCCAGTTAGAACTGACCCGTAGCTGATCCTGCAGTGTATTTTCAGAGCAGTGAATTGCATGGGAGGAGATTGCCCATCTCTCTTCTCCAAAGCAGATGGTGGATTTGAAGATTTGAACTCAATGTCTTTTTTTTAAAATTTTTAATTATTATTTTATTTGTGTGTGTGTGTGTGTGTGTGTGTGTGTGTGTGTGTGTGTGTGTGTACCATCAAATCGGATCTGACTGGTACAGGAGGAGATTGTCCCTCCTTTTCCCGGCAGAGCATCTGGTGGATTTGAACTCTGCGCCTCTGGGATTGCAGTGCAGCTTCTTGCCACTAGGCCACCAGAGCTCCCCTGAACTGAATGTCTTTGACTTGACAGTACAACTTCTTACCCACTAGGCCACCATGTCCCTTCTGAGTGAGGCTAAGCATCTTTTCATATACTTGAGAGCAGTATGGATTTCTTTTTTTGTTAACTGGCTATTCTGAGCTTTTGTTCATGGTTCCACCCATTGGGGGTCCTGCCAGCCCCTCTGCTGGGGACCAGATTCCTGTGGGGGGTACTGGCTGGCTTTCTCTCTAGTGGTTCCCAGTCCCTGGCTCTCTGCTTCCTGGCTCGCTCTGTTCACATTGCTAAGTCACGTTTCTGATCACAAATTTGAAAGTTTTGTTCCGTTCTTCAGATTGTGCCATGGCTCCAGTACCTTCAGGTGGCATTTCTTCTCGCTTCCTTGCAAGTTCTCCCAAATCCAGGACCCTGCGCTCTGCCCAGCTCCCCCCGCCTCTCGGCTGCCTTCCATGCTCCTTGCTCATAACCCTCTGTATATCTTTGTTCTGTGTCTTCCACCTCTGGGCCCTGCTGGACAGCTGCTGCCGAGGCCCCTTTGAGATAGTCAGTGTGTGAGCTCTGTCCTGCTCCCCAAACCCTTGTGCACTGGAGCACGGAAACCCCATGCAGTGTCAGTGTTTCTGGTTATTGGAGAACTTCCTCAGCCTGGGTGTCAGCTTCTTGTGGGCTTGGACTTTTAAAGTCACTGTGGAATGGAGCATAATGGCAAAGACCAGGGAACACACAAAACGCCAGACTGGCTGCGATACAGTTGATTTGACGCTGTGGTCTTTACAGAGCATGATGGCCACGTCTTTGTGTCTTTGGCACACAGATATCTTTTAGCTCTCTTGTTGTAGGAGTCTGGGGTGTTAAACTAAAAGGTCAGTGGTTCAAATCTACCAGCCAGCTTCTGTGTGGGAGATGGGGACAGTCACCTCATGTGAATATTTACAGCGTTGGAAACCTTGGAGGTGTTGGAATTGATGTGCCAGCAGGTTCATATGGCATGTAACAGCGGGCACGTGTTTATGTAACGCAGGTCACACACGTGTGTGTGCACTCATGTGCTCTCTCCCCTGTATACACACGCAGTGTGCTTGGGACAGCCCAAGACCAGAGGAGGAACACTAACAAAGGAAGTCACAGAGGGCTTTCGGTAACACACCTTTCGCTGGGAGCTGAGTCCAGGTTTACAGAACAGATCAGCTTTCCATTCTAAATGTTTTGGGTCGCAAGTTAACTTGAAAAAGAAAACTGCTTTTTATTTTGTTTGGAGGTGCCCTGGTGGAATAGTGGTTTTCACCAGCCCGTCAGAGGACAGGAGAGAGCTGATGCAGTCTGCTCACATGCAGTTACCACCGCGGACACTCGGGAGCTTTGCCCGACTAGGAACTGCCTTGACGGCAGTGGGGCTACATCTCTTTAGTTGTGTTTATTGAGATATAATGAAATACTGTCAAAGGTCCTGGTGCCTCGGGGCTCGTTCTGATGAGGGGTCATTTGATTGACACCCACGGGAGCATTCTCTGTCCTCCTTCCTCTCAGGCACCATTTCAGTCTCATTTTACTCTTCCCAAGTTCGTAGCGTGTCGGTGCTTTTGCATCACATGTGTTTTTGAGGCTCGTCCATGGAGGTGGATGTGTTTTTCTTCTTTCTGCTGAATACTAGTTCAGTAAACCAAAGTGCCAGTTTGTATTTCTTGCGTTGGTGGGCATTGGGTTGCATCCAGGTTTTGACCGGCATGAATAAGGCTGCTATAAACATGCTTATACAGGTCTTTTTGTCAACCTGTGTTTCCATTTCTCTTGGGTAAATACCAAGGACTGGAATTGCTAGCTTATAGGCAGATACATACTCCACTTTGTAAGAAACTACCTTTTCCACGTCGCCATTTCCACCATCAGTGGACTACAGAGTTCTTTCTTTTGCCCTCCCTCTGCAACATTTAAGTAACCAGTCTTTTAAAACCCGCGTTTGGGTAGGTGTGAAGTTGGATGCCATCGTGCTTTCATGCTGGATTCTCTGATGACTTGGTGGTGCTGAACAGCTTGCCCTGTGCTTAACACACAGCATTTTCTTCTGTAAAAGGCCCAGTGAAGATTTCGACCCGTTACAACAATGGTGGTTCAGCTTTTTGTTGCTCTTTTACAGGGGTTCCTGATGGGGCCTGGATCTGATTTTGTCAGGCAGTGTGTGTGGTCTTTTTCCCCAGCCTGGGATGTCTTTGTCACACTGTGTTTTCTTGACTTGAAATATTTTTTTTTAATTCTAATTTTTATTCTTAAAATTATGAATTGAAATTGCAAAGGCGGATTTACAGAACCCCTTCTGAACAATGAGAGGGAAATTCTGGGAAGTAACGAGAACACGTGCCCGGCTGGCAGTCGGTTTCAGTGAGGGCTGCTGAAAAGGTTGTGTTCGTTCCTGCGTCTTCTCAGTTCTTGTATTTGCCTTTCTCTTTTCCAACTTGCTGAGGTTGGACTCTGCATTCAAGAATGTTTTCTGATCTTGATCCACTTTCAGCCTGGTGAGAAACCACTTGCTTGGGTGAACGCCCACACGCACAGCTGTCTCCTGAGCCTTCTGACACTGCACCCTTTCCATAGATGACATGCTTCTTTCTGTCCACCTGGGCTGCCTAGCCAGTTTGCTGACCTTTGTCGAGTCCTCAGCACACCTGGACCTTGTCCTTGCGCATGGCCCTGGAGCACATGTTGTACGTCTGTCACAGCTCCTTGGACAGCAGGGCATGGATCTTTCTGCACACATGCCAGGGGCCGTTGAAGTGGCCTTTGCAGTTTTTGCTGGGCTCCAAGGTCACGAAAGGCTTGAACTACATGGTGACTGTCAGATGTCCGGCAGTGTTAGCATCTCCACGTGAAAGGAAATGTTTTGATTTTTATGAAGTCCACTTGATCAAGGGTATTTCCCAAGATTGCTTTTCCTCTAGTTAAAGTCATGAATATACTTTGTATATGCATAGAATCAAGACTTACTTAAAAGAAATTTTTGTTTGTGGCTTGAAATGGGGATTTCAAACCCCATTTGTCTTTCTGAAAGACAGAAAGGCTTTTTCTCAGCCACGGTGTGCTGCGTGGACTTCAGGTGTCTCACGCCACCGCAGCGAGTGGATCCCGACTGTCAGGATGTGCCGGTGGCCCTCAGGCTGAAGTCTACCAGAGAACGAATGCCCTTCTTTCCCCTTTGGAGAGGCTGGTACACTTGAACTGCTGGGGTCTTGCTCACTAGTATTCCCTAGTACTGTAGACGTCTGTTTCTTGTATTCTGATTTAAAGAGCCTGGTGACGAGTGCAGCTGCTAACTGGAAGGTCATTGGATTGAACCCACCAGTCGCTCCATGTGAGGAAGTGGAGGGAGTGCACATCACTGATGGCAACAGTTCTGCTCTCTCCCAGAGGGTCCCGTGGAGCCTGCATCAGCTTGATGGCTGCAGGTTTGTTGTTGGTTCACCAGCTTCTTGATGACTGACTAGCTTTCTAACAAATCTTGAAATCAGGCAGCCTGACAACTCCCGTATTGCTTGGCCAGCCTTCTGCTGGATTTCCTCACATAAATGTTAAAATCAGCTTGTCAGTTTCTATCAAAAATAGACTCAGCATTTTGATTGGAGCTGTGCTGCAGTTACAGGTGATTGTGGGGGAGCTGTGTCTGATGGAGCACGCCTCTGAGGGGGCCTGACTGCAGCTCTGCCTCTGGGATTGTGTTCCACCCTTTTCCAGTGCAGCCAGGGAGCTTCCTTGGAGCGAGGATGGTGAGACTCAGTCCTCTGTACTTTGGGGATATGATTTGAAAAGGAACTAGTCCCTGGAGAAAGACATCATGCTTGACAGAGTCGCGGGTCAGCCCGAAAGAGGACATCGTGAGTGACGTGGATCGGCACAGTGGTTGCAGCCGTGGGCTGTTGTCACGCAGCAGGGCGTGAGGACACACCAGACCCAGCAGGGCTTCCATCTGGACCTGGGGTCACCAAATAGCAACGACAGCGGCAGCAGCAGCAGTGGTTCCCTCCAGCACCGTACCAGGGGTGGTCTTTGTGGGCAGCACCATAGCGCTGAGGGCTCGTCCCTTCGGAGGGGACGTGGACGAGGCCCCTGTGGCTGTGCAGAGCCCGCCACCACCCACCGTGTGAGCTCATGGCTTCGCAGGAGAAGATGCCAGAAGAAGACACGAACCCTCCGTGTCAGAGTCCAAGGACCGCGGGATGGCATGGAGCGAGCAGGGAGCGCAGACTCGCTGGCTGGTGCCCATTGCCCAGGCTTGTTTGACCAGCAGTGGGAAGGGGCCACTCTGCTGCCCCATGCTGACCGCGTGCCAAGAGTTGTATCTATAGGGAGGGAATTAGGGATGTCCGTTCAGGGGCCGGTGAGCATCTCTGAGGGATTGTCTTCCTGTTCTGGCTGTTCCAGAGAGCCTGGACTTTGTAAGAAGCTGACCTCTGGTCCACATTTTCTCCCATTCATTCAGGATCTGTTAACAGTGTGCCTGTTAACAAGCGAGGTGCGGTCCATGGTTTCTCAATGTTAGACCAGTCTTTTGATCTTGGAATATCCATACTTGGCCATGCTGTTTTTTATTAGATTTTTGGATTTAAGCTCCAAATATTTTAATAATTTCAATGTCTACGTTTGTCTTAGTTCTCTAATTCTGCTTTAACAGGTCCCACAAGTGGATGATTTTAACAAACAGACATTTATTCTCTTATAATTTCATAATTTCTCTCTCTCAGCCACTGTGTTAGAACTGACTCATAGCTGACCCTTCGTTGGGTTTGCCAGACTGTAATTCACCCTGTTGAAAGTGCTGAAGACTGAGGCGGCTGCGGGTGGCTCTGCTCTCCCAGCCCTTGCAGTATGTTGAACCCCATAGAGACAGCACCGGCCACCCTGTGCCTCGCAGACAAGAAACAGCTGAGCAAGGACAAAGGAGAGCCCAGGACGCCAAGAGGAATGCTGTCAAGAGGCGGAATGCCATCCATCATAGGCGTTTTTCATGCGGACCTGCCGCGAGCTGCACAGGAAGCAGCACCCAGGTGCTTCTGTCAACGTCTCAGGATGTTCTAAGTGCTTGGAGAGGTGGAAGACCATGTCTGCTAAAGAGAAAGGTGACTGTGAACACCTTACAAAGGTGGACAAGACCCCCACGAGAGAGAGGAAAGCCTGCATCCCTCCTGAGGGCGAAACGAAAAAGAAGTTCACGGATCCCAGCAGGCCCGAGAGGCCCTCTTCAGCCTTACTCTTGTTCTGTTCGAGAAGGATAGTGCTGGACACAGGGCTGAAGGAGAAGTCCGAGAAGGATAGTGCTGGACCCAGGGCTGAAGAAGTCCGAGAAGGACAGTGGTGGACACAGGGCTGAAGAAGTCCGAGAAGGACAGTGGTGGACACAGGGCTGAAGAAGTCCGAGAAGGACAGTGGTGGACACAGGGCTGAAGAAGTTCGAGAAGGACAGTGGTGGACACAGGGCTGAAGGCAAGCCTGATGCAGCCCAAAAGGGAGCTGCAAGGCTGAGACAAGCAAGCAGGAGGAAGAGGATGGTGGTGAATAAGTTGATTGTGATGAAGTTCTTTGTCTTGTCTATGAAGTATTTAAGTACTCTTTACACAGCTCAGTCCTTTTAAAGAACAAAACACTTGTCTTTATTATTTTTTTAGGCGGTTTTTTCTTTTTTGTTTGCAGGTTGGTTTTTTGTTTTTATTTGTATTGGTTTGCTTACAAAGTTCATATCCATGTATTTCACACTATCCTTCATTCTCATTGTGTTTCATACAGTCTCATTCATTATGTTTTATAAAATTGATCACCACTGCACTATGCCCACCATTACCCCCTCTTTCCAGTTCCCTGCTGGATCTTTCCCATTTCCTTCACCCTGCCCTCCAGCCACCACATTGCGTGACCCTGTGATTTCTCCCCTGCCCGTCCTCACCCCCTGGTGCCCCCTCTTGGATCCTCATGCACATTTTATAGTTACCTTTCTGTTTCTACAAGAATGGTCTTATGTAGTATTTGTCCTTATGAGACTGAGTTCATTCACTCAACATGATGCTTTCCAGGCCCCTCCCAAGTTATATAGAAATTTTCACAATTGTTGCTCCTGAGTTTCTCAATCCATTCAGTTGTGGTTTGACATCTGGGCTGTTTCCATGTTGTGTTTTTCGTATACATTGTGTTTCATACAATCCTTCTCATGTATTGTTGTTGTTATTGTTATGTGCTGTTGAGTCACCTGCGACTCATAGCAACCCTATATACAACAGCCCTAAACCCTGCTCTATTCTGTGCCAATCTCATTGTCTCTGACACACCTACCCCTATTACCCCAGTGACTGAATCAGTCCATCTCATCGAGGGTCTTCCTCTCCTGTACTGTCCCTCCACACTCTAAAGCATGACTTCCCTCCTTGGTACATGTCAGACCAAGCTTCAGAATCTTTGACTCCAAGGAGCA
Source organism: Elephantulus edwardii (assembly GCF_000299155.1). NCBI lineage: Eukaryota > Metazoa > Chordata > Mammalia > Macroscelidea > Macroscelididae > Elephantulus > Elephantulus edwardii. Next base: position 35,971,427 of record NW_006399754.1, read on the forward strand.
GCCTGGCGTCACCCTCTCCTGGACGAACTTGTTTATTCTCCTAGCAGTCTATGGTATATTCAGTATTCTTCTCCAGCACCGCAGCTCAAAGGCATCCATTCTCCTTCTATCCTCCCTAATCATTGTCCAGCTCTCTGATGCATAGCAGGTGATTGTGAAGACCATGGCCTGAGTCAGGTACACCTTAGTCTCTAGACTGATATTATTGCTCTTCCATACTTTGGAGTGGTCTCCGACAGCAGACTTTCCCATTGCAATTTGTCTTTTAATTTTCTGGCTATATTTTATAAAATTAATCACTGTTGGACCTTGCCCACCATTACTGTGTACTAAGGTCTCCTCATAGATATCTTCCTTGGCTGGAAGGTGGATCACGAAGGAGAGCGGATATCAGGTCCAGGGTTGAAAGATGGCTGGTGGCCACCGTCTGAGGGGACCCATCCGTGTCTTTCTGAGCCTGAGAGTTCAGTTACCTTACGTTATCATGCTTAAGATGACCCCTTGACAGTGGTTCACACTTCTGCCACCTTCACGCCTAGCTGTTTCAGTCAGCGTGGATGTGGAGAAGAACGCATCTTCTCCCTGTATGGTCTCGTGGTCTTCCTCTGGAGAGTATTTCATTTTCATTAAACAGTTGAGTTAGTACTTGTTACCTTGAACTTGTGGAGACTTGGTCTCGCACTTTGTTGTGGTAGCTCTTTAGGCCGCTGGAAATGATTATGTTTTGTTAGGACCGTTGGTGGCTAGAAGTCAGTACAGCCAAGCACAACTCTGCCTGATTCCGACACATCCTCACAATTTTGGCTGTGCTGAAGGTGTGGGACCTTGTTCTTCCAGCCCACTGAGGTCTCCTTCTCACCCTCAGCTCTGTCAAGCGTGATCATTTCCCCGGGACTGACCCTCAGCTCTGACAAGCGTGATCGTTTCCCCGGGACTGACCCTCAGCTCTGACAAGCGTGATC
>NW_006399754.1:35972973-35981181 GCF_000299155.1 Elephantulus edwardii
TTTCCCCGGGACTGACTCTGCTGGCAGCGAGCTCACAGCCTTGTGAGCTGGTCTCTGTCCTCACGTCAGAGGAGCATGCTGCGTGGATGTCTTCTGAGGGCGATACGTTTTTTTTCTATCCCCGTCCGTAGTGTATTCTGTATTCTTGGCCTCTGCCCCCTTTTCAAGACTTCAGTCCTCGTCTGGACTGGACCCTCAGGCTCTGCAGTGGGCAGCAGGGGGCTCGCTGGGTCCTGCCAGCCTCTTTGTAAGAACTTGCAGACTTAAGCATTCCTTTTAGGGGGCTCTGAGGGATCGTCTGTGGGAGCTGTGCTGTTGCCCCTCTGCTGGTTCACAGATGGCTGAGGGAGGGGGCTGGCAGTCCCCGGTGTGAGCTGCGGCCTGGGAAGTCCAGGGGAGGGCCGCTGGGAGTGGGGGCCTCCTCCCAGCGGGATCGGGGTTGGCACAGAGAGCCCTGGTGGTGCACTGGTTAGATGCTCCCCTGCCGACCGGAACGAGTCAGCAGCTGCCCTGAAGGGTGGCACTGAGCAACCTGTTGCCGCGAACGTGGCAGCTGACAACAGGTGGTCTGGCCTGGTGGCCTCAGTGCCCTGGAGCCCAGCAGAGGTTGAGGATGGCTTTGTCCGTCATACCCGGGGTCCCTGTGAGGCCACCGCCCTAGGGTGCATTCTGTTGCATCCTTTCCATTTGAATTGATTCAGTTACGGTGGCCTCGCTTTTGGCTTTCCTACTTTTTGAGGCTTCCTTGCTGTGGATTTTTCCAGAATTTCTCCCCTTTTTGTAGGCTCAGGAAAACTCTTGTTTTCCGCTTGCATGCCAGCTCCCTTGTGAGCGGTAGATGGAAGTGTCCAGAGCTAATCAACGTGGCTGTCCCAGCCATGCCTTCGTTGCGTGCTCTGGTTCTGAGTTCTGTGCTCCCCGAGTGCCTGCCCTCTGTCATCCGCTCTGTTCCTGGTGCGGGGCCAGGGTGATGCGTGGAGCAGAGCTCCTCCCTCACGTCTCCACTCACGCAGCTACCGACAACATGGACCTTGTTTTAGGGCTCTATGACTTGAGGAGCAGATGGAGATCTGAGGAATTTCTTTGCACTTGGGCTGAGTAGGTGATTCTTTCATGGAAAGCCAGGAGCTAAAATACTTAACCAGTAGCCCCGTTAAGTATATGATACTCGGGTGCTAAGCTAAGGATGGACGGAATGAACACACGAGCCACTCTGTGGGAGGGAGATGACAGTCGGCTTCCGTAAGGATCACAGCCCCGGAGTCCCCAAGCGGAAATGCTCCTCAGTCCTGGAGCATCACTGGAAGCTGGAATTGATGGTCAAGGAAAGAACCTTCAGAGGTTGGGAAGGGGACAACCAGATTGCCTCTTCCCCGCTTCACCCTGGAGCATTCCGCCTTTGCTGTTTGGTGTTTTTCCTCTGAGGAACTAGCTCTTCAGAGCGGCCCCTGCCTCAGTCTGTGCCCTGATGGAGCTGTTGCTGCCGGTCTGTAGGTGCTTAGTCAAGGCCAGCTTACGTGCGGAGGGCCCTTCAGGGCTTCTGTAAACATTTGAAGTGATGGCTCTGACTTAAAAGCCAAACAGATTATGTCCAGGAGTGAACTGATTTTACAGATGGCAAGTGCATCAGTCTTTGAGAAGATTGCTTGCTTTGTGTGCCTCCCTAGCACAGGTCCACACACCCATGGACTCTGATGTGTTTATTAAAGTGTGCTGATACTTCACTGTCCTGTCCAATTAGGACAGCACCCATTTTGTTTTAACGTAAGCCTGACTTGAAGCAGGGAGATTGTAAAATTTGAACACTCCCCTTTAGGAAGTTAATGTACTGAAAATGTGATGTTTTTTGGTGAAGTGCTTAAGTATTCTTGAGCATGTGCATTGGGCTTTTCTTTACTTGAGGGCCGAGGCAGGTGGTGGAGGAGGAGGAGTGGTCCTCACTGGCTCTGTCTGATGCAGCATTGTCTCAGCCTTACAGAGCCATCGCCAGTGGTCGCTGGCGTGTGTTGCTGTGCTGGGTTTTACCACGAGTCTGCTCTGTCTGTCCCTGCTTCCAAGCTACAACTTTGACGACGTAGAACTGTGGTGAGTAGGATGGTGTGTACGCAGTTGCTTCAGGATTCTTGCTGTTAGGTGCCACGGAGTCGAGTACGGCTCTTAGTGACCCTGTGAATAACAGATCTGAGCCCTGTCCTCTCCTGGGCCGCCCTCATCCTCTCTGACAGTCTCCAGGCCATTGCAGTCTCTGTGTCAGCCCATCTCATTGAGAGTCTTCCTCTCATTAACTAACCCTCTGCCTTTCCAAGCATGATGTCCCTCTCCAAGGAATAGCCTCTCCTAACAACATGCCCGAAATGAGATGAGGCTTGTCACCCTTACCTCCAAAGGGCGGTCTGGCTGCACTCTGCAAGACAGATCTGTTTGTTCCTTTGCGCATTGATGGGATACTCAGTACTCTTCTTCACAACTCAGAGGCTCAGTTCTTCTGTCTTCCTTATTCATTGTCCAGCTCTCTGACACATAGCAAGTGATAGAAAAAGACCATGGCTTCAGTCAGGCGCACCTTAGTTTCAAGATGATTGCTGTTGTGTGCCTTGGAGTTGGAACCACTCCAGAGCTGATCCTCGTGCAGGTTTTCAGAGTCGTAAATTGCATCGTGGGAGATTGTCTATCCTCCTCCCATAGAGGCATCAAACGCCATGCCTGTGGATTGCAGCACAGCTTCTTGCCCTGGTCCAGCAGAGCTCCACTCTGTGGAGTAGCCCTGTAGACCCTTGGAGGTGACTCCTCTGTCCTGCCGCTTGGAATTGACTCTGTAGTGGTGGAATTGCTCTCCGTGCTTTAAGTTGCTGGGAATGACCTAGGAGAAGAAATGTTGATGGAGGAGGAAAGAGACAGTAGCAGAACTAGAGCGACATCCTTGTGAAGTGAGCTGACTCCCTGAGGAGGAAGTGGGCTCTGCGTAGCACACTGGTGATTCGGTGCTGCTCCTTGGACATGAGGGTGGTGAGACAATCTGCACGTGCTTTGAGCTAGTTAGCAGGAGGGGAGACAGGCCCTCAGGGAGATGCACTGGCTGCGTGCGCTCAGCCCACAGCGGTGGGCATGGTGGTGTAGTGGGCACACAGGGTCACTGAGGGTCAGACCTGACTCGCTGGCACCAAGAACAACAGCAGGGACCGAGCAGACAGGACCACACAGGTACTTCCTGCTGGTATGCTCTTGTGTTTAATAGATTAGCAGGCAGGTGACCAGAAGCCGTTGCGTTTTAGTTCTGGCTATAATATGGTTTTGGATTTTTTCAGTAGCCTAATATGACTTCAGTAACAAAATAAGCAGAGTAATCCACTCCTTTTTCACAAAGGGAAGCCCTGCGGTTGCGCTGCCCCACACCACTGCCTCTGGAGGTGTGTGGTGTGGCTGTGAGGTGAGCTTGGGTCAGACTTTCTGCGGTTCCAGCTGTGTCCACCCCTGCCTGAGCCCTCTCTAGGCTGGCTCCTGCCCTCTAGCGATCCCTGGCCCCTAGCAAGCAAACAGGCAGATACACATAAGGCAACAACCGTACAGCGTGAGGACGTAGCATCTCCCAAGTCTGCGCGGCTGGACTGAGTTCGGCAGCATGGTGTCATGGACTTTGCAGGGGCCTGGCTGGTCCAGGTGGCTGGCTGGCCCTGTGACAGTGGGCTTGGCTGGGGCACATGGGGCGCAGCATTTATTGACTCCCTTGAGCTTGTCCATTGGATGGTGGAAGGCTCCCGGGATAGGAAGTGCAAATGTGTAAGGTTTCCTAAGGTCTGGGCCTAAACCCAGTGCCATGTCCCTTCTGCTCCGTTTACTTGGCTCGTGTGAACCATCAGGTGGCCAGGATTGAACATGTGGAGAGTAAGCTCAGCCTCCTGATGGAGGAGCTGCTGTGTTCTACTGCGTGTGTGTGTGTGTGTGTGTGTGTGTGTGAGACACGCACTTGCACAAGGAGGAAAAGAGAACTGGGGTCTTTTTATAATTGTCAGCCCCACAGTGGCCTCATCTTGACTTGCTCTCTAACTTGTAACACTGTGAGAACATTGATCCTTGGCCGGGGTAATTTTAAGGATTAAATAAAATAACCTTTGCAAAGTATCTGACATGTACTATGAAATTCTCAGTAAATGTTCCCTTATGCCATAGACTGTGCCATCTGTGCTGATTGGAACATTCCATGATGAAAGCAACAGTCAGCAAATTAGAGAACACGTTGCATTTTACAGATCTGCTGCCAAAGACCTCTTTAAACTGTCGAAGAGCAGAGGTGTTGTTTTGAGTACTGAGTGGAAGTTGAATATGCAGTAAATATGAAAGGCCAGAGGTTTGATGCCTTTGAATTGTGAAGTTTGCAAAGACTTTTGAGTGTGTCAAAAGAAAAAAAACAGTTCTGTCTTGCAAGAAATGTAACCAGAATGCTCCTTAGAAGCAAAGATGCTAAGAATTTGTGTCAGCATGCTTTGGGCAAGGGGAACCACTTTCTGGAGAAAGATGTCAAGTGACTGGTCATTGGCAGAGAGGAAGGCTCTCTGTGAGCTGGACTGGCATAATGGCTGCAGCAGTGGGCTCCAGCACAGCAGTGATGACAGTCGTGACCCCGGACCAGGTGAGGTTCCCCTCTGTTGTCCACAGGGTCCCCCTGAGTCAGAGTTGACGCATCAACACTTGACTGCAGCATCAGCAACAAATGCTAATTATGGCTTTTACAGCCAACTGTGAACTGCTGTTGCCTCTGGTAGCTGAGAAAACCACATCTTTAAAGTTCTGTATGTGCTTATATATATAGAAAATTGGGGATAGACCCAGTGTTTGGGCCCCCACTTCGTTTGACAATCTTAATTCTTTTCTGTAGGAGCAAGTTGTTAGGAGCCAAGGAGTCTAGTACGACCCATAGTGACCCTGTGAAGACAGGGCAGCCAGCCTCATCCTCTCTGACACACATGAGCCCATGGCTGCAGTCACTGAGGCAGCCCGTCTTGTTGAGGGTGACCCTCCCTTGACAAGCATGATGTTCCTCTCCAAGGAATAGCCTCTCTTAAACACATGCCCAACGTGTGTGAGACGAAGCTTTGCCATTCTTGTTTTAAAGGAACCCTCTGTCTGCACTTTCCCCAAGGCAGCCCTCTGTTGTTTTGGCTGTCCATGGTTCAGAGTATTCAGTGCTCTTCTCCAGCACCACAGCTCACAGGCATCAGGTCTTCTTCCGTTATCCGTAGTCATTGTCCAGCTCTCAGATGCATAGCAAGTGATCAGAAAGACCATGGCCTGAACCAGACAGACTTTTAGTTCTCAAACTGACATCATTACTCCTCAGTAATTTGGAGAGGCTCCTAACTGCAGTCTTTCCAAGTACAAGTCTCCAGATCTCCTTACTGCTGGTACGAAAGGTGTTGATTGATCTAAGTAAGATGATGAAGTTGACACTTTATATATCTTTTCTCCATCTGTCATGATGTTGCCTACTTGCCCAATCTTGGCAGTTGAAACACAGAGAGCCAGTGTAGTACTTAAGCATGTGGACTCTGGTAGTAGACTGTCTGAATCTCTACCTCATTTATTTAGTCTGTTTGAAGGCTAGGATCTTGAAGCTCTGTCTTACATACTTTGGACATGTGGACAGGAGGGACCAGTCCTTAGAGAAGGACATTGTGCTTGGAGGGGTGGAAGGGTAGAAGCACAGGAGAGGAAGATCCCAGATGAGATGGATTGATAGAGTAACTGGGGCATGGGGGTTGGTGTTTTGGTTAGTGAGACTGGCTCAGGACAGGGCAGGGTCCAGAGCTGTTGTACATAGGGTCTCGATGGGTCGCAGGCACGCCAGTCCCCCCAGCCCCCCCGCAGCAGCAGCAGCAGCAGCATCTGTTTTAAGTTCTTTTTTGTATATGGTGGACGTTGAGGTACAGATGCTGTTGAAATGTAAATTTCTCTCCTCTTAGTTTTCTTGGCATCATTGTCACAATTTAATTGTCCAGGTTGTTATTGTGTGTGCTCTCAGTCAGAACTGACCCATATAGCTGGCCCTTCAGTGGGTTTACAGGGCAGTTAATTACACAGGAGGAGATTGACCCTCTTTCTCCTATGGAGCAGCTGGTGAAATTGAACTGTGTATCTTTGGGTTGCTGGTGCAGTACCTTACCATGTGGCTACTAGAGCATCTGAATTGCACCTAACTGGAGATTTCTTTCTAGACTGGTAGGTAGTTCTGTTCCATTGAGCTAGTCCACGGTTAATGTAGACTTGTAGAGGATTACAGATCCAAACACATGAGACCCCCAACTTTGTTCTGTCCTCCAGGATGGTCTGCATCCGTGAACTCTCTGCATGGCAATTTCTGCAGAGAAGTCAGCTGGGCACAAGTTGGATTTTTCTTGTTTACTCCTATGTCTCCAACATTTATCTGGTGTCAGTTAGCTTACAGTAATCCTGTGAGGCGGACCAGGTGGTTGTGAGCGTGGGAAAGCGTTTGGAGCGGTGAAGGGATCCTTTCACTTGAGTTCTCTAGTCATTCTGGGGGAGTCTGCAGTCATGGCGACCCTGTGGGCACTGCTGACAAGGATCTGAGTGTCCTTGGGGTTTAGCTGCAGGAGTAAGGTGGCAGTGTCTTCCTGGAAGGGTCCAGCCTTGGCCCTCAGTGGATGGCCTTCGAGGGTCAGAATGTCCTCACTGGCAGCGTGTGGGTTCTTGCCCTGACTGATGATGGAGTCCTCTCCTCTCCAGGGTTGTTAGTGGCGTTCTGAATGTTTCTGCGGGAGGCCTAGTGCTCAGCGTTCTTCATGGACATGGCTTTGGCTTACAGGAGGATTGGTTTTTCACTTGTTGCAGGTACAAAGTAAATGCACAGGCTGTGACTGGATGCTGTGAATCCTCCTGAACTAAACACGCCTGTGTAACGAGCCCTCTTCCAGGAACAGAACGTTGCTACGACCTCAGAAGTCTCCCTGTGCCCCTTCTGATGCTCCTCCCCCAAAAAAGAAAAGACAACAACAAACCCAACCCAGGCCACTGCTGAGTTCGTTCTCCTCACAGTTACCCTGTGGGAGAGAGTAGATTTGTGCGAGGGCTTCTGGAGGTTGTCCTCTGTGTGAAGCAGAGTGCCGTGGACCCGGGGACCTTCTGCCCAGCAGCCCTGTGCTTAGTTACAGCTCAGCTGCAGCCCTTCAGGACGGGTGGTGGTGGGAGGACTGGTGGTGGTGGGAGGGAGGATGGTGGGTGATGGTGGGAGGAAGGGTGGTGTTGGGAGGCAGGATGGTGGTGGGAGGACGGGTGGTGGTGGGAGGCAGGATGGTGGTGGGAGGTAGTTCTGGGAGCCGATGTGTTCTCCCCTGCTTTTCACCTATTTAGCTTTCAGCACTGTCCTCTTGGAACCGCCTCAGAGCTGCCTCGGGGGGGTTTTGAGAGGCTGTGAGTTGCACGGGGGAGGCTGCTCCTCTGTCTTGTGAAGAGACCCCTGTGGATGTGAACTGCCAGACAGGAGCCACCTCTGTCTGGCAGCACCTCAGGGCTCTGCCACCCGATTCCTGCTGCGAGCTGCAGTGCCCTTTGTGCATGACCTGAGGCTCTGATGGGGGTACTTTGCACAGAGAACCCACGTATGGAGGGCTTGCACACGGCATGTCTCTCAATTTGTTTTCTTATTCATGGGCCAGGTGCTGCGGAGCAGGTTGGCGATTGATGACTCACACCACACTCTAACCTGGGAGAAAGGACAGAAGCTTCAGATAGGGCCTTAGGATGGTAGGCTGGGAGGTCCTTGTAACTATGACCCTTGACCTCCAAACCCAGCTTCAGTAGCTCCTGTTCTTAGAGCTGTTGTTGCCAGTGTATCACAGAGCTTCTGCCACTTGGGATATTTACAGTAGACTCTTTAACCTGTGCTCACACGGTGGGACCCTTCATCACTGCCAGTGCTTCGCCTGCCTCTCTCCTGCCCCCAGCCCGGCAACCCAGAGCCACTGCTGCTGAGTCATTCCAGCTTACCACGCCCTGGAGGACAGAGCAGACTGTTTCTGGGTTTTTAAGGTTGTAAATCTTTATGGACACCAACTGCTTCATCATTTTCTTGTAGATTCAAACCACTGACCTTTTGGTTAGCAACTGAATACTTTAACCACACTGGTCTCCTGCCCTTAATAACCACTTTGTTCTCTATATGTTGTTATGTGCCATTGAGTTGCGTGCGACTCATAG
>NW_006399754.1:35983541-35984103 GCF_000299155.1 Elephantulus edwardii
CACACACACACACACACACACACACACACACACCTCTCTATATCTCTGGTGGCGTAGTGGCTAGAAGCTGGGCTGCAATCCTGAAGGCATGTGGTTCGAATCTACCAGCTGCTCTGCAGGATAAGAATGAGCAGTGATCTCCCGTGTGATTGACTGCCCCTGAAAAGCTGCCAGAGGGTCATCCCTGGGTCCGCTCTGACGTGGTGATGGCACAGCACCCTCATCATGTTACATGCCATCGCCAGTGGATAAGTGGTCTGCCAGTCCCCCCTCTCCGGACATTTGTTGTTTTCTCTCTCTGGCTGTGTGTGTCTGAGAGAGAACAAGACCCTTAACAAGATGTGTAGACACAGTGACTGTGACAATAGGCCCGAGTATGTCTGGATTTGTGAGGATGGTGCAGGACAGTGCAAGCATTAGATCTCTTCTTCATAGCATTGTGTGACTCGTAGCTGGCCTGGCAGCAACATCCTGGTGGGCTCTGGTGGCCTAGTGAGGAAGGGGTTGGCACGGCTCACCCAGAAGTGCTGCCTCTCTGGTAGTTCGAGTCCACCAGTGGCTT
>NW_006399754.1:35986660-36000411 GCF_000299155.1 Elephantulus edwardii
TTTATGAAAATTAATAAAATATAATTATAAAAAAAAAAAGGAGTTCATACATGGCAATCCGGTTCTTCGTGGCATCACCATCGCAATGGGGGCTGTGTCTGGAGCCCGGACTGGAGAGGCTGAACAGCCTCTTTAAACTGTCTGTTCAGGTCAGTTGCCCATTGTCTGATGTGGTCACCATATTTTGGTTCTTAGGTACATGGTTATATAGAGCTTCTGAAGAGGATCTCAGAAGATTGTTTATCACCTTTTTCCATAGACACTTTTGACGCACAAGAGTTTTCATGAATTTTCTGAGCTTGCACTTATTTTGTCTCTTGCTGTTTTGTGCTGGAAACTAGGCCTGACAGTGTAGCCCTGCCTATTTTCCTAAGAGTTTTAGGATTTCACTTTGTAGGTTTGGCTCTTGAATCTGTTTTGGGTTTGCTTTTGTGTATGATGTGAGGCATGGATCCTGCATATGGAAATCTGATTTCACCAGAAACATTTATTAAAGATACTTTTCTTTGCCCATTGAATAGACTTAGCACTTTAAAAATAAAATCAGTGCACTGTATAAGCTACACTTAATATAAGGTATTATTTTTCATGAATGAGTACTAGATTTTAGCAGATGATTTTATTTCAACATCTTTTGAGGTAATCTTCTTCCTTAAGTCTATTTGTGTAGTGAATGATCCTGTGAAACTTTGTAGTAAGACTTAACACTATTAGCTGACCCTCCAGTGGGTTTTCAGAGCTGTAAATCACACAGGAGAAGATTGCCCATCTTTCTTGTCCAATATTTACTTCATTGGGATAAATTTAACTTGAATCATGCCGTAACTATTTTGCCCAATATTGTAATCATTAACCACGTTTAGGAATTTAATTTTAAATTACTTAACATTCTGTAAATAACAAAATCAAGTTTCTTAGTTGGTTTCTGCCTCTCCTGCTTGGACAAAGAGTTAGACTGGGGAGGAGACAACTGGACGATGGGCCCTGGACGAATTCCCTGGGCTTGGCCTGGTCAAGCACCCTTAGGCTGTGTTCTGCTTGAAATAATGCAGACATGGCCCAAGTCCTGGTTCAAGTACGCAACTAAGAGGATAGGCAAGGAGATGGGAGTGCAGTTGAAATTGGTGATGTTGTTAGGGGCCCTTGAGTTCAGTATGACGCACAGTGACCCTATGAACAACAAACCTGAACCTTGTCCTAGCTTGTCTGACACTCTGGAGCCCATTGCAGTAGTCACTATCCGTCTCATTGAGGAGCTTCCACTCTTTTGCCATCCCTCCACCTTCCCAAGCATGATGTCCTTCTCCAAGGCCCCTCCTGAAAACAATACCCAAAATATTGGAGACAAGGCTTTACCATCCTTGCCTCCAAGAAGCACCCTGGCTGTACCTTTTCCAAGATGTACCTCTTAGTTCTCTAGGTAGGTCATGGGATATGCAGTACTTTTCTCCAACACCACAGCTCAAAGGCATCAATTCTTTAGGCTGATATATTGAGGGAGGTGAAAGTAGACAGTTTTATTAGAAAAGCGATGTCCCAGAGAGCGAGATGGGTCATTTCTCCAAAAAGAAAACGGAGAAAGACACTGTGCCAAGCAACATAGGTTATACAGCTGGCTTGCATCCTTATTTGGGCATGATTCCTGCCAGGAGTCTAGGCCAATGGGATGATGACACAGGGAATTCAGAATTTGGTAGGTGGTTCAGGTCCATTGTTCTGGACTACCAGGATTGATCAGGACAGAGGCATTTGGGCCCAATGTTAATGATTCCCAGTTTCTGATTGGGTAGGGCTTGTTCTTAGCCACTTTGACCTTTGCCTTCTGTTGACCCTCAACATGTCTTTTCAGGTCTCCCAGTTAGCTGCTATCTACGTTAGCATTTTTTTCCTACCTAGCCCCATTATATCCCTGACTTATCCAGTTTTGACCATGACAATGTTAGCCACATTTCAAGTGTTAATGAACTTCAAACTCAACTGCTGTTCCACTCTCCATCTTCCAAGACCTAACAGCTGCAGGGAGAGACTCATCCATCCCTGAGTGAATCCAAACAGCCTTGACCTTTTGGGTCAGGAGCCTTGCACACTGCAGGCTCCTCCACCTATGTGGACAGAGACTTTATGGCGTTTCTGTCATTGTGGAAAATTCTGCTGGATTACTGTGAAACAGTCTGTCGTTTAAAGTACATTCCCAGAGGTGTTTGACCGGTTCATCTGTGCATGTTTGCGCATGTATGTTTTCTCTGTAATTTTCTGACTTTCATGTATTTATACTAGTTTCAAAGAAAACATAGAAACTATTTGGTTTTTGTCTTCTGGAAGACTTTAAGATAAAAACATTTCTTCTGGCCTTTGAAAGTTGAGAAACATTTATCTGGCCTGATAGTTCTTGGTGGGAAAATTTTAAATGTTTCTTGAAATGCTTATACGTTCAGATGTTCTTTCTCCAGGAACTGGTATCTGAGTTCTCAGCCCATTGGTGTAAATGGGTGACCCTCTGGCTGGCCTTCTCTAAGTGATGAGATCTGTTGCCATGTAGTCTTGTACATGCAAAGGCTGAGGGTTTGTGAGGGGGGGAGTGGCAGAGCCTTAAGCCCAGATCCTTCAAAGAGTTCAAACATTTGCACATCTCTTGCATAAAGTTCTCTGTGTTCCCTTTGATATCTGAAAGGAGCCCTGGAATTTAGTGCTTAAGTGCTTGGATACCAATCAAAAGTTTGGTGGTTTGAACCTACCAACCTCTCCATAATCTTGACAAACAGAAGGATGGGGGCATTCTCCTCTGTCCTGTACTGTGCTGTGGATTAGACTTAACTCAGAGGCAGGAGTGGGCTTAGTTTTTGGATTTTTAGGGGTTTTCTTTTGGGAGAAAGATGGGCAATCTCCTTTTATTTGATTGACAGTCTCTGAAAGGCAGCTGGAGGGTCAGCTAGGAGTTGGTTCTGACTCCAAGTCAAGAAAATGAGGGAGGGAGTATGTTTATTGTTTGACCTACCCCAGGGAGCTTATTTGGTTTTACTTGCCCAAGGGAGTTTAGGGGTACGGACTTGGGCGGCCAACCCACAGGCGGGAAGTTTGCATCCATTAGCAGCAGTACAGGAGAAAGATGGGCAGTCTCCTCCCTTAGGTTTACTGCCTGTGAACGCAATCAGTGATTACTTCTCAGTAAAGTCCCTCCCCCCTTTTCTAGCGCAATGATTGTTTTTGGTAGCATTTTAATTTATTTTGGGATTCTCTTTTTTTCTTTGAAACAGTTAAACCATAAATGGCAATGGAATTTCAGTTTATTAGTTCATGGAGCATGAGTTTGACTTGGGTGGTTGGGGCCAAGTCAGGGTTTGGGGCAGGAACGGGGCTCAGGTGGACACGTGGTACAGACTGAGTACAGACTGAATACGCGCCACCAGAAAAAGTGGCTGAGACACCGGGCTCGAGACTCCGGTGGACATGTGGCATCCCTCCGTGCAGACTGCGCACGCGTGATAGAGCCAGTGGCTGAGGCGCGGGCCTGGGGCTCGGGTGACGTGTGGACACGTGGCAGCGTCTGTGCACACTGCGCACGCGCAGTGGAGCCGAGGCGCAGGCGCTGGCTGGGAAGCCCTGGTGGGTTTTCCATGGTTCCTCTGATGTGTGGCTGAGTTTCACCTCTGTCTCCTTTTTAACATAGGTCATCCGTGATCTTTATCACCAGCCCTGGGGGTTTGTCCTTGGGGCTGGTACAGTTTAAACCAGATCACAACCGCCTGGCCAGCTTACCCAAACTCACACTAACCCTTGGCCATCACATCACATTGACGTGACTCTGGACTCCAGTCTTTATGGGAGGAGACTGATGAAGTGGGTAAATACCAGCTTTTTTTTTTAAAGCAGCAGGAATAAGACACTGCTAGACCCTCTTGCCCCCTGCTTGTCTGTACCCACTAGTGGGGACTCCTGTCAGCTTTCGGAGGCTGTAAATGGCACAGGAGGAGGCTGGCCATTTTCTCCTGAGGCGTGGATTCTGGCCTGATGTTAGCACGTGGTTAGCAGTGTACCCGGTACCCACCAGCTGCCTCAGCAAGGCAGTGCCTTCCCTGGGCGTGTCTCAAGTGTTCCCAGGAGCCTTAGCTCTGGCAGGACCTCAGGCCAATCCTGCAAGCGTTTAATTTTACAAGGACGTATCCCCAGCAGCAATCTTCAGCCCTGCGGTAGCCCCGCCCAGGACAGTGCTCTAAACGCCTGCCCTTCTGCTCATCCACGTGTGTTCCCTGCAACTTCAGGCTGTGCAGCCCGAGCTGCAAGTTGCTGGGGAGAAGACCATCCTTCCTCGGAGCCACTGGTGCATTTGAACCGCTGGAGAGGCGGCACCTTTGGTTAGCAGCCCATCTCCTTAGGACTTTGCTGCGGAAGAGCCTTGGGCATGAGTCAGTGGAGCTCCAGAGGCGCCATTGTCAGTGGGTTTCCGGAATGGTGCGTTTGTCTTGGCCCTGATGAGAAGGGTCTACAGCAGATGTTCAAATTTGGGGTGTCTTACTTCCCTGGAACATTTCTTTTTTTTTTTAATTTTTTAAATTTTATTTTTATTATTTTGTGTGTGTGTGTGTACCGTCAAATCAGATCTGACTGGTACAGGAAGAGATTTTCCCTCCTTCTCCAGCAGAGCATCTGGTGGATTCGAACCGTGTACTTCTAGGATTGCAGTGCAGCTTCTTGCCACTAGGCCACCAGAGCTCGCCCCCTGGAACATTTCTGTGCCTACTGGGCACCTCATAACAGGAGTGGAACAAAGCTCTTGGCTTCCTTGGAGTTAAGTCCAACTCCCAAGTGAGTCTGAGTAGCACTGCGCCCCATGGGTTTTCAGGGCTGATTTCTCAGGGGTTACCAGGCCTTCCTTCCGATGGTCCTCTGAAGCCTCTGGTTTCAGGCTTTCTTTCCAGGGACCCACGCGGACGTGACTGTCTAGTTCTTTTGTGCTGTGTGCTTTGTTCCTCACTGCCCTGGGTCAGCTTGGATCTTCACTGACTTAAATGATTTTAGACTTTAAAAAATCAGATTGTAGGTAAAGCGTATGGATCCCGTGATTCCTGTTGCTGGCTTGTAGTGAGCTATGCTGCGGCAGGGCTGGGTCCCCATCCTGTCAGTCATCCATCTCCACCCCAGTCCCTGCAGCGCCTTTCTCTGCATTTCCCACCTTTTCCTGCTTTGGGTCTGCATAACGACTGTCCTCAACCTGGAGCAAATGCTCCTCTCCGTGTTACTGTCCCCTTTAAGGCTTGCCTGTGGATGGTTTGGAAGGATGAGTCCAGTTCCCGGTCAGAAGATGTCTGGGTGCCTTGCCTGGGTCGGTTTTTGGCCCCTGCCCCTCACAGCCGACTCGGCTGTCCCTGAGTTTTTGGTTTTCTTCCTGCTCCAGAGGTGGCCTGTAGTTGTGTCTTAGGTAGCTGCTTGGGAGCCTTTGAGACCTGAGCTTCTGTAGGGAAGGTTGCAGAACCTGTCTCTGTGGACTGAGGCCATGGTCGGTACCTTGGAGCCTGGGAATGCCGGCCTGCGGGGTGTTCTGTGTCCAGGCGGTTCTGAGCGTCTGCTCATTGCTCCCTGGTGCTCTGTTGTCCGTGTTGATAACCTGCAGCAAGCCCTTACCCCTCTACCCCTCCAGCTTACCTCTGTGTAGGTATTCATTCGTAAATGTGTGTTAACACTGCAGTTACGGGGTCCCTGTGTTAAAATGGTCACTGTAAGCCTCTGTGTTTGGACCTGCTCTGTCAGGCACCCCAGGCCATCAAGCTAACCTGCCTGCTTCCCTCCCTGGGAGTTTCCACTTCCAGGTTAGCGCAGCACCGGGCACCCACTCAGGGCTCCAGAGGTCCTAGTGATGACTGGTGCTGCTCCGGGAGGATCCTGACCTCCTGACCGGTGGAAACAAGGAGGGAGCTGGGAGCTGCCCTCTACTCTCCTGTTCTTCCCAGTGTCTTTTCTGCCAGCTTGTTCTGCTGGTGTCCCCCATGATGGCACTTGTCTGCCAGGCAGTAATTCTCTCTCCCCGGTCCCCTTCCCTGGGAATCGTGGAAGAGCATGTGGGCTGTTCACTCTTCTGAGTGTGATAAACCCTTTTTTAAAAAACAAACAACAGTGGTTGTGTACCATACTTGTCCTGACATGATTGCCTGGTTTCAGTCAGCGGCTTGTCCTCTACCGTCACCCACACTGTCCGTGCCCCTTTGACATTACTTAGTGCTCCATGATGCAGGGGCCCGCAGACCTGTACTGCTTCAGTGAACGAGTGCTCCACCGTGGCCCGTCTCTCACGCCTTTCAGTGTGTGCCTGGGTGTGACATGTGGGAGCCTAGGTATTTCTGTTTCTGGCTTTAAAAGAGTGCCATGCGTATTTATTTCTCTCAGCAGTGTGTAGCAGTTTCTCTTCACAGCCTAGTAGGCTACTACTGCTCTTTTGTGGTTGTCAGTGTGTTTATCTTAGTGCCGTTATTGCCATCTCATTGTGTCTTTGTATGGGAGATGGTATCTCATTGTATTTCTGACTTCCCCTCTTTCTGTTTACCAGATGATCCTTTGTTGTTGTTGTTGTGTACCCTAGGGTCTCAAAACTCACCGGAACTGACTCACAGCTGACCCTCCAGCAGGTTTTTAAAGGCTGTAAATGGCACTGGGGGAAATGGCCCATCCTCTTGTGGGAAAGAGTGGACTTGAGCCACATGCCTTTGGTTTGACAGTGTGGTTCATTACCATTAGGCTGATGGTGCTCTATTGATGTATTTTTATAGTTCATAGTTCTCTGGGAGCTGGAGATTCCACAGCACCACTGTTGACACCATCTGAGAGTGGTGGCCGTCATCACTGCAGCCCAGAGACTGGGTGGGCCCCCGGATTTCTGGACCACTTCTGGAGGGTTTTCTGGCTAAAGGTTAGTATCCCATCTGATGGACAATGCTCAGAGTCCTATCCACAGCTCTTTCTGCTGTCTTGAGTGTTTCTCTGCCTCTTTCTGTCCTTCGCTGGTTTCTCCACGTCTTTGCTGAGCAGAGCAGAGGCAGAAGTCCTCACCCTAGTCTGGGTGCTCAGTTTGGATCTGTCTGTTCTGAGTGGGGAGCACAGGTGACTTAGTGGTAAGGAGTTGTGGTATCAACTCGAAAGCACACAGTTCAAATCCACCAGCTGCCCCATGGAAGAAGGATGGCGAGCCGGCTCTGGGTCGGTTCTGACTTGATGGGATATAGCGGCCGTTCCGAATGCTCACTTTCATGGAAATCTGCAGTCCCTTTCTAGTCACTGGTTGTTTGTCCACATTTTTTAGGAGACAATCTCACATTAAGGGTTGATTTTTCGAGGCTGGAGCGACTGGCACAAAATTCCATCCTGCTGGGCGTGGCTGTGGTTTGAGTTGAGTTTAATCACCTGGAGGAGGTGGGTGCTGTAGGCTCCACTCTGAGGTGGACCCCTGCAGAGATCTTTACCCAGACCTCCTCCAAAATTCGTGGGCCTGTTAGAAATCCTGTGCTTTAGGGAAAGGTCTGTGTAGCTCCCTGCCCGTTGTGGTGTTTTTTGGTTTGTTTGTTGTTTTTTTTAATTGTCTTTTTTTTTTTTTTGCACACATGTTAAAGTGTTCTTTAACTTTTGGAGATTAGATGACATTGGCTTTCTGAGTCCCAGGATTCATTTTTCTTTGTTGTTATTGCAGTCTTTTGTTCTTACCCAGGGTGGTGGTGGTGAGGCCTGAGGCCCGCACAATAGCAGAAAACCCCAAATTTGTTGTCATCTCTAGAGCAGAGAATAATTGCATACAAAAACTATATAAATTAAGAGGATGAATATAATTGACAGGTTTCAGTGCGTACTGGCTCTAACTCAAGGCAGGTGACCACCACTGTGTTCAGGTGGGAGAAGGCTAAGAATGGAGACCACGTCCCACGGCTCAGATTTTCCAATCCCAGGAGGCAAGGCCAGTGGTCAGGAGTCCTGCAGCCTTCAGCCCTGCCGTGCATACCTGCTGACTGTGAGGTTGGAGAGGTGGACCCTTGCCCACCTTCTCCACCCTTCTCATTCTGCACCATGGCCACCGAGTGGCCAGCTCACATGAGCGAGGGGTTGAAATCAAAGATAAGTTGTTATTGTTGTTACGTGCCATCGAGTTGACTAACTTTCATAGCCACCCTGTGCATAGTAACTCTGAATCCTGCTGTATCCTGAGCCAACATCACTGCCTCTGACAAACCTGTCCTCATTATCCCAGTTTCTGTGTCAATCCATCGCATCTAGGGTCTTCTCCTGTGCTGTCCCTCCACCCTCCCAAGCAGGATGTCTTTCTCCATGAACCGGCCCCTCCTGGCTACATGTCCAGAGTATGTGAGTTGGCATCTCAAAATCCTTGCTTTTAAGGAACAGCTTGGTTTCATCCTCTTCAGTACAGACCTTTTGGCAGTCCATAGTGTATGCAATATTCATCTCTAGCACCATAATTCAAAGGCACCAATTCTTTTGTTATCCTTGGTCATTGGTCAGCTCTCAGATGCATAGCAAGTAATTGCAACGAGCATGGCCTGGATCAGGAAAACGTTAGTCTCTAGACTGATAGCCTTGCTATTTAACACTTTGGAGAGGTCCCTGACAGACACTTTGCCAGTGCATTTTGTATTTTGATTTCCTGACTATTGGAGCCAAGGGTGTTGATTGTGGAACCAGGCAAGCTGAAATTGTTAATGATCTCAATCTCTTCTCCATCTATCATGATGCTGCCAGTTGGCCCAGTGGTGAAAATCTTTGTTTTCTTGATATTGAGCTTCAATGCATATTACAGACTACAGTCCTTGACCCTCTGCAGCAAGTGCTTCATGTTCTCCTCAGTTTTAGCAAGCAAAGTTGGGACATCTGCATAATGCAGGTTGTTGATGAGTCTTCCTCAAATCCTGATGCCACGTTCCTCAGAATAAAGTCCAGTCTGTTGAATGATCTGTTGTGCATATAGATTGAAAAGGTATGGAGACAGGACACATCCTGACATTCTTCTTTTGTAATTTTGAGTCACAGTGTTTCCTTGCTCTGTTCTAACGACTGCTTTCTGGTCCAAGTTTAGGTTTCACATAAGCACAGTTAAGTATTCTGGTTTCCCATTTTTCTCAGAGTCAGCCACAGTTTGTTGTGATCCACACAGTCAAACGCCTTTGCATAGTTAGTGAAACAGACATTCCTCTGGTATTTTCAGCTTTTGGTTAAGATCCTTTTGACATTTGCATTGATGTCCCTAGTGCCACAGCTTCTTTAAACCCGGTTTGTATTTCTGATACCTCTCTGTTGATGTGCTGTTCCAGTTGTTTTTTTGGATAATCTTCAGCAAGATTTTGCTTATGTGTGATATTAGTAGTATCATTCTATAATTTCCATACTCTGTTAGAAGGCCTTTTTTTTTTTTTAATGGGACTAAATAGAATCTCTTCCAGTCAGTTGGCAAGGTACTTGTCCTCTAGATTTCCTGGGGCAGCCTGGTCAGCATGTCCAGGCCAGCACCTGTTTGTTGAAGGATGTCGGTTGGTAATTCCGTCAGTTCCTGGGGCTTTGATTTATAGACTGAGGGAACAGGTAATGTGACACAGGGTGGATCAGCTGGAAGGCAGAGCTCTGGTGCTGATTTCAGGCTGTCGTCTTCAAGGACAGTGCTTTTCGAAGGCTTCTTCCAGCTTCAGAGGCTCTCATGAGGCGTGCTGGACAGCCATGCCTGCAGGAGCTCAGGTGGTGGGTGGGCCCCTGCCGGCAGGCCTTTAGAAGCATTTGTGGTGGACAGTGGAGGAGCCGGACTCGTTGTACTCCAGTTTGCTGATCACATCTACTGGAAGGTGGACAGTGAGGTCAGGATGGAACAGCTGATTCTCGTGGAGTGTATGTGTTTGGGGGAGCGATGATCTTGCTCTTAATGATCTTGTGGCGATGCTTGGGTACATGCTGGTCCTGCCAGACAGCATGGCGTTGGTGGAAAGGTCCTTGTTGACGTGGACATCACATTTCATGATGGACTTGAAGGTGGCCTTGTGGATACCTCACAGCTCCATACCAAGGAAGGATGCTGGAAGAGCAGCTGGGCCACTGGCAGCTTGACTGCTGATGGTGATGACCTGCCCATCGGGCAGCTTAGAGCTCTTCTCCAGGGAGAAGGACATAGCAGTGGCCATCTCTGCTCGAAGTCCAGGATGGCAGCACCAGGGCGGTGGAGCACTGCCTCTCCTTGATATCATGCATGGTCTTGTGCTTGGCCTTGTGGTGAAGCCGTAGCCCTGCTCGGTCAGGATCTTCATGGACGTGTTGATTAAGTCGTGCACCCCCCCCCCCCAGATGTAGGATGGCCTGGGTCAGTGTGTAGCTCTCATATATGGGTACAGTGTGGGTGACCCCATCCCCAGGGGCCATGGCAATGCTGGTGGTGTGGCCTGAGGCATACCGGAACAGCGTGGCCTGGATGGGCACGTACCTGGTGGGCATGTTGAAGGTCTCAGACATGATCTGTGTTGTCTTCTCCCTGTTGGCCTTGGGGTTCAGGGGTGCCTTGTTCATCAGAACTGCATGCCCCTTGGGGACCATGCACAGCTCATTGTGGAAGGTGTGGTGCCAGATCTTCTCAAGCAGATATATGCACATTATGTTTACTGCGACTTTGTTTACAATAGCCAAGAGTTGGAAACAACCCAGGTGCCTATCATCAAATGAATGGACAGAGAAGTTGTGGTGTATTGAATGGAATACTATGCAGCACTGAAAAACAAGGAACTCATGAAATACCGTACAAATTGGGTGACCCTGGAGGGCGTTATGCTGAGTGAAATATCTCAGTCACAAAAGGACAAATACTGCATAATGCCACTGTTGTAAAATGGGATTGACATGGGGTTGGGGGGAAAATGAAAAAAAGAGGGGATAAATAATGTACACTGCATGGAAACAGATGAGAGAAAGAGCTGCTTAAAAGGAATATATGGTTAGGTATTATTTTATGACAGTCCAGAATAAGAGCTGCAAAGTAAAGTGGACTGGGGGGAGGATTGTATAACAGTGAAATAATTTTTTCTTTTCCAGGAGAAAAGCAAACTGGGAGGGAGGAGTGGGCAGGAAGGAAAATGTGTAACAGTGAATGAATGGAAACCCAAAGTATCTATAAACGTTCATTAAAATCTCAATCAAAAAAAAAGATGAAATCTGTACAGTGTTTAAATGGAGAGATCTAGAAGTTTTTTTTTTTTTTATGAAGGTTACGTTCAGTTATTTATAGTCATTTTGTTTTGTAACATTAATTACCATTGATTAATGTGATTGGCTAACTGATGTCTTAAGTTTGAAAGAGAAGATAGAGTTGTGTTTCTCACTGACTTGCTGTCCAGTCAGAACCAGTTCACAGCTTAACCCCCTTTAGTGCTTCTTGGAGGCTGTAAATTGAGTGGGAAGAGCTTACATGTTTTTTTCCCAAGGAGCAGTTGGTGGATTTGAACCGCCTACCTTGGAGTTGGCAGCACAGCTCCTGACCAGTTAGGTAGGCTACCAGAGCTAGATTGATTTGCATTTCAGTAAGCAGTCAGTATTTTAAAATTTATTTCCAACTGGTAAGTTTGTTTTCTTTGAATGCTTACCTTCCTAGAGGAAGAAAATTTCATTTTTGTATTTGTGAGGGTGTTGTAAACAAGTATTCAGTTTTCAGGGTTGCTAGCTTGTTCTGGGTAAATTAAGGAAAAGTGGTAAGTTAGTTAGCCATTGTCAGTGTCTCTAGCTTTGTAATTACATTAACGGATCTGTGGCAAACAGATTTAACCCCCATCCTTGGAGAGCAGAGTAAGAATCCCAGGTAACTGATGTAACAAACTGGATTTGCAGTGTTTCAGAGCTGGAAGAGATCCGGGTGGGTGTGAGTGAGTGTGAGGGTGGTATCATCACACTGCTCCACGATCTTTCACTTCAGGGAGCTTGCTGTGGGAGGGGGTGGTCCACGGGGCAGGAGCAGGGCCAGTGGCCTGGGGCCACAGTGGTGATGTGCGTGTTTGTCCTTGGCCTTTCAAAATACTTGGCTGATTGTGCTTCCCCAGGAGCAGGTAGCCCTGAATCTCTTTCGCCCAGTCTTCATTTGAAGTTCTGTTTTGAGGAACGATATTTCTAGAGCAATAAGCTTAAAGGGTGCGCTCTCCATAGACCTCGAAGTCACCAGCTCATTTTTCTTTCTATTTTTCATTTTTCTTTCTTTAAGGATTGTTTTAAAAAACAAACAAACAGCTGTTGGGAGCTCTGGTGGCCTAGTGGTAAGAAGCTGCATGTTGTTTGAACACACCACCCGCTCAGTGGGGGAAGGATGGGCTGTCCCCTCCCTTGTGATTTACAGCCTCCGAAAGCCTGCTGGAGGGTCAGCTGTGGGTTGGTTCTGACTCGATGGTACACAACAACAACAATAACAACATACAAATACCTTCAATAACACATCTTTAAGAAAATAACCTTGTTTCTTGGGGAGCTCAGATCGTGCCCAGGTTTAGTCTTTACATGCCATGGTCTCTCCTTGTCGGGGTGGGGAGGTACATTTAGTGCCCCTGGTGGGTGCCTGAGTGAGGATGACAGAAGTCTTGATGCCTCTGAGCTGTGGTGCTGGAGAAGAGCACTGAACATCCCACGGACGGCCAAATCTGTCTTGGAGAGGGTGCAGCCGGAGTGCTCTTTGGAGGCAGGAATGGTGAGGCTTCACCTCGCGTGCTTGGGGCATGTTGCTCGAAGGTGCTGTTCTTGGAGAGGGACATGATGCTGGGAAGGCTGGAGGCTCGGTGAAGGAGAGGAAGACCCTCAACCCGTGGGTGGACATGGAGGCCGCCGCAGCAAGCTCTAATGTGCTGGCTCAGTGGCACGAACAACAGCAGCATCAGCGGGTGCCTGGAGCCACCGCTGCTCCTGAGCTCTGGGTGTGTACTGTGTCTTCATCAGCCACGCACGTGTGTATCCCTGAGTGATTCTGATGGGCTACAGGAGGACAGACCGCACCGCCTGATAACACAGCCTGCCTGTGAGAAACCGCAGTGATCTTAGAATACTAAAAGTCTAACTACGTCAGAGGAGGCTGCCTTGACCATGAAGACCACAGCCCACCGACAGCGGACATCCTCGCTGATGTCATCGCCGACCGAGCTGCTCCGTGAAGGGGGATGGGGGCACGCACGTCCACACGCCCACGGGACAAATTGAGATGGGGTCACGTTTCATCTTACTACTCGACAGTGCTCAGCTTACACGTGGCTGTGTTGTTAGGTGCCATTGCGTCGAGTAGAACTCACCTGAGCTCTTACCTACCCTGTGCCATCCTCACACTCTCTGACACAGTCGAGCCCACTGCTGCAGTTGCCATGTCAACCTGCCTGGTCCCTCCAAGGACTGACACTGTCAGTGACTTCCTCTTACTTGCATCCACAGTCAGTAGACTTACTACCATCAGTCAGGAGATCAGGAGACATACTGGATTGGGAAAGTCTGTAGTCTGGGGTCTTTCCAGAATATTGAGGAATAATAATGTCAGAGAACGTTAGGATTCGTTTATTTCTAGAACTTTCTATTTAGTACTTTCAAATCGTAGTTGACTATTTCTGTTCATAGGGTCGCTGTGTGTTGTGCTTGACTTGAAGGCAGCCAGCCACAGCAGTTGACTATAGGTAATTGGAAGTGGAGAAAGTGAAGCCATGGATTGGGGGAGGAATGAGTCTCTGACATGCTCGAGTCATTTCCGTAGGCCGCCAGGGCAGCTTCCTGGCTTC
>NW_006399754.1:36000511-36024156 GCF_000299155.1 Elephantulus edwardii
TGACCTTCCCCTGTGCCCACCTTCCCCTGTCCCAAGCATGACCTCTCCTTCCTTGAAATAACCTCTCCGAGCAACATGTCTAAGTATATGAGGTGCAACTTCAACACCTTAGCCTCCAAGGAGCCCTCTGGGTGCCCTGTTCTTTAGACAGTCCGTGGGATATTCAAAGAGGACAGAGGGGGAGAAGCCTCAGGGAGATGAACCAACGCAGTCGATGCCTCCTCTGGTGGCAGCAGTGAGGTTGGGCACGGTGCAGGCCTGGGGGGCTTCCTTCAGTCCTCCGTGGGGGTTCAGGGGGGCATCTGACAACACAAACAGTGCTATTTACCATAGGAGAAGAGATAGTTAGTCCTTCTTTTCCATTAGTTTAAGTCACCACACATTTTTCCATTTTGTTCAGCCTTCCTGCTTGAGGAGATTTCGGACTGTACAGCTCGCAGTGTTTGTCCTGCTGGCACTTTACGGGGTCCCACGCCTGCGCTCCTGGGACTCTCTGTGGGGTGTTCACTGTACAGCTCGCAGCGTTTGTCCTGCTGGCACGTGACCAGGTCCCACACACAGCTGTTGTACGTTTTCACTGGGGATGTTGTTCCTGTGATGAGAGAAGAGGGCTCTTGTTGACCTCTGTTGAGTTGAAGGCGTTACGTGTTAGGATTTGAGTGCTGCCTGTACCACTTTGTTTTCAGCACCTTCTGGTGATGTCCTGGTGAGTCCCGAGTCCGCTGGGTGGGCTGCTCGGCCCACTGGCTGGCTTTAAGGATCACCGCTCAGCAGCACTGAGGTGTTTCCTTGATCAGGGCCGATGTTGACATCGCTGGCATTTTGGCTGCGCTGCCCTGGTCCCTGTTCTGTAGACTGCCGCGGAAGAGCACCCTTGACGTCTGAGGGACAAAAAGGAGTAGCTGAAACAAGGCTTAATGTTGCTTTAGGTGCGCTGCGAGTGCCGCTCAGAGGTCAGGAGAAGTGTCAGGTTTCCGCGGCAGCTTCAGGTTTTTAGTCTTTTGACCCCAAATCTTGTTGCGCCTCCCCTGAATTTCCAGGCTGTAAAGCTTTGTAGCAGGAATCTGCTCTTCTTTCTCCCTCAGAGCTTCTGGGGGCTCAGATGGTCACCCTTTGGGTCAGCAGCCCAGCACATATGCAGTGTGCGAGGAGGGACCTTTGCAACTGTTATCTTAATTAAAGTTGCCATTCTTGGCCATCTTGCCGCCTTTTGCGAATAGTATCTTTGGAACTTGATGATGCCCTGGTATCATTCAAGCGTTTTGAGTTCTGCTTTAGTGGCCCTGGTGCTACAGTGCTGCATAGTATTGGGTCGCCAACTGAAAGGGTAAGCAGTTTGAATCCACCAGCCACTCTGTGGAAGACATGTGGCAGCCTGCTTCTGAAAACACACATCCTCGGAACCCTGTGAGGTCGTGGGAAAGGAACTCATGCAACATGGGGATGGCCAGCTGGGACTTGAACCCCCTTCATAAAGGGAACTGTCCCCATCAATAATATCTATAGCAGCAAACCACACCACCCCACAGCCTCCTGCACTCACTTTCACCAGTCACCGAATTTTAGGTTTGCTGTTGACTCAGACTTTATTAATAGTTATGGTATCAAGAGTGGAGTTTATTAGAGAAGTAAGTTGGAGCGTGGGGGAGACGGATTCTCACCCAGTGCAGCATGAGTTGATACTGGGCCCCTACTGCAGTCTAGAGGCCACGTTCTTCAGCTGGCTTGTGTCTCACATCTTTTATTCAGTTGAGAGATCGGATGAGATTGGTGCAAGGGTGCTATCTTCCCTCACCGTGAGCCACATGTCCTCCCGCGGTCTTCCCTCGCAGTGAGTGCATGTTAGTTAGCTCCTTGTTCTGGTCTAAGAACAACTACAGGTTCCTCATGGGCGCAGTTACGTGTTCTGGACTCACATTGAACAGTGTTCTCTACGCAGCCACATACCTTTACGTCATCACCAAAACACACACATCTTTCTGCTATTCTCTGCTTTCACATAAAATCCATTTCAGTGGATCAGTAATGTTTGTTCTATAGCTTCAATGTTCTGGAGCTTCTGATTTCAGCTTGAATTTCTCGCAGTTCTCTTGGAATAATTTAAAAATTATCTTCAGTGAGATTTTACTTGATTGTGATGTTAATAATACTGTTCAATAAGGTGTGCATTGTCTTGGATGTTTTGGGAAGGGGTGCACATACGGATCTCTGCCAGTCCGTGGGCTCGGTAGCTGTCTGCCGGGGCCGTTGGCATAGTTTGCTTGCTGAAGCTCTGGAGTTGGCATTTCTTTATGCCGATGCCTTCAGATAACGTGGAGTCTTTCCTCGAGCCCCACTGCTTCTTGGTCTGTTACTCCCTGAAATGGGTGAGTGCTGCCTGACCCTTCCATTTTGTGTCAGTCAGCATTTTGCCCGCACACCCAGCTTCGATGCAGGTAGCTTCTGCAATTTGAGCTTCATTTTCTTCAGTTCTCTTGGCTAAGTGTGTTGTTGCCTTTTGCTTTTCTAACTTTGTGTTTTGCTCATCTCATTATGATGCTTGTCTTCCATTCCGTTCTTGCCCTGTGTTTCTAGGTGTTAAAGCAGGTTTTGGAGTCTCTCCCAGCATCTAATGGTGACAGCATGGGAACCTGTGGGGCAGCTTCCCGCAGTGCTGTAGGGCTGCAAGGAGCCAGAGGCCACCTGACAGCAGTGGCTTTGGGATGACGTTGGGGTGGTGGCAGCTTCGCTTTTGTTTGACCTGTTATTTTGTGTGATTCTGCAGAATACAGAAATTTCTGTTCCAGCAGAACCTGTATTGAGCTTCTTTTATTGCCGATTGGTATTTCCCTGCGTGGGGTTGTTGTTACCTTGTGCCGCTGGGACTGTTCTCACACAGGGAACCCTCGTGGAGGAGGAAGGAGACACGGCCATTGGTGTCTGAGCCCACAGTGGCTCTTGCTGGCTGGCAGCCACTGTGGCATTCTGGTCGAGGGTCTTCAGTTTGTCCGTTTGTCTCTGGACTGCTCCTGGTTAGAGGATTAGGAGAAATGCCGCTGTGAACATTCCAGTGTAGTCTTTGCGTGGACTTAGGTTTTTATTGCTGGTTATGTGGTCAGTTTAGGCTGGACTTTTGAAAGACAGTGTCCAAAATTACCATACTATTTACATTTTCACCAGCACAGTGTCTGGACTCTGCCTGCTGTGTCTTCCTGAAATATGCTTTTCTCAGTTTATTTACAGTCATTCTGCTTGTTGATTTCTCTAGAAAGGTCTGGAAGACTGAAGGCTCTGGTCTCAGCATCTGGTGAACTCAGAAACATCTGCTCCCTTGACTCTGTTTTGCCATGATCCTTCATGGACAATCTGTGTCTGTCGAAGGACCAGAAAGTAGAAATGAGAACTGACTGCTTACCATATCCAGGAGTGTCATGGCTGCTGTAAAAAGTCCTGATTCCCATTTTAAGTCTTAGAGGATAGAGAGGAAAATGTGCTTGTATATGAGAAAGTATTTTTCCCCATTCTTCTCAGAGTCAGCCACAGTTTGTTGTGATCCACACAGTCAGACGCCTTTGCATAATCAATGAAACACAGATAGACATTCCTCTGGTATTCCCTTTCAGCTAAGATTCATCTAACATCAGCTACAATATCCATAGTCCCAGCCTGGACTTCTGGCAGTTCTCTGCTGATGTGCTGATCCAGTCATTTTTGGATAATCTTCAGTAGAATCTTGCTTGCATGTGAAATCAATGGTATTGTTCCACAGTTTCCAAACTCGCTTGGGTCACCCTTCTTTGGGATGGGAACAAATAGAGATCTTTTCCAGTCAGTTGGGCAAATGGTTGTTCTCCAGATTTCTTGGCACAACTTGGTGAGCACGTGCAGGGCAGCATCTGTTAGCTGAAATATGTCAATTGGTATACTATCAATTTCTGGGGACTTACTTTTTGCTATTTCCTTCAAAGCAGCCTGAACTTCTTCCTTCATCACCATAGGCTCTTACTCATATGTTGTTTCATTAAATTCTTCTTTGTCTGCCAATTCCTTTCGATACAGTGACTCAGTATATTCTTTCCAACTTGTTTTGATACCTCCTGGATCATTTAATAATCTGCCTAAAGCATCCTTGATTATAGCAACTCAAAGTTTGAATTTGTTCAGTTCCTTGAGCTTAAGAAATGCTGAGCGAATTTGGCCCTTTTGATTTTCTGACTCTAGCTCCTTGCACATTTCATTGTAATATTTCGCTTTGTCATCTCGTGCTGCCTTTTGGAATCTTCTGTTCAGCTCTTTAGTATCTTGAATTCTTCCCTGTGCTTTGGCTTCTCTGCGCTCCAGTGCAATATTCAGAGTCTCTTCTGACATCCATTTTGGTCTTTTCTTTTTCCTCTTCTGTCTTTGCAATGACCGTTTGCACTCTTCCTGGATGATATCCTTGATGTCCTCTCACAACGCATCTGGTCTTAGCTCATTAGTGTTCAAGGCCTCCTACCTCTTCCTGAGATGGTTCTGAAATTCAGGTGGGATAGACTCAAAGTCATATTTTGGCTCCTGTGGATTTGGTTTAATTTTCTCAGCTTCAGCTTAAACTTGCATCTGAGTAGTTGGTGGTCTGTTCCACAATCAGCTCCTGGCCTAGTTTTCACAGCTGATATTGAGCTTCTCCAGTGATTCTTTAAACAGATGTAGTCTATCTGATTCCTATACATACCAACAGAACCAGGAAACACTTCATGGTTCAAAATTGGGAAGGGTGTATGCAAGGGATGTGTCCTTTCTCCATACCTTTTCAACCTGTATGTAGAACAGATTATCCGGAGGCTGGGCTCTGTGAGGAGAAATGTAAGGTCAGGATTGGTGGAAGATCTATCAACAGTCTGTGTTATAATACAACTCTGTTTGCCGAAACTGAGTAGGACCTGAAGCGCTTGCTGCAGAGGGTCAAGGACTGCAGCCTTCAGTATGGACTGAGGCTCAATGTCAAGAAGACAAAGATTCTCACCACTGGGCCATTTGGCAGCATCAGGATGGATGGTGAAGAGATTGAGATTGTTCATACCTTTAGTTTGCTTGGCTCCACAGTCAACACTCTTGGCACCAGTAGCCAGGAAATTAAAAGACATTAGCCAGGAAATTAAAAGACATACTGTGATGGGGAAGTCTGCTGTTAGGGACCTTTCCAAAGTTCTGAAGAGCAGTGGTGTCTCTCTGGAGATTAAGGTGCATCTGACACAGGCCATGGTCTTTGCAGTCACTTGTTACACATCAGAGAGTTGAACAATGACTAAGGAGGATAGGAGAATTGAGCTGTGGTGCTGGAGAAGAGTATTGAGAGTACCATGGACTGCTAGGAAAACAAACAGATTAATTCTGGAGAGGGTTAAACCCGGTGGCTCCTTGGAGGCAAAGATTCTGAGACCCTGTCTAACATACTTTGGACATGCTGTAAGGAGGGACCAGTCCTTGGAGAGGGACATCATGCTTGGGAGGGTGGAGGGACAGTACAGGAGGGGAAGGTCCTCTATGAGGTGGATTGATTCAGTGACTGGGGTAATTGGAATGGGTATATCGGAGACTCTGCGATTGGCCCAGGACAGAGCAGAGTTTAGGGCTGTTGTACGTAGGGTCACTGTGAGTCGCAAGCGATTCAACAAACATAACTACAACAAAAACATATGAGAAAAAAATAAAAAAATAAAAAAACCCAAAAAAACAAAAAACATATGAGAAAAAGCTTTGAAAGCTTTAATCTGTTTGTCAGATGTTTTTGCTAATTTATGATGTCCTGCTCAAGGTCAGTTAGGGAGGAGAATCTGAAACTGACCCCACCGGTCCTGAAGTCGTTCCTACAGGTGGTGGCAGGATTGCAGTTACATTATAACACTAAGAAGGAGCTTCTCAACTTCTGCATCTGACAATCTTGGGAGTATTTTTTTAAATTTTTATATTGATTTTACAAAGTTTGAATACATTGTTTCTCACAAAAGATCCTTCCCATTTCCTTCACCCCCACCCTTCAAATTGCGTAACCCTATGATTAACCACCCCCTCCCGCTGCCCATCCTGACCCCTCTGCTTCCACCCTCCCCCACTTGGATCCTCATACTCGTTCTGCTGTTGGAGTTTGATACAGAGTTTGGAGGGCATGGTTTGAAGGCTAGTGTTGAAGCTGTAGGGGATTCGGGACGCCTGGTGCCCGGTGGTTACTGCTCAGCTACTGAGAGAAGGTCAGAGAGTCTAACGCACCAGCTGCTCTGTGGGAGAAAGAGGGGGTCATCTGTCCTCTAAAGATGACGGAGGGCGTGGATTGCTCTTGTGGCACATCCGGGGATTCATGTGAGTTTCTGAGCCTTGAGGATCAGGTAGGGATTAATTTCCATTTAGCTGCTTGCTGGGCAGAGCATCATCTCATTGCCTTGGGGGTCAGCTCATAGCTGATGCTCCATTTGGTTTCTGAGGCTGTAAATCATGTGGGAGGAGAGTCCCAGTCTTTACCACTTGATTGTGCACCAGTGAAACCTGTCCTCAGTCCAGGAAGCTGTCTTTAGAATAGAGCAAGGAAACACTGCACGGTTCAGAATCAGGAAGGGTAGACTTCAGGGATGCATCCTGTCTCTAGACCTTTTCAGTCTGTATGTGGAGCAGATCATTCAGCAGGAGGGCTGTGGCATCAGGATTGAGGAAGACTCATCAACAGCCTGCATTATGCAGATGACACAACCCTGCTTGCTGAGTCTGAGGAATACCTGAAGAGCTAGCTGCAAAAGATCAAGGACTCTAGGCTTCAATATTGATTGAAGGTTGACATCAGGAAGACAGAAATTCTCACCACTGTACCAATTGGCAGCTCCATGATGGATGGAGAAGAGATTGAAGTGGTTAACATTTACAGTTTGCTTGGCTCCCCAATCAGCACTCTTGGCACCAGCAGTCAGGAAATCAAAGGACAAATGGCACTGGGAAAATCTGCTGTCAGGGACATCTCGGAGTACGGAGAAGCAACAGTGTCAGTCTAGAGACTAAAGTGCTCCTGATCCAGGTCACAGTCTTTGCAATTACTTGCTAATACATCAGAGAGCTAGACAGTAACTAAGAGTGACAGAAGAAGAACCTGTGCCTTTGTGTTGTGGTGCTGGAGAAGGGTCTGGACTGCCAAGTAAACAAATAGGTCTGTCTTGGAGAGGGTGAAACCTGGTCTCTCCTTGGAGGCTAGAATTTTGAAGCTCTGTCTGACATAGTTCGGGCACGTGGCCAGGAGGGACAGATCCTTGGAGAAGGACATCATGCTTGGAAGGATGGAGGCCCTTCCAAGAGGAAGAGGAGAGGAAGGCTCTGGTTCAGATGGATTGATACAGTGACTGGGGCAATGGGGGTAGGTGTGTCAAAGTCAGTGAGACTGGCTCAGGACAGGGCAGGCTTCAGAACTGTTGTATGTAGGGTTGCTGTGGATCGCAGGTGACGGCACATGACAACAACATCCCTCAGAGCTGCCGGGGGCAGGAAACGGGGGGTAGGGGGTGGGGAGCGGTTAACAGTTCAGCGTCTTATGACTGGGCTCGGAGCCCACCTCCACTGTGGTGTAGTTGCTTAATTGCTCAGCCTTAGATTATAGAATTGTATGTGTAATCAAAATGATATGTAATATAATTATATAGTTATATATAATTGTATATACAGTTACATCATAATTATGCATAAAAATATCCTAATAAATGAGAATAAATGCCCAGTGTATCCTGTCTGGCAGTGCTCTCATCACAGCCAGAATTCGGTAATTGAGTCCATTAGTAGAGTCCTTTGCTTTTGCCCTGCGTTGTGTTTTACATTAGAGATACAGCAGAATGAGGCACATTTGCTGTTCTCAATATGGGTTACAAGACCAGGAAACAGACCCTGGAGAGCTGCGCTCGACAGTTGGGACAGTTCCGTGAACCAGGCGGTGGAAGTGTGGAGTGGGAGCCTGGAGGCGAGACTTGGTTGGATTGGAGAGGTTCAGGAGTGCCTCTCTGAGGATCATGGGACCCTGGAGCAGATGGGAAGCTCCAGGCTGTCCACCAGCAGAGAACGCACTGAGCTGTCGTGGTTCAGTGGCAGAAGATAGGGTTGCTAGCCTGCAGGTTAGCAGTTTGACGCCACCAGCAGCTCTTTGGGGGAGCCGTTCCCAGCCCCAGCAACCACGGTTCTGTTCTTTTGGGTCATGATGAGTTGGAGTCGACCCAATATTGATTTGGCTTTTTGGGTTTAATGGGGACACAGAAAAGTGCTGAGATTGCATCCTGTCAGAGTTGGGAATCTTAGGTGCCTGGTCATCTCCTGGCACTCTGGTGGCCTGTTGGCTTAGCAGCTGTGTTGCCAACTCAAAGACAGGTGGGTCAAATCCTCCAGGTGCTCTGTAGGACCTGTGCGGTTTACAGCCTCTGAAAACTCGCTGGAGAGTCAGCCACGAGTCACTCCTGACTCCACAGCAGTTAGCGAGAGGACAGCCAGACACAGTCACCAGGGTGTGTGACTAGAGGCCAGTGCTCCATGGCCGCTTTCCTTACCTCTGCATGTGCGTGCCACTGGAAAGCCCTTCCAGACCTCGGACAGAACTTGTAAGCAGAGTTGAAGGTCCCTGGGGAAGCTGCAGGAGGCACTGTGTGTAGTCCTGACCCCAGGGGGCCTGTGACTGGCCTTCGTGGTCTCCAAGGTCCTAAGGAAACGTGCTGTGCCAGAAAAGAGAGTTTAATTCAGCCTGTCCTGTGAAGAGGAAATGAAGGTGGGAACGCGTCAGTGCTGGCTGGTTAAGGTTCTTACTGTTCACTGCACAGTGGTCCCCACGCAGGGCCAGAGGTCTTCCCTAGACATCACCCTCCAGGCGTGAGGCTCAGTTGTGGGCTGCACGGCGGAAAGGCAGACATCCAGACCGCCAGGCATAGACAGGCACACGGCTGGAGGAGCAGGGCTTTTTGAGTTATTCTCTCACCTGGGGGCACTTAACAAGAGTTGAACAGACAGTGGACTGCCAAGAAGACAAGTAGATCAGTTCTGGAGAGGGTGAAACCAGGCGGCTGCTGGGAGGCAAGGATTGTGAAGTGCTGGCTCACTTTGGGCACGTGGCCAGGAGGGATCAGTCCTTGGAGAGGGACAGCATGCTCAGAGGGACAGCGCAGGAGAGGAAGGCCCTGGATGAGATGGCGTGACTCAGTTACTGCGGTAATGGGGGTAGGTGTGTCAGAGCCAGTGAGACTGGGGCAAGATAGAGGAGGGCTCAGAGCTGTTATACTTAGGGTCACTATGAGTCATGGATGACTTGACACATAACAGTAACAACAACAAAAAGTGTTAGTTTTAACCTATTATGTTGTTATGCAAATTGCTTGCCAGCTGTGTACAACAGCCCTGAACCCTGTTCCTTCCTAAGCAAACCCTATTGTCTCTGACACACCTACCCCCGTTACCCCAGACGCTAAGTCGTCCATCTCACCAAGAGTCTTCCTCTCCTGTGCTGTTTCTCCACCTTCCCAAGCATGATATCTCTCTCCAAGGACTGCCAACATGCCCTTGCAACATGCCCAAAGCATGTCAGAGGAAGCATCTAAATTCTTGTCTCCAAGGAGCAGCCTTGTTGCACCCTCTTCAGGATTAACCTGTTTGTTCTCCTATATTCAGCACTCTTCTCCAGCACCACAGCTCAAAGGCACCGGTTCTCTATCATCCCTGGTCATTGTCCAACTTTTCTCAAGCATAGCAAATAATTGCAAAGACTATGACCTGGATCAGGCACACCTTAGTGTCTAGACTGACATCATTCCTCTTCAGTACTGTATCTTTATCTGTGGAAAGAATCGCTGGAGAAGCTCAATATCGCTGTGAAAACTAGGCCAGGTGCTGATTGTGGAACAGACCAACTACTCACATGCAAGTTCAAACTAAAGTTAAACAAATGAAATAAGATCCATAGGAACCAAAATGTGGCCTTGAGTCTATCCCACTTGAATTTCAAAACCATCTCAGGAACAGGTCTGAGGCCTTGAACACCAGTGAGGGAAGACCAGATGAGCTGTGGGAGGACATCATGAATATCATCCATGAAGAATGCAAAGACCTAGGAGGAAGAAAAGATCAAGACGGATGTCAGACCAGACTCTAAATATTGAACTAGAGCGCCTGTTCTCTGTGATAGTCTCTATTGCTCTAGAGAAACCAAAGCAAACAGAAGAAATCAAGAAATTAAGGAGCTGAACAGAAGATTTCAAAGGGCAGTGCGGGAACACAAAGTAAAGTATTACAATGAAATGTGCAAAGAGCTGGAGTCAGAAAAAAGGGCTGAACTCGCTCAATATTTCTTAAGTGGACGGAACTGAAGAACAAATTCAAGCCTCGAGTCTCAATACTTAAGGATGTTTTGGTAAGAATACTAAATGATCCAGGACGTATTAAAAGAAGATAGAAGGAGTATACAGAGTCATGCTATCAAAGGAATTGGTTGACTCAGAAGAATTTCATGAAACAATGTGTTAGCAAGAACCTGTGGTCATGAAGGAAGAAGTTCAAGCTGCTCTGAAAGACTTGGCAAAAAGCAAGGCCCTAGGAATTGATGGCATACCAGTTGGCATATGCCAGCAAACAGACGCTGCCCTGGATGTGCTCACCAAGTTTTGCCAAGAAAACTGAAGATAAACCACTTGGTCAACTGACTGGAGAAGATTTATATTTATTCTCATTCCAAAGAAAGGTGACCCCAGAGAGTGCGGAAATTATCGAACAGTATCATTGATAACACATGCAAGCAAGATTCTGCTTTATCCAGAAATGCCTGGAACAGCACATCAGCAGAAGACTGCCAGATGTGCACACTGGGTTTAGAAGAGGCCGTGGTACTAGGGATGTTATAGCTAATGTTAGATGGATCTTGGCTGAAAACAGAGAATACCGGAAGAATGTCTGTGTTTCATTGACTATGCAAAGGCATTTGACTGCGTGGATCACAACGAACTGTGGCTGACTCTGAGAAGAATGGAATCCCAGAACACTTGATTGTGCTAATGCGAAACCTATACTTGGAGTCATTCGTCAGAACAGAGCAGGGAAACACTGCATGGTTCAAAATTGGGAAGGATGTTAACGCCAGGAATGTGTCCTGTCTTCATACCTTTTCAGTCTATATGCAGAACACATTATCCGGGAGGCTGGGCTCTGTGAGGAGGAATGTGGCAGGCATTAGAATAGGAAAACTCATCAACAGCCTGCGTTATGCAGACGACACAACCTTGCCTCCTGAAACTGAGGAGGACCTGAAGCACTTGGTGCAGAAGGTCAAGGACGGCAGCCTTAAATATGGACTGAGGCTTAATGTCAAGAAAACAAAGATTCTCACCACTGGGCCAATTGGCAGCATCAGTGTGGATGGTGAAGAGATTGAAATAGTTAACAGTTTTAGTTTACTTGGCTACAAACAAAACACTCAAGACAACAACACACAAAAAAAAGAGATGAATTGCATTGGGAAATTCAGCTGTCAGGAACCTCTCCAGAGTCTTAACCTGTTATTATTGTTGTACTGTAGAGTCGAAACTGACCCATAGCTGACCCTCCAGCGAGTTTTCAGAGGCAGTTAAATATGTGGGAGAAGGTTGCCCATCCTTCTTCCGTGGAGCAACTGGTGACCTTCTGGATTGCAGTGCAGCTTTTTGCCACTAGGCCACCAGAGCTTCCCTAACCTATAATAGGTAATTAAAAAGGTTTCTAAAGTTTTCTGTTACTTTCTTTTGAGTTGTACCCAGATAGAGTAAATTAAGTAACGCTGGTTCTTGGTGGGATAAAGGAAGACAGTGCATTGCTTTATTTTGGATATTTTCCGTTCAAAATGTCTTAGAGATTAACCACATAGAAATAAGAAGTAGACAGTTGCTAAAGGGAAGATCTCGGTAGGATTTGTAGTTCAAAGCTTTGGGAGAAAAGTATGTAGAGTAAGAAAAGGAGAAATTGATGTTTAATGGGTTGAGAAGAAGACAAAGAACCAAAGAAGAGGAGACTGGGAGAGTGAAGTAGAGTTTAAGAGACACCGCTGCTTCCTGCAGGGGTTCCTTCTGGTCCGTCTCCACCCCAGCTGAGAATGCGCCCTTCTATCCCGGCCTCTTCAGTTGGGTCTCACCCCGCAGTGGGGTCTTGCCCCGTGGTCGGTGTCTCGTCCGGCAGACGGGTCTCCCTCTGCAGGCGGGTCTTGTAGCCGACTCTTGCCGTGATTCCCGGGTGAGGCTCACCTTCCTGTGGTCTGTGAGCCTGTGGGAGTGCAGGTCGTCTGGGCTGGAAAGGCACATTGTCAACATGACGCCCAGCCAGAAGGAACAGTCTCACACCCTGATCGGAAGAGGATCACAGGCACACGCTGCTGCTGTGAGGTGCCACCGTGTGGGTGACTTTAACAGACGGGTCTGTTCTCACTGTGTCCAAACCCAGGATGCTAGCTCTGGAGAAGGCCCCTCGCCCTCTCGGTTCCGGAGAAGTCCTTACTTTCTTCAGGGTCCATCGGTCACATGTTCCCAGAGACTTCCATGTGACCTGGCCTTTCCCAGAGCATCTGTTGGAAGAAGAAAAGGTCAACGTAGATGACAGGGGAGGTTCTGAAAACTGCACTGGAGTGTTGAAAAGCCAAAAGGGAGAACCAGAGGTGCAAAGGAGCAGAAGATTTAAAAGGGCAGCTCCAGAAGGCCAAACAAAGTACAAGAATGAAATGTGCAAAGAACCGGAGCTGGAGAATAACAAGGAAGAACTCGCTCAACATTTCTCAAGTTGAAAGAACTGAAAAACAGAGTCAAGCCTCAAGTTGCAATACTGAGAGATACTATGGGCAAAATCTTGAAAGATCCAGGAAGCATCCAAAAAAGATCGAAGGAATACAAAGAGTGACCGTGTCAAAAAGAATTGATTGATAACGAACAAAAGCCAATGTTAATGAAAGAAGTAGTTCAAGCAACAATGAAGGTATTGGCCCAAAATAAGGCCCCAGAATCGATGGAATACCAACTGATAGGTTTCGGCTAATGGACACCGCCTTGGATGTGCCGACCGGGTTGTGCTAGGAAATCGGGAGGATGGCTAGTTTAGC
This sequence comes from Elephantulus edwardii, assembly GCF_000299155.1. NCBI lineage: Eukaryota > Metazoa > Chordata > Mammalia > Macroscelidea > Macroscelididae > Elephantulus > Elephantulus edwardii. Next base: position 36,013,584 of record NW_006399754.1, read on the forward strand.
TGACTGACTGGGAGAGATCACATTTATTCCCATTCCCCAGAACAGTGATCCAACAGAGTGTGAGAATTACTGAACACAAGCAGAGCTTGCCAGAGGAATGTCTGTGTTTAATTGACTATGGAAAGACATTTGAGCGTGTGGGTCACAGCAAACTGAGATTAACTCTGAGAAGAATGGGAATCCCAAAACACTTGATTGTGCTTTTGCAAAACCTGTACTTGGACTAGGAGACAGTCGTCAGAACAGAGCAAGGACACTGCATAGTTCAGAATCAGGAATGGTGTACTCAAGGGATGTGTCCTATCTCCTCCATACCTTTCAGTCTATATGTGGAATAGATCATCAGGGATGCTGGACTCTGGGGAAGAATATACCATCAGGATTGGAAGACGACTCCTCAACAGCCTGTATTTTGCAGATGACACAGTCTTGTTTGCTGAAATTGAGGAGGACCTGAGGCATTTGCTGCAGAAGGTCAAGAACTGCAGCCTTCAATATAGATTGAAGCTCACTGGGCCGATTGGCAGCATCATGATAGATGGTGAAGAGATTGAGATTGTTAATAGCTTCAGTTTGCTTGATTGACTCCACAATCTGCACTTTTGGTACCATCAGCCAGGAGATCAAATTGCATTAAGAAAATACACTGTCAGGGACTTCTCCAGAGTACTGAAGAGCAACAGTATCAGTCTGGAGAGACTAAGGTGTCTTTCCTCCAGGCCAGGATCTTCACAGTTACTTGCTGTGCATCAGAAAGCTGAACAATGACTAAGAATGATAGAAGAATTGATGCTTTTTGTTTATGATGCTGGAGAAGAGTATTGAATGTACCCTGGACTGCCAAGAAAACAGATTCATCCTGGAGAGGGTTAAACCAGGCTACTCCTTGGAGGCAAGGATTCTGGGGCTTCGTCTGACATACTTTGGGCATGTTGCCAGGAGAGACTAGTCTTTGGAGAGAGACATCATGCTTGTGTGGGTGGAGGGACAGCGCAGGAGGGGAAGACTCTGAATGAAGTATACTGACTTAGTGTCTAGAGTTCGCGGGTAGGTGTGTCAGAGACAACAAGGTTGGTTCAGGGTAGAGCAGGGTTCAGAGCTATCATACATAGGGTCTCTATGAATTACAAGTGGCTTGATGGCACATAACAGCAACACCAGTAAGCAAAATATTTCTGAAGATCATAAAAAAAATGGCTAGAAGAGAACAAAACATTGATAGAAAACTGCCAGAAGTTTCAAGCTGGTTTTAGAATAGGCTGTGGCACCAGGGATATCATTGCTGATCGTAGGTAGATCCTGGCGGAAAGCAGAGAATACCAGAGAATACTATTTGTGTTTTATTGACCGTGCAGAGACATTTGACTGTGTGGATAATAATAAACTATGGCTAACATTGAGAAGACTCAGAATCCCAGAACACCTAATTATGGTCATACGAAACCCATTCCTAGACTAGGAAGCTGTTGTGTGAACAGATCATGGAAAGAGTGCATGGTTTAGAATTGGGAAAGGTGGCTTCCAGGGTTGTGTCCTTTCTCTATACCTCTTCAATCTGTATGCTGGGCAAATCATTCAACAATGTGGACTCTATGAAGAAAAGGGGCATCAGGCTCAGAGGAAGACTCAGATGCCGACGATACAGCCTTGCTTACTCTTGGTGAGGAGGACTCGAAATGCGGAAGACTGCAGCCTTCAGTATGAATTGCACCTCACGGCGAGAAGACCCCACCACTGTACTGATGAGCAGTGTTCCGCTAAATTGGGAAAAGATTGACTTGTCCGCAGGTTCGTCGACCTTGGGTACAGTCAACACATTTGCAGGCCAGGAGATAGGTTGCATTGGGAAAGGGTGCTGTCAGGACCCTCTCCAAATTACTGAGGATTCGTGGAATCAGTCTGAAGACTCAGGTGCACCTGGTTGAGGCCGTGGTCTTTTCAGTCACTGGCTGTGCGTCTGAAAGCTGGACAGTGACTAAAGATGACAGAAGACAGATTGATGCTTTGGAGCGCTGACCAGCCAACAGAATGGATGTGTCTCGGAGACAGTGCAGCCACAGTGCTCCTTGGAGGCAAGGATGACAGCGCTGTGTCTCACACACTTTGACCTTGTGCGGGGAGAGGCTCTTGGAAAGGGGCATCATGTTTAAACAGTGGAGGTTGGTGAGGGAGAGGAGGAGCTCCAACCAGATAGACTGACACAGCAACGGCAGCAGTGGGCTGGGCTGGGTCAGGTGAGGAGGATGGCCCGGGTTAGGACAGGCTTCAGAGCTACTATCATAGGACCACTTTGAGTCGTACTTAATGGCACCAAATCCACCACCACCACCACCACTGTCATCATCAACATCTTAAAAATGACATTTAGAAGATTTAATCAAAGTACTTTCTGTGCTGTTAGGAATTGGTGCTACTTGAGGTGCTTCGTCTGTTAGAACTACCATTTAACTATCCCTTCGGTAACTAGATAGCTGTGGTAGGTGTGGTCATCCTCCTGACATAGAGTGACCCCATGTTAACAGCGGCCCAGCGCCCAGGCCTGCACTGTCTTCACAGTCTCCGCTGTGCACAAGCCCACTGTTGTTGTCACCGGCTCAGCCCATCTCTTGAGAATCTTCTCCTTTTTCACTGGTCCACTCCTCCATCCAGTGGATTTCCTTCTTGGGGCCTGCATGAGAACAAACTCGAAGCAGGTGCATTTAAGCATCCGGGCTGTGCTTGTTCCAAGACATACCTGCCTGTCTTTTGGGGCCGTGGAGTCGCTGTGTGTTGCCAAGTCTGTAATTCAAAGCCATTTTCCTGAGGGTGATAGCATAAGTGCGTTCTTTATGAACAAGCAGTGACACAAGTGTGGAATCCTGGAATGGCTCTATTTCTGAAAGGCCTTCCTGAAGGCTTTGAAATGACTGATTGTCAGATAAGTAGCCAGGTCGTTAGGGTCCAGTTTACTTGATCCCTGGGCTTAGAAAGGGACTCAGTAGACCTCCAGCCGCCCCTCTCCTGGAGAAGCCACACACACACACACACACACACACACCCCCGTAAATCTTCCAGAAGGGTTGTCTTTATGGAGGGCAGGCACCCTCTGCTGGTTATTAAGGATCCTAGGGAGTGTGCCCAAGGCTGCCCCATCCACCCCTCACCTGGATTGTGGTTCCAGAGGGGACAGGGGTCTTAATGGACATGCCCCACGGGGGTTCTGATACTGGCTGCCTGGGGTTTCCTTCACTGTGGACTTAACAACAAAGAATTTAGGGAAAAATTGTTATGAAAATGGCAGTTTTCTGTCTGTTTCTTCCCTGGTCAATTAAAATATGTACATGAGAAACCTTATAAAACATTGTGGCCAATGCTTCCCCCCATTTTGATATTTTTTTACTACAGTGTTTCCCCCCCTTTTATTAATTGTTACACATTTTCTCTCTTCCTTTCCTCCCCCTACCTGCCCCCCCCCCCCCCAGTGCACCCCTTGTTCCACATTGTTCTCAGACATCTGGTTACTACAGTCTTTGATGTAGTTTCTCTTCTGAGTGTGCACATACCTATGCCTGACTCTCACAGTGAACAGTGTGTCTCTCTGTTGTAATTGTGCAAAGGCACTTGACCATGGGGATCATAACAAGTTTAACATTGCGGAGAATAGAAATCCCAGAGCACTTTTTGTGCTTATGCAAAACTTAACACCTGAAGGCTGTTGTGTGAACAAAGTTAAGTGAACACTGCGGGCTTAAAATGAAGAACGGTGTGAGTCATGGCTGTATATTCTCTCCCTATGCAGTCAGTCTGTATGCTGAGCAAATCATTCGAGAAGTTGGACTCTATGAAGAGGATTGTGACATCAGGATCAGAGGAACACTCATTAACAACCTACGTTATTCAGATAACATAACCTTGCTGGCCGAAAACCTTGCTGGCCGAAAGTGCGGAGGAATTGCAACAGTTGCTGTGGAAGACCAGGGACTCGTCTTTAATGTGTATTGCATCTCAAAACAAGAAAAGAAAAATTCTCAGCACTGGACCTATCGGCAACATCATGATTGTCACAGGCGACTCATAGCGACCCTATGAAGGATAGTCCTTGACGCTTGGGTGCCTTTCATCCTCTCTCCAGGTTCATAGGATTTCCGGAGGCAAGCTATTATGGAAGTGGATGCCACTCCTCCTTCCAAGTTTGTTTTATTTGGGGAGCTCCACCCCATTCTCTGTTCACATTGGGTAGCCAACCATTCATGCATTTTACTCATCAGTGTCACGGTGTTCAGCCTCACAGCAACCACAAGTGACCGCGGGACGGCAACTTGTACACCAGCCCTATACGACCTAGAGGAATGTCTGAACAAAAACAATGAAAGACAGGCCCGACGGCCACGAATAAAAAGTCACCCACCTTTGGCTTGGTAGCATCACTTTCTGTCCACTGGGCCAGCTGATCTCTCTGTGTGTTGATATTATTGTTGGTAAGTGCCATCGAGTCGCAGGAGACTCATAGCGACCCTATGAAGGAGAGATGTAGATGGAGAAAATATTGAAACTGCCAGTGACTTCATCTTACTTGGATCCACAGTCAACACTCTTGGCATCAGCAGCCAGGAGGTCAGGAGACATAATGCATCTGTCAAGTCTGCAGTCAGGGACCTCGCCAAATTATTGAGGAGCAGTGATGTCAGTTTGAAGACTAAGGTGTGTCTGATTCAGGCCATGGTCTTTTCAGTCACTTGCTGTGCCTCTGAGAGCCAGAGAATGAATAAGGACGACAGAAGAATTGATACCTTTGAGCTGTGGTGTTGGAGACGAGAATGAATATGCTATGGGCTGCCGTATGTCTTGGAAAAACAACAAAAACATATGCATGGGAACACTGAACCGAGAACAGGGAGGACTGGAGAATGGAAGCCTTTGAATTATGTGGGGCAGAATAATGACTGCTCCGTGGCCTGTTAGAGGGACAGACAAATCTTGTCTCGGAAGAAGTACCCAGAGTGCTCCTCGGAAGCGAGGACGGTGGTAATTGCCGTCACAGACTTTCCATGTGCCGACAGGACTGATGAGTACCAGGAGGGGGACCATGCTAGGTGAGGAGAGTTAATGAGATGGCATTGACACCAGGGTACAGCAGTGGGTGTGAACACACCGGGGAGCGGTGGGGAGCATCAGCTGGTGTGTGTTCTGTTTGCCACAAGGTCACACAAGCAGGAACGGACCGCTGGGCTGAGATGGTTCTTTAAGGAACCGAGACCCTGAATCTGTCGTTACCTTTTGACATTCTGTGTGTGAGTCAGTTGGAAGTCTGTGAATCAGATTTCCTGTCACTGCCTGCAGCCATTGCATCTTCCTTGGAATTCCTGAGGCATTTTCAATTTGACAGCATCCAGTGCCTCATCTAGTTGTACCTGCTGTTGTGACCCCAGGTCCTCAGCACAAGCCTGACCATTGAGGACATATTTCCTGAACACCTACTGTGTGCGGGCCTCTCTAATAGATGCTGACGGTACTGTCATTGAGGGGACTTACGGTCTGTTGGGAGAGCTGGGCTTAGAAGGAAACAGGACAGTGGTGACGATTACATGCTTATGTGCCATCTAGTTGACTGCGACTCGTAGCGACCCTGTGAACCTGGCCCTGTTGTGCCATCTCTGATGTACTTGAGGCCATTGTAACACTGTGCCCACAAATCCGAGTCTGGGGTGCGTTAATTGTTCAGTGAGCCTGAGGGTTTCCCTAGGCAGGCTTGGGACCCATCCCTATCCCTGTTTCTTAGAGTCACTGCCGACGTGCTCTGTAGGTCGTGTGCCCTGTGGTATGAGGCCTTAGTGTCTTGGCTGCCCGCTGCCGCAGTGGGTCCTGTCTACCTTTATGGGTGCAGTAGCTTGGTTTTGTCCAGGCTGAGCCTCTCCAAGCGGAGCCTTGTGGAGAGCTGGGGAGCCTGCCCCGGGTCCCCACCATCCCATGGAGCCATTGGCCCAGGCCTTTGTGGACAGAGCTGCACCTGCGAGTCAGAACGTTCTGCTTCATGGCATCTTGCAGAATCTAGTTCAGGCCTGATGCTGTGGGCGATTCTGTGTCTTAGCTGAAAAGCTGTTCTATTTTACCTCTGTGTTTTAATCTGCCTGGAGTTAATTTTATATGTGGCATGAGGTTTGGCGACAGTGCTGCTTCCCCCGTATCGATAGACCCTTGAGTCCTTTCTGCGTGTCCCTGCCTCACTGACCTCGGCGGCCACTGTTCTCACGTCCAGGCATCACCCGGTTTACTGTGCTTCACACGTCCTGTGTTTTTAGGACAATTGAAGGTTTCTGGCAGCCCCACTTGGAGCAAGTCTGTCACTTCCCTTTTTCTAACACCATGTGCTCCCTTTGTGTCTCTGTGTTCCGTTTAGGTAATTCTCATGACACTGCCAATTCCACTCATGCTCCCCATAGCGGAATATCAGTCTCCCTTGGGATGTCTGGGTACACCCAGCACTTGGTGTCCTGCCTCATGACCACTTGCTTGGTGGTGCTGTGGAGCCTGACGTTCACTGCCCCGCGCCGTCGGCCTTCCCTGTGTGTCTGTCTGTCCATGTGACTGCTCCTGCCCAAAGTGCATTGCCCTGCACTGCCTGCCTTACCTGTCCCTCTGTCTGTGTGACTCTGCTCCTCTCTGCTGTCCATTGTCCCGTGGTCCCTGCCTTACCTATCTGTCTTTTTGTCTGTGTGACTTCTGCCCGACTTGCATTGCCCCATGCTGCCTGCCTTGTCTGTCTGTCTGTCTCTGCTCCTGAATGATCTGGCTTTGCTAGGGCTTATCTTTTTGTGTACAAATGCTGTACTATCCGTATTAATTTTATAATGGATTTTAATAGCTGGTTGAACAAGTTTTCACTTCTAGTTTTTCATCTTTAAGTATCTTGGCAGATTCTGGCTTTTTGCAGCTCCACAGAAATTGTATTTTATTTTAACCCGCACAGAACCCCTGTGCATTGATCCTTACTCGTGCACTTACGTGATGGGCTCCTTTCAGGTGGTTTACCGTTGTACTGCCTTTGTAAGTTGTTCCACCACGTGAGGAGCCCTGGTGAGGAATTGCAGTGCAGCCCAAGGAATAAAGTTTACATCTATCACTTGCTCCTCCTGAGAGAGATGGGCAGTCTCCTCCTCTGCGGCTCACACTCTGAAAACCTGCTGGAGAGTCTTCTGTGGGTCAGGAATGCTCCTGTGACCCGCAGCGTCATAAACATCTCACCTGGGAAACCGGAGACTAGGAAGCACTTGTCTGAGCAGAGCAAAGGGACACTGCATGGTTTAACATCAACAGAGGTGTGTGCCGGCCGTGGCTCTGTTCTCCATGCCTGTTTAGTAGTCTGTGTCCTGAGCACATAATTCAAGAAGATGCACTATTGAAGAGGAATGTGGGGCAGAGTCATCACCAGTTTATGTAATGCAGATGACAAAACTTCGTGTGCAGAAAGTAAAGAGGACTTGAAGCACTTACTGAAGATTAGAAGACTACAGCCTTCACTATGTTACATCTCAGTATCAAGACAACAGGAATCCTCAGCACTGAGCCAATAGGCAAGACCAACATAGATGATAGAAAGAGCGAAGAAGAAATTTGTCAGTGACGGACCATTTTCCTTGAATCCACAGCCATGGTGTCAGCAGTCAAGAAATCAAAAGATGTATTGCGCTGAGAAGACACGGACCTCTTTAAAGTGCTCATGAACAAGGATGTCCTTTTTAAAGACTTTAGGTGCTTCTGCTCCCAAACCAGTGAATAAGCATGATGGAAGAAGAATGTTTGCTTTTGAATTGTGGTGTCGGAAGAGAAAATGGAATCTCTCATGGATTTCCAGAAGAATAAGCAAACCTGCTTTGGAGGAAGTGTCGCTGGAATCCTTGGAGGCAAGGGGTCTCACATGTTGGGCTAAGATTACAGGAAGGGCCAGTCCTTGGAAAAAGACAGTGTGCTGAGAAATGAAGGAGGAGGGATAGGTGGATTGACACAGTGACCGTGACAGTGGGCTCAGGTGTGCCAGAGACGTGAGGACGGGGCAGCACAGGGCAGAGTTAGAGGGTCCCTGTGAGGAGCTGCCTTGCTGACCCCAAGCGAGAACATTCCACCTCTCTCAGCATGCTTGCAAAACACTCCACTACAAAAATCCCTCCTCTCTGCTCCCTCCTGCCCTGTGGCCTCTTAGGACCAGCGCTTCCGTTTCTGTGCAGGTGTGGGTATTTCGTGTTTCTGTGCAGGTGTGTGTATTTCGTGTTTCTGTGCAGGTGTGGGTATTTCGTGTTTCTGTGCAGGTGTGGGTTTGTCATGATTTGTGTGGCTGGCTGACTCCCCCCAGCATGATGTCCTCAAGGGGCATCCTTGCCTTTCACTGCTGAGTGCTAGTCTCTCTCTTGTGGGGACCACATTTTGTTTATCCGTTCATCAGTTGTTGGACATTTTTTCTTTCCAACTTTGTCGCCATTTGTGCTACATGGAACAGTGGTGGAAGATAAGGAAGTCTGCCTGTGTAAAGACCATGGCCGTAGAAACCTCATGGAGGGGCAGGCGTGCTCTGCTCTGTCCCACAGGGTCATTGTCACTTAGAGTCCACTCCCTGACTGCAGGTCTGTTTCGATTTTATGGTTTGTGACTGTGAGCATTTCAGCGTGCGCTTTGTGAACCTTGAGGGGCGCCCCGGTGGGAAGGGGGTATTGGAGCCTGTGAGGAGTTGTGTTGTTAACCCAGAGGCTCTGCTGTTTCAGATGTCAAAGTTTCTTTGGGAGAAAGATGGGCAATCTCTTCCCATTACCATTCACAGCCTCAGAAACCTTCCCTGTGAGACAGAACCGTTGCAGTGAGGGTGGTCGTGCCGTCGAACCGAGTACTGCTTCTATCTGGCTGCCCTCTGAGTAACAGAGCTGCACTCTGTCTGTCCTGAGCCGTCCTTACCCTCTCCTGATATACTTGATCCCGTTGCTCTAGCCACAGTGTCAGTCTGTCTCATTGATGGTCTTTTTTTCTCTCTTGTTTTTTTAAAGCCATTGTTGTTTTATTAACTGACCGTATTACAAAAAATAATTGTGATTGACATCTTAGTTCATTCTTCTAATAAGTCTGTTGATCTTGTCTTCCAAGTTCCCAACCTTCTACAAAAGGAGTGGTCCTTTCCTTCATTCCACCTTATGGAATTTGAAGGGCCACAGAAATGGTTTGCTTCTTTGCAGCATTTGCCAACATTGTAGAGCTTGTGAATTAGATCTTCCATGCAGATGATGCCGTGTTTGCCAAGAGTGGTGCAGTCAGATGTTACCTGTCAGAGCAGTTCGCGTACCGATTTTGCCGTAACCATACTAATGTATCAGTGCACTGACAGACTTTCCTTTGGGTACCCCCATGTGATACATGATTCCACAGTCCTCAGTGTGTTCAGTGAAGCTTTGTTGAGTTTAAGAACAGTGCCATCGAAGATCTGGCAAAGGTGAAGAAGCTGCAACACCTTATGAACTTTTGGGCTCACACAGTTGAAACCTCTAGTCCTGAAGCCAAATGCTAGTTTGGGTTCTGCAGGTACATAGGAGTTGCCAGCTTTTGTTGCCATCCAAGCCCTTCGCGTCTCATGTCTGTCCATCTGCCTATATTCTTAGTAATAGTGCTTAGCCTTCTTATAGAGAAGCTTCGTCCTCGCCTTTTGAAGCATCTTTTGAGCAAACTTACTCCCCTGGCACTTGCCTTTAATTCTGTGAAATTCTTTTTGCTTTTTCTTAAGGATTTCTGCCACTGCAGAAACCTTCTTGTTCTTCTCTGTGGCAAACTTTATAGATCCAGATGGAAAAGAAAAAAAGTGTGCATCTTCCACTCTTTTGCTGACCTTCCACCTTTCCAAGGATGGTGTGACACCTTTCCCAGAGAGTAACCTTTCCTAACAGCGTGCCCAAAACTCTACCATCCTTGTCTCCAGGGAGACACATGTGTGTGTGTTCTTTTGGCAGTCCACGGGACACTCGGCGTTCTTTGCAGCACCACAGTTCAAGACACATCAGTGCTCTGTCTGTCATCTTTAGTCTCTCAGATGCAGAGCAGGTGACTGAAAAGACATGACTTGAATCAGGCACACCTTAGTCTTTAAGTTGACGTCATTGATTTTTAGTGTTTTGGGAGAGGTCCCTGCCAGGACACTTTGCAGCACAGTTTATCTTTTGATTTCTTGACTGCTGGTACTGATGGTGACAGTTGTAGATCCAGGTAAAGTGAAGTCACTGACAGCTTGAATCTTCATCTGTCATGATGTTGCCATTAGGGGCTCAGTAGTGCTACCACTTGGGGATCCTTCCATCCTGTGGTGAGCTTTTCTGGGCCACATAGATTGTGAAGTCAGCAAAAGTACAGGAAGGCAGAGCATGTTGGCAGTTTTTTCTTGATCCTCATTTTCCTTGGAAATAATCCCTTCTGCTTGGCTAGTGCTACGGTGGTGCCCTTCCTTTGCTTGCCCTACATATAAACAGACATAGCAAGACTGGATATCTTGTGAATGGAGAAACTTCTGCCTGCTTCATGAATGGCAACTGTCATCGTCAGTAAAATCCATGTTGTTGTTGTTGTTATG
>NW_006399754.1:36026036-36033551 GCF_000299155.1 Elephantulus edwardii
TTTTATTTTATTATTTTTGTGTGCGTGTACTGTCAAATCAGATCTGACTGGTACAGGAGGAGATTGTCCCTCCTTCCCTGGCAGAGCATCTGGTGGATTTGAACCATGCGCCTCTGGGATTGTAGTTGCAGCTCCTTGCCACTAGGCCACCAGAGCTCCCCAAAATTTGATTCTTTTAAAAATAAGTATTTTTGATGTAAACTTTTTCATGTTGGAGGCTTTTTATGAATGGAAATAAAAGTAAATTTGGAGAAATAGTCAATAGTGATTTTTATCAGTTAGATCAAGAATTTAGTCTAAATTAGATTGCTCTGAAATTGTTTTGGGGCACAGATTGCTTTTTGTTAACTGTGAATATGGTGTAGACATGCTTTCTGGTAACATTTAGTTGTTTTCATTTTAGGGGTCGGAAGTTTTCCACCATGGCACATTCAAAGTCTAGGACGAATGACGGGAAGATCACGTATCCTCCAGGAGTGAAGGAGATCTCGGATAAAATATCTAAAGAGGAGATGGTGAGGCGCCTGAAGGTAAGAGTCAGGACGGGGGTCTCAGGCACCAGGCTGTGCCAGCTTAACCAGAGGAGCGGTCCCTCTTGGATCCATTCCAGGCAGAACAAGATTTGCCCAGACAGCCTTAAAACAAAGCAGCCACTGATGGCTCTCCAGGGTAGCCTGGATGGTGGGGTTGGGAGCCGCAGGCCTCCCTTGGCTGCCCTGGAGGGACGAGCCACCAGGAAGGTGGAGCTGGGCTTTGCCGGGGCCTCTGGCACGTGGTGTAGAGAGCCACAGCCCAGCGTCCTTGCTGTATTCCGGGAAGTTTGTGAAGAGCTCTTTCCTTTCTTCTCTATGGGCACAGCCATGTCTATCTGAGAAAGGATCCTGAATGAACCTCGAGGGTGCAGTGTGTTAGATTAGCCTGCTCATTTAAAGGTTGGTGGTTCCAGTCCACCCGCCCTTTCATGGTAGAATGAGGAGGTAGTCTTTCTATATTAATAAAGACTTGGGAATCTGGTTAGCAGTCCTGATGAGCCGGAACTTCTGAGTGGCCGTGGTTCTTGCGGATATACGTGTTACACAGACAGAGAACTGCCGGAAGTTGAGGCTACATTTAGAAGAAGCCTTGAAACCAGGGATATCATTGTTGATGTCTGGTAGATCCTGGCTGGGAGCAGAGAAAACCAGAAGAATGTTTTCCTTACCATGCAAAGTCATTTGGCTGTGTGGATCATAACAAATTATGGCTAACATTAAGAAGAATGGGAATCCCAGAGCACTTGCTTGTGCTTAGACGAAAGCCAGCCTTAAACATGAAGGACAGGCCAACAGGGTGTGCGGGAACTGCCCTCTTTGCTTCTGTAATCCAGAAGGCTCCTTCTGGTGCTGTTGGGGAAGGTCTGTGGAGGGGCCGTGGTTGCCGGCTTGCTGAAGTGACTGCAGGAGGGCCCAGGGGCCATGGAGGGTGTACGCCCTTGGTACGTCAGTTAGCTGGAGGGACTGACTGATTTGGAAGCAATTTTTTATCAACTTGTAGTGATTTACACTCTGTTGCTTGATGTGTTACTGTTCACCTAGATTTTGAGACTGGACAACATCCCTGTGTTTGTGTTTGAAAGCCTAGGACTTCCCATCAGATCTGTTTTCTACCTGTTGATCTGTGGTGGTGTTGGTGGTGGACCATCAAGTTGGAACCAACTTGTAGCCGACCCTCTGGCAGGCTGTCAGAGGCAGTTAGAGTTGCCTGGAAGGAGATTACCTGTTTTTCTCCCTTGCAGCAACTGATAGATTTGAACCCTGTTCCTTTGGGTTGGCAAGTGCAGCTCCTTTCCCACTAGGGCACCAGAGTTTCCTAGCTGTTGATCTACATGGTCTAAATACTGTAAGAAGAAAACAGTTCTAAGGTAGTAATTGCACATTCCACAGAGAGGCCTAGCATTTATGCATAAATTATTAGAATGTCAGATATTAGATGCCTGTTCTGGGATAAAGACCTCCCTGAACAGATTGGATTTATCTAACTGGAACACTTGCTTTTTATTTAAAACTTTGAGATACCAGCCTCTTACGTATGAAATTTAAAATTTTCTACTTGTTTCAGTTCTCTTGATGTTTTTAAATTTTAGAAAAATTAATGAAGACATGCATTTCCTCAGATTGGCATATATTTCAAGGAGGCTGTCCCTGATATTTGCTGAGAAGCTTAATCGTGAAAGCAGACAGGAGAATTGTACAAGCTGATTTTCATTTCTTTTAGAGATGTTGTTTTTGTTGATAAGTTTGTATTATCAGTGTTAGTTAGGTGTCATCGCTGACGGCCGTAGGAAGTCCAGTTGGGCCCTGTGCCCAAGCTGTGCCAATCTCATCATCTCTGATGTGCTTTTTACTTTAGGGGACTTCTGTTTGAGGTTTTAATGAGTTTCACAACACCATGCTTGGTGAAGTGTAGAGAGTTGGAAGTGTAGGAAGAAGATGACCATTAGTGGAATCTCCTGAGTGACGGGTGACTGCACTGGTGGGCACAGATAGCAGCAACTGTGAGGGTGTGCGGGACTCAGGATGGACTGCCTGGTGGGTGACCATGAAGCTGTGGTCAGCAGTAGGCTGTGAGGGTGCGGGACTCAGGACTGACTGACTGACAGGAGACCCTGCTAGTGGGGTCAGTAGACTGTGAGGGTGTATGGGGTTGGGCAGTTTTGGTTCTGTTGTACAATCGGTATCAGTGAGTTAGAACTGACTGCACACTTACCTGCGGGGCCCCCCCTCCAGTCGTAGACCGCTACGAGGAATTCGATGTCATCATCTGGCTGGGAACAAACTGGTGAGCCTTGGTGGTGTAGTGTGTGAAGTGTTTAGTTGGAAGTTCAAATCCACCAACTGATTTGCCAGGGAGCAATGAGACAGTCTCTGAGGGGTAGATGTTTCCCGTCTCGGAAGGCTGATGTGGGTTGCCATGAGACAGAGTCAGTTCAGTGGCTGTGGCTGTGAGCTTAGTTTTATTCTTTTGTTTTTATACTTGTTAGGAATCTCTTTTATAGTCGTTTTTAGGATTTGCACTTTCTGCAGTTTTTAGCACCTGTTGCATGGAGATGGAGGAAAGATTTTGTGTGATGTCAGTGATTTTGGATATGTGAAAGCCGTACAGATTATCTAGATTTGGCAACATGTACAGTGATTGCAGGGAGTGCTGGATGGATTGTATAGTGTGTTGCTCTGCTGTTCACATGGCCAGCAGTTTGAATCCACTAGCTGCTCCATGGAATACAGATGGTCAGTCTCTTTTAAAGAGTCACAGAATCTTGAAATCCCTCAGAAACCTGAGTTGCTATGCATTGGAATTGACTGCTGGGCAGTGGGTTTGAATTTGCGTTTTGGTTCAGTTGACCTGGTTAGGTAAAGGGAGTTCCCGTGGGGTGGTCTCAGGGAGTGGCCCTCCTGATCTGGAGGCAGTGCCCTGAGTAGCTGGACTCCACCTCAGCGCCTCAGGAGAAAGATTAGGAGTCTCATCTTAAACTGTTGACGGTTTCTGAAAGCCTGCTGGAAGGTCAGCTCCGAGCCCATTATGACGTGACAACTGTGAGTTTTGCAGTTGTATTTATGTAATTTCTAATTGTTCCTATCCCATTTTATTACAAGTATTCATAATCTGTCACTCTTTTTATAAAATCTGTTTCTTGTCTCACAGTTAAGGCATTTATTGGAGAAGTCCAAAGGCTGTGTAATTCAAGTTGGCACAGGATGCATCTGTTCAGTCCAGCTTCCGGAATGTGCCTGCAGACATATTTGAGTCTAGCTGCTATAGACCAGTGGTACAAAGCTCTTCTGACATTTATGACATCTTAGTGGCAGTCCCCTGACAAGCGTGGGACCAGGCTCCTACATCTGATTCTGGGGGCAGCAGGTCCATGGCCAGCTCCTCACACCCCGGTGTGTCTCCTGTAAGCCCACGGCCAGCTCTCTCACGCCGGCTCTCTGCCGTGACTATGGCTCCTGTAGGCCCATGGTCAGCTCTCTCACACCGGCTCTCTGCTGCGGCTGCTGCTGTAGGTCCTTACACCGGCTCTCTGCCCGGTGGGTGACGCCCCGGTGGGCCATAATTTGAGTGGCGTAGGGATCTTTGGCCCCAGGGACACACTCTGCACGCTCTGCTCCTGCTTTCAGTGCTGACAGCAGCGGCTGGTAGGCTTCCATAGGAGGCCTGTGACTCATGCGTCCTGGGCCCAGACTGTAGAGCAGGCTTGGCAGCAAAGGCCTGCTTCACTTCTTTGAATAAGACTGTAGTAAAGAAGTTGCTCGATTTGCTGAAATCTATTTCATGTGGCCACCTTTCCTAGTCCACTCAGGCCATCAGAGACAGTCAGGACGCTCGTCCTTGGCAGTGAGTGCCAGAATAGAAAGAAGGGGTCAACTGTGGGTTCTGGCACCTGGGGAGGCAAACCCAGGAGCTCCCCAGTGTGGGTCTGGGCTTCCAGCGCTGCCCTGAGAAGTCAGTGGGGAGCAGAACCATCTGATACTCAAGAGTCTGGCTGGACGGCCAAGTGGATGTCCTGGCAGCCCCTTGAAAGGAACACAGCATGGACCTGGGTCCTGAGTGGCCACTTGCTGCATAGTGTTTGCAGCACCACCTAGTGGAGGCCCAGTGGTCACCCTTCCCTTGGGGTTGTTGGGGGCAGTCCATTCCTGCCAATGAAGGAATTATGTTCCATCTCATTTCAAGAGGGAAAAGTGCTTTTATTCACATTGTTGAGGTGATGGGGCCAGAGCCAGTGGAGGGGCAGTGGGCTGTTCTCAGAGCTCAGACTCTGCGTTCTTACCAAGCTTGCCTCCAGCCTGCTGCTTTGATGTAATGTTTCTGAAAAAAGGTGTTTCCAGTAGCTTCCTTCTCCTCAAGTCAGACGTAGTGTTGACGCTCTCCAGAGAACCCACTCCGTTGTTCTCTTTGACGCAGAATTTCTTCGCTGGACGCCAGAAGGTGCACCTCGTAGTCCCCTTTTACCATGTAGAGCAGGGCCTTGGACAGCCTTGCAGAGATCTGTGGATAATTTGGGTATAGGAAACTGGTCATCTGCACTGGCTGTGGCTCAGAGGGAGAAACACATCATCTAGGTTTTTCTTCAGCACTGTGCTTTTTTCCTCCTAATGAAAGGATTTGAAATATTACAGAAAGCACAATAAGCATATCCCCTGTCTTTGGGTCAGTTCCCACTCACCTCATCAGGTTTCCAGGGCCTTGTCCTGGTGGAAGCTGACTTCCACAGCTTTCTCCTGAGGAGTTCCTCGTGGTTTTGAGCCACGGATCTTTTAGTTGGCAGCCCAGCACTTAATTCACTGTGCCACTAGGGTTCCTTCACTGGAGGACCTGTATAGTGTTTGAAAGAAGGAGGAAGTGCCAATTTCGATACAGTTGTAAACGTGAGAGTGGAAACACTAGGGTTCTTCCAGTCTTCACACTGTGCACGTTCAGCTTACAAATGGAAAATCTCAGAAGCAACAACAAAGCTGTGGAGTTGGGCCCAGCCGCACCATGCAGAGCTGCAGAGGGTTCTGAGTGTGTAAGTCAGCGGCCTCATCCTTGACCTGTTACAATCTAGTTGCCAGATATGCTGTATCAATGAAGATACTTGCTTATTTTCTAAGAGAAAGTATAACTTTAGAAGGCGGCTTGTTTTCTTAGACCTTCTCGGGGAAAACGAGCTACGTTTTCTGGAAGCTGAGCCTTGGTGGTGAATGTGGCTTCTGTTTCAGATGGAACATATTATGACATGATTGAATTTTTAAATTTGTTTTGTACAGATGGTTGTGAAAACATTCATGGACATGGACCAGGACTCTGAAGAAGAGAAGGAGCTGTATCTCAACCTAGCCTTACATCTGGCTTCAGACTTTTTCCTCAAGCACCCAGATAAAGATGTCCGTTTGCTTGTAGCCTGCTGCCTCGCAGACATTTTCAGGATTTATGCTCCTGAAGCGCCTTACACGTCTCCTGATAAACTAAAGGCAAGTACGCACCTAAAGGACTGTGCACTCATGGTGCTGTTTGGCTAAGTTGAAGGTTGTAGGCTTCAGTGCGCTGTCATCAGGTGCAGCAACTTGAATGAAGCTGCTTCTGCGTCTTTGGGAGCGTCCTTTAGGAAGCCGTTCTGACCTCAGAGTGAGCCCCGCTTAGTCCCTGTGTCCTGCCTCCTTGACAGCAGCCCTGGCGGACAGTCACCTTACAGGCCGTGTCCATTACTTAAGAGGTCAGCCTGCTGTAAACCTGTATTTAAGTACATTAACTGTGGAGCATTTAATGGAAGGAATTGTTTAAAGAAAAGATAAGGGAAAAATTCTTTTAGCTTTGTTTTGTCTGAAAGTTTACAGAACAGTTGGTTTTCCAGCCAGTCACTTACACAGATGTCTTCTGACTAATTATGTCCACACATTGTAAGAGTTCTCCTCCTGGTTCCACCTTGTGTTTCTCATTTCCAGGAAGCCTTTTTTATGTTTTCAATAGTATAAACGGAATTTATTTATTCTTTTTTGTAAGTGCTGTTTACTTACAAAGCTCGGATACATTGTTTTCATACTGGGTCTTTTGCTTTTCCTTTACCCACCTTCCCCTCCACCTATCGAATTGTGCAACCCTGGGATTAAGCCCCACCCTCTTCCATCCTCATTCTACAGTAATGGTCTGATACAGTGTTTATGAGACTGAGTTAGTTCACTCGGCATAATGCTCTCCAGTCCCTCCTGTGCTAGGTGTGGTTTAGGAAATCATTGCTCCTGGGTGTTACATAGTATTCCATGACAACTGGGTTGTTTCCAAGTTCCCACAGTGGTGAATAACGCTGTTGTGAACATCCGTGGACAAGTCTCTGTGCCTCAGTTCTCATTTTCTCAGGGCACATCCCAAGCAGTGGCATGGCTGGGCCATATGGAATGTCTTTGTTTTGCTTTCTGAGGAAGAAAACACTGCCTTCCCGAGTGACTGTACCGTGTTACATGCCACCACAGTGTGGTCCTTCTCTGTCACCTCCTCCCTTCCGAGCTTTCCCCTGGCCCAGTGCTGCTCTTCTGACCTTGAGAGGTTGAATGAATGCTTGTCTGTTCTGTTGTGTGTTGTTTGTGTGAAAGGTGAACTACTAGGTGAGTGTAGTTACCGGCACAAAGGATTTCAGAGGGCCAAAGTCTTGAGGGTCCACCTGCCAGTTACAGGTAGACCAGCAGGCTTGGCCATTTTTTTTTAGTTTCAGCTTTGTTCCATTTTTTCCCCCAGGATCTTCCACTGTCCTGGGAGTATATGGAGTTTTGGGGGGTTGGGGATCCATGACATTAAAACTCTTTGGCTCCCAAAAATGTCTTTGTCATATCCAAAAAAATTCACCACTTTATATTGTGGAACAGACCACCAACTACTTATATGCTAGTTCAAGCTGAAGCTGAGGAAAATTAAACCAACCCCACAGGAGCCAAAATATGACTTTGATTTCATCCCACCTGAATTTCAGAATCATCTCAGGAACAGGTTTGAGGCCTTGAA
>NW_006399754.1:36035366-36061588 GCF_000299155.1 Elephantulus edwardii
GGTGGATTGATTCAGTGACTGGGGTAATCGGGATGGGTGTGTCAGAGGCAATGCGATTGGCACAGGATAGAGCAGGGTTTAAGGCTGTGTACATAGGGTCACTCTGAGTCACAACTCGACGGCACACAACAACAACAACATGTTGTCCCAAAAGGAAGCCAAGTCCAAATTTTATCTTGGGATAAAACTCCTTTTTATCTGTCAATCCAGGATGCAGGTTATCTGCTCCAAAGTACTTTCTTGACACAAGCCCCAGAGAGACATTGCTGTTACAGATGGGAGAGAGAGGAGGGCAGGAGGTTGAGCCCAGCAGGCGCCAGGCCAGCGATCACACACCCAGCAGAGCAGTGTGCCTTTGCCCTCAAGGCTTGAGAGTCGTGCTCCCGCAGGTCCTGTGAGAGCCCCCCTGGGTGGAACGCCTCCCGACTCAGGGGTGCTGTTGTGCTCCCCATGTCCAGGATGGAGACCTCTTGCCTTTAGCTCTTCCTTCCTGACCCTTTAAGGGTTCTGTTCCCATCTCTCGACTTTGGGCAGCCCCACTTTCCTGGTCTGGCTGACGGAAGCCTTCTCCTGGGTCAGGTGGGCCCCTCAGTTTTCCTCTTTGTCAGCATGTCAGCTTCACTCTCATATCTTAATGTCAACCCCACATTCTGGAACCCAGGTGGCCAACAGCTGATTCCTTGAAACGGAAGAAGCTGGGGTCCCACCCTTAGGAGCTGCAGAAGCCAGGTGAAGTGAAGCACTCCCTGGTGGGACGGGTGGAGTGAGGCGCTTCTTGGTGGAGCCAGCTTACCAAAACAAGGAGTTGGAACATGCCTGAAGGCTTACCGGCTGAGAGGGCTGTCAGTTGGCATTTGTTGCAGGGCTAAGGAGCTCTGTGACATCAGCTGGAGCAGGACAGAGGATGTCTGGCCCCTTCCAGAAACCAAGGGAGCAGGAGCTGAAGGGACAGGGTGCCACGGAGTAGAGCTTTCCATCTCAAAGGGGCAGTCCACCTCTATGGCCTCAAAAGATAGATGGAGAGAAGCTGGACCTTATAAACAATTTCATCTTACTTGGATCAAGTCAGCACTCTTGTCAGGAAATCAAGAGACACGTTGCTTTGGGAACATCTGGTGTCAAGGACATGTCTAGAGAGCTGAAGAGCAGGGATGGCAGTCTTCAGGTTAAGGGGCGCCTGATCCAGCCCATGGTATTTCCAGTTGCTCGCTGTGCATCTGAAAACTGGACAGTGACTGAGAATGACAGAAGAATTGGTGTCTTCGAGTTGTAGTGCTGAAGAAGAGTATTCACTTATTCCATGGACTGCCAAGAGAGCAGACCTGTCTTAAGAGTGAAACCAAAGTCCTCCTTGGAGGCAAGCGTACTTTGAGCATGTTGTCAGGAGGGCCCAGTCCTTGGAGAAGGACTTCATGCTTGAGGTGCAAGGTCATTGAGAGAGGAAGACTTTCAAAGAGATGGATTGACACTGTGACTCTAGAAGTCAAGGGTGTAGAGGTGGTGAGATTGGCTCAGACAGAGATAAGTTGAGAGCTTTTGTTCCTATGAGTCATACATAGTCAACAACAGCATTGTTCTAGAAGCCAAGAGCTCCAGGGTCAACCCTATTCCTTAGAGAACTCAGTCTTTGCTGTAATACAAGTGATACAAGTGTATCACTTGATGACTAATTATGAGTGTCTAATTTTGTTGTCCTTAAGTGGTTTGAAGATCAGATGAGTTGTGAGATGCTATCAAAGACATAATCTGTATAGAAAGCAAAAGATCAGTGGCAGGGTGAGAAAATGGCCAAATGGATGTCCAGAGAGACTGAACATTGTGCTAGGAATGCTGACGTAGAAGGCATGAACAGCAAAATTCAAAGGGCAGCTTGAGAAGATGATGTATTACAGTAAAATGTGGGAAGAGGTGGAGCTGGAGAATAAAAAGGGAAGAACTTGCCCAGCATTTCTCAAGCTAAGAGAACTGAAAAATAAGGTTCAGCACTGAAGAGTGCTATGAGTAGAATCTTAAATGATGCAGGAAGCATCAAAGAAGGTGAAAAGAATACCCAGAGTCACTGCACCAAAGAGAATTGGTTTACATGGAACCATTTTAAGAAGTAGTGTATTAGCAAGAACCTTTCATAATGAAGGAAGTTCAAACTTCACTGAAGGCATTGGCAAACAGTTAAGGCTCCAGGAATTGAAGAAATACCAGCTCATATGTTTCAACAGACAGATTCAGCCCTAAACATGCTTATAAGATTGTGCCAAGAAATCTGGAAGACAGTTTACCTGGCCAACTGGAAGAGATCCATATTTGTTCCTATGCCCCCTGCCCTCCAAAAAAGAGACAATGTGGAAATTACCAAACAATAGCATTGATATCACATGCAAGTAAAATATTGCTGAAGCTGATTAAAAAAATTACTGAAACAGTACACTGACAGAGAATTGTCAGAAGTTCAAGCTGGGTTTAGAAGAGACCATGGACCAGGCTCACCCATTTTGAATAATACTGCATGAGTTTCTTGTTTTTCAATGCAGTGTAGTATTGTGTGAATATGCCACAGCTTTTCTATCCATTCGTTTATTGATGGGCGCTTAGGTTGTTTCTAAGTCTTTGCTATTGTGAAGTAAGCTGTGATAAACATGGGTGTGTGTATGTGCCTTTTTAGAAGAGATGGTGAGAGGAAGGTGAATGAGCAGTATTTAGAAGTTACTAATCTTGAAGTTTTATAAATATTTATGAAATAGTTTTCACTTGCTGTTGATTCTCTTACGACATCAAGTTGGTCTTTTCTGCTGTTGTCATCAGAAGCCTCGTTTCATGTACCGCGTCCCTCGTGTGGGAGCCTGAGGCCTCATATCGGGAATCACGGAGAGGTTGGAAACATGCTCTCCCCTCCCCCAGAGGACATTTCTTCAGCCTCTGCTTTTGGGGAAACCCTTTGCAATGGTGGTCCCCTGTACCCCTGAGAGCTGCTTTATTGCTAATCAGTTCCATCACTGACATGACACACCACCCCCTACACCTGGGTCACAGTTTTATTTGGAGGGAAATACATAGACATGAGGACGTGTATGTGTATTATATTTGTCTCTCTTCTCTTTATTAATCAATTAATCTCTTTAGTAACCACGAGTCCTTGTAGAATCAATTGATCTTTTCTAATTTTTAAGTCCTTTCCACATTTCCCCCTGACATCACGTGCATTTCTTCTGAAAATCATTTCCATAAGCATATCCTACTCTTGCACTGCAATGCCAGAGGCATGCAGTTCAAATCCACCAGATGCTGTGCTGGAGAAGGAGGGGCAGTCTCCTCCTGTACCAGTCAGATCTGATTTGATGGTACACACAACAAAAAAAAGAAAAAAGGAATATACTGCTCATGTCATTGAAGTGGTCTGCTCCCAGATGCAGAGGAACACCCAGTCTAGAATGGAAAATAAGGGGTGCTACGAGGTTTAGATAGCATGGGGCATGGCTACATAGGCTGGTGACCATTTTTCTTCCAGGGACCCTTTAAAAATGTCTGTGCTCTGCTTTTACTTAGTGACTTTATTGTGCTGGTGGTCCTGCTCCCTGCTGACTCCAGGCGTCCCTTATTTTACTGTGCTTTGCACGGAGGACATTTTTTAGAAATTGACGGGTTGTGAGAGCTGCTGCCTGGCTCTTCTCCAGCTGCATGTGCTCACTGAGATCACTGAGCGTTTGGGCTGTCTGCATTGTGGTGTACACGTCATAGACTTCATGGGCCAGTCAGGGTGTCCCTCTCTGCACACTGGACGAGCTGTCCAGCAGGTGCACATGGCTTCCTTGTGTACAGTTGTATTGGCCTGTCCCTACTGCAGGGTCTGTAAGGGGACTGTGTACTGACTGTCTAGCCTGGTGAGCTGGGTCTCAGTTAATGGCCATGTTTTTATTATTATTATTATTATTGAATTTTATTAGTTTTAATGAACATTTACAGGGATTTTGGGTTTTCATTCCTTCATTGCTGCACCATTCTCTCTATCCTCCTCCCCAGTTTGTTCTTCTTCCCCGAATGGCCATGTTTGTGATCACTGATCACTGGCCTGTCCCCACCACAGGGTCCCTGATGTGTCCATGCATTGACCGTCTAGTCAGTCAGGTGGGTTGAGTTTCAGTCATAGCCACGTTTGAATTCTGATTGCTGCCCTGTCCCCACCATGAGGTCCCTGAGGTGACCATGGACTGTCTAGACTGATGGCTATGTCTCAGTCATGTGCATTCTGGTTGACCCTGTCCATGGGTCTGTCTGGTTAACTTCCTGTTGAATGAAGTTCTCCATTCTCTGCTTTAGTTAATGGTAAGTGAATGACTTTTCTGAGAAAGGGTAGTAAGCTTTCTGTGTGATTCGTGTTAGTCCTATCAAGGTGTACTTTGAAAATGCCTAGTCGAGCAGAACTTCATGCGTTTACATGCGCTTAAACGGAAGTCTTGACTGCGTGACTCTGCATGACTGTGTGACTCTGTGAGTCTGCGTGACCCTGTGTGTCTGTGTGATGCTGCGTGTCTGTGTGACCTTGCGTGTCTGTGCCCACTGCGTGGGAGCTGCCTCGACATGGTGGTCTCTGGTTGTGCTGACATCTAAGTGGTGCTTTGCCTTCCCTTTTTCAGGATATATTTATGTTCATCACCAGGCAGTTGAAGGGGCTGGAGGACACGAAGAGCCCACAGTTCAATCGGTATTTTTATTTACTTGAGGTAAGCAAGATGGCATATCCTGAGGTGCGCAGGTTGAAAATGGACTTTGGTGCTGGCATTGCTTCACTCATTCAAGTGTTTCCCTTTTACCCTTTTTTTTTAACCTCATAGAACATTGCTTGGGTCAAGTCATATAACATATGCTTCGAGTTAGAAGACAGCAATGAAATCTTTACCCAACTCTACCGCACGTTATTTTCAGTTATAAAGTAAGTTTACTTTACTAATCAGTTAACTTTCAGAAGTAAAGACTAGAATGTATAATTTGTGGGTTAATTGACATAAAGCTAGCTTGGTGCACAAGCCGTGGTAGTGCAGTGTTAATAGGTGGTCTGCCAACGAGAAGGTTGAGGTTCGGACCCACCAGCTGCCTCCCCGAGATGTGTCTGTGCATTCTCAGCAAGGTGCCAGCCTTGGACGCCTGGCGGGGCGGTTCTCTTCTGTCCTGCGGGGTCCTCGTGGGATCAGCCTCACAGGAGTGCCTGGCGGCGCCATGGTCAGAAGGCTCCAGCTTCTCCCTGGGAAAGAGCTCACGTCAGATTCTCTTCACGCATGTGTGAAAACTAGTCCAGTTTACTTTTGTGTTGCATAAAGTTAAGTGGTCAGAAGGCTGGCTTAACCTAACTGGCTGTCAGTATAGACTTTAAAAAAATTTGTTACTAAATATTTTGACTCCCTAATTCATAGGAATATTCAAGCTTCATTTGGTATTATAAAGAGTATTGTTTATTGCAGTTAAGTTTGGCATAGCCAAATTTGACTTGAAATTTAAGAAAAAAATAAGTTATATTTGATTTGGTGACTTTGATATTGATCTAGGAATTGTTTGAAAATAAAGGAAAAAAACCCAAATGTGATTTAAAAGAAACCTTTGGTGCTTTTGTATGATCTGGGGGTGAGAATCTTGACAGGTGTATATAGCATATACTGAATCTACTTGAGCTTGTATAAAGTGTTGAACTTGTCAGTCACCCCGCGATTGCAGCATGGCTGTTTCAGGTGAAACTCCTGTTTTGAATTTCAGCAATGGCCACAACCAGAAGGTGCACATGCACATGGTGGACCTCATGAGCTCCATCATCTGCGAGGGGGACACTGTGTCCCAGGAGCTGCTCGACACGGTGCTGGTCAACCTGGTCCCTGCCCACAAGGTGAGGAGCGCTGTGGCGCAGGTGCGTCCCGTCTCTGTAGCTGGACAAGGTCCAGACTCCGGATTCATGTCCTGTGAACAACTGGTCTTGCTTAGACCTTTCTTCTGGAGAGTTGATGAATATTAACCGTGGTTTATAAATGTTTCATAAAGCATAATACCCTTGTTTGTCACTCATTTGGTGACAAGAAAGAATAGATTTAGGTCTTGTGGCAAATGCATCTGTAATAATTCCGTTTGACGTGGTGCAGTTATTTCACGGACCAGCTACGTGGTGAGAGGACCAGAGGGTCCTCACTCTGCTTAAGCGAGGAGCATGTGCAGAGCTCGGGCAGTAGGAGCCGGGTCAGCTGGGTTAGCTGTCACTAGGTCGCTTGGTGATGGAGCAGAGAACAGAGGTTGGAGTGACACAGGGCGGGTCTTGAGAACCACTCCAGACTGTCTGGTTTTCTCTTGCACGTGGAGGGAGTTGGCTGTGGATGTGTTGTAGAGTTGTACATAAGTGTGGAGAGGTAATTTTCACAGAGATGATGGACTGGGTAGGTCAAGGTTGGAGGTGCGGGGCCAGGTGGAGACATGCTGCAGCTCTTCAGGACCTTAATGAAAGGACAGTGACTGTCCAGGGAGCAGGTGCGGCTGACAGAGGCCCTGGTGCGAACTGGCCCAGGGCTGTGCCCATGGCTGTGTCTCTCACCTGCTTGCAGTTGGATGTGATGTTTGCAGTTTGGGCCCAGGAATCGCCAGTACAGTCTGTACAAGGTGAGACTCGTCTACAAGGCAGGACCCTGGGTTCCCGCTTCCGAGTGTTGGGCTGAGCGCTGCCAGGGTGCTGCTGAGACCGCCGGCTGTACCGGCGTGCCGAGGCTCTCGCTGAGAATGGCCGCTCGACAGTGCCGAAAGCCACAGCCACTACGGCCAGCAGGGCTCAGCTCTGACTTGGCCCTACGGGGGGGGGGTCTCAGAATGAGCAGGCTGCCCCCTTGTCTCTTTGTCACTCAGGGGTGGGGTCTGGCAGCCCTCAGGCAGCACGGTCCCTTGCACACCAGGAACTTGGGCTCTGGCCTGGAGGCAGAAGTCTCTCTTCTGGAAATCATTCAGTCTCATTGATTGAATGTGGCCCCTTCCCAGTGTCCAGGACTAATCCCACTTTAAAAAGCTGTCTGCAGAGACCTTTATAAAGTATCTTGATGGCAGCGCTCAGATTCATATTTTACTAAACAGCTGGACACTGTAGCCTCAAAGCAGGACGAGTTATGAGTCTGCCCTCTGTCACTTTGGCCCTCGTGCCACAAGCAGACATTTGGTTGTTGAGTGGGTTCTGACCTAGAGTGCGCCCCTGGACTTGCCTGCATCCGAGGGTTCCCAAGGCCACTGTGCTTGTGTGGACCCTGCTTCATCCTCCCACAGAGCAGCTGGTGGGCTCAAAGCACAGACTTTTCAGTTAGCAACCAAGCACTCAACCACTGTGCCACCAGACTCCTTTGATGTCCACATTCATCTCCTTAAACTGTGCTTCCAGGAGCTGTACTGCAGTCAGACTTGTGCCCATCTGGATGGTGGTCCTACACCCTTCCCAGAGCACACCACCCCTTCCCAGGGGAGCAGGGAGGGTCACGGGAGAGGTTACCGTTCTTCCTGTCCTGTCACTTCCAAATACTGTGCTGAAAAGCTCCCTGTTCTGATGACCGTACATTCCGTGACAGACCCTGCTGTCAGAGTGTCGGCTCTTAACCGGAAGGTTGGTGGTTCATACGAGCCTGTAGGGCCAAGGAGGAAGAGAAGACATACACCTGCTAGTACAGTGACACGGGAGGAGGACACTCGCTTCCGCGGCTGCTACTGGGGGCTCCATGGTACCGGGGGCCCCGTGGTACCAGAGGCCCCATGGCTGGTACCGGGGGCCCTGTAGTACCAGGGCCGCCACGGCTGATACCGGGGGCCCTTTGGCTGGTACCTGAGGCTCTGCTGCCTCCAGCCACTACCTCTTCTGTAGTTCTTGGCTGTCAGCAAGCACCTCAAGCCAGTGTTCTTCGCCTGCTGGGGGAGGAAATCTTCAGTCCTGAAGGGGCTGGGCTCAATTTGGTTGCATTTAGACTCCCTAGGTGGTACAGTAGTTAACATGCATAGTTAGTAGACCAGAAGGTGAGAAGTTCAAGTTCGTGCCGTGGCATCTCAGAAAAAAAAGCTTGGTGATTTAATAAACTACTCCAGACCCAAGCAATTAATATTAACCCATTATTGAAAAGCCTGTGGCTCCCAGCTCGCCTGGCACGTGGGGTCACTGTCCCTTAAGGAAGCTGTTGGGTTAGAATTTCCAGGAGGTGCAGGGGATTAAAGCACTTGGCTGGTAACTGAAATGTTGGAAGCTTAAGTCTGTTCAGAGATACCTTAGAAGAAAGGCCTGCTCATTGCCTACTGAGTAGAGGAGGCGCTAACATTCTGTGGGCACAGGGCCACCGTGGCCAGCGAGGGGCATCATGACATGGAATCTGCTCTGTGGATCGCTTCCCATTGGCTTTCTCCACTGGGTACCAGAGTTCTAAGAGCCACCTGCAAGGATTTTTCGTACTTCAGACCTTCTCGCTCTTAACTCATTTGGGTGGTCAGCTGTCCAGCTTCGCCTTGGAAAGGGAGATGATCTCCTTGGTGCAGTGGTTAAAATAGTCATGTGCTGACTGGAAGATGGGGCGTTGGAGCGCTTCAGCTTCGCTGTGGGAGGTCAGCGGAGCAGTCGGCCACCATAGACGTGGACAGCCTTGGAATGCGTGCAGGCAGCTCTGCTCTGTCCTCCGAGCTGAGTTCGACTTTACTGCAGACTCTGGAGGGTGTTTTTTCGCACATCAGTCAGAGCAGCCCCATCACTGCTTCCTTTGCCTGTTGGCTGAGAGGCACGTGGAGCCCGGGGTCAGATGGCAGTCTTAACGTCCAGCCGCGTCATCGCTGAATCAGTGTCTCCTGGGTTAATAGACCTGTGGAAAGCACAACTCAGGGTCGTGGGGAGGAAGCAGATGTTCTTGGGGTCACTTGATGTAATAGTGATAGTGTCACCCTTGTTCCCCCCTTGATTCCTGGACTTGGGACGCTTGGGTGTGAGAGGAACACCGTGGTCATGGATTGAATTGTGCCTCTTTCCCATACTCCTGGTTAACAGTTGCTCATTCATGGTCCTTTTGAGCTTCTTAATTGCCCAGTCAGACCTTTGGCCACAACTCAGGAATCTCAGAGTACTCTTTGAGTATTGCGAACTGAGGGACAGCTGGACACACTGTTGGCTGGGAGGATCCCCTCACTGTGTTCAGATCCCATAGAGCCCTTGGTAAGCCCGGTCTGAGCAGGTGAGCGGGGCGAGATGCTGACCCCAGCGTTGTGGACCCCTGCCTCTGCTGACTTACCCATTCCTTTAAGGTGAAGCCGAGTCATTCTTGATAGCGGATCTGTTATCCTCACGGGGTTCTCTAGTACACCCCTACTGTTGTAGGCTGGTGATTTGGTCACCATCTTGTTTTCTAGTTCCAGACGGGCTGACAAGGTTGCATGATACCATGGTAGTCCATGCTCAAACATTTGGTCTCTGTTACAGGCAAATCGCTGGCCAACTTGACGCATAATCATCACAGCTTAAAAATTCAGTTAATGGATTCGTTGTTGGTTTGTACTGTTGACTTGTAACCAAGCTGTAGCTGCCCCTGAATTCCAGTGGATTTTCAGAGGGAGTAATTGCATGAGAGAAAGTTGCCCATCCTTCTCGCAAGGAGCAACTGGTGAATTTGAACCGCATGCCTTTAGGATTGCAGAATAGCTTCTTACTGCTCGGCCACCACAGCTTCCTAATAGGTGTTAGACATAAAAAAAAAGCAAAATATGGATAAAGAGTTTGATGATTTATAGAGTTTACATAATAGTATCAAAAAGAAAGATTACAAACAAAACTTAATAGAAATGAAAAGTGGTCATTGAAATTACCATGTTGCCAAGATTAAATAGAAAAGATATTTAAAGAACTGTGACATAGAACTGAAGAAATAATGCAGGCAGTGAGGTAGTGTGGCTGGACTGTGCGCTGAAGGTCATGACCAGGAAAACATCCCCCCTGCACTCTGTAAATTGGTTTTCTCCCTCCTGTTAAATTCTCAGTGTTCTATATTAAATGTTAACACCGACCCACAGCTGACCCAACCGTGGGTTCTCAGAGAGAGCACTGTATCGCATGGGAAGACATTACCCATCTTTCTCCTGTGCAAGCACCTGGTGGATTCGAACCACGTACCTGTTAAGTAAGAATAGCAAAAGAAGAGTCCAGGCTTTTGCATGCAAGCAAGGAAAGGGATTTATTAGAGGGAATATTTTGTAAAGGGCAACATGGAGGGACAAGATGCCCCTAGCCTATGACTCACTGAATAAAGATTCAGGAGATAGGGAAAGGATGTCATGTTTATTCTTGGAGTTGTTGTTGTTATGTGTCATCGAGTCACTTGCGACTAATAGTGACCCTGTGTACAACACCTCTGAACCCTGTTCTATCCTGTGGCGACCTTACTGACTTTGACACATTCCTCATTCCCCCGGTCACTGAATCAATCATCTCATTGAGGGGCTTCCTCTTTTGTGCTGTCTCTCCACCCTCCCAAGCTTGATGTCCTTCTGTAAGGACTGGTCAGTCACTCCTTGCAACATGTCCAAAGTATGTTAGACAAAGTGTTAGAATCTTTGCCTCCAGAGAGCCGACTGGTTTCATCCTCTCTAGGACAAACCTATTTGTTCTCTCAGCATTCCATGGTAAACTCAGTGCTCTTCTCCAGCACCACAACTCAAAGACATCAATTCTCCTTTGTCAACCGTAGTCATTCATTGTCCAGCTCTCTGATGTATAGCAAACAGTTGCAAAGACTATGGCCTAGATCAGGCACACGTTAGTTTCCATACTGACATCACTGCTCTTCAGTGCTCTGGAGAGGTCCCTGACAGCAGACTTTCCCAATGCAATTCAATTCGTCTTTTGATTTCTGGCTGCTGGTGCCAAGAGTGTTGATTGTGGAGCCAAGCAAACTGAAGCTGTGAACAATCTCAATCTCTTAACAATCTGTCATGATGCTGCCAGTCAGCCCAGTGGTGAGAATCTTTCTTGATGTTGAGCTTCAATCCGTATTTAAGGCTGCAGTCCTTGACCTTCTGTAGGAAGCACTTCAGGTCCTCCTCACTTTTAGCAGTCATGGTTGTGTCATCTGCATAACGTATGGATAGGGTTGGGTTTTAAGCATTAATTTGTCCAAAGGAAAGTGAAAGCGATGGCCAGTCCTCCTTCATCTGTTAATCAGGAAGCTCCACTGAATCTTGTGCACCATGGACGACTGTGCCAGACTTTGAAATATTGGAGGCATATCTTCCAGCATCACTACGAATGCAAGTCACCCAGTTCAGCAAGTTGTCCTGAAGTAGTTGTTGTTTGCCATCGAGTCAGAACCGTCCCAATAGCTGACCCTCTAGTGAGTTTTCAGAGACTGTAGTTCTGTTTGAACAGAAGAGAGGGCACACTGCCTGATTTGAATCAGGAAAGGTGTGCCACAGGGTTGTCTACTTCATACCTGGTTTGTCATCACAGCCCCCTGTTATTATCTAGTTGCAAGTTATCCTAGTACAGCATACTGACAGACAGGTGTAAAGGCAAATGGTAAAGAAGCAGGTATATGGTTAAATAAGCTAGGATAGGTTAAGAAGCAACATGCAAATAACTCAATACAGCAGAGTCACATGTAAGAGCAAACCATAAGCAAACCCTGCGTACAGATAGTATACAGATACTATACTGGAATGCAATGCAGGCTCAAGGCTACCTGTCTGAGGGTGCAATCCCAGGACTCAGTGGGACACCAGATGATACATTTCATCTAAAATATGTAGCCCTGACCATGTTCACCAGTCTGGACATGCTTGCTAGGAATTTGGAAGACAGCTACTTGGCCTAGTGACTAGAAGAGACCTGTATTCTCATTTTCAAGAAAGGCGATCCAAACCAAATGTGGAAATTATCGAACAGTATTATTAATATTATAAGCAATCAAAATGTTGCCAAAGATTATCCAAAAACAGCTAGACCAGCACATTGACTGTTCAGGAAAGAGTTCAATGAGACTGTGGCACCTAGAATCTCACTGCTATTGTCAGATGGATCTTGTGTGCAAGCGGAGAACACCAGAAAGGTGTCTCTTTGTGTTTTTATGCAAAGGCTTCTGACTTTATGCATATGAGTTATGGTGAACTTTGAGAAGAATGGAAATCCCGAAACACTTAATGGTGTTCATGCGAAAACCAGACCCAGAAGCTGTTGTTGGAACAGAGCGAAGGGAACAGTGTCCAGTTTAAAATCAGGAAAGGTGAGCATCAGAGTCGTATCCTTTTTCTGTAACTGTTGAATCTGTTCCTGAGCACATCATTCATGTAGCTGGCCTTGATGAAGAGTGTGGCACCGGAATTGGAGGAAGACTTCCCAGTTGTGCATGTGACACAGCTCTGTTGGGCTTGAAGTGCTTGTGGCAGAAGTTCAAATACTGTAATCTTCAGGATGGATTCGATCTCAACATCAAGCAAACAAAAATACTCACCACTGGACCAACAGGCAACATGAGGCTAGATGGAGAAGAGGGTGAAAACGTCAGTCAGTTTAACCTTATAGAGCCCACAGTCAACACCGATGGTCCAGCATTCAGGAGGCCTATTGCACTGGTCAAGTCTACATTCAGGGACCTCTCCAGATAACTGAGGAGCAGTGACGTTAGTGTGAAGACTTCAGGTGGGCCTGATTCAGACCATGAGCTTTTCAGTCACTTGCTGTGCATCTGGGAGTTGGACAGTGACTAAGTATGACAGAAGAAAAGCTGATGCCTTTGAGCTGTGTTGCTGGAGAAGAGCACTGGCTATTCCAGGAACTGCTCAAAGGACAGATAGGTCCTGGATGTGGTGCAGCCAGAGTGCTCAGGGGAGGCAGTGATGACAAAGCTTTATCTTACACACTTGGGCATGTTGTTAGGAGAGGCTGTTTCTGGGAAAGATGAAGAGTTAGCGAAAGACCCTCAACCACATGGATTGACCACAGCACTGGGTTCAAGTGTATCAGAGATAAGTAGGGATGGCACAGGACGGAATGGGGTTCAGCTCTGCGGTGCACAGGGTTGCTGTGAATGGCACTAAACTTGAGGTTTAGTGGAGCTAGCATCAGTTGTAGGTGACTCAGCCTAACAATAGATCCAGCCATGTTTGTTCATGAAAGAAGTGCGGGTCATTTGGAATTAGCCCAGGTGACACGGTTAGGCTAATTAAGCAGATTGGCAGTTGTTCTTGGAAGATGGTTGTCACCAGAGGTGCCTCGCGGGTGGGCAGGGAACGTGCACAGGTGACCAGGACGGCTTCCCATGTGAGTGATTCAGCATCGCTGCATGTGGCCTTACAGTTGAGGCTCTTGGTCACCGGGGAACATACCTGATGAGGATGTCTGCTGTCTCGGTCATACAGGAGTCACTGGCATGGCGCCTGGAGGCTTCAGAGTTAGAGGCTGGGAAGCATTTGCACATGTCCTTTTTCCCCCATTCTAATCTTTGTGCTTTACCTCCTTTCAGGAAGAGCCGTGGCCACACAGTTATGTTCTGTGCTTGGGCCTTTTACTGCCCGCATTTGTGGAGTGCTGACTCCTGGTTGAGATCTTCTCAAAGGCATAATAATTTTAACTTATCATGTGACGAGGGAAAAGAGATGGGGAAATGAGAAAATCTGCAGTTCAGAGTCAATTTACCGGTATCCTGGTTAGAGTTTAAAACAATTAAGGTACTTCTTCGAATTCCTTAACATACGGCATTCTGTTGGCTTCGTAGTAAGAAGTTGCACTATTAGCCCAAAGGCCAGCAGTTCAGTTTCACCAGCTCTGGAAGAGAGAAAGGCAGCCTGTCCTCCAGTGCCATTTAAAGCCTCAGACAGCCCACTGGAGGGTCAGCTGTGAGTCAGACGACAAAGTGATTCCTCCAGAAAACTGTCCTTGATAGAAGATAGAATATCTGTTATTAGGTTAATAAAAGGGGGTGAAGCTTAGCTGTTGATTATAGATTAGAGGCAAACTGCAGTCAAGGATTTTCACTTGATAAGTGGTGCTCTCCTCAGAACGGTCCCCCTAGACCAAATGGACCATCCTGCTTTATAAATACTAGTCACTG
Organism: Elephantulus edwardii; assembly: GCF_000299155.1. Lineage (NCBI taxonomy): Eukaryota > Metazoa > Chordata > Mammalia > Macroscelidea > Macroscelididae > Elephantulus > Elephantulus edwardii. The sequence goes on from NW_006399754.1 coordinate 36,049,430, forward strand.
TTGGGATAATAGAATTGCTTTCTTACCTGTGCAGGAATGCTAATGAGAACGTTAGTGATGGGAAGGCGCAGAGGGTAGAGGGAAGAAGAGGAACCGTGCGGTACAGGTAATCGTTCATAGAGAAACACAGGCCTGCTGATGGAAAACCAACCGTGGAGACAGAGTTGGGAATGGAAAAAGCAGATGTGATTCTCTGTATGCCAGAATGTAGTAGACAGGATTATGAGCTGCTCGGATCTCGTTTAAGTAAATGTACATGGGCTTCTGATGCAAAGAAAGAACTGGCAGATATAATTGCAAATCACACACTTGATTGGGGGCCATGAAGTCTGAAGCCCATTTATAATTTCACATAAAATCAATCCCCAAAGTAAGGCATTAAAGTGCTGTTGAAATTTTAACAATAAATCAAGTATTAATATTCAGCAATTATGTCTAGCAACTAATCATTTATAGCTAGTTTTCAAACAAGCAGCTCTATTACCACCACTGCCTGTTCGTTGGTAATTAAATCCCGTAGGACAGTTGGAGAGAGTGGAAATACGTCTGGAGAACGTTTAGTTCTTCCTGGTGCCTCTGGTTTTGCAGCTGGAGGGTCCAGTTTAAATCCACTCTTCTGTGCTACAAGTCACAATTTCTTATGACCTGGTGCTACCAGTCAGAAGTCCTTCGAAGCCACTGCTGTGTCCATTTTTGAGGTGTATCAAATAATATCCTAGATGTCAGTTCTCTGGATGAGCACATGCTGCCCTGCAAGGTATTTCTTAGGGTGTAGCCAAATAACAGGTTCGTTCTGGAGAGGGTGAGACCAGGCTGCTCCTTGGAGGCAAGGATTCTGATGCTTAGTCTGACACACTTTGTACATGTTGCAAGGAAAGACCAGTCCTTGGAGAGGGACGTGATGCTTAGGAGGCTGGAGGGACAGTGCAAGAGAGGAAGACCCTCAATGAGATGGATTGACTCAGTCACTGAGGTTATGGGGATGGGAGGGTCAGAGTCAGTAAGGTTGGCAAGGAATAGAGCAGGTTTTAGGGCTGTTTTACATGGAGTCGCTATGAGTTGCAGGTGACTTGACGGCACATAACAAAAAGCCAAATTTGGAGTGTTCCATTGAATAACACATTGGGCTTCCAGGCTGAAGAGACCGTTTTTAAAGAGTTCTTAGACATGAATTCTCTGGGCCTGGTGCCTGAAGCATCTTTGGTCTGCTGTGGGAGAGACCAGTTTCTCCTCTTAGCTTTCCTCTTGTGACACACGCTTGCTTGCTGTCTTAAACGATCTAAAACTGTAGCTTTCTAGGCTTTATTCTATATTTCTAAAAATACTGTCACACACATGCTTTACAATTTCTAGCATTCTAAACCTCAGCTTCACAAGGTTCATTTTATATTTTTCCGTATACTGACACTATGACAGGTTTGGAAGCAGGACTGGCATCCACTTTCTAAAGAACATGCCTCCAGAAACCCTGTGAACTTTGACAAATGTTGATGGTTATAGAGGGGCTTCAGGCCTTTTGTTCATAGGGTCCCTATGAATCGTGCTCAACTTGAAGGCAGTCAGCAGCAACAACAACAACAACAGACATTTGCTTATTCTAACATTCTAAACTTTACTGCGTTCTATGTTTCTAACAAACATGCCAGACATCATTCATTCTTCTCTCATTTCTCACAGCTATCCTCCTAACAAGTCCTAACACAGGAGACATCACCATTATGACCTAGCAAACTTAAATTCCTCTAACATTGAGCAGACTAACTTGGACCCTTAGATTTACAAACTCCCTTCTGTAGTTATAACAGAAAGCTTTTAATAGTAATATGGCTCTTAAGTGTTCCCAAGTTCTCGGTCCTACCATATAGGCTTCTCTCCCCAATTGTCCAACAAAGTTCTCAGTCCTGTGAATTTTGGTTTCTCCCACCCAAGTCCCATGTCATCAGTTCTCCAGTTTAACCGTCACTGCTGCTGCCGTCCCAAAGTGTGTCCTACATTTCATCTTGTTGGGTGAGGTCTCTTCTATGAAGAATTCCATCTAATCTGGTGGGGAAAGATTTTTTTTTTACTTTGCAGCTAGAGCTTTTTAATTTATTGGCCAGACTGTCCAATCCCCTTGTCGATTGTTGATACTGATCAATCTCCTTGTGGAATGGTAGGTAGCTAATCCCCTGTGGATAGGCCAACACACCCCATTCTCATCGTCCTGCCCATCTGCATAGACACATCAGGTAAGGGTTAGAGAAGTCATATTGAAGGATAAACTCCATCAACATGCCTCTTGATTTCTTGGCCATTGCTTCCGTGGACATTGATCTTTGGACTAAAGAAGTCCTTGACAATTACAGTCTTTCCCCCTTTATCATAAAGTTGTTTATTGGTCTAGTTGGATGGATTTTTCCCCCCTTCATGTTGAACTGTGATCCATTACTGAAGTCTGTGTTCTTTAAACTCCTGTATTAAGTAGTTCAAGTCTTCTTTACTTTGTGCAAGCAAAGTTGTGTCATCTGCATAACACAGGTCCTTGAGTTTCCCTCCATTCTGGATGCCACATTCTTCCTCCTAGAGTTGATCTTGAATCATTTTCTCAGGATACAGATTCAACAGGTTCCTGATTTGGCAGCATCCCCTTGTACTGTTCAGACTCCTGCTTCCATGTGCTCCTGTATTATTAATCTTCACAGTTTAGTGGCTCCTTTTAACAACATCTTGCAGTATTTAAATCAAATAAATAGAAAGTTTGTAAAAATGGGCATGTTATCGGGAAGGACCCATTCTTAGAAAAAGTTGAGAAAAGTAGAGGGTCACAAAGAGCGGAAGACCCTCGGTGAGCTGAGTTGCCATTGTGACTGCCGTAATGGGCTTAGCGCCTGACAGTGCGTCAGGGTGGCGCAGGACAGGTCAGGACTTTGCTTGTTTCTTTACTGTGAGTGGAAATGAACTTGATTGCTTTTCTACCAATACACATGTATCAGCCACTTATTTGTATACTTATTTAAACTTATTTTTATTTGGTTAAAGGTTGATGGAGCACATTGGTTTTCCACTGAGCAGTTGCTATGCATTTCCACCCCCTCTGCATTTCCTGTTTCTGTGTTCTTCCGTCCCTGCCTGCCTGCTCTCTTTGCTCCCTCTTTGTGTGGCTGCTCTACTGAGGATCCTGGTGTGAGCGCCTTGGGGGTTTGTCTGACTTGGGTCAGAAGGTGAGCCATGGAGTAAGTTCCAGGCTTGAAGTCCTGTTGTTGTTATGTGCCGTCAAATCGCTTGTGACTCATAGCAACCCTATGGACAAGAGCTCTGAACCCTGCTCTATCTTAAGCAACACTATTATCTCTGACACACCTACGCCCATTACCCAGTCACTGAGTCAATCCATTTCATCCAGGGTCTTCCTCTCCTGTGCTGCCCCCCACACCATCCAAGCGTGATGACCCTCTCCAAGGACTGATCCTTCCTGATAACATGTCTAAAGTATGTCAGGAAGCTTCAGAATTCTTGCCTCCAGGAAGCAATCTGGTTTCACCCTCTCCTGGACAGACCTGTTCTCCTAGCAATCCACAGTGTATTTTCCAGCACCACAGCTCAAAGGCATTGATTCTTCTTCTGTCATCCCTAGTCATTGTCCAGCTCTCTGATGCACAGCAAGTAATTGCGAAGACCATGGCCTGGATCGGGGCACCTTAGTCTCCAGACTGACATCATTGCTCTTCAGTACTCTGGAGAGATCCCTGACAGCAGATTTCCCCAACTCTCTAAGGGTCGAAATGTCAGGGAGTCCACCTGCTTCTGCTAGTAAGTGCAGTCTTTGTATGACGTGTTGGAGTCACCTTTCTCTCCAGCACTCTCCAGGATTTCTGAGTGATCCCTTTAACAGAGTTTGACAGCGGTGGCTGGGTACCATCTAGTTCTGGTCTCTAGACCGTGGACAGACATCGAGGTTCACATGGTGCAGTGAGCCTTTGGACACATTTTGTCCACGCATCTTTAATTTTCCTCACTCTGTTTTGCTTTGGATGGAAGAGATCAATAAACAGTTGTATTGTAAAGAGTTAACTTTCTCACAAAGTGGTATTTTGCTTTCAATATTTGGAAATAAGTAATCTGGACACTGTTTCATGTTTTCCAGAATTTAAACAAGCAAGCATATGATTTGGCAAAGGCTCTGCTCAAGAGGACTGCGCAAGCCATTGAACCATACATCACCAATGTAAGTCTGTCAGCAAATGTTAGGACCAAGCCAAACCACTAAAGACCATTAGAGCAACATTGCGGCAAGTCATATATACTTTAAAAGCTTGTATTGGTGTAGTCATTAAGTAACGCTTTTTCTGCTGTAAGATGTGTTCATCTTGTCCTGTTCATTCCTCTGTTAGCTTCTTATCGAAGCTTAGTAACTAAGGTAAAACTTATGTTTTGATTAGAAACCTGTGCTGTTTGCTTCTAATGTTCTAGAGTTCAGTGTCATTAGATAAAATATGTGAAACTTTTCATTATTCAGAGAAGTTGCTTTCAGCTTTTCCGAGATGAAATTGCTTTGTACAAGAAGAAGATATGAACCAATACCACGATCTAGCATTTGAAAACAAATGTGAACGGCAGAGGGGATGATGTGAACACTACGTGCCCTGGTATACCCCACAGATAGACAGAGCCCACAGCAAGGAACCCTTTTTGAAAAAGGAATTCCAGTAAACAGAGCCCTTTGCATGCCGTGTTGTATGTATCACGAGATAAAATGCTTACAGCGCCACAGTTCACAATTTGCAGCGGATGCTGTTTTCTTTGTGTATTCCTTCTCAGTTGGCGTGGCTGTGGGCACGTCTTCTGGGGTGACTCTCAGATCCCCATCCAGCACGTGGAGGTGGCCCCTGCGATAGTGCACAGTATCGGCTTTCTGCTACCTTTGCCTTTTATCTTGCTTCCAAACATGTAATGGTTACAAGTTGATCTACTAGGAAGAAAGTCAAGGGAAAAACCTTCTTGTTACTTTTCTGAAAACAGAAACCAAAAAACCTACCAAAATACCAAGAAACAAGTCCCTGAAAACGTTTTAGACTTCTGAGCTTAGTTGAAGGAGAACTTTTCTTGTAGTACACATACATGTTAATGTCCAGTAAGAGAAAATATACCACGAAATGGAGACCGTTTTGTGATATACACAAATTCATAGTTAGTATTTAAGTAAATAATGAAAAGAAAGCAGAAAACATTTAATCCCCTCTTCTGGGTATTCCAGACAGGAGCCTGCCAGCCAGCTCGCAAGGGTGGCCTTGTTCCTCGAAGAGGCCGCCAGCTGCCCTCTGCCTGGCCCACCTGGGACTCTGGCTGTCAGCAGCCTGGTGGACAGTTATTCCCATTGATTCTGATTACCAGCTGGGTTGGCTGGGGGAGGGGCACCCTTTTTTGCAGCATAAAGAGAAGAAAAGTTTATCTTGCCAATTTTGAGATTGAGAGGACTAAGTACTTGATTAGGCTGGTTTAAAAGTTGAGGGTCCCAAGACAAAAGGATGATTTTTTTTTTAATTTTGTTTAGAACTGCTCCATTGTACTTTGTTCTCAACTTTGTATCTATGTGAAATTATTTTAATAAAGTTTAAGAAGGCCCGAGAAAATGGCTTGTGCAGTCTCAGACAATCAGATTAAAACATTTCCTTATCACCATATGTTAGTTTTGTGCTGTCGGTTCTTGCCTGCAGAAATGAGACCCTTTTCCTGAGTCCCCAGTACTTGCTCTGTCTTTATCAGACAGTAAGGAGAAAGTGGGAGGCCAGACCTGCCAGAATGGCCCAGGCATACTTCATGTTGTATTATCAGTACAGTAATGTGGTTAACCAGGAAGTCAGTGATAGCTGCCGGGCCGCCCCCCAGCCCCCCCCCCCGACTGCCTGAGACTCCCCCGATAAATATCAAATCACGCTGTGGCGAGCTGCGTGGTCTGTGGCATAGAGTAGAATCCAGTGTTGGAGATCGTCAGTAGCTGGCTTTTCCTGGTTTGGAGGTGACTGGCCCTTCATCATTTGTCTTCCTTCTGAATGAGGAATTACCAAGTAAACACCGGGGTGAGATAAGATGGTTCCTTTTCTTCTTGTGATTTTCCACTTACGGCGAGTTCATACAGACACATTCAAGTTCTTTATGGTTCCCTAGTTGATCCTTCACATGATACATACACATCATTTAGCCGCATCTTCTCTCCCCCATCTTCCACGAGAAAGCTCTGTGATGTTAGATTTTTATAAAAAGAATTTATGAACCACGACAAGATAAAGGTAAATAACCCAGTCGCAAAATGGGCATAGAATATGAACAGACACTTAACCAAAGAAGACATTCAGATGGCCAACAAACACTTGAAGAGATGTTAAAAATCTCAGCTCTAAGAGAGATGCAAATGAAAAAAATAAAAAAAGATGTCACTTCACCCCAGTAAGAATAGCAAAATTCAACAGTGCAGCAAACAGCCAATGCTGGCGAGGTTGTGGAGAAACTGGAACCCTCATTCACTGTTGTGGGAGTGTAAAATGGTACAACCACTATGGAAGGCAGTATGGTGCTTTCTCAAAAAGTTGGAAATAGAAATACCATTTGACCCAGCAATTCCACTACTGGGAATATACCCTAGAGAGGCCAGAACTGCCACTTAAGCAGATACATGCACACCAGTGTTTATTGATGTGTTATTCACAATAGCAAAGAGATGGAAACAACCCAAGTGCCCATCAACAAATGAATGGATAGAGAAGCTTTGGTGTACTCACACAGTGGAATCCTATGTAGCATTGAAAAACAGGGAACTCATGAAATATTATACTAAACGGGTCACCATGGAGGTCATTATGCTTAGTGAAATATCTCAGCCACAAAAGGACAAATACTGCATAATTCCACTGTTGTAGAATGGGAGTGACATCAGGGTTGAGGTGGAACTAAGAAAATCAGGGATAAATAATGTATACTGCATGGAAACTGGTGAGGGAAAGAACTGCTTAAAAGGAATATATCATTAGGTATTATTTGCGTAACAGTAGTCCAGAGTAAGAGCTGCGCAGTAAAGCAGACTTGGGAGGGTGGATTGTATAGCAATGGAGAAAAAAAAATTTTCTTCAAAGAGAAAAGCGAACAAGGGGGGAGGTGTGGGCAGGGAGGAAAATGTGCAGCAATGAATGAATGGAAATCCATGTTCTCTATAAACTTACATTAAAAATCTCAATTTAAAAAAGGAAAAAAAATAGAATTTTTTGTTAACTTTGTGACTCAGGAAACTGAAAGATACCCCCCATTTTTAAAAAAAAATTCTTTTTTAAAAAAGTTATAAAAGCAACAAAAAAAACCCAACCAGTTGACAATGAAAAATCCATCTCACATGAAACACATCTTGGTAGTGTTATTATTGTTGTTCACACTTTTATCTCACGTTTTAGGAGACCGTGCAATTAGGGTCACTGTCACTGACCCGCCCTGAGGTTTGGGGAGAGTGCACAGAGCAGATTGGTTCCCACGGAGCCCACACATGTTTTGCTCTAGGACCCTGGTTACAGTCCTTACACGTGCAGCACTGCTCACTGCACACAATTTGTTATGATAGGGCATTAAAAAAGTCCATGAATTCTTTTTAAAGATTTGTTATATTGCTTAATGTCTCTGAGCTTTGGGTTTCCTCTGTAAGTTGGAGTTTCCATAATGCTCGGGATGGTAGTAGGAGAGATTGGTTAGTCAACGAGGAAAAACTGACTGGAAATGCGACCTTGAATGCAACAGTGCCCTGGACTTATCTTACCTGTCACTGGGAAACAGTTGGCACTAAGTGCCTTAATTTGTGGTGTGAGAACTGTTGTTACCTGTTTGCAATTGAAAGATTAATATTTTCTTGGAAGACAGTTTTTTGAAGAATCGGTTTTATTTAATCCACTCCACATTGACTGTCTTCACTTTCCTGGAGGGAGGCAGGTGTTATTATATGTAAATGTCTATTCTTGTGCTGTCACCTGGCTTTTTCTCCTTGACCAGACGTGTCTCCATGCCTGCTCTGTGCCTGTCACTTGTCTTGTGGGAGTATGTCGGAAATATGAATTCTTAAGGCACTGAACTTGGAAATGACTTTTGAGGTTTTCAAGTAAATTCCTCTGCAGCCGGCTGATGGACTGGGCCGGTTTTGACTCCCTGAGCACACCTGCTCCCTCTGTGAGGCACGGTGTAATACTGGGGGCTTTTGGGGCGTGAGTTCTATCCTCATGGGGTTTATTGGGTTTTGCCTTTTTTAAAAACACTTTTCTTGTGATTTGAGTAAAAGTTTAACAAGGAAGTTGGTCTTCTATCCCATAGTTCACACACATTCTCTTTGGTAACAGTGATTACAATCCTCAATTTAGAATGTCCGCATCAATTTTGAAAATATTTGCAAGATTTTTAAAGATAAAGAACGTGACTGTTCTTCTGTATGTCTTGGTTAGTTTCTGTAGCAATGTGACAAAATCGTGCCAGTTAACTGCCTTAACAAGCAGAAAGAAGAAACACACTATCCATTTGGCTCTCCCTCAGAGATCTAATTCCTGTTGTAGACTTTATATGTGTGCATGCACTGAGTTGTTGCTCAGTGCCTTCGAGTACTACCCTTAGCGACCCTATGACCAAAAGATGGAAATCTCTTCTGTCGCGTACCAGCCTCACACTTCATAACACACAAGAGCCCATTGCGGCAGTCACTTCATCAGCCCACCTGGTCGAGGGTCTTCCTCTCCTGGGCTTACCTTCTTCCTCTCCAATCATCAGGTCCTTCTCAAAGGAATAGCCCCTCCTAGCAACATGGCCAAAGTATGTGAGGTGAAGCCTCATCATCTTTGCCTCCAAAGAGCACTTTGGCTGCACCCTCTCCAAGACAGAAATGTTCATTCTAGTGGCCGTCCTTAGGATGTTCAGTGTTCTTCTCCAACACCACAGCTCAAAGGCGTCACTTCTTCCATCATCCTTATTCATTGTCCAGCTCTCAGATGCACAGCAAGTGATCGGAAGACTCTTAGACTCGCACATTAGTCCTCAAACTGGCATGATTATTCCCCAACAATTTCGAGAGGTCCCTAACTGAAGATTTTCCCAGTGCAATGTTTCTCATTTCTTGGCTGCTGGTACCAAGGGTGTTAATTGTGGATCCATGCAAGATGAAGCAGTTGACAGTTCAATCTCTTCTTCATCTAACATGATGTTGCCTTTTGGTCCAGTGATAAAAACCTTTGTGTTTTTTCACGTTAAGATGTAATCCATATTGTAGGCTTCCTTCCTTGATCTTTTGCAGTTCAAGTATCAGATCATAAAGTGATCAGTGGGACAGGGGAGAGTTTTTTATTTCCATTTAAAAACAGTAGAGTCACATATTTTAATACTGGAATTGATTCCTCCTATGAATGGGGCTTGACGGCATGGTGGTAAGAAGTTGCCCTGCTATCCCAAAGGTTCACGATTCGGATCCACTAGCTCCTCTGCAGGAGAAAGATGGGCAGTCTCCTTCTGTGCAGTTGATAGTCTCTTCTGACTACATGGCACGCAACAACAACAACATAAATGTATGATGGAGACAGTGTATAATGTGTTGGTCCAATAGCTAAATGATGGGCAGTTCGAATCCACAAGGACTCCTGAGTGAGAAAGAGGAGGCAGTGTATTCCTGTGAAGATTTGCGGCCTCCCCAGCACAGTGTGGGGGGCGCCTTGCGTGGGCATGGGCTCCATTCAGACCTGGGCCGGGCTTTGCTTTTCAGGAGTATGTAAGGCTTTGGTTTGCTGTGCAACACAGATGTGAACAAGCTTTCAGGGATCTGCCTGCAGGGCATTTGCCGCACACACAGATAATTGTCAAAGGGGGTAGAACGTGGTGAGCATGACAGTGGGAACCACGGGCCAGAGGGGCCTCATCGATGGTGAACTGTGCACTCCAGAGATGCCGAGTCCATCTGGTGTTTAGAAGACTGGGTGCTGCTGTATCTTGGTGGCACCTCCCGTGGCTTTCTAGCCTATGTTAGGAAACGGGGCCTGGACGAAGACGTGCCAGATGCTGCTTTGTGAAAATCGTAGTCAGGTGTCCCAGATGATGAGGACAACTTGAGAAATCCCTTTCTTTTCATTGATGGTATTCTGTTAATGGTGAGTGTTTTGGTTTTTTTCTTTCAAGTTTTTCAACCAGGTGCTGATGCTGGGGAAGACGTCCATCAGTGACCTGTCGGAGCATGTCTTCGACTTGATCCTGGAGCTCTACAATATTGACAGTCACTTGCTGCTGTCTGTTTTACCCCAGTTGGAGTTCAAGTTAAAGGTAAGTGTCCGAAACATGATAGGATTCTGTCAGCCAGCTTAAAGAATGGATCTGTGACGGTTCGGTTCTGAGAGATCAGGGGGTTCCTGCCCTTGAGTCTCCCCTCTGTGCAGTATCTGCTTGTGTATGGTTTTCACCGGAACAGAACGCCCCCTCTGCCTAACGTCTAGCAGTCCTGCAGACAGCAGACCTGCCTCATCGTGTCTCTGAGGTGAAAGTCTTTAAATATTTAAAAACTGATGCTCTCAAGGCTTTCAGAGTGGCTGCTGGGTTTGAACTTCGAACTATATAGTTAGCAGCTGAACCCTTAGTTCCCTGTGCCACCAGGGCTCCTGTATGGTACCTGTTGTCGTGTGTGCTGTCAGACAGGAACTGACTTGTAGCTCACCTCCCCGCTGGTCTTCAGAGGCGGTAGAGTCTGGGAGGAGTGTGCTCATCTTTACCCGGTGGGACAGCTGGTGCAACTGCCTGCCTTGTTTTCGGTGTTCACAGTGCAGGTCTGCAGGCCACAGGAGCCTCCTGCGAGGCCAAACCCCAAACCCACTGCCTCAAGTGCACTCTACTCATATAGGAATTGCTGAATTAGTGATTGCCCACTCTGCCTGGAGTACCTTAGCACACTAACCCTGACCCTCTAACAGTTACGGTTGATTTCTGAATTCTGTTACTTGTTGACAGTGTGTCTTGTCTTTAGGGTTGGACTGTACAAACATTCTTGTCTGTGTGTGGTCTTGTATTGTCCTGACCTGAGATGCACGCCCTTGAGGTTTAGTCAGATGGTGTGCGTGCTCCCTGCTCTGTGCTGCGTGCTGTGTGTGTGCTCCCTGCTCTGTGCTGTGTGGTGTGTGTGCTCCCTGCTCTGTGCTGTGTGCTGTGTGTGTGCTCCCTGCTCTGTGCTGTGTGCTCCCTGCTCTGTGCTGTGTGTGCTCCCTGCTCTGTGCTGTGTGTGCTCGCTGCACTACGCTGTGTGGTGTGCATGCCCCCTCCCCCATCTGTGTGGTATGTTTTGCACTGCCAAGCCTTGCAGTGCATAGCTGAGTGCTTACCTGGGACACCAGCAGGACTTCTGACCCCATTAAATGTACTTTGGGTTCCTTTTGGCTTCTGCTCATCTTTCTCCTTGCCTTTCTCTTTCTGTTCGGAGGATTCACCTGTGTCATTCATCATGGCCTGCGTTGTTCTTTGTTCCTGCTCTGGACCTTCTGAAGGCTGTGAATGCTGCCCTGTCAGCGTGCTCTGAATAGATAGCATGCTCTGAGAGCGGCTTGGAGGACTTGAGTTTCTCTCTTAGGAGGCCTGCCCGCATTTCATCAAACTGCGCTGTTTGCATGCACAAGTTCAGGCTCGAGGAGCTTTGAAACGATCAGGGAGCGTTTAATGCTGTGAAGAGTAGATTGAGCCGTTGGGAAGAACTTGTCTCAGGAGCAGATGCACAGGAGTTTGCTGAGGCATCTGAGGATGAGGGGGGACCCCTGGAAGGTGGTGTCCCCGATGCTGTGGCTCTGACTTTGAAAGCTGTGCCTGTGCTTTGTTTCAGAGCAATGATAACGAGGAACGCCTGCAGGTGGTGAGGTTGCTGGCAAAGATGTTCGGGGCCAAGGACTCCGAGCTGGCTTCTCAGAACAAACCGCTCTGGCAGTGCTACCTGGGCAGGTGGGTGCTCTCGACGTGGAGGACAGCAGTACAGCGTAAAGCATGCTGCTTCTAAAAGCACCATCTTGAATTAACCTGTATTCCCTGTTGGCCTAGCAGTGCAGGTTCTTACACTGTTTGATCCTTGAGAATAACCGGTCATATTTACAAGTCTGTCTTTTCATCCAGTTCGGTCTTGAGGAATTTTTTTAAGAATTAACAAATTTA
>NW_006399754.1:36062028-36103634 GCF_000299155.1 Elephantulus edwardii
CACAGCTGTGAAATTAAAAGGGTTTCTTGCAAAGCAGTGATTAACACATTACCGCAAATGACGGTAATACATAGGGGAAAATAGAAAAAAAGTGTTTCTAAGCACGGGCATGTGCTGCGGCAACGGCAACGTGTCAATGCCAGTGGAAAGCACATCGTTGTGAGTTACAATTCTATCATAAAGTTTTGTATGCTTAAACAATTTTTTTGTATGCTTAATTAGATTTGGAAAGGGTATCAAAGGTACGCAAAGAAGGAATGATAAGTGATTGCTTGATTTTGTTCCTGACCGTTTCAGTTTCTCCACGTTAAAGGAATTGATAAAACCTGGTGTTTCAGTTAATTGTTACAATGGAGACTCCACAAGTGGACGGCTTTAAAGCACTTAGTTGTACTCCTAGATTTTCAGAGCCTAGAAGTCTGCATTTCAAGGTTCAGTTCTAGGGGCAGGTCCTGCCCTGAGTCCTGGAGGAAGGAAGGTCCGAAGTCCTGGCGTTCCTCGGACATTTCCTTGTCCTGACCTTCCCCTTTGTGTGGTGCGTCCTGAGACAACAAGGCCCAAGTCTAAATGCTCTCACCCCACTCCTTGTGCTGGGGTAGGATGGAGGGGGGCTGCTGGTGGCCACGAAGAGAACGTTGACGTGTGTTGTGTTGAGTATGTGAAGGCATTGGACTGTGGGGATCCTAACAGAGTATGGAGATCGTTGAGAAATCGGAATCTTAGACTGAATCAGGTTGTGGAACCTGGACTCCTCCACATCTTCAGAGAATCACAAACCTAAAATGATTTGCAGTCTTCTGTGTGTATTTGCACCAATACTTTTCTACCAGAAGTCAGATTCATTTGGATTTCTAAGTGGATCTCTTCCTATGAAACTCTAAAAGCTCCTCAAGGATCCCAGCCAGAAGGACTTCCCCACCCACAGTCACCCCGTAACCAGCAGTGCACCCCAATCATGAACGAGGAGGAAGATCTGAAGACTTGTCTGTCTGCTCCGTGTTGAGAGACGTGGCTGGTGTAATTACGCGGTTTCCCAGTTCAGTGCGAGGGGAAAATCATCAGGTCACACAGTTTGGTGGGTGGAGAGGAGGGGTGGGTAAACGAAGTGGGGAAGACCCATCAGGGATCTAGAAAGACAGGGTGATGTGAGCATTCAGTGTTTATTAATTTTATAAAACATACTGAATGGAAATGATTGTATGAAACAGTGTGCATGAAGGAAAGTGTGAAACACAATGTGTATAAACTTTCTTAGCAAAAACCAGGATTTTGAAGCTCCGTCTTCCATACTTGGGCATGTGGCCAGTAGGGGCTGGCCCTTAGAGAAGGACATCATATTTAGAAGGGTGGAGGGACAGAACAGAAGAGGAAGACCCTGGATGAGATGGATTGATACATAACTGGGGTAATGGGGGTAGGTGTGTTGGAGTCAGGAAGACTGGTTCAGGACAGGGCAGGCTTTAGAACTGGTGTACCTAGGGTCGCTGTCACTTGCAGATGACTAGACAGCATGTAACAATAACAAGAAGAAATAAACTAATAGTGTTATAGACTTTTCATTTTCCCATATTTAAATAAATGAGGTAAAAACATGTGGTTGTCTCTGTTGCTGAGAATCTGCACAGCAGTATATACAGCAGTTCAGCAGTTTGTACAAGGACAGTTCTCTGACAGTGGGGACATTATTTGGGTTGTTTGAGTTGATGTGTTCTTGCCGCCGATCTGACTTACTCCTCCCCCTTGCCATCTCTCTGTCCTCTGAGGTTTTAAAAGATGGTTCATGCTCGTGTCAGGTATTTTTTCTAAGTAAGATGAAGTGCTGCTTACTTTAAGACCTCAGGGAGTATTTCTGGTTTATGGTTTGAAGATTCTGTCAGGGGAGTAGTTTATAGGATACACCCAGGCCTTATGGCCACAGGAAGTCTGGATTCTGTCAAATTCTCCACTGCTGCCTGGAAACTCGTGGCTTTGCCTGGGGGCCGGCTGACTGCTGTGTTCTGGATAGAGGAGAGTCCTGTGTGTGGTCAGGTCTCTGGATTACACCTCAGGAGGTGCAAAAAACGTGCAGGAGGAGCGTGTTAACTCACTTTAGACAGCAAAGTGTATTGTCTGCAGACGTGGAGCTGTGGAAGACCAACAACAGCACACACATGTGTGCACACACGCATGTACACACGCACACGTACACACATGCACTCATGGACATGCACACGTTCACGAATGCAGGTCCTCCAAAAAAAGGACAAAGGAGTCAAAATGAGGAGAAAGATAAAAACAAAGGAGACCGATCTCTCCTGCTATTTGACTACTGGTTTACAAAGAAAGCAGGTTTTTTTGAAAAATTATTTGAGTAAGTGTACAAAACTTTCGTTTCATTCACTCATTTTGTTTTTCAGCATTAATTAGTATTATTTAGTTATAATGTCGAATCCGCCCCTTACCATTTACTTCCCTTCTCCCGATTTTTTCTCTTTATTGCTTTTCTCTCCCCTCTCCCTCCTTTGGCGTCCTTGGTGACCAGCAGAGGAAACATTTTTAAAAGTTGACCTTTGATTATGTAATGAGCTCAGTGTATTCAGGGTTCCTAAGCTGCACGTGTACAGGGGAAGTGTGTTGATGTGTTTGCAGAATATTTTCTGGACGACAGTAGTACATTTAAAAAGTTCAAAAGATTTGAAACATTGACATTTCCGAGTGGCTATTTGACCCTAACCATTTATTTTTAATTTTCAAATGTCATAATAGTTAGTCTTTAAAGAGTTAAAAGTTTTCTTAAAGAAGTATTTTTTCTTAATTTTTTTTTTTTTTTAATTTTTCTGTGAGTGTACCGTCAAATCAGATCTGACTGGTACAGGAGGAGATTGTCCCTCCTTCCCCGGCAGAGCATCTGGTGGATTCAAACCGTGTGCCTCTGGGATTGTAGTTGCAGCTCCTTGCCACTAGGCCACCAGAGCTCCCCTAAGAAGTATTTTTACAAATATAATAAAAAATCAAGCTTTCTTTTTAAAATATAAGGGATGTAACGGCTAACCAGGTAACCCCCACTGCCCTCCGTGGACACAGTTCTCATACTGGCAAAACCGTGCGGGACTTCCAGGCTGTGATCCAGTTAGGCCAATGCCATGCGGGACCTCTGAGGCTGTGATCCGATCCTGGTGACGCCGTGTGGGAGGCAACTTCCGCTCTGTCACAGCGCCCTCGTTGCACAGTGCACTGCGTGTCTCGGGCTCCTTCATCGAACTGGATTAGAGTTACTGTATTTGCACATGATTTTGAGTCAGCTAATACAGCCATGATACATTATACAAGATTTGCGATAGTTTTTGAATACCCTATTTTAAATGAAGACTATATTGAGATAAATTTTTCTTTTCAGATGCACTGTGAAACTTGTACATTCTGGAACTATGTAGTTACCTCACCTTCTAAAAGTTTTCCTTCTCCCATTTTAAATAAACACCTACCACTACAAGATAAAGGTAAATAACCCAGTTGAAAAATGGGCACAGGATATGAACAGACACTTGACCAGAGAAGACATTCAGATGGTGAATAAACACATGAAGAACTATGTTCAAAATCCCTAGCTCTAAGAGAGATGCAAATCAAAACAACTATGAAATACCATCTCGCCCTAGTAAGAATAGCAAAATTTAACAGAACAGCAAACAACAAATGCTGGTGAGATTGTGGAGAAACGGGCACCTTTATTTACTGTCGGTGGCAGTGTAAAATGGTGCAGCCACTATGGAAGGCTGTATGGCTTTCTCAGAAGTTGCCAGTAGAATTACCATTTGACTCAGAACTTCCACTACTGGAAATTCACCTTTAGGAAACCATAACTGCCACCCAAGCAGTTACATGCACACCCATGTTTATCGCATCTTTGTTCACAACAGCCAAGAGTTGGAAACAACCTAAGTGCCCATCAGCAAATGAATGGATAGAGAAGCTGTGGTATATTCACACAGTGGAATACTACGCTGCATTGAAAAACAAGGAACTCAAGAAATATTATTCAAAATGGGTGACCCTGGAGGACATGATGCTGAGTGAAATATCTCAGTCACAAAAGGACAAATACTGCACAGGGCCACGGTTGTTAAACAGGACTGACATAGGGGTTGGGGGGGAGACTGAGAAAGATGGGATAAATTACATATACTGCATTGAAACAGATAAGGGAGAGAACTGTTTAAAAGGGAAATATGATTAAATATTGTTGTCATTACAAGAGTCCAGAATGAAGGCTGCGCAGTGGAGTGGACTGGGGAGAAGGGGGGTTTGTATAACAGTGAAAGAATTTTGCTTTTCAAAGAGAAGAACAAACTGGGGGGGGAGGGGTGGGCAGGGAGAAAAATGCAACAAGGAATGACTGGAAATCCAAAGTCTTTGTAAATGTTTACTAAAAATAATAATTTAAAAAACCCACCTACATTTGCACCTGTTCTTGCTGATTGAAAGAATTCCAAGACATTTTTTTTTTTGTTAGGAAGGTGACCAGTGTGGGTTTTGCTCGGGGCCCTTCAGAGGCAGTGCGGCGATGGCACCGTCCCTTGAGCTGTGTCTTTGAGCACGTGTGCCAGTCCTGGGCTTGTGTAGGCTTTGGGAAGCTGTTCGTGGGGTCTCCGTGCCTGGGAGTGGTCTTGCTTTGTGTCTTTATGCCACGTGGGCTTACACAGCTTTTCCTGGGAGCCTTTGGACAGCCACGCAAGCCGCACACCAGCACCAGATACGTCCACTTGTATGTGCTGTACCAGTAGTTGAGTCCACGCTGACTGAGGCTGCCCCACGCCTGGCACAGGAGATCTGTGCTCCACAGGGCTGGCAGGGGCTGGTTCTTCACAGAAGTTTGCCAGTCCTTTGTTCCGGGTGTCCCTGGATAGATGCAAACCTTCTGCTTCCAGTTAACAGCAAGTGTGCTAAGCGTTTGTATCACCCAGGGACTCTGTATATTTGTTCCATGGATCCTTGTATTTGAACTGTGTCTGTATTGTTTAAACATTTTTAAAAGATACTTAAAATTCTTAGTTATCACAAAGGACATCTTAGGTCTAGCGATGTCAGAATATTCTTAAGGAGCGCTGGCCGCATAGTAGATTGTTCTGTTGGTAACTGAAAAGTTGGTAGTTCGAGTCCTTGGAAAAAAGATGAAGCGGTTTGGCTTTAAGCCTTAGAGTCCCGGAGACCCAGTGGAAGGCATTGATCCTGATGGAGTGGGTTGAAATATGTTTCTCAGCAGAGTTGGGCTGGTTCTTTTTTAGAGTATTACCACCTCTACAGTGTAGCCAATAGCTATTCACCAGTGTAACCACCGTGCACTTGGTTCAGTTGACCTGGCTCTGCTTTGATTCACTATGTAAACTCTCTTTTTAGTGAAATACAAATAAATGAGCTACCGATCAAACTCCTAGTTTTTTAAAAAGTATCCTTTTGTCCCTTACTGTTTTGTCAGGTTTAATGACATCCATGTCCCAATCCGCCTGGAGTGTGTGAAGTTTGCCAGCCACAGCCTCATGAACCATCCCGACTTGGCAAAGGACCTCACAGGTACTGTATGTATGTTAGTGCGATGCTGCTGCCGGAGGTGCCTTCCTGGGGTTGAATCGGGGACCCCCCTCCGCCTGCCCTCGTTGTGAGGTGTGAACTGTGGAGCTGAAGTTCACGCCGTCACAGTTATTCCTAGGAGCTACAGTTGGTACAGCCTGCTGTTTCCTTGGACTTAACACCCCTCTGTGAACTCCGTGTGCATTTCCTAGTTCATGGGCAATTCTCGGAGGTCTCAGGCGCTCTGGGATTTGAATAGGTCTTGACTGTGAGCCAGTGATCAGACTTGAACCTGTTTCACACTTTGGGCATTTAAGTAATGTCAGTGATGAACAGAAAGGCTCTTGGTCAAGTTCGTGGAGATGAGCTTTCTAACACTGGTGGAAGCAGAAGTCCCTGTAGTCGTGAGGATAGCACCTCTTGGACTGTTGCTGAGCCTTTAGGTCCTAGAGACAATGGTGACAGCAGATCCTGTGTTCCCACAAATGTTAACGTTTTCTCTATTTGCCTCCACGATCAGAAGAGGCAGTAGCAGATCCAGTTGAAGTGCTTCACAGACTGCTCCTTCCCAGTGTAGCCAGAGCTGTGGCCTTTCAGCCTGAGTGGTTGTGTCTTGTTGGTGTCACAACCAAGCCACAGATGCTTGTGTGTGCTTCAGTCTTGTCATGTGCTTTCAGATTGTATTGAGACAGTACCATTTGAGTGCCGTGACGTGGTGAGCGTGTTCTGCTGCGTGATGAGCTGCCTTCTCATGTGAGTGTGCTGTCAGGAGGAGCCAGGCTTCTGGAGAAGGACAGCATGCTTGGGAGCATTGAGCGTCAGCGGAAGATTCAGACCCTCAGAGAAGTGGGCTGACACAGAAGCTGCAGCTTTGGGCCAATAGGGCAAGAAATTGTGAGGACACACAGGTGTGACCGGGTCTCCAGCTGTGCCTGGGCCACTCGTGTGTGTCAGGCCTGACCGGGTTTCCATCCGTCCATCGGCCACTCCTGTGTGTCAGGCCTGGCCAGGTTTCCATCCGTCCATCGGCCACTCGTGTGTGTCAGGCCTGACCGGGTTTCCATCCGTACATCGGCCACTCCTGTGTGTCAGGCCCATCCTGCTTACACGAGCTGCTCCTGTACGTCAGACCTGACCGGGTTTCCCTCTGTGCCCAGGTCGCTTGTGTGTCGGAGGTGACTGTGGCACTAGGCACCCGTGGACATTCCTGCCTTATTCCGCGTCTTGTCGTCTGTCCTCGGCTGCTCTTCCTCTCTCCCCAGCTGCTGGTCATTGGCTTTCTTTTCGCCCTTCCTCCCACAGTCATGGACGTGTGCTGTTTTCCGGCCTCTCCTGTGTGTGCTTTGCCAAGTCTCATCTAAGTGATTGGCTTTGTTCTAGGGGACCAGCCACTCTAGACCCCTTGCCCCAATTCCACTGCGTTGCTTTCCTCAGTATTTAGCCTTTTTCTTTTCACATTTTTCACTTTCACATTTTAGTCTACTCTCACTGCTTTGTCGTTGTGTGGTTTTTCTCACTCTTGGATCTTAATTCAGTCTCCCCACGGTCCCCTGACGAAATCCCCCACGAGACTCTCTTTAGGTGCTTTTCACAATCATCTTTGACAGGAACGCTGCCACATTTGCTTGCTTGGGGTGTGTGCGTGGGGGGCAGTTGCTGGGTTCTCAGTGCAGTGCACCCTCCCCTGCTGTCCTCTCGCATCTGGGGGTGTTTGTCCAGGTCGAAGCCCTGAGTCAAGCAGGCCTGGCTTGGTGCCAGTCTCTCTAAAGCATGTGCTCACTCTGTGTCTGTATGTCCCATTTTGGATATTCTCCAATATGATGAATTTTATTGTAATAGACTCATGTCACTTACTCACTGTCTGCACGGTGGCCCCAGAGGACGGAGGGGAGCCTCCCAGTGTTCCCAGACTGTCCTTATCACAGGAGACTGTCTCATCTTTGTCCCGTGGAGCCGCTGGTAGACTTGAGCCCCCGACCTCTCAGCTAGCAGATCATCCCTCCCGGCACCCCAGGACTCCGAGTTCCTGTCAGGGCGGTAGTCACAGCAGGTGGTTTACGCTTTCTCCAGGAGTCTCCTCAGGAGCCTGTGCTCCGCCTGGAGCCTGTCTTCCTGTCCTTGTCCTCATCCATCCCTTGGACCTCGTGGCTGGCCGCCAGTGTCCTGGATGCGGGGCCCTTTACCTCGGAGTCGAGGCTGGCTACCAGCATCCTGGATGTGGGGCGCTCTCCCTTGCCTCTCTCTCTCTGCTGTCTTCCCTTCCTCCTTGACCCCCATTGTCACCTTTCCTGTCCCTGCCATCCTCTCCCTCACTTCTCCACTTTCTTTTCTTTCACCTCCCCCCCCTTCGCATAGTTGACGGCTCTTTGTGGAATGGTGTCTGTATTCTCCATCACATGTGGGTCCTCATTTGAGTCTGTCACACCACCTGCAGCTGTCGCTTTCCTGAGGAAGCTGTGTGACATCCCTTGTGTAGCTTCTGGTGTGTCCACCTTTACAGACAAAATAAAGATGGTGCCTGCACAGTCTTTCCAAATGTGACTGGTTAACGTCCACATTCTTAATGGAGGACACCCTCTCTTTCAGAGTACCTTAAGGTGCGCTCCCATGACCCTGAGGAAGCCATCCGCCATGATGTGATCGTGTCGATAGTCACAGCGGCCAAGAAGGACATCCTGCTGGTCAATGACCACTTGCTGAATTTTGTGAGGGAGAGAACGTTGGACAAGCGGGTGAGTGCGTGCGTGGGACATTTGCTGGGTGCTCAGTGCAGTGCGCCATCCCCTGCTGTCCTCGCGTATCTGGGGGCGTTTGTCCAGATCGAAGCCCTGGGTCAAGCAGGCCTGGCTCTGTGCCGGGCTCCCGCCAGCATGTGCTCACTCATGTCTGTCTGTCCCATTTTGGACATTCTCACAATGTGATGAATTTCTTCGCAGTAGACTATGTAGTTGTTGTCGTGCCGTTGAGTCAATTATGACTCTTGGTGACGCTACTCACATTGATTCTGAACCTTACCTTCCCCTGTCCTGAGCCAGTGGCACCATCTCTGACACAGCTGACCCCATTCCATAGTGCCAGCGTGAGGGCTCAGCCTCCAGGCTGTATCTGACCATGCTCTTTCATTCATCAGGTTTTCAGAGATCAGCTGTTTCAGAAGTGGGTGGCGAATTCTTCCTCCTGGTCTGTCTGAATCTGGGCGTTCTGCTTCAGCACAGTGTCTGGCAGACAAGCCCTGGACCCATAACAGCAGACGATAAACATACACACACACATCTAAACTGCTGAGAGCTGCGTCATGCAGAACACTTCCCAGATACACTAGGAAACCGAAAATGTATGTGACTCCCTTTATTGTTTGAGGATTGATAGAATTTGAAAATATTGAGGTTTGAATGCAAAAGACCTTTTTTTTTAAAAAAAAAAAATCTTGATTTGAAAAAACGTTTAACCCTCCCTTCACCCTTCATGTTTTTAAGGAAAACACTTTTAAAATTGCATTACTGAAGTGATGCTTTGTGCTGGGCTGGCTGCCATTAGTTCTCTTTGTCCTTGAAGACAAGGTGGCTCTGCTGGCAGGGCTGAGGCAGGCGGCTGGACTGTGCCCACCTGACCCTCAGGCCGCTGGTGTCCTCCTTGCCTCCCCTGTAGGGGCTGGGCTCACGTGGGCTCGGGCCCATGGCTGCCATCGCTGGCTTGCTCTCTGCACTGGTGAGCCACTCCCCCTGAGACCCACGTCTCTTGTGTGTCTGTGGTGCCGGGGCTCACAGGCACTAAGGAGACAATGCTGTGGATGTCCATGGTCCCCCGTTCCCCCACCCTGACCTTCAAGGCAAGCCAGAGGTAGCCCCACACGGTCTCCAGGTTGTAAATCCTTTGGGAGCAGACTCTCACATTTGTCTGCATTAGAGCCACTGGTGGGGTCAGACGGTTGGCACCGTGCAGTGCTTAACGCCTAGAAGCATGAGGACTCTTGCTTCACGGCATGGCCTCTGCCAGCAGAGTGATTTGGGGCAAACGTCAGCGTCCTAGGAGTCCAGGTTAGGGCGTGATCTGCAAAGAGAAGGGGACTGGGGTGTTCTGACTAAGCTGCTGAAAGCCTTGTTCCTCAGGTTGGTGGAAGGGCCCTGGCAGCTTGGGGGTTCATAAGCACTGTGCTTCTAACAAAGGGTCAGCATTCGGGACCTCCAGCCGGTCATCAGGAGATGAAGCACTCTGCTCCGTCAGAGCTGTCGCCTCCGAAGCTCCGTGACGGGTTTCGTCCTGAGGGACACTGGGCTGCGAGTCGCCTTGACGATTGTGTCTGTACCCCCGCGTACAGGTGCAGGGCCCGTCTCCACCGCCGATCCTCTGATAATGCAGGCTTGGCGGGGCCGGGACGGGACGAGTTCACAGTCCCCCTCACCTCTGGCTCTGTGGGTGTCCAGGGAACTGACTTAGTCCATCAGGTGAATGTGTGTCAGAGTATTAAGCTATGGAATGACGCATACAGAAGGAGGATTTGCATCGTGCAAAAGGTAACGACCACCCGAGTGGTCAGCTATCGGCTGAGAATATGAGCTAAGTTCATTGTGGATTGTTGGCATTTTAATTCCTGTATATTTTTTATCATCATCTTGTGCTCATTGTGAGGTGATAATCTCATTTATATCAAAACTGAGCACCAGGAAAAGAACATGGTGGTATCAGAAGATGCTCTGTTTTAATTCTCTTTAACGCAGCCATTTGGAAAATGAGAGCTAGAGGCAGCGTCGCGGATTAGCGAGAAGCTTTCACCAACAAATGAATTCTTAGTTTCCGAGTCCAATTTGTAGAAGTCTTTGGTTTCAGTACAGGCGAAGGGGCAAAGGTCTGAGTGTGGTCTCCTGTAATTAGTGAGCGAAGCCTCGTGTGAGGGAGGGGCCGCAGGACCAGCAGGAGTCACCTGACGGGGTGCTGGTGTGACGGCTAAGCCTGGTAAACTCTTGTTGTTGTGACTTTTAAATATCACAAGACAGTTTATCCTGAACCCTGTTGTTGCTTTCTAAGAACCAGGCATTATGGGTGATGTTGTGGAGACAGGAATGGACCCTATTATCATGTTACGGTCAGGTGATAGCTTTAACATATCACAGTGTTGGAAGTCTTCATACATGTACATCTGCTGTACTTTGTAGATCATTAAGATTGAAAAATCTGAAGCAAGCTGTTGCCACCCAGCTGGTTCTGACCCGACAGGTGCTCCCAGGTCAGCGGCCTAGTACCTCAGGCCTGATACCAGCCACCAGAGTGGCTCTGCTCTTCTAGAAAAACAGTGATTGTGCGTTTATGTTCTTAGTCTGAGACCTGAAGGAAGGGGTCAGTCAAAAGCAAAGTACAATGAAGAGCTGAGTAACAAGACTCATTAGTTGCTTCCTGTCGTGCTGGGACTGAACTATAGCTGACCCTCCAGTGGGTTTTCAGAGGCCGATAATCGCGTGGGAAGAGATTGACTGCCCAGCCCTCTCCTGTGGAGCAGCAGGTGGTTTGAACTGTGTACCTTTGGAATTGCAGCGCAGCTTCTTCCCACTAGAAGCTCAAGCCTTCTCTTGTGGAAGCAATCTTGTTTCTATGCTGTCTGTGTTTCTTTTTTAGTGGAGGGTCCGCAAAGAGGCTATGATGGGACTTGCCCAGATTTACAAGAAGTATGCTTTGCAGTCAGCAGCTGGGAAGGATGCAGCCAAGCAGATCTCCTGGGTCAAGGACAAGCTGCTGCATATCTATTACCAGAACAGTATTGACGACAGGTGAGTCCTGGGCACTTCACACAAAAGGATCAGGGTGTGGGTGGCCCCGTACTGTGCACCTGTGGGCTGTCACTAACTCTCCCAGGAAGGACGGTGTGTGAAGGTCACATTTGAAGTAGTTCTAGCCCTCTGCATTGCACGCTGGGGATGGCACTGTGTTTTCTACAGGCCCGTTTCAGAACAGAAAGTGGCTGACTGTTCAAGTCAGCCTTGATTGTGATGGGCTTTTGTTAGTTTTGGGTTTTTTTCCATTGTTAATCTTCTTAAAACCATCTTTTAACTTATTTAAAGGTAAGCCGTATAGATTATAGGCAGTTGTTTTCAACACATTTCTCGCTACATTTTCAAGGAGAAAAAAATAACAGCACATAAATTTATATAAAATTTATGAATTTGTATATAAAAGTGTTTTCTGAATACAATCTCTGTAGTTTTACATTGTAGGCCATGGTTTTAATTTACATATATTTTAATTCTTAAGAGTTGATTAGGCAGATTGTGACTTCATCCTTATAGTAACCCTGCCAGCGGGCTTTCAGGGGCTGTAAATCACACTCGAGGAGATCGGCTATTTTTTTTTCTCAAGGAGCTGCTGGAGGATTCAAACTGCCTGTGTTTGGGCTGGCAGTGCAGTTCCTTACCCACTAGACTCCCAGAGCTGCCCTGTAGCACAGTGTGAACCTGTGTCCTAGTGCTGGCAAGGCTGGACGTCTGTATGGACGCAGATGGCATCATCTTCATCCTATAGAGCACCGTGTGGATTTGAACTGTCAACCTCTTTGGTTAGCAGCTGAAAACCTTAGTCATGACACCACTATATCTCCTGCCAAATTGTGAGTGGGACGCGAGTGATATTTTATGTAGTGGTTCAGGCTGAGAAAATGAAGAGCCAGCAGGTTGTACTATGATTTCAAGACCTACAGAACTAAAAACTAAATATCTTGGTTAAAGTTAGCTAAGAAACTTAGTTATGAATATTTTTGAAATTTTTGATGGTATAGTATTAGAGCATAGAAATTTGTTATGATTCTATAGTACTTCTTTTTAACTTACAAATAATAAAGACTATGTTGACAATTCACACAGCAGTTAGATCCCCATCCAACAACCTGTTCGCAGATCCAGTGGACTTGGGTGCTTTTCACGACTCCAGTGTTCTCATTTCCATTTTGGTTGTAGCAGGAGGCTCAAGCGTTTCACTGACCGTAACCGTGGGCTCAGGCATGTCACAGATGATGAGGCTGGGACAGGGTAGGGCAGGGTGCAGGTCTGCTGTCCTTGTGATTGTACATCATAGCGTTATGATATTATGACATGTCGACGTTACGGCAGCAGCGCTCTGGTGATTGTATCCTGAAGTCCTTAGGGGCGTAATCTCCAGATTCCGTCTGCTGTGTGAGAGAGTGGACTGTGCGGTGTAATAATCCCCAGCAGAGCGTGGCTGGGCACTTAGACAGGCTCCACATCCTGGTGGGGCCTTAACCCAGCTGATGGCTCAAAACACACCTACAGACGGCCGAAGGGTCAATGACAATTACTTTAAAGTGAAGATAAGAATATAAGGAGCCAAGAAAGCAATTTATGGGAGAGCCAGAATGGAAATAATGAGCGTATTTCTCTTTATGAAAAAACAGGACCCCAGCTTATGGCTGGGGCGTCACTTTGACTCACAGGGTGTCCACGGGTCTACATCTTTCTGAGAGGTGGCCTTGTCTTTGCCCTGCAGTACTACAGGTGGGTTTGAACCACCCAACTTTTGGTTGGAAGCTAAGTGTTTAGCCCCTTTGTCATGAGTGATTCCTATTTGTGTTTTTAACCAGATTTTTTTTTCATGATGAGTCTATGGACAGTAAGAATCTTCCCTCACCTCAAAATAGGCTTTACATTTTGGTGGTTTCTAATTTAAGAAGGGTAGCGTTTTGGACCTTGGAGGGATCCTGGTATAGTTTGTAAGCTGGGCCTGTCCGTTTGAATGCACCGCCTGCCCCTCGGGAGACAGCGCTGCGGTCTGTGGGCCGCGGGGGGCGTCTGTGGTGGGCACGGGCGTGGGGTGATGCGATGGTGGTGGCCTGGGCTTGATCTGCTGTGCCTCAGTCATGCTCGCTCCCTGCCACGGGCTCCCAGTGGGCCTCAGTCGGCTTCGGAGGCCGTGCAAGAAACTGGGGAGACTGCCTCCCCTCCCTCGGAGCCCCGCGTGGATTCCGGCCAGCGAAGCGTAGCCTTTGTGTTAGCTGCGGCTCTCCTACCCGGAGGGAGACGCAGGACTTCCCAGGATGTGCCTTTGAAACCTGTGTTGGCCTGTCTCTCTTGCAGAGAGAAGGTGTTCCCTGCACAGCAGCCTCTTCCCCCAGGAACGCAAGGCCGCCTTTGCTGAGTGCCCGGGACTGCGCGCACGGGTAGTGAGCCTCACGGTGCCGGCACAGTCAGCAGCCGTGACGGGCCTGTGCTCTTTTGCAGGTTGCTCGTGGAACGCATCTTTGCTCAGTACATGGTTCCCCACAACCTGGAGACGACAGAGCGCATGAAATGCTTGTATTACCTGTACGCCACTCTGGACGTAAATGCTGTCAAGTAGGTGCAGATATCACAACTTTCTTCACCTTGCATTGTCTGCGTGTGTTCAGAAGCTTGCAGTACGTGGCAGAGCCCTTGCTGTCGTCTAGTGAGCAGTGTTTGGAGGTGGTGAGGGGCACTGCTGAGTCGATTCTGGCCCCCAGTGGGCTGCCTCAGTGTTCCCTGGGCCGCCATCGGTACGGGGGCCTAACCCCAGGCTACTTCTCCTGGTGAGCCTCTGGATGGGTTCAAACCTCTGACCTTTTGGTTAGCAGCCAAGGACTTAACCCTCGAGCTGCCAGTGTTACTCATTTACTGGGTTAGAAAAGAATAACGTGGGCCCCTTCTTTACTGACACCAGCATGAACTTACTATCCGTTTGTGTAAGCTGTGGATAGAGGTAGCCAACATGGAGTCTTTTAGAAGGTTTTAATTTTTTCATTTCCGATTTTTACCTTGTGGGTTTTTAATAAATGTTGACACACTTGCTCTTCTTTTGCTTTTTTGTGGACAGCCTTAGAAAGGGTCATTATCGCTTTTTTGTATGCTCGCTTGGCCCTGCGTGACTTGTGCTCAAAGTCTGTGGGTCCCCTTGTGCCGTAGCCCCTTACCCCAGCTTCACGTTTTTATGAGGGTTGCTGCGCATTCACACAGTTTAGTGGGTTGGCTGGTAGAGAGGAACTGCTACGAGAAAGTATATTAGGATTTTGTAAATAAACTAGCATAATAAGAAAAAGTGAGCTGGGGAGAAGGGAGAGGGAAGGAGAGGTGGTAAAATGTGCAACAATGAATGAAAATCCAGCTTTTCTGTGAACATTCATTAAAATCACAATTAAGATTAAAAAATTTCAAATTAAAAAAAATGCATCTTGGCATGCGTAACCTTGGGTAGAGAAGCCTCCCTTTGGCCACGAAAGAGGTATCGTTGGTCTAGCTGTGTCATCCTGGGTTAGGGATGCGGCACTTAGCGGTGCATTGTCCTGGGGAAGCCCACTCTCGGAAGTCCAGCCTGCCTGATGCGCCTGATGCCAGTGCTGGAGGTGGAGGGCTGCTGGCCAGGTCATCTCAGCTCTGCTCGCTGGGACTAGGACGGCGTTTTTGTCCTGTGGAGACCGTTCTGTGTGCTGTTCTCTTCTATAGAAACACTGAGAGAAGGTTCTAGAGTGCAGAAACACATACTCGTTGACACCTGCCTGCTGCACACAGTGGGTCCGGTGGTCGCTGTTGTACGTAGTGGCCGCTTCAGTCACTGCAGTAGAGAGCAGCAAGGCCTGGTGAATGGAAGACCTTTCCTCCCCAGCCCTCCACAGGAAAGCCTGCCCTGGGCCTGCTCCAAGTGCAAGTCCACAGAGCACTGAGTTCAACAGGTCAGCTTCACAGTCAGGAAAACCAGAGCCGGGGGGAACCCAGCTAGACGTGGGCAAAGAGCCATTCTCTTCCCACTCCAGATGCTAAAAAACACTGACCTCCTGCCAGAGCTGTCTGTGGCCCGCGGCCATCCTGTTAGAAGGAGACACACAGCCTGGAAGTTCTGAGGGAGTCACCTCTGTGGGAGCAGACTGCTGTGTCTTCTCTAGCAGAGCAGCCAGTGGATTCGAACTGCCCACCTTTCAGTTCCTGCCACTGCCTCACCAGGACTTTCTTCAGGAGGTTGTTCCTGCAGAGCTGACTCCCTGCACCGCAGGGTCTGCTCAGCCCTGTGCATTTCCCCTTCTCTCTGGCCTCTCCTTTTGTAATTAAGGTTTTCAGTAGGTAGAACATAGAATATTCTAGAATGCTTTCCACACCTTCTATCATGTAAATGTATCTGTTTGTGTCTTCTCTCTGGCCTCTCCTTTTGTAATTAAGGTTTTCAGTAGGTAGAACATAGAATATTCTAGAATGCTTTCCACACCTTCTATCATGTAAATGTATCTGTTTGTGTCTTCTAGAGCATTAAATGAAATGTGGAAGTGTCAAAATCTGCTCCGACATCAAGTAAAGGATTTGCTGGATTTAATTAAGCAACCTAAAGTAAGTTACATTTTGGTTATTTCTTTGCGGTTCCCTTTTATACACATGCGTGGATGTACTTCTCTAATAATTACCATTGTGCCTGTGTGCTAATAAGTTTAGTGTCAAACAGTGTAAGCCTGTGGCCCGAGCTTGGGACGGACACAGATAAGGGAGCTGCTTTTCTGTATTTGTGAAGATGATGTCCAGTAGAGGGGGAATGTGTTTCTTCTATACACAGAAAATTAAGATGGGGTCGTTTTTTAATAGCTTTTGAAATGCAAAAATAGAAATGTTATATAAACTGGAACAGCATTACTAAACACATAGAAAGTAGATTAAAACGACACTGTCTTAGCATTCACTGTTAGATGCTGTCAGTTTAGAATTTTTTGTGCTTTTAGGAAATTTGAGTAGTCATGTAACTAAAGTTAAATAACTCTATTTTTACTAATAATTATTAATACTGGTTTTAAGTATTACTTGATGTTTTACTATTTTTACTAACTTTTTTACTAATAATTTTATTGATAATTTTTACTAATAATTATTTTTACTGTTACTAATTATTTTTACTTATAATTATTAATACTGGTTTCAAGTATTACTTGATGTTCTGAGATACAATGTAATGAGTGAGCTGCTAATGATAAGGGCAGCAGTTTGAATCCACTAGCTGCTCTGAAGGAGATGCTAGATAGGCCTTGTGGTCCTTAAAGATTCATGGCCTAGGAAACTGGACTCAGGGCTGCTCTGTGTCAGACTTGTCTCCAGGACATAGGTTTGATTCATTTATTAGATGTACAGTGCTGTAGTCTAGAACTTGGAACAGTTCTAATTCCCCTCCTCTTTCTTTGAGGATGTTGTATAATGTGTAAGTGATAGGACTCAAAGGGAGTGAAGTATCTCAGTCACAAAAGGACAAATACTGCATGGTGCCACTGTTGTAAAGCAGGACTGACCTTGGGGTTGGGAGGAGACTGAGAAGGATGGGTTCAGTAATGTATACTGCATTGAAACAGATGCGGGAGAAAACTAGGAGGGAAAATTATTAGGTATTTTTGTCATGACAGGAGTCAAGAGTGAAGGCTGTATAGTGGAGTGGACCTGGGGGGAGGGATTGTAAAACAATGAAATAATTTTTCTTTTACTTTTCCAAGATGGTAGTGTACTGGGGGGTGGGGGGATTTGTGAGGGGAGAAAAGTGGAACAATAAATGAATGGGAAAGAAACGGAGTGTTTTTAAATGGCATTCCAGGGAAAACAGAGCAGAGTTAATTTGTGCTTCCTTTTCAGTCCATAGACTGCACTCCTCCCTCCTACACAGAGCCCTCCTGCCCCCCAGGTGCGTCCCGGCCCAGTGCTGTTGCTGTCTAAGAGAGGAAGCACCTGGGCCCGTCCCACCTGCCAGAGGTTCCCCAGATGAAGGGAGGCTGGGTGGGTTTTCTAGCCACATGCTCACGCTCTGTGTAAACCCACCGCTCTTGTGCCTCATTGAACTCAGTAACTGAGTAGGAAGCTTTCCTTTTGGAAGTGAACTGAGGGTGAGCCCTGGTGGTACAGGCCTCAGAGCGTTACGTGCTGACTGTGTTTGGTGGATCGAGCCTGTCAGCTGCTCCATGGGAGAGTGAAGAGGCTGCCTGCTGCGTGCCTGGACAGCCTGGCAAGTCCTGTGGGCCGCTGGCAGCTGGCATTGTCTGGGCAGTGGCCTGGACTTGGGAGACCAACAATAGTTACCACTTTGTATAAAACATGATTAATCCTTCTTTCTCTATTATTGAATACCTTGGACCTTTAGAAAATGTTTTTCCTTCTAATAAATAGCAGTGGTTTTGCTGTGTGTTTTTTCTGTCAAGAGGACAACATGGACATCTCGGTTAAGGCGGAACCTTCTAGCTGTGGGCTCAGTTAGTGCACTCTGCTGGCGTGAAGTGGCTGATCTCCCGCTGCCGTCCGTGGTTCCGACTCGTCACTTCCCTGTGGCCAGTGTCCAAGCTTGCAGATCTTTAAGGAGGAGGCCAGAGTGCCCTCATTCTCCAGTTGAGCGGCTGGTGGATTCAAACCGCCAGCCTTTAGGGCAGTAGCTGATGCTTCCTGAGGACCAGCACCACAGCCTTCCTCTAGTAGGAAACATCCCGAGAGATTCTAGACAGATCTGCCCGTATTTAATACAGTTCCAGGATTTGCAAAGAATTTCTTGTAGTGTTTTGTGAAAAGTCTTGTTGGTGCAGTGGTTAAGCACTTGACTGTTAACTGAAAGGTTAGGGTTTAAACCCACCAGCTGCTCTGAAGGGAGAAAGACGCATCCACCCGCTTCTGTGATGATGGCAGCCTGGGACCCCTGTGCCAGTCTGTGGGCCCTGCAGGGGCCCTGGGGGGTGGCGTTGACTCGGTGGTAATGGCTTTGACCCGTGAGGAGTGCTTTGACTCTCCCTGCTCTTGGCAAGCTCATCGCAGAAGAGACCTTGTCTTCACAGCTTGAATTGGTGCCTCCCCCCGTGTTTACAGGCTGCCTCAGGGCTTCGCACACAACTGCTCAGTGGCCGGTTGTTGAGGGCCCTCTTCCAATGTCCTGCCCCTCCATAGTGTTACTGTCACACCCCGTGTTTCCGGACACATTGGAGGAACACCTCCTCTCAGCCACATTTGGGGACTCAAACGTCAGCTTTTTGCTTAAAGCTAAAAATTTGAAAATTGACATTTCCTGTGTATTTTGTTGCATTTCTAAGCAGTTGGCCTACATTTTCTACACTAAAGTGAAGTAAATGCTCTCTTTGTCCTAAAACGTGGACACAGGAACTTGTGTTTTGTTTGGGCGGCAGAAGAGGGGGAGCTGAGAGGGGACTTGGCGGTCACCCGTCCCTGTCTACCTATCCCTGTCCACTTGCAGAGGGTCCTGGACCTACTGTCACCTGCAGAGGACTCTGCTTGTCCAGCTTCCTGTTCAGTCTCACTCCAAGAGGTTTAACTGCCCTCTTTATTGTTTTACAGACAGATGCCAGCGTCAAGGCCATATTTTCAAAGGTGATGGTTATCACAAGTAAGTTATTATAAACATTCTGTATAGAAGTAAGAGTGAATAGAGACCTTTCTGATGGCTGGAAGCGTTCTGTTTCTCTGTGATGGGAACGCGTGCAGGGACGATGGTTCTGTGCGACTGGACAGACAGATGCTCAGGGTCCCGACCTCCCACCCCGGTGTCTGCCTAAGAGTGCGGACAACGCAGAGCTTCTCGATCCTGGTGGTGTCCTGCTCGCGCCCGACCTGGAGAATCCTTCTTCATGCTGGACATTTATCTCCGAGAAGTTCTCAGCTCCACACGTTGATTCCGAGCAAGCTGGACTCGTGTGTCTCCAGGGCCTCTGACGGGCCAGGCAGCGCTTCGAGGGCTTCTTCTACCACTTCTCTGTCTCGTTTACATTCCTGTGCTTTCAGTGAACAGTTACAGGGCCGCTGATTTTCTGGTCATGCAGACCGAGTTTGTTTTTAGGGCATTAATTACAGTCCCCACGTTGTCACGGCGTTTTCTCCACCTCCTCCCTGTGGGTCTCGGCCTTTTTTCGTAGCCCTCACTGCCCTCTGAGCCTTCTCCTGGGCGGACACTGCCCTTTATCGGGGCTAATGGCGCTTTCCTTCTCTGGCAGACTTCCACCTTAGACAAGTTCCAGCTTTCACAGATTTTACAGCAGGATCTGCATTTTATTATTGCTTTCTCATTGAATTTTACCGTATTTGAGACACAGATTACACACACAGACATATGCATATAAATATACACACACATTGGGCTGACTTGGTTTGGTTTAGGGCTTGAAGACCACACATGTCTTTGAGTCCATGGCACTTAGAGGGGTCTTTAGTATTGACTAGCTTAACACACAGCTCTGTGCTTTTGTTTTTTGTAGTTACAGTTTCTGGTCATTGGCTGGGCTGTGGGCATTACCCCTAGAGGACTTCATCTCCTGTCCTCCTCTCAGCTCAGTGTCCACCAGCAAGCACAGCCTCCCTATGCTCTATCGCTCTGAGGTGCAGGGGCCTACTGGCGTGAAGGTGGAGTGTTGGGCTACTCACTGAAAGGCCTGTACTTGAACATACCAGCATTCCTGTGGGGAGAAGGGAGGTTAAGACCTAGAGGCGTGAGGCGCCCATAGTCAGTGTCCGGAAGTGGGCTCTTGGCATCCTTCCATGAGGGGTCTCACTGGTCACATTCGCTTGTTGAGCTCAGGGTTCTGCTTCTGATGGTCTTCTTTCCTTCCTCCCTTTTGCTCTTTCCTACCTGACAGGCCTCATTCGACAACCTTCACTAGGGTAGCTTTCCTGAGCCCAGCTAAACCAGGGAGCAGCTGGAGAAGCTTAGAACGCACTTGGCACCGGGCTGCCTGACCAGTGTCCACGTGCACTCAGGGCCTGGCTGTGTGAACATTTGATGTGCACCGGGCACAATTCTGTTTCTTTGTTGTTCTGCTGTATCTCTCTGTCCCCAGCAGATGTATTTATTACAGAATCACGCAGAGGCCAGTCAGGTATTTAATGTTTGATTTAGTGATTGACGCCTGTCGTCAGGGATTAAAAGGAACTTTCAGAGTTGGATATGACCTTAAAGAGTGAGTTAACTGTATTCCAGTTTGGAGACTCAGTTGAATTGCTCCTACTTAATTTATAGGCCAAAGTCTGTATCGTCTCTGTTTTTAGAAATATCTCAATCTGAAAAATCATGGTACATACATTCACATAATGGAATATTATGCAGCATTGAAAACTGTGAACATTAAAGAACATGGGTGAGCTTGGGAGACAGAATTCTCAGTTACAAAAAAGATAACACTGCGTAACACCATTGTTAAAATAGGACTGACACAGGGGCTTAGGGGAGAATAGGAAAAGAGTGGACAAATAATGAATGTTGCATCAGAGAAGGTGAGGGGCAGAACTGTCCGAAAAGATGGCTGTATGCTGAGGCTTTGTATGTGAGACAGCAGTCTAGACAGGAGGTGCATGCAAGGTGGACGGGCGGGCGAGAGAGGAAAATGTGCAGCCATGAGTGAATGGAAACATAATAGAAATATCCCAGTCTGGTTTTTTTATAGACCGGTCAGTAGTCAGAACAAAAGAGGTAGTGAGGTCAGAATTTTAGCAGCCCTCAGAGATGACTTAGAGCGTGGAGCCTTTAGGACAATGACCATGGCCGTCCTCGCCGACTTTGCAGAGTTCTCCTCTTCTTGTGCTGACAGCCGACCCAGCAGAGACACTGGCTCGAATTCCTCAGGAGAGGGTGCTGACTGATGTCTGCGGACAGCAATGGATGTGTGTACTGCTCGATTGGTTGAAAACTAACCATATAATACACGGACAACTTCTTAAAAGAAAAGTTTATGAGTCCCTTTTTGACTAGTTTATTTAAAAAGCTTGAGAATAAGAGTGAAATTGTAGCGTTCTGGTTGAAAGCTCAGTCCCTTCTTGACTATTCCGTGCAGTCCTTCAGAACGGTTGGTTTTGCTTCTCCCAGCACCTTGTCCTTCTTTATCACATGTGAAAACTGGCTTGAGGATTTATCATTTCATTGAGTTGGGTTTAAAAATGTCTTTATTGTATTGTTTTGAGAAAATTTTGATACCTCTGTTTTATTTTAAGGAAATTTACCAGATCCTGGTAAGGCACAGGATTTCATGAAGAAGTTCACCCAGGTCCTAGAAGATGATGAGAAAATTAGAAAACAGTTAGAAGTCCTTGTTAGTCCCACGTGCTCGTGCAAGCAGGCTGAAGGCTGTGTGGTAAGGAAAGCGGAGTGCTTGTGTGGGGGAGGTGTGGCGGAATCTCTTTTTTTGGTCCCTCTCATCCACCTGTTTAAAATATGTGGGTGCCCTGGAGAAAGCACTTCCTGGAATGGTGACCGGAAGTCAGTGGTGCCGTTCGACTGGCCGCTCCTCTGGACGGACCGGCTGTGGCTGTCGAGTTCTTGTAAAGCCTCTGTACCCTGTGTGTGGGGGTTCTGCTCTCTCCTGCAGGGTCACTGGGGGTCCTGGTTGCCTCAGAGGGGGTAGCTTGGTTTTGGTCTATAAGCTTTATTTGTTAGGAAGTATTTCTACAGTATCACAAAAATAAGTTTGTAACTAAATGATAATCTCATCATCACAACCTCTGCTGATTGTGTTAAGGTGTCTGTCTTCCTGCAGTGAGACCATGTTTGCATGCAACGTTTTCCGTTTTACTCAATATATTTTGTCCTCTAAGAGAATTGTATGTTGTGGCTGTGGGGCACAACTCATTTATCAAACTGTCCACTTAGTGAAACTAATGTTTTCTCTCTGATTACTGCAAAGAACACGATCATGATTATTGTTAATAGATAGATATATAGTGTTAGCTCTTTATTTTTTAAAATTTTCTATCTTTAAAAAAATTTTAATATTTATTTTTGTGTGTGTACCGTCATATCAGAGCTGACTGGTACAGGAGGAGATTGTCCCTCCTTCTCCAGCAGAGCATCTGGTGGATTTGAACCACACACCTCTGGGATTGTAGTGCAGCTTCTTGCCACTAGGTCACCAGAGCTTGCCACTCATTTGTTTTTAAGGAGAGGTTTCTGGCAGTTCAGTTATAAAGGTTAATAAAAGGTCCATATTTTCCAACTTTTACTCTATTTACCAAATTGCTCAGTATTAGAAACTGACCTGTCTTTATACTAATCGCCAGTGGTGGAAGATAACATATTGGCCAGTGTCACTGCCTTTATGGAGTCCCTGGGCGGCATGGCATTTTGCTCTTAATTCTCAGGCTAGCAATTCAAACCTTCCCAGAGGCACCTTGGGAGACGGGCCTACTCAACTACTTCCAAATGGTCACAAGTTCAAAACCTCATGGAGGAATTCTGCTCTTCACGTGTGGGGTTGCTGGAAGTCAGAATTCACCCAGTGGCGACATCATCACTGCTGGAACAAGCCAACCGAGCCAGCCCGCTGCGAACGGGGCAGTGCTTGGCCTTGTGCATGCTGGCTGCCGCTGCCACGCCGTGTTCTGGGGTGTGCTGGCTGCTGGCCGCCGCTGCCACACTGTGTTTTGGGGGCACGCCGACTGCCATGCCGTGTTCCGGGGGCGCCGGCTGCTGTGCTGTGTTCTGGGGCGCCCAGGCTGCCGGCTGCTGCACCGTGTTTTGGAGTCCACTGGTCAGCTCTCCCTTCCATATACTGCATGCCTTCTGCCTTCCCCCGGCCTATAGAATTGTCTGTCCGCAAAGTGGTAGGTGATGCTCGGTCGGTTTGCCCTTCTGTCCTTTTCCCGGTGCTTTTTGATGTCTTTTCTTTTCCGGTCTGTTTTGCTCATCCTCCTGGGTCGTTTCTGCCTTTAGCATCACTCTTACAGAGCTCTGTTGGTGCAGTTAGCAGTTAGATGCTCAATTGTAGACAGAAAAGGTGCCGTTTGAATCCAGCCACAGCTCTACAGGATCTTAAAGATGATGGAAATGACAGTCCTGGAGAGCGATGCCCTCTGTGCTTGCTGGGAGCATGAGAGGACTGGACAGCAGTGATTGGGGTTTCCATGCCTCCCAGAGCCCCAGGCTGTGAAGATATTTGCTAGTACCACTGATCCCTGGTATTCGGTGACACTTGTGAAAAATAGCTGTTCCTTGGCCCTGCTCTGGAGCGACTGAAGCAGAACCTGTGATGCAGGGCCTGGAATCTGATTTTAACAGACTTCCTGGTGAGAATTCTGCTCAGTGAAGCCCTGAGTTTGCTGACTCTTAGATTTACCCACGTGTGTTTGTCCATGTCCCTCTGGAATGTGGTTGATGTGAGGTGTGAGACGGGCATCCAGCGGCCTTTTCATTTCACGCCCGTCCTGCTGTCAGCTCCACTGTGGTGTCGTCGCTTTCCTTTTGACTTGAAATGTTGCTCTTTGAGAGAGTGGCTCTCCTCTGCTCCTGGGACTAGACCAGTCTGCAGTGAAGTCTGCAATCCAGGACCCACCGTGCATGGCTGTAGTAATGTCAGTTCTTAGCAAGGGGAGGGGACGATTTGTGTAAACTTCTGCCTAACCTTTCAGAAATCTGCATTTCAGCGTGAAATCACCAAGAAGTTGGGCAACCCCAAGCAGCCTACGAACCCTTTCCTGGAAATGATCAAGTTCCTCCTGGAGAGGATCGCGCCTGTGCACATAGACGCGGAGTCTATCAGGTACGCGCATGTAGAATAACACCTTCTCACTGTTGTTCACTGATGTGCACGTGCAGCCCCTGTTACACACTCTCAAATCCAGCCAGCTCGGAGCAGGCCTGGAGGGCAGGGTAGACCACCTCCTAAGGCCTTGGGGCTGGATGCACACAGGACCCTCTTCCTGCGGGCAGCTGGTGCATTTCGCTTGTCAGCTCACTGTGCTGTGAAGGAAACAAAGCAGGTATAGCAGGTATTGAATATGCATCTATTCACATTGCGGTGTTGGCTTTGTGGTTGAGTTTAATGATAAGTATGGTTTTGTAGTAATTGGGTTTTGGGGTCAGAGGTTTTTTTCCCTTTCTTTGAGTGGTGTATGAGAAACAGCTCTTGTCCCTTGTCTTGTAAACAGTCAGTGTTGGAGGCTTTGCTTCGTGCAGGCTATTTGCTGACACTCCCTGATTCTCTATTCCCAGGAAATGGCTGTTGCTTGTCCTTTGTTGTGCAGGAAATGAAAATGGTATTTATAAAAGGAGGCTCCTGCTTCGCTGATCACAACACAGTGGGGGAGGAGGATGGAAACAGCCCTGCGTTTGGAGACGGATTGAGGCTTTGGGGAAAAGAAAACGCAGGCAATTGCCTGCCGGGGGGATGATGGTGGTGACTGTGATGGTGATGGATGTGGGGGGAGGTGGTAGGGATGGTGGTGGTGACTGATGGTGGAGGTGGTGTGGTGGTGGTGGTGGTGAGGACTGTGGTAGTGACCATGGTGGTAAATCTGATGGTGGTGCTGGTGGTGGCTGTGCGGGAGTGACCGTAGGGGATGGTGGTAATGGTAGTGCTGATGTTGACGATGGTGGTGGTGATAGCTGTTGTGGCGGGGGGATGGTGGCAGTGGTGGTGGTAGCACTGACGGTGGGGATGGTAGTCATGGGGGTAGGGACGATGGTGGTGATGATCATTATGCCGGTGGGTGGTTGGGCTGGTGCTGGCGGTGTTGGAGCTGGTGTTTGCTTTAGGGGGAGCCCTGTGTAGTTCTGACTGCACGAGAGTAAATGTGGCCCAGGGGTTCCTGGTGGCGCACTGTGCTGCGTATTAGGCTGATGCTCTCCGGTCAGTGACTGGAATCTGCCGGGCGCTCTTTGGGGCAGAGGGGAGCCATATTCTCTCGTCTGCGTTTCCCCTCAGAGCCCCAGAGCGGGTGGCTGTGTGGACTGGTAGCAGGGTGGACTTGGTTTCCACACAGTTAAGGGTTCATGAACATGATGAAACGTCCAGGATTTGTCCTGAGAAAGACGGCACTGGATCACAGGGACACTAATGCCTGCACTCTGAGGAGAGTCCATGGCACGATGTGTAGGTTTGTAGGTTCAAACCCACTGGTGACCGTGGAGGTGTCCGTGCTTCTGTGAATACTGCAGCCCAGGACATGGCAGTGGGCCCTGCACCTCTGCTCTCTCACATGGGGCCACCGTGAGTTAAAGTTGACAGTTCCAACGGGAAGATTCAGGCGAGCCCCTGGGACTCACACCTCTCCCAGTGCCTGGGAAAGTTAGGCTGCACTGTCCTGGAGTGTGTTGTGTGTGTGATGGTGTGGTGAGAATTACACGTCTTTCTTCAGAGTTCATCGTCCCCCCACCTTGCTGTGTCGCCTTTCTGGCATCGGAGCTGACTCCTGTGTGTAATTGCTGTCGGAAGTGCATCGGCTGTGGGCCGCACACATGTGAATGCATAGAGACAAATGAGTGCACGTCAGCCAACAACAGTGGGGAAAGATCATGTGTCCAAGTTGCCTTTCTGTTGCCGTGCAGTCTGAAGAGGGCTCAATAGTTTTTTTAACCAAGAAAATGATCAGTGTCAATGAGTAGATAATCGCATAATGAAATTTTATTTTACTTTTAAGTTAAAGCTTGAGTTTTTAGAAGACATTTCAAATGCCTACTCCGTTGGAATCTATGTTCAGTCCTTTTCCGGTATTTCTGGTAGTCTGGTTAGCTTGGTATTTTCCCTGTTCAGAGGCAGGACGGTGATTTTGGCTCTGAGAGGATTGGCTGATACACAGTGACACTTGTAAAAGCTGAAAAGGCCAAGAGTGTTGATTGTGGAGCCAAGCAAACTAAAGCTGTTAACAATCCCAATCTCCTCACCATTGATCTCGATACTGTCAATTAACCCAGTGATAAGAATCTTTGTTTTGCTACACTTCTCTTCATAGAGCCCAGCCTCACAGATAATCTGTTCCACATATAGATTGAAAAGGTATGAAGATAGGACACATCCCTGGCGTACACCCTTCCCAATTTTGAACCATGCAGTGTTTCCTTGCTCTGTTCTGACAGCTGCCTCCTGGTCCAAGTATAGGTTTCACATGAGCACAATCAAGTATTCTCTGGAAGTCAAATGGCATTTCTATTACCAACTTTTTGAGAAAGTGCCAGACTGCCTTCCATAGTGGCTGTACCATTTTGCATTCCCACCAGCAGGGAATCAGAGCTCCAATCTCTGCACAACCTCGCTAGCATTTGTTGTCTGCTGCCCTGTTGAACTCTGTTACTGCTGTTGAGATGAGAGGACAGCTCATGGTGGTTTGAACGAGCGTACAACATGGGTCAGCAAAGGCTACCACCACTGGAAACTAGTGAAGAGCTGTTCTTAGCAGCAGTTGGGAATGAAATACGTATTAATCCTAAATATTTTATATACAGAGTACATCCAAATTAAACCCTGTCCAATCTGGTTGTTTGAAACACATCACTGCAACCGTTCTCGTGAAACACACTGAGACAGTTTTTAAACCAGTTTTCCTTTTTTCTTGGTCACATGATGAAGTGTTACTCGATTTACAGTTTATTAATGAGATCTGTGTTTATCATTTTCTTTTGACTGGAGAATCAGTCCAGAACCACAATCATGAATGATAGGTTAGCTTTGATTTTTCCCCCCCATTTTAACTGGAATTAATAGACAAAACTAAGCCTTTTCAGAGGCAAGGATTTTGAAGCTTCGTCTGACATACTTTGGACATGTTGCAAGGAGGGACCAGTCCTTGAAGAGTGATGTCATATTTGGGAGGGTGGAGGGACAGCGCAGGAGAGGAAGATCCTCGAGAGATGGATTAATTCAGTGACTGGCACAGGATAGAGCAGGGTTTAGGGCTCCCATACATAGGGTCGCTATGAGTTGCAGGCAACTTGACAGCATGTAACAACAACTACTAAGAATATTCCCTAAAGAATCCAGAGCTGTGACTCAAACAGATGTGTGCACACCCATGTTTATTGCTGTATTAATCGCAATAGCAAAGGAGATGGATGTAATCCAAGTGCCCATCAACCAACAAATGAATAGAAAATCTATGGTACATTCACATAATGGAATTGTACAGCATTGAAAAATAGTGAACTTGTAACACTTTACCACAGCATGAGGGACGCTGAAGGACATTATGCTGAGTGAAATATCTCAATCACAAAAAAGACAAATAATGCCTAACACCACTGTTATAAAACAATACAGACATGGGGAGGTTGGGGAAGGAATAGGAAGAGTGGCTAGCTGATGGGGCCTGCATTACAACAGTTGAGGGAAGAACTGTCGGAAAGGAGTGTGTGAGGAGGCATTTTATGTCTCACAAGGATCTGGAGCACGGGGTGCGTTTCAGGGCTGGTTGGGAGAGGGGAAGGAAGAAAATGTGCAGCAGTGACTGAAACAGATGGAGAAACATCTAACAAAATGACACGTGCCCAATTTGCTGTGTGTCCTGCTTTAGCGCTCTTATTAAGCAAGTGAACAAATCCATCGACGGAACAGCGGACGATGAGGATGAAGGCGTGCCGACCGACCAGGCCATCAGAGCAGGCCTCGAGCTGCTGAAGGTGAGACCTGCCGTACGTGCCGGGTATGTCGCCGAGGCGTCTATTCCTGAGGACTGCTGTTTAAGGTGGTTATGACCTGGAGTACAGTGTTCTCAAGTTTTCTTAGTTAATTTAGAAATGGCCTATTTAGTATCAGGAGGAACACTCTCCACTTTGCACATCACATTTGTCAATGTGCTGTATGAGGTAACCTGGGTTTCCTGTGATGCAGAACCTTGTAACGTTGGGGTATCAAATGCCAGAATGGCTTCTCAGTGTGGACAGAGTTTGGTGGAGCTCCCAGGTGTAAAATAGGTTTGGAAGCAAGAGTGGCATCCACTTCCTGAACCACATGCCTCTGGAAACTCTGTGAACGTGGAGAAATGACGATAGTTACCGACAGGCATTAGGTCTTCTGTTCATAGAGTCACTATGCTTGACTTGATGGAGTCTCTTGTTAAGGGCCGTGACGCAGCCTCCTTGCGATCCTGTCTACAGCAGCTCCGGCTCTCTCCTCACTTTGCCTGCTCCGCCTGCTGTGTTGCTGTGTGCCGTTGATTCAGGCTGGCCCGCCAGCAGGTTTTCAGAGGCTTGGCAGGAGATCGCTCATCCTTCTCCCAGCTCTTGGCTTAGAACCTCATGCCATTGGGTTGCCAGTTCACTTCATTACCCACCAGGCCACCAGAGCCTCCTCTTACATAATGTTACTATTTGCTATCAAGTCAGAACCCACCCGTAACCGACCCCTGAGCAGGTTTGCAGAAGCCGTACGCCATACAAGAAGAGGATGCCATCTCTCTGGGAACAGCTGGTAGATTTGCACCATGTGCCTTTGTGTTGGCAATGCCATTCCTTACCACTAAGTCCCTAGCATGTTGTTCTCTGTAATGATATTAATGTAATTAAAGTAATGGTATGTGGTTGTCACTGTCTTTAGGAAGCAGAAGACTAGTGTCAGCCGGCTGCCTGTGAGTTGGTTCTGACCTCGTAGGGACCCTGAGGCTCCCACTCTCCCGAGCAGCTGGGTGTTTGATCTTCTGACCTTCACAACCCACCATGTCACTTGAATTTCCCAATAGAGAGCAAACAAATTGCCAACTATATTGGAAGTTGGGCCAAAGGCTTCCTAGATATTCAGTTCCTTTTAAATTTTTTAGATAAACAATAATCTTCCTAATTAAAAAAGTACTAGATTATGTAGACAATTTTAAAATGCAAAAATTATTAAGAAAACAAACTTGCTGTGTGTAAACATTATTGTGTGCTTTATTTCTATTTCATCTCTTTAAAATAACACATTTTTAGGTAGTGGAGAACAGACTGCATAAGTAAGCCTTTATTAAATCCTACACATTTTTCTCTTTCAAGCCAGTACCCAAATCCTGCACTGTCATTTAGGAGCTGTGTGCCTTTGGCTGGGTTAATTGCAACTGTTTCCTTTTCTGTAGCTGTGAGAATGGAAACTATTATAAAGAAGATTAAATTTTGTACAGCTGTAGCAAAGTGCCTGGCACAAGTTAAAACTAAAACTCAACATTGTACTAATGTCAAAAAACAAGTGTTTGAATGGTTCAATGAAAAACTAATGTATAAACTTTCACTTAAACCATAGTTTAAATTTTAAAATAAGAAAACACTTCTGACAAAGTATTCCTCTGTGAGCTTCTCAAGCTTTAAAATCAATCTATTAACATTATGAAAAAATAAAGGTAATATTTTTAAATTCATTGTTAGTGTTCTTTCATGGTATGTCCCGTGGTCCTGAGAGTTCTCCTGTAGGTGAATGTTTGTTTTTTTTCCAGCTGTAGTCTTCTATAAACAGTACAGAGCTGTGCAGCTCTGCTAGTGACCTCTTGGTCATGTGTCATTTCTTTGGACTTCAAGATAGATAAGAAAATGTTACAATGTTTGGAGGTGTGAGAAATTTCCCCCACTAATGTGCTGTGTTAGTTGCCCACCTCCCTACCTTCACAAACAGGGACTATGGTAAATGCTTAATGAAAGATGAAAATGTTTAAAAAAAACTGTGAGTGTACACACAGAGAGGGAGAGAGAGATTCCTTGTTGTTAGTTGTTTTACACGAGATTCGCCTTGGGTACCTTCTTGAATCGTGTTTCCCTGTGAGGAAGTCATGCTTCACGTATGGATTACGGACATGGTGTATGGTACCTGTTTTATGTTTTATAAGCTCCTTTGAGGAAGCCCTTTCTAGATTAGAGGAGCCCTAATGCATGCGGTGTTAGTGTCCTGGTCTGCTCCTGGTGCACTCGTTCCTTGTGCCCGATCCAGGCCATACTTAACCTAGTAGATACTGGGAATTGCTTTCTGTGCGTCTGGAAGCTAGACAGTGAACAAGGATGACAGAAGAACCGGTGCTTTAGAGTTGTCCTGGCGAAGTCTACGGATACCCCGTGGGAGGAAGTGCAGCCGGGGTGCTCCTTGGAGGCAGGGATAGGAGACTCTGTCTCACGTGGGCGTGCTGTCAGGAGGACCCCGTCGTTGGAGCACGCTGTGAGGCGAGCAGCTCAGACCCTCTAGCCACTCAGAAAGACCAGCACCTCCCTGTCCACTCTACACCCGCTCACTTCGCTTGAGAGATTTGACTCAGTTGGAGGCTGTTTGGGTTCTTGAGTCTTTGGAGGCTGTAAGCTGCTTGGGAGGAGACTGCCCCTCTGTCTCCCAAGGAGAAGCTGATGGATTTGAACTGCCAGAGAGACTCTTCTTTGGACTGGCACCCCCAGCCCCACCAGCGAGGCCGCCAGACAGCCTTGTAAAGGTGTGCGGCCTCCAAGACCTGCACCGTGTGTCAGCACTGACTCAGTGCAGGTGGGCTTTTACAGATTAAAGCTGTGAACTCTGACATCCTTCTTCCCCACCTCTGCCTGCCGATAATTGATTAGTTGGTGGTCTTGGGGTCATTTTGCATAAGAAATGCTAATGGTTCTATTTTGGGCTCCTAATCAAAGCAGGGAAGGAGGAGTGGCATCCACTTCCGTAATAGCTTGCCTCCGGAAACCTTGTGAACCAGGAGAAAGGATGAAAGGCACCCAAGTGTCAAGGACTCTCCTTCATAGGGTCGCTGTGAGTTGTCTGTGACTCGATGGCACTTAACAACAACAATCAAAGCAGGGCGTGACCAGAGGCCCCCAGCATTCTCCTCTTGTTAAGATTTACAGCCTGGAAACCCAGCAGAGGCACCTGAGTCAGCAGTTGATGCCCCAGCAGTGGGTTTGGGTTTGATGCAGGTTTGGGTAAAATTTTAATTTATTCGGACTCCCCCCAGTTTCTTTGTCAGCAGACCTGCTGTTCTGACTGTGCTTCCAGTGTCTCTGCGTGTGAGCTCTCAGCAGTGGCCTTTGGGTTGAGGAGAATTCAGACTAAAGTGCTCTCCTGGCTTCTCTGCAGGTCCTGTCCTTCACTCACCCCATCTCGTTCCATTCTGCGGAAACCTTCGAGTCTCTGCTGGCTTGTCTGAAGATGGACGATGAGAAAGTCGCAGAAGCTGCCCTGCAGATCTTCAAAAACACGGGAAGCAGAATTGAAGAGGATTTTCCGCACATCCGATCGTGAGTGGGGGCGCTGATGGGTGTTTGAAAAGTCGGCAGTAATGTTGCTGTTTCTTGACTTAATGCAAGTACTGGAGCATCTTAAATGTTGATGGAAAAGTGTCAGAGTCAGTTTGGGGTCTGTACTGTTGAAATTGGATTCCACTTCCTTGGGAGAAAGGTTTGCTATTCTAAAGTCACAGGAACTTGCTGACTGAGCAGAGTGTGTCTTTCTGACGTGTTGCTGATTGGCAGAGTCACTTCTAACTCGTAGGGACGCTGCCCTGGATTGGAGGCTGGAAATCTTCCAGCAGGGAGACTGCCCACCTTCCTTCCGCAGAGCAGCTTGTGGCTCTGAGCTCCTGACCTTTTACACAGTCTAACGCCTAATGCACTACTCCCTGGAGCCCCTTGGTTGTGCGTGGTGTGTGGGTAGTGGTGACTGTTACAGACAGCAGTCCCTCGTGTGTTGGCAGAGAGGCGGCAGTCCAGGGCACTTGCCGTTGGAGCTGGGATGGCACTGTGGCCAAAGCGCTCAGGCACTCCGGGAAAGGGGGTGCTTTGAGCCACTGGTGCTGTGCAGGACAGTACTGTCGCCATCTGCCCCTGTCAGCGCAGCAGCCAAAGGCCCCGGGGCGCCGCCCTGTCCTGTGCGTCCCCTGTGTGGACATCGTTCCCAAGCCTGTGGGCTGGTTCCTTTGGGCTCGGCAGCACCTCTCTGCTGTGCCCGAGGGCACTGGCTGGAAGGCTCCCCACAGCATCACCGTCCAGTGTGAGGCTGGGGGCTTGGAGGAAGCAGCCCCCTCACCTTCCTAGGCCGTCACCTGCCCTCCGCCCGGTTCCACAGTTTGAGGTTGCTGAGCTCTGTGCTGCCTGTCCTGCAACAGACAAGGGGTCCTGACCTGTCTGCCTGTGCTGCGCCCCCTCCTGCTTTTCTTTGATTGGGGTTAGATCTGTGTCTGCAGGGCACTGTCTAGTCA
Organism: Elephantulus edwardii; assembly: GCF_000299155.1. NCBI lineage: Eukaryota > Metazoa > Chordata > Mammalia > Macroscelidea > Macroscelididae > Elephantulus > Elephantulus edwardii. The sequence goes on from NW_006399754.1 coordinate 36,094,410, forward strand.
GGCAGGATGGCATAGCCTAGCAACCCCCCTCGCCTCTCCCAGTGTGTCTACACATCTGTCTTTCATAATCGCACTCACAAGATGCCAGCTACACTGTTAACAGGTTTGCCTGCCTCCTCAGGGAACCACAGACTCCTGAGATTTGCATAGTTCTCCTGACTGTGTCAGAGTTATGCCTGCTAGGGCACCAGACGCCACCTGGGTCAGATGCAGTGCTGTCTGCAGTGGGCCCCAGCCCCTGCTCGGAAAGGCTGGGCTCAGTGGTCCTGCGGTCTGGTCCTGGGGTCTCAGTGCTGGGTGTTGGCCTTTTGCGTGGCTGTGAGTGTGATTCCAGGGACTGCTGGCAGTCCTCTGTGGTGGAGGGTCGTCTGAGGTGGAGGCCCTCTGTGGTGAGGGTTCACTCGTATGCATTCTAAAACAGCCTTCAATTTTTTCCCCCAAAATCCTGCACCTTTATGAAAAGAAAACTGTTGTATGCCCATGCTGCCAGTCTGTTGAATGACCTTTACCTTTTAAAAGCTGGTTTTTGACACCTATCATTAGAAACAGGTCATGCTGAGAAAGACCCAGATGGGTGAGAGTCCACATGCGGGTTGACCTGGGGATTGTGATGACGGTGCACACGTGTCCGAGACTGTGAGGCTGTGACAGGGTTCAGATCTGACGTTCGGAGGGCTGCTGTGGGGCCCTGATACAGCCACTGACGGCTCTGTTTGTGGGAGAACTTGGAAAACAAGGCAGACTGTGGGCGTTTCAGCGTGCTGGAGGGCACCTGAGGATGTGGGGTGAGCATGGAGCCACGGTCCCTGCAGCTGTCTGATAGCGAGGTGTCCAGTCCTCCGGCCGCGTCCCTGCCCTGGGCACACACTGCAGAGAGTGCGTGTGTGGCGTGGAGAGGAGGGATGGCACGTCTGGTAAGCTCATCCTGAGGGACAGTGACAGCAGTAAGTGCCTGTTTATGAAATGATCTTCACTGCACGTCTCAAGACTATTTAAAAGAATAAGAAAACCAAAGATACGAAAGTGGCCCCTCCTACAAGCTGGATGGGATGACATCAGACAGAATCCCATCTTTACCAGTCGAAGGTGGCGGCCTTGGTAATTAGTTCTTGTACCAAATCCTGTCACACGTGAGAGGCAAAGCATGGTCATTGCCATGATTGTTTGGAGCCCTGGTGACTCGGGGGTGTGAATTCCTGCTATGAACTGAAGGTGGGAGGTTTGAACTTGCCAGCTGCCTGAGGAAGAACGACTGGTGGTCCAGTGGTCCAGTCCGCTTGCTTGGCGTTTGTAGCCTAGAAATCCCGGAAGCGCTTCTGTCCTGAGGCCATCGTGAGCAGAATGGACTCCTACCTCAGTGTGTGCCATTCACTAATTAGAGGAAGGCAGGATTGTGGTGTGGTGCAGATTTTGAAGGAGCTAAAGCTCAGTTTGAGTTGTGCCAGGATTAATGAGAGGCTGGTTTAAGTCCAGCCTCGGTCTGTCTGCTCTGAGAGCGAGGCAAAGGGCCACGGGACATGCGTCTCATTGCCAGCGGCGTGGCAGCCAGACAGTTGCTCAGAAGTCACGTGCTGACCCAGTCAGCAGTGATGGAGGGTGACATTCGGTCCTGAATCAGTCACCGCATCCTAGCGCAGCGAAGGTTTCCGTGGACGTGGGGAGACAGTGCACAGAGCCGGTGTCACTCTGCCGACTAAGGTATACCTCACCGGTTCAGTGCGTCTGCAGGTGTCTCACGCCTGTGCAAGTCGGACAGTGAGTAAGAGGATCTGCTTGCTGCGGGTGAATAAACAGGGTGAACTTGCAGATGAAAAGACTCAGTTACGTAATATCCTGGTTTATGACTGTAGGACTGATTGCACAGATGTCAGGGCAAAAGGAGACGTGGACGTCCTGGAAGACAGACGACTAGAATGTTCCTCAGAGGTGAGCGCGCTGCGGCGGCCTCTGATGCACTGTGGACCTTTTACCAGGAGAGGCCAGGCTCTGTGCGTGACCATGTCGTGTCCACAGTAGAGAGGCCAGTTCTGAGTGGGCTGTAAGGACGCCGCCAGTCAGGAGGCTGGCCCTCAGCAGCAGTGCGGGGTCGGGGGCCCTCTCCCCTCTCCTGAGCCGGTAAGCTCTGTGGGGGCCACCGCCCCTCTCTCCCACAGAGCAGCTGCTGTGCCCAGAGAGAACGGGCTTTGAGTTAGCCCCTCACCACCCTGTGTTTACGGGGAAGCAAATGACGCCCGCCTGCTGTCCTTGGCGCAGGCTCTCGGTCTGTCTCTCGCTTTAGGCTAGTCTCAGCTGTTAAGCTGTAAATGTGGTTATACACATATATTTGAAAAATACTTTAGTCTCTCTTTTTTTAATGATGTGGATTAGTAAAATTGGCTAAAGAAGAGAGAAGGAAAAACCTAATAAATGAGAGTGTAATTCTGAAAGAAATAGAGAAGATGGCCTCTCAGCTGATTCCCGCGGGGAGTTTGGGATGTGGCAGAGCTGCAGCTGCTGCTCCCTTCAGTTGTCCCGACTCTGGAGTTGTGACAGGAAGCATTGTGGCTGCTTTGACAAAGCCAGGACAGTGGCAGCAGACGCTGTGGGTGCGGAGTTGGCACCACTCGTCTGTCCTCAGGTGTGTGCCGGAGTTTTGGAGGCTAGGCCTGCCTGCTTTCTTGGGCTTAAACCATCAACCTTTAGCTACTTGTTAAAACCATGTTCTCTGCTGTGGATATTAAGAGGTATCACACTCCCTGCCCAAAAGAAAACATTGATGCAAAAAGCCCAAGTAAACAAGAACCTCATCATGGTACAATGTAGCGAATTCTAGGGCTACACTGGTAGGCTGATGTCAGTAAACCTCATTATTTACAAGTGATTCATGAAACCAGACACACAGTTGTCCACTGTCACTGCAGCTCCACGTCAGAGAGGAGAGGTGCTCCGAGCGTTCTCATTGGCTGCTGTTTGGACGTGCGTTGCTGACTTTTCTGCCCTGGGACATCTGGGTGGCTCAGCCCTCCATGGTCGGCTTGGTGTCTGAGTGCGTTAAGGGTTGGTATCTTGGCCACATATGGGTAAAAGGGAACAAGATGGCTAATTGTGATAGATGATGAGAGAACTTGAGTTTAAAGAAAGAAATCACTCTGTTTGCAACATTAATCCACCAAAACAGAGTTACTTACTCTGGTAACATAATCTTTCAGTTCACTAGTTATTATCACATAGTGCAAATGACACTTCTTGCTGAAAGTAAAGAGGGCTTGTAGAATGCAGCCTTCAGTATGGATTGTGTCTCAATGTCAAGAAAACAGATTCTTACCACTGACTGGACCAGTAGGCAGCGTCATGGTGGGTGGAGAGGAGGTTGAAACTCTCACCAGCCTCATCTTACTTGGTTCCACAATTAACACCATTGGTGCCAGCAGTCAGAAAAGAAGGAGATTCACTGCACTGGGGAAATATACAGTTAGGGACTGCTCCAAGTTATTGAGGAGTACTAGTGTCAGTTTGAGGACTAAGGTGTATCTGATTCAGGCCATAGTCTTTCTGATCACTTGCTGTGTATCTGAGAGCTGGACAGTGAATAAGGATGATAGAAGAAGATTTGACACCTCTGAGCTGTGGTGCTGGAGAAGAGCACTGAACATCCCACGGACGGCCAAGAGAACAGATCTGTCTTGGAGAGGGTGCAGCCGGAGTGCTCTTTGGAGGCAGGAATAATGAGGCTTCACCTCACATGCTTTGGACACATTGCTAGGAGGTGCTATTCCTTGGAGAGGGACATGATGCTGTGACGGGTGGAGGGTCGGCGGAGAGGAAGACCCTCTACCAGGTAGATTGACACGGTGACTGCCACAATGGGCTCTGTGTGTCAGGAAGTGTGAGGATGGCGCAGGACAGGGCAGAGTCGGATCTGTTGTTCACAGGGTTGCTGTGAACCATATTTGGCTCAGCGGCACCTGAGGATATCATGAAATGAAGGACTAGAAGTCTTTCCAGCGAAATGAAGAAAAGGTGAACAGTGGTGAGGAAGAGTTAGCCAGTGCGATTGTGTCAGGATTTAAGATGTGTTTTCTTAGGAAAGAGAAAGAAAAATCATGATTTTTCTTGAAAATTCCAAGAAGATGACCTGAAACAGAGCTGTTGTGGTTGTTGTTATGTGCCAGTGAGTCACCTGTTCCTCATAGTGACCCCGTGGGCCATAGCTCTGCCCCCTGCCATATCCTGAGCCAGACTCACTGTCTCTGACACGCCTCCCCCGTTGTGTCAGGTACCCGGTCAGTCCTTCTCATCTAGGGTTTTCCTCTCCTGTGCTGATCCTCCACCCTTCAAGCATGATGTCATTCTTCAAGAACCTGTCCCTCCTGGAAACAGGCCCAGATGGTGTGAGGCAAAGAGTAGCCAACATAAACCTCTGAAAATCTAGGTATCTTCTTATATACCACTAATAATCATCTCAGAAAAGGTTTTGACGATAAAAATCAGAATCTTCAGACTTGAGGTGTACAAAACCACAAATTTCTATTGGAGTCTGTGGGACTACAATATTAGAGAAATTCAGAAAGGTTTGAAACCCACCAGCAAGCTGGTGGTGTGGAGCAGCCTTGTTCCTAGTGACACCACAGGTCAGGGCAGAGGTGGCCCAGAGGATCTCCAGTCTCTGCTGGGCTCGCAGCCCTGACCACCTGAGCAGCCGCTGTGTGTCGAGCTTCCACACCGCCAGGTCTCACTGAGGAAATGCTCTGTGTTCCCTGGGATTGTGAAGGAACGAACAGGCAGCAATTCTGAAAAGAAAAAATCGGTGTGAACTGCCTTCCTCAATTTTACATATGGCTTAGGTGGATGGAAGATAAAGTCCAGATTAAGATTAAATTCCTCAATGTATTAGAACGACACTTTTGTCAGACTCCTCTTCCTGTGGTGAGTGGACCGTGGCTGGTAAATGTGATATCTGGAGAGTGATTGGAAAATCCTCGAATCCCCCGCTGCAGCCCAGGCACTGTGTGCACTGTGTCAGGTTCTGAGAGTGTTGCGAACAGCTGTGCGTGTGTGAGGTTTCACCTCCGCATTGGACATGTTGGTGGAGGAGAAAGGAAAGAGTAAAACCAGTTAGAAGCAGAAGTGTTAGGATGAGGGGCTCTGTGACCGCCCTGCGTGAAGACTCAACCATTGGAGCAAAGTGAATTCTGGCTGAAAAGACAGCTGAGAGGTGGAATGAGCTGGACGGCACAGGGTCGCACAGTGGCGGCTGGAGGGAGGCTGTGAAGGAAATGGGAAAATCCATTAGGGACCTGAAAAGATGCTGGTAACGGCGGGTGTAACCTGTTGTTGAGGAATTTTCTAAAACATCATGAAAATTATTGTATGAAACACAGTGAGAGTGAAGGGTAGCGGAGAGCACAATTCATGTGACCTTTGAAAGCAAACCAATAGAAAAGAATACTAAAAATGACTTTCACTAGTGGGGCTTCCACCCTGGTGATGAACACATGCTCTTGACGGCGGCATGTCAGCTGGGTCCAGTGACACTCGGTGGCATGCGTTTCCATACCGCCCTTTTGTCTGTAGTGAAACACAGCACCTTAAAAATTGTTGCTCGTTAATTCTGCTTTTAGGAATTTATTCCTAAGACAGAACTTATCTGGTGACCACAAGGTTCGAAGCCACTGAACCACGCACGGGCCTCTAGGTTCTCTGGCCTTCAGTTGGATAATGGCAGGAATCCTGATGGTGCGTTGCTCACGTGCTTGGTAGTTCGAAGCTACCAACCACTCTGAGAGAGGAAGGCAGTCTCGTCATAAAGGCTGAAGCCCCAGGAACTCTGATCTCTCCTGTCCTTGTGCTAATTGTTATGTGCCGTGAAGTCAGTCAGCGAAGATTCAGTGAGTGATCCTGTGCACACCAGCTCCGACCCCTGCCCTATTCTGAGCCAGTCTCATGGTCTCTGAGACACCTACCCCCATTTACCACAGTCCCTGTGTCAGTCCCCTTCCTCCAGGGGCTTCCTCTCCGGCGCTGACCCTCTGCCCTTCCAAGCATCATGTCCTTCTCCAAGGACCGGTCCATCTCGGCAGTATGCCCAAAGTATGTGAGATGGTGCTTCCAAATTCTTGCCTCCAAAGAGCAATCTGATTTCACCCTCTCCAGGACAGACCTGATTGTTCTCTTGAGAGTTCATGGGATATTCGGTGCTCTTCTCCAGCACCACAACTCAGAGGCATCCATTCTTCTGTCATCCGTAGTCATTGTCCACTCTTGGTGATTATGAAGACCATGGCCTGAATCAGGCACGCCTTCATCTCCAGACTAAAACTTGCTCCTTAGCTCTCTGGAGAGGTCCCTGACAGCAGACTTTGCCCAGAGAAACTTGTCTTGATTTCCTGTCTGCTGGTGCCAAGAACATTGATTTTGAACTTGAATAGGAGCAGTCTCCATCTGTTCTCCATCCATCTTGGTGCTGCCACTCCAGCCCAGTGGTGAGAATCTTTGTCTTCTTAATGTTGCGCTTCAATCCATATTGAAGGCTGCAGTCCTTGACCTTCTGCAGCAAGCGCTTTATGTCTTCCTTAGTTTTGGCTCCAATCCTGATACCATAATTCCTTTTCATAAAATCTAGCCTCCTGAACGATCTGTTCTGTATATAGATTGAAAAGATACAGATACGCACTCCTTTTCTAATTTTGAACCATGCAGTATTTTCTTGCTCTGTTCCTGACTGTTGCTTCCTCGTCTAAGTATAGGTTTTACATGAGCAGAATCAAGTGCTCTGGGATTCCCATTCTTCTCCGAGTCAGCCACAGTTTGTTGTCATCCACAGTCAGGTGCCTTTGTGTAGTCTGTGAAACACAGATAGACACTCCTCTGGTACTCCCTGCTTTTGGCCAAGATCAATCTAATGTTGGCAGTGATATAATACCATGGCCTCTAAACCCAGCTTGATTTCTGGCAGTTCTCTCTCAGTGCACTGTGCTGGACACTTTTCAGTAATCTTCAAGATTTTGCTTGCGCATGTGTTAGTGATACTGTTTGATAATTTCAATGCTCTGTTGGAAAAAGGTGGGTTTGTGGGTTTATTTTTGTTTGTTTTTTGGTGTTGGTTGTTTTTGATTTTTTTAAAGTGAGAATAAATACAGGTGTTTTCTAGTCAGTTGGCGAGGTAGCTGTCCTCCAGATTTCCTGGCAAAACCTGATGAGTGCACTTACCTGTCTTTTGAAATCTTTCAGTTGATAGTCCATCAGTTTCTGGGGCCTCCCCCCCCCCCCCCTTCTTTGAGAGCAGCTTTAACTTCATCCTTCATCACTGTTGCTTCTTGATCACAGATGCTGTTTCATGCCGTTCTTTCTGTGTCAGCCAGTTATTGCTGGTACAGTGACTGTGTACTCCTTCCATCTTCTTTTGATGCTTCCTGGGTCATCCAGTATTCTGCTCACCACATTCTCAAGTATTGCAGCTCGAGGCTTGAATCTATTAATTCATTTTCTTCAGCTTCGGTTCCTGTCTTAGAGGGAGATGAGTTGGAAATCAACTCAGAAGCCATGCATATCTTTCTCTTTGGTCTCCATAATGATTAGATGGATAGGATCACCTTACAAAAGAAACCACACTAGATTCTTTAAACATAAAGAAATGCAGATATGTGAAGCTCAGCACAGTGTAACTTTGGTTGCCTGAGTATTCATCATTGGAAGCACCTGCCACCCTGGGCAGGTGGGGACGTGGAAAGAAGTCCAGGATGTGGTCTTGTGCCCAGTAGGTGGAGGAGAGCGCAGCAAAGCGTGTGTGCACTGCTGGTGTGTTCGTCCTGGCTGCTGGACAGGGCAGTGAAGTCAATGCCTGGGGTGCTGACGTTGTTTTCCTCTGCCAGGACCCTCCTAGGAAGCCTGTTGGCCACCACCAGTGGGCATCAGTCTCTGAGTCTGTGTGTTGCTGGCATGGACATGCATGCTAATCAGTGTGAAGTGCAGATGTGTGCATGTATTTACGTGACCTCACACCAGTCCCCCACTTGTACTAGTCTTCAAACCAGGAAGTCCTCCAAATTTGCATATCTTTACCCATTTATTTGACATCGTCTGGTCAGCTTGTCACATCTATCATAAAGCCTTCAAGGATTCTCACTACAATAATGTTGATTTGCATTTTTTTAGAAATTTGACATACAGAGTCCTACCCATGAAAATATCAAATGATCCAAGAAATCTTTAAAGAAGATAGAGAAGAACTACACAAAACTGTTGTAAAGAAGAATTGGCCAGTGCTGAAATACATCAAGAAGTGCCACACATATGGTCAGGAGCCAATGGAAATAAAGCTGCTCTGAGGGCATCAACAAAAATCAAGGCCCAGGAATCAATGGGATCCAGCTGACCTGCTTCCCATGATAGTACAGCCCTGGGTGTGGTCACTAGTCTATGCCTGGAAGTTTTCCCTCTCTTAACACTAGTGGAAGGAAGCTGTGCTACCAAGCCAAAGGTGGGTGATTGTCATCTGTGGCCCTCGGCCAGGTCCAAATTGTCTTCCTGTCAAACATTCTTCTAGGTTGTACAGCACTGGTCTGTGCGTTGCTGTACAGAGGTAACTCGTGGTTGCTGTGATGCTGAACATGGTGACAGTGATGTGCCAATCGTGGTAATGGGCACCCATGGTGGACAGTGTTGGCTGGAGCTTCCCGACTAAATCAAGCCTGGAAGCAGGAGCAGCATCCACTTCCGAAATGGCTTGCCTCTGGAAACTCTATGTACGAACAGTGCTCAGGCTGTTCGTTCACAGGGTCGCTATGAGTTGTCTACGACTCGACGGCATTAAACAACAACAACACAACAATACTGCATTTGGTTTCTTCAGTACATAATCACTTTTATTTGTTTTATCTTGACTGCACTTTGTTTCCTTTAAAATGTCACCTACTGTGCTGTTTTGGTGTACTAAAATTGTGAACAATACAGAGATTATCATGGCCCCATGCACAAGGATGGTGCAAAAAGTCCCCTAGTTTGTCAGGTAAAACGGAATGGTTACCAAGATGGTACTTTAATTGTCAAGCGTGCAGGTATAAAACTGCCTTGCCTCACTGCTCACATCTTACCATTGAGTTGAAACCAGTTAATAGTTGGCCCTCAGTGGATTTTCAGAGGCTATCAGTTGGATTGCACTGGAGCGTAGAGAAGCCAAAGCACAAGGAAGAATTCAAGATACTAAAAAGCTGAACAGAAGATTCCAAAAGGCTGCTCGGAATGACA
>NW_006399754.1:36105822-36130088 GCF_000299155.1 Elephantulus edwardii
AGTTGCTGTAATCAAGGATGCTTTAGGCAGAATATTAAATGATCCAGGAAGTATTAAAAGAAGATGGAAAGAATATACTGAGTCACTGTATAGAAAGGAATTGGCAGACACAGAAGAATTTAATGAAACAACATATAAGCAAGAGCCTATGGTGATGAAGGAAGAAGTTCAAGCGGCTTTGAAGGAAATAGCAAAAAATAAGGCCCCAGGAATAGATGGTATACCAATTGAGGTATTTCAGCTAACAGATGCTGCCCTGCACATGCTCACCAAGTTGTGCCAAGAAATCTGGAGAACAACCACTTGGCCAACTGACTGGAGAGATCTGTATTTGTTCCCATTCCAAAGAAGGATGGCCCAACAGTGCGGAAACTACGGAACAGTATCATTGATTTCACATGCAAGCAAGATTCTACTGAAGATTATATCCAAAAACGACTGCAACAGCCCATAAGCAGAGAACTGCTGGAAGTCCAGGCTGGGTTTAGAAGGGGTTGTGGTACTATGGATATTGTAGCTGGTGTTAGATGGATCTTAGCTGAAAGCAGGGAATACCAGAGGAATGTCCGTCTGTGTTTCATTGATTATGCAAAGGCATTTGACTGTGTGAATCATAACAAACTGTGGCTGACTCTGAGAAGAATGGGAATCCCAGAACATTTAATCATGCTAATGCAAAACCTATACTTGGACCAAGAGTCAGTCGTCAGAACAGAGCAGGGTAACACCGCATGGTTAAAAATTGGGAAGGGTGTACGCCAGGGATGCATCCTGTCTCCATACCTTTTCAGCCTGTATGCAGAGCAGATTATCCGGGAGCCTGGGCTCTCTAAGGAGATGTGTGGTGTCAGGATTGGTGGAAGATCTATTAACAATCTGTGTTATGCAGATGACACAACCCTGCTTGCTGAAACTGAGGAGGACCTCATGCACTTTTGCAGAGGGTCAAGGACTGCAGCCTTCAGTATGGACTGAGGCTCAATGTCAAGAAGACAAAGATTCTCACCACTGGATCAAATGGTAGCATCAGGATGGATGACGAAGAGATTGAGATTGTTCTCAGCTTCAGTTTGCTTGGCTCCATGGTCAACACTCTTGGCACCAGCAGCCAGGAAATAAAAAAACGTATTGCGATGGGAAAGTCTGCTGTTAGGGACCTCTCCAAAGTACTCAAGAGCAACGGTGTGTCTCTGGAGACTAAGGTGCGTCTGATACAGGCCATGGTCTTTGCAATCACTTGTTATGCATCAGAGAGTTGGACAATGACTAGGGAGGCTAGAAGGAGAATTGATGTCTTTGAGCTGTGGTGCTGGAGAAGAGTATTGAATGTACCCTGGACTGCCAAGAAAACAAACAGATTCACCCTGGAGAGGGTTAAACCAGGCTACTCATTGGAGGCAAGGATTCTGGGGCTTCGTCTGACATACTTTGGGCATGTTGCAAGGAGAGACCGGTCCTTGTAGAAGGACATCATGCTTGGGAGGGTGGAGGGACAGCTCAGGAGGGGAAGGCCCTCTATGAGGTGGATTGATTCAGTGACTGGGGTAATCGGGATGGGTGTGTCAGAGGCAGTGCGGTTGGCACATTATAGAGCAGGGTTTAGGGCTGTTGTACATAGGGTCACTTTGAGTTGCAAACAACTCGACGGCACATAACATCAGCTGGATGGGAGGAGAGTGCCTGTCTTTCTGTTCTGGAGCAGCCTGCTGGATTTGAACTGCCCACCCTTGGGTTGGTTGTTCCCTCTGCTCTAAGCTACCAGAGTTCCCTGATGCTGTTCCTAGTGCCGTGCTTTCTCCGTTGTCCCAGGAGCAGTAGTGACTGGTTTTCCTTCCTGATGGAGATTATCTGTCGTCAGTTTTCCATTAGCTGTCTTGCTCAAGGGTCAGCAGCTTCACTGACCTCTTCCAGAAGCTTCTCTTGGTTTTGTTTCTATTGTTTATATTAAATTTCCCTGTTACGTCTGTTTGATTGGGATTTGCTTTTGCCCTTTCTTCCTCTTTGCTTACTTCATGTTGGATTTCCTCTTTTTCTTATTTCTTAAGAGTACCAGTCATTGGTTTAAAATATTTTCTCTAGTTTGTATCTGGTACATGCCTGTTGTGCTCAGAATAGTATTCTGTGTTGGCACTTGTCGTGGTTTCTAAAATTACTTGACTGTCTTCTGATGCAATGCGTTCTCATTCTTTATTCTTCTGTACAGAATGTATCTTTTTTCTTGGTTTCCAGCTTCCTTTAAGATTCCCTGTCACAGGTTATTACCTTGTTGATGCTGGCAGCCGTCTGCTGGTATTTCTTCAGATTCTACCTCTTGCTTTCTTTTCCCAGGTTGCAGGAAGCGTGTTTTCAGGGGCCCCAGCTCTCTTTTAATGCTTATGACTAGACACTAGAGGAAGTGGGAGCAGTCGTTTCTGGGGTCCTGTGCAGTGGCAGGCCTGCTCTGGGGCAGTGGGGGCCCCAGTGAAGAGGCCAGGAGTGGAGTCCAGGCGGGGTGGGCGGGATGGGTTGGGGTGGTGTGTGTGTGGGCCCAGTTCATGCCCTGTCTGCCACGAAGGAAAAGCAGAAAGCAGCCAGCACGCTTGTGTGTCCTGCTGCGTCTTCACTGTCAGTGATTGTAAAGCAGAGTTGGAGGCCAGGGAGGGAGGCTGAGGCGAAGGCGCACAGCACTTGGCTCCCACAAAGGCTTTGTCTGAAGGCACAGGTGGTCCGGCATTGTGGGGAGGAAGGCAGTGTGCTGGCTGACCCCCGTTCCCTCTGGTTCTCTGCAGAGCCCTGCTACCTGTTCTGCACCAGAAATCGAAAAAGGGCCCCCCGCGGCAGGCCAAGTACGCCGTCCACTGCATCCACGCCATCTTCTCCAGCAAGGAGACCCAGTTCGCGCAGATATTTGAGGTAATGACAAAACAAGTCGCGTTTGTCTCCGTGTTGTCATTCACAAACAAACCTGCGATTACTGCATGTTCCCACTTAGGATGCCTGCTGTGTTCATCCTCACACGAGTCTTCATTCAGCTTTACGTGGTGAAAATGGAAGAAGAGCTTATTATTTACGTGTTTACTGTGAACTCATTCAGAATTCAAGCAGTTGTAGGATAATACTTTGTGGCTTCATAGAGTCCATGATCAGAGACTGTGTTTCCTTAACAGATAATTTAATCTAAACCCCTAGTTATTGGTGGTGTAATCGTAGCCCACTTCTTGTGCTGACAGCCTGAAGGACATTTCTGAGAGTTACTAGTGAAGAGAGGGTGTCGGCATCTCAAGGCTGGTTTGCAGCATGTGCACCAAGCAGCCCCGTTTTTTTTTTTTTTGCTGTGTAGCATCTCTTTTCATGTGTGGAGGGCTCAGTAGCAGATAGGGTAAGTGGGCTACTGACCAAAGGTTTGAAGGTCAAGTCCACCAGCTGCTCCAAGCGAGAAGATGGGCAGTGTGTTCCTGGGAGCGTTTTCAGCCCAGAAACCGCCATGGGAAGCCTCCAGGAGTCGGAGCTTACTTCACGTCGTGAGGCTCACGCAACTCACATGGCCATCTCTGCCTTTAAGGAACCTTCGCCATTAGAGGTGCATGGTGTGTGTGGTCTTTTGTGATCAGACTGCCTTTCCTAACTACAAATAAAAGCTAAATGGAAAATTATTGCATTTGTGGGTTTCACCCTCCCTTTTTAAAAAAATTTAAGATTTTTATTTTTTATTTTATAGTGGTTTACTTAGAAAATTTATATACATTGCTTTTAACACGAGATCGCTCTCATTTCCTTTATCCTCCCCATCAAATTGTGTGACCTTATGATTAACCCTCGGCCACCCCCAGCCCGTCCTGACCCCTTTTCTCCCACTCCCCTTCTTAGATCCTCACACACATTCTACAGAGTATGTGTCCTTACGGGACTTGAGTATTCACTCAGCTTACTTCTCTCCAGTCCCTCCCAAGTTAGGTAGTCGTTTATAAAATCATTGCTCCTGCGTGCTGCATAGTATTCCACTGTGTGAATGTATCATAATGTCTCAATCCTTCCATTGTAGTTGGACGTTTTGACTGTTCCCATGTTGTTGCAATGGTGAATAATTCTGCTATGAACATTGATGTACAATTGTCTGTTTGTGCCTCAGTTCTCATTTTTTTGGGGTATATTCTATGTAGTGAAGTAGCTGGGTCATTGGAATCTCTGTTAAATTTTTGAGGAAACACCAAACTGCCTTCCAGAGTGGTTATACCATTTTACAATCCCATCAGCATTGTACAAGAGTTCGTATCTCGCCACATCCTCTCTAATAGAAAATGTTTTAAATTTCAATTTGTAGTCTTAGTCTGGGCAAAACAGTTGGGAAATGATGCTGCAGCTGCAGGCTGTCCAGCCTTCCCAGAGTTTCTGTGGGAGAAGTGGGCACGTTCCTCCTCCCGTATCTTCTTATGTCACTGTCACGCCGTTGCTTTACGCTGAATGGCTGAAAGGAAGAAAAGGGATTTTTTGAAACTATCTTCAAAAGAGCACTGTTGTTTCTGGTAGGACATAATTGATTCTCCATTGTGTGAGGGTTGCAGGTATTGTTTTTGTACATGTGGGGAATGCTTTTCTTTAACAGAGGTTTTGTGTATTTATACCTGAATTAATCTTTATTTTTTGTTCGAATGAGTATTTACATATATGGGCCTTTCCATCACTCACAGACATGTATTGATTATAGGAAGCTTTTGTTTTTCTTGGTTTAATCTCCTTTCAGTTGTGATTTTTTTAAAAGAAATGTTATTTTCTTGATGTCGTTTGGATTTTGTTTTTCTTGATCAGAAAAAGTCCCCAGAATTCACACCATTGGGCCGAAAGTCAACATCATGATAGATGGACAATAATTGACGTTGACAACGATTTCCATTTACTTGGGACCCACACCAACACCTGAGGCGGTGGCAGTGAAGAACTCAGAAGGCTCACAGTAGGAGGGATATGTGCTGACAAGGACCTCCCGGAAGTGCCGAAGAGCAAGGGTGCCGGTGTAATGGTACGCCTGCTCCGAGCTGTGATACGTGCAGTGTCTGCCTGTGCCTCTGAGGGTTGGACCCTGACTAAGGATGACAGAAGAAGACTTGATGCCTTTGAGATGTGTTGCTGGAGAAGAGCACTGACTCTGTTGTACTGTGGACTGCAAGAGACCTAATAGCTGTGTCCTGCAGGAGATGCCGTCGGTGTGCCCCTAGAGGCGAGGGTGGGGGGACATCATCTCACGTCCTCCGAGCATGTTGTCAGGAGGGACCAAAAGAAAAGAAAAGCTCAAGAGAAGACCCTCGGTGACCACCACCATGGGCTTGAGAAGGCAGACGGGTCAGCGTGGCGCAGGATGGGGCGAGGTCAGGTCCGTGTGGTTCTGGGGTTACTGTGAGTCCCGGGTGACTTGATGCCCAGACAGGCACGGTGATGATGAGGGAAGAGACTGCCCCTAACCTGCACGCATTGAGCCCTTTCGTGCTCGTCCTGACACTGTGTCACTGGTGTCATTGTGGCGAGGACCCCAAGGTGCAGCACCTGGGTAGAGAGGAGGCGGCAGCTTCTCAGCAGGTGCTTCATGGCCTTCTGGCCTTTCTGGGATGTCCATTCATATGGGCTCTGGTCCTCTGTTTTGACATTTCATAGATAATCTTCACACCTAGTTGTGGAAAACAGTCAGATCCACTATAGTATTAGTGGATTTTTTGATGAAATCTGGTAGAAACAGGCACCAGGCATCAGTGGGAGGAGGATCTAGAAATGGTCAAGGAGAAGAATAACAAGATCTAGACCCACTGTCTGTTTCTGGTTGGGTGAGACTCCATCTCTCCCTGAGCTGTTGCAAGAGGCCCATTTCGTTTTGTTTTTCAGGCATAGAATTCTCGGTGAATACTGTGCCGAATTTGGAATTTTAATTAAAATACAGCATTATACTTTCCACTAGATAATATAGTCACTTGTTTTACCATCAGGAATAAAGAACCAAAACTTTTCTCTCCACCCTGTCTTGTTCCCATTAGACTTTGATCTATTATTTATAATATCTTCCCATACTTTGGCTATATGGTGGGGAGAGGCTAGTCTTTGGAGAAGGCCTTAGACGGTCCGCAGGAGGAAGACTGAAGCAGGTGGATGGACACAGTGATCTCAGCAAGAGGCTCCGCTGTGGCAGAGATTGGGTGGATGGTCAGGCCAGGGTTCAGATGTGCTGTCATAGAGTCGCTCTAAGTCATATTCTGATCAGCAGCACCTAACAACAACAGTAAGATGTATTTAGGCATTCTCAGTGAGGTCAGTAAATACCTCAGCACTACATGCTACAGTGTCGCTCAGCAGCGAAGGTTGGCCCCAGAGTTATTATTTCCCAGTGCAGGTTTTAATAGACAAAAGATAGAAATTGTCCATAATTTCATCTTACTCAGAGCCACAACTAACAGCCTTGGTAACGGCAGTCAGAAAATCAAAAGACACTTTGCATCGGGAAAGTCTACAGTCAGGACCCTCTCAAAGTGCTGAAGTGTGAACATGTTAAAGACTAGATGCACTTGATCCAAGCTGTGGCCTTTGCGGTTGCTTGCTTTGTATCAGAGACTGGCCAGTGAACAA
This sequence comes from Elephantulus edwardii, assembly GCF_000299155.1. Taxonomy (NCBI): domain Eukaryota; kingdom Metazoa; phylum Chordata; class Mammalia; order Macroscelidea; family Macroscelididae; genus Elephantulus; species Elephantulus edwardii. The sequence goes on from NW_006399754.1 coordinate 36,112,408, forward strand.
AGACAACAGAGGCCGCGTCAATGCCTTTGCGTTGTGGTGCTGCAGAAGAGCCCTGAATATCCTGTGGACTGCCAAGAAAATGAACAGCTGTATCTTGGAGAGAGTGCAGCCAGGATGTACCCTGCAGAAAGGACGGGGTCACTTTGTCTTATGTGCTTTGGACATGTTGTTAGGAAAGGCCGGTTCTTGGAGAAGGAAATCAGGTTCAGAAAAGTAGAGGGTGTGTAAAGGAGGGAAAGACAAGCTAGATTGATAAGTGGCTGTGACAGTGGCCCCTAGCGTGGCGGAGAGGCTGAGGGTGGCACAGGATGGGGCAGGGTCCTGATCTCTTCATGGGGATTGAATTGTACGTTTTGGCTCCCCTGTGACTGTGCATTGATTCTGTGTGTGCACAAAGCGTCTTCCTGCTTCTGTCACCATAAAGCGCACAGCAATGATTTCCTGTCAGAATAATCAAAGTCGTATTACAATTTCCTCATCGGAGTAATAAAAATAGTTAGCTCTGATATTCACATCCATTAAAAAAAAATACTCCAGTGATCAGACAGCAGAAGAGGGTTTTCTTATTTCTCGAACGTGGTTGGGGGTTGGGTGACCTGGTCCTCAGCAGAGGGCCACAGCTGCTCTCTGTCTGGTGCTTTTCCTCGAAGGCCTCACTCTGCGCCCTTGGCGTTGAGCCAGCTGCTGAGTCAGGGTCCTGTGAGGATGACCCCTGTTCAGGAGGACAGAGACTTGCCTCCTCAGGGTGTCCCACCAGGGCTCAGTCCACGGCACAGCCACAGAGGACGACAGATGCTCAGCCCTGCTTGCACCTCTGAAGGAGAGCAGTGGGTGCCCCGTCCTGGCAGCCTCTGGATTGGCCTAGAACCCAGGCTGCTGGGTTGGGCCTGAATGGCCCTGGTTGCATGGTGGGAAGAGGGATTGAATCCCCCCCACCCCTTAAGGAGAGGAAGCGGGGCCAAAGCCACATCCATGAACGCGGAAGCGTTGGAGTCCCTCCCGGCGTGCGTCCCTCTCCCACAGGGTCGCTGTGAGTTTACTCCACGAGCTGGAGCATTTGATTACCTGCAGCTGAAGCAGGACGTGGGCCAGACTGTAAACATCAGACCTTGTGGGTTTATAGCTGACTTAGAAAAGGCCGAGTACCTCACTCAGTGAAGCGTGCGTGGCTGTGGTTCACCCTGTGTGCCACCACACGTGGCGTTTGCATGTAAGCTGAGTGCCCGCTCACTGCGCTGTCTTGTTCCCTCCTCCTGTCAGCCGCTGCACAAGAGCCTGGACCCAAGCAACCTGGAGCACCTCATCACGCCGCTAGTGACCATCGGCCACATCGCCCTGCTGGCACCCGACCAGTTTGCTGCCCCCCTCAAGTCCCTCGTGGCAACCTTCATTGTCAAGGACCTTCTCATGAGCGACCGGGTAACTCTTGTCCCTCTTCTGGGTCCTTCCTCTGCCTTTTGTCTGCAGGTCTCGGTGCCGCCACCACCGGCTGCCTTCATGTGGGTGGTGGTGGACCGTCAGAACGCAGGCAGCGCTGGTGTGGGGGTCTTGGGCCATTTGAGCCGTGGGTGGTCTGTTAACCACTTGTCTCCTCTTGGGCTGCAGCTTGTCAGGGTTTAAAGTCTGTGTTGACATCTGCTTTTGGGGACCTACGAGGCAGCTGACGTACAGCTGTCCTGATGGTAGTTGTCCCCCCACATTTGGGGGAGAGAGTGCCCGGGGCACAGTGGGCTAAGCCCTGGGAAGCCAGCAGAGCGCTAATGCTCGGAGCCCACTGCAGTCTGTGTCTGTAACGGATGCAGCCTTGGAAAACCTTTGGGGCCTGTCACCTCTGTCCAGCAGGGTCCCCGTGAGCCACAACCGCCTTCAGGGTCCTGGTGCACCAGCATTGCAATGCTTGGAAGGCCTCGGGCCTGAAGACAGTGCTCGTTCCATTTGTGCTTGAACTTGACCAGGTTTCATTTTCATGATGACGTCTATTTGAAGACAGTGGCACGACCCCCAGGCCAGGTCCTGGTGTGGCTGTCCTCAGTGTCCCCACGCCCGTGTCTGCAGCGTGGAGCGGTAAAGCCTTGGGAGAACACGGCACTGGAGGCCTTGCTTTGTCTTGTGTTTGTGTAGCTGTGCCGTCCTGTGGGCCTCTTAGCCACTGGGTTCACCTGCACATGACCAAGTGTGAAGACTTTAAAACTCACTGGTTATGGGCATAATGATCAAGATGGTGATGATGGTGATGGTGGTGGTGATGATGTTGTCCCACTGAGCTGGAACTGACCCATAGCTGACCCTCCAGCAGTGTTTCAGAGGCAGTTAATCACACGGGAGGAGGAGACTGCTCAGCCTTCTGCAGAGCAGCTGGTGGTCTCGAACCGCTCACCTTCAGGATTGCAGCGCAGCTTCTTGCCACCAGGCCACCAGAGCTCCCTAATAATCAAGTTAACAGTGTCCATTGACTTAAGGCACCCTGGCAGGTGGCCGCTGAGCTGACTGGTGCTCGGGACTGTTGGTGGGTGAGTGCAGGGCTCGGCCTGGCTTCTCGGTCTCTGCCAGGTTCTTTGCCGTCTCTTGAACATGCAGCTCACTGCTTCTTGCTCTCAGAGATGCGCATGCTTCTGCGCCTCCCTTCAAAGTGACCTGTGTGAGTGAGTCTCGGAGTAGGTCGTTATGCAAAAGCCAGTTACACATAAATGCTTTCTTGAGGGCGTCAGACGGAGGGAGGCCACGGCTTTGTGTTCGTGACAGATGTCACGTGACTCTCAGCTTGCCTTCCCCTGGTCCAGGGCTCTGCGAGCCCGCTGTGGGACAGACCCACTGGGGTCAGCTCTCAGAGGGTGACGGGATGGACGGTCCAGTTCTTTCCTCTTTGCTGTGTGTTGTGCACGTTGTTCTTAAGGCCTCCCACACACCTTAGCAAGAATTCCTGTTGATTCTTTCCGGGTTTGCCCAATTCTTTTTCTAAATAGTTGTTAAAACTTGCATGTGCAGCACGCATGCTGTCAGCGTTCCCGGCTGGCATGTCTGTAGGGAGCTGCACTCCTCACCCCAAGGCTGTGCTTTTCTGGAAGTTTGAGTCCACCAGCAGGTCTGAGGGAGAAGGCTGGGCAGTCTCCTGTACCGTTTGCAGCCTCAGAACTTCAGCCTCAGCTGACCCCCTATGTGGCCGTGAGTGAGGTGGCGTGGATGGTGCGGTTCAGGAGAAGCTGTATGTGGCTGTGCGTATGAGCTGATTGGTTTTTCTCCTATAGCAGAAGAAAGGAGATAATACATCTTTCCAGTGCTGTCTGCTGTTCCCTGGCCATGCACAGAGTTCCAGGGTCTCATCACTTCTGATGTTGCCTCCTTTCTGAAGTGCCTTTTACCCATTTTTATTTTAGGATGTTTGTCTAAAGCAAATTCATCCTTTGCTAGGTGTAGACTGCTATATCTTAATAAAAGAAATTAAGACTGTTTCCTTCCATCAAGTCAGTGCTGACTCAGGATGCCTCTCCCCTGGGTTTCTGAGGCTGGCGTGCCTGGGAGGACCCTCCTTCCTCTCTCTTGAGCAGCTGGTGGCTTTGAACCACAGATCATGTGCCTGGCTGTGCCTCCCCTCCCAGGGCTGCTTCATAAAATGGAGAAAGCCCACTTGGAGTTGATCTTGTCAGTCTGTGGAATTCTCCAACATAGTGAATGTTTAAAAAAGAGTTGACTGGGTTTGGTGAGAGCCAATTTGTCTGTCCTGGGTTCCCCCCAAAGGTCGCTGAGGTCAGCTGGGCAGGAGCGCGGCACCTGGGCAGGAGGGGACCTGTTGGTATCTCGGGAGTGTTAGACTTCTCTCCGCCTCCTGTCATGTCCTGACGCCTGACCCGAAGCACACTCTCCCCGTCCCTTCTGTTGACATCAGGGTTCCTGACACTCATGCATTGAAGTCCTTCATTTTCTTCAGCTTCCAGGTAAAAAGACGACTAAACTTTGGGTTCCTGATGAAGAAGTTTCCCCTGAGACAATGGTCAAAGTGAGTAACACCAGGCCCTGGTGGTTTTGATGTGTGATGTGGTCTTGTGATCCCCAGGGCACTGTTGTGTGTGCTGTACTCCTGACTGAAAGGCTGGCAGCTTGAGTCTGTGCTGCCGAGGAGAGGCCTGGCAGTCTGCCTTCATCTGCTTACAGCTGTAGAAGGCCCTTGGCCGCAGTTCCCCGACGCACACAGGCTGGCCGCAGCTGGGAGCAGCTTGATGGCAGCCGTTGCTTTGAGTTTCAGAGAGTCTTACGACCCACCGAGCACCACTGTCCCGTTGCCGTGACTCCAGTGGTCCTCTGACACAGAGCGTGCTGTCCTGTGCACTCTCCATGGCTGTCAATCTGCTTAGAAGCGCACTGACCACAGCTTGCTCTTGGCTGCAGCCCCTTCTTTCTGGCTGCTGTGTGCCGGAAGCCCGGTGTCAGCAGGGCTCCTGAGGAGCGCTGTGTGTCACAGTTCACGTCTGTCGTCACGTGTCTGCTGTGTTCGTGGCACCACGTTAGGCTCTGTGCTGTGAGAAGCATGTACTCGGGACAGCAGCCCTTGCTTCTCATTTGAAGAATGGTCAGGTGGCCGCCTGTTCTTGGTGACTCATGGGGCAGTCTCCTTTCAGAAAAGGCGCAAGCACGATTTTCGTGCCGTCCTTGGGAACCCTGACGCATCACGGGCTGTGGACCTTCTGTGTCAGTGCGTTTTCTCGGCATCCCTGGTCTCCGCCTTGTAGTGGAGGGGGCATTGACGGGGAGCCTTTCTCAGCGTTTCCCTGTTGTAGCCGAGGGAGCACTGACCGTGGTTTCTCACATGTCTAGTTAGTGGGGGGAGCTGAGGTAGTGCATTTTCTCTGATTTGCTGGTTTCTCATTTGTGCTGCCGTAGTAGGCGGGCACCTGCATTGATGCCACATTTGTGGTGTGACCGTCGGTGACAGGTGGTGCTGCGAGGCTCAGTCTCATGCAGGATAATCTTCACGAGCCTCGGAGCCCAGCTTCCTCCCTCAGGGCACTTCAGACAGACGTGCCTCTGTGCTCTGTAACTGTGGCACAGGACCAGCGTGAGGTGTCACCCTCTCAGGAACCAGAGATGGCAGCATCTCTTGTGGTCGGGAGCAGAACTTCCTCGTCCCTGTGTCACTCCGTTCCAATGGATGGAATGCTGGACACATAGTGAGGAGACCAGGCTTCAGTCAGATCTCTTCTAGCTCTGTCTGCTGGCCCACCTGCAGCACCTGTCTGCCTGCCCCTGGTGTGCGTCTCCTCCTTCTCCTTGTTCTGTGGGCTCTGTCCTCTCCTTGTCTGTCCACCTGTCTATCCAGTCACCTGCAGCACCTGTCTGCCTGCCCCTGGTGTGCGTCTCCTCCTTCTCCTTGTTCTGTGGGCTCTGTCCTGTCCTTGTCTGTCCACCTGTCTATCCAGTCACCTGCAGCACCTGTCTGCCTGCCCCTGGTGTGCGTCTCCTCCTTCTCCTTGTTCTGTGGGCTCTGTCCTCTCCTTGTCTGTCCACCTGTCTGTCATCTGTCTCCATCTCTGTGGAGCTTGCTACCTGCTTACCTGCCTCTGTCTTATCTATATGAATAACCCCTCCTCCCCCCGTGGGTATCTGTGGAAGACATAAGACATGTGTTGGTTTGCTTGGAGTGTGTGAGGGAGTTTTTCTTCAGTGTCTGTCTGTCACCTTGTCTGCACCTAGATCCAGGCTATCAAGATGATGGTCCGGTGGCTGCTTGGGATGAAGAACAACCACAGCAAATCGGGCACGTCCACGCTCAGGTTGCTGACCACAATCCTGCACAGTGACGGGGACCTGACGGAGCAGGGCAAGATCAGGTGCTGCCGCCCGACCGCAGCAGGCGGGCTCGCTGGGAGGGGTGGCTTTTCTCGGGAATAGACGTCTGTACAGTTCTCTGAGAACAGCAGTCCGTGTCTGTGGAGGAAGCTGCCGTCCCGGGGAGCCGCCCGCACAGGGCGGTGGGTGCTGGCTTCTCCTAGTGCTCAAGGAGCCCTTGTGGTGTAGCGCAGGGAGAGGGCTGCGAACCTGAAAAGTCGGCACTCCACACCTTCCAGCCTTCCTCAGGAGGAAGAGGAGACACTGTGCTTCCCAGAAGACTCCATGGCTTGCTTTGGTTTTGTATCTGAATATTTAATTGTGCAAATGTTAGTGCATTTGATCAGTAGTTGATGTTACACGTCGAAAAGCAAAAGAGGAGTGCGGGGAGTGCCTTTATTACCTGTATACTCTTATATGCAAATTAAGAATGTGACGTTCTTGATGTGAATGATGTAGCACGCAGTTTTTTTCATTGATTTGTTCATAGTCATTGAAAATGTGGAGTTGGAGATGGGAGCTTTGGCCGCTCTGCTGGTCCGCCTTGCGCCCCTCGCAGTGCTTCTCAGTGTCTGTTCGCTCACGTAGTAACAGGAGTAACTCTACGCTGAGACTTATGTAATGAGTTAGTGAGACGTTAATGAGTGAACGAGGAAAGGTCCCTGGCAGGAGGCTAGCCATTGAGGGTAATCGCTACCCTCGCTTGGTTTCAAGCAGATGTTGATAGAAGACCAGGGGAGGTGCTGTCTTCTGTACAGGGTCAATCTTCTTTTCTGGATAATACTCATTTATTCCTTTCCTGATGTCCAATTCTTGGAAATACAAGCGTTTCTGAGGACTGAAAGCCTCCTTGTTTTCTGTGGTTAGTTGAAAGTGCTCCACCTTGAGAAGCTTGAACTCTGTCCTTAGTCCCCGTCAAAGCTTCAACCTCAGTGACTAGTTTTGGCTCAGCTTTGAGTGAAACAGCCGACAGGCCTGTGAGGTGACTAGGATCACCCCCCTTATAACAAGCAGCTGTAGAAAGGGAACAGAGCACCTTCGGCCACAGGTGCAGCTCTGAAGGCAGGAGATACCGGGTAGAATGGGACTTACTGGAAGTGAGAGCCCGGGAGAGGAGGTGGGGCAGGACGACTGGATCGCGGGCATTGGAATTTCAGATGCCAGAGCACAATGCAGGATTGTGATTGAGAGAGCCAGGTAAACATTCACTCACGTGATGAACAGTAGAAGAGACTGAGCTATTTCAGAAGGTTAGGCGAAGAGAGTCAAAGAGACTTGTTTGAGAGAACAGAAGACGTGTAGCTGTCATTTTAAAGAGTGTTTGCCAGGGGGAATCCTGAGTTAAGCTGTGTCTCCCGCAGTTTGTGTGTGTAATGATATGCTATGGCCGATAGTCCTGATTGCCCCTCCAGTCCTGGTCCGTGCTCTGGTCTGGTAAGCCAGTGTGTTGTAAGGTGACTAGGTTGGCATGGAACACCGCTCATTTCATCACTGACCTGATTACATGAAAAGGCAGTTATCTTACAGGACGTAAAATGAGAGAGAAGCAGGTGGGGTCAGCTCAGCGCCACACAGGAAGATGAACCCTGTTTGGACCCAGTTCCTGAGCTGGGAATCTCCTAGAGCCGCTATCCTGCACGTGGTCTTCTGTGCCGGGAGCTGGCCGTGTGGAAATACTCACCTCCGTTTCCCCTTCTTTTTCAGTAAGCCAGACATGTCCCGGCTGAGGCTGGCTGCTGGCAGCGCCATCGTGAAGTTGGCCCAGGAGCCCTGTTACCACGAGATCATCACACTGGAGCAGTACCAGCTCTGCGCGCTGGCCATCAACGTAAGGACACATGTGTGCTGGAGCTCCGCTCTGCGGGGAGGGAGAGGGAGACGCGAGTTTGTGTGCCCTCCCCCAGAATGTGCGTGAGAAGCATGGCAGAGTTCTGACTGACGCAGCGGGTTCCTAAGCTGGTGTTTGCAGTCCCTGAGGTGCTCTAACGCAGGCGTTCAGCTGACAACCGGAAGGCTGCTGCGTTGAACACACTGGCTGCTCTGTGGGAGAAAGTGGAGACAGTGTGTGTGGTGGACCTACCGCCTTCGGAGCCCGCTCGGGCAGTGCTGCTGCGTCCTGCAGGGTCACGGGGGTCAGGGTCCACCTGAAGGCGAGGGATCTGGGACTTTTGACCATATTGAGGAGCCCTGGTGGTTCAGTGGTGAAGCATTTAAGGAAACAGCAGTTCAAATCCACCAGGAGCTCCATGGCAAAAAGAAAAAGAAACGACGACTTTAGTTCCTAAAACAGAAAGGGAGGGAGGTGAGTTTTTTATAATGAGTGTTGTTCTGTACAGTTGAGTTGGAACCAGCTCACCGCCGACCCTCCAGTGGGCTTGCAGAGTCTGTACGTGAGTAGGACGTTCTAATTTCAGGGAAGGTTTCAAAATACTGCAATTACTTTTATTTCTTAAATCATAATTCAGTGATGCCAGTTTGATCCCAGATTCCAGGAATTCCAGATCCATGACCGTGGCCAAACGCCACGTAGGGTATTGGTACTGTTGCTGGAGGAGACACTTTAGAGAGAATGGAGACGCGTACGAAGAGAAGCTGGCTGTGTGTGGGTCGCTGTGAGGCCTCCACCGTGTGTGTGGGCGATGTGTTCATTTCCTGGACTACACTGTACACTTTCTAGCCCAGTCTCTGTGACAGCCCAGTGTCCGGCTTCCCAGGATGCGTGGAGATCGCATCTGTGTTTGGATGGTTCAAGGACTGCAGTGTGGGACACGTGTTAATTGTGCAGGCATCATGGTGTCATCTTCATGGCTTCCGGACACCGGGCTTCACCGTCCTGAAGCTGTCTCTTGTGCCTGTGATCCCTTCAGGGCACATCCAGCCCCGAACCGCAGAGTGGTCTGCCTCCGACACTTGCCCCTTGCTCTGCTCGTCAGTCCCCGTCATTTGCTTGCTTCCTTCACCCCTGACCATTATCCGGTGGCTGAGTTTGATCTGTGCCGTCCACCAGCTCTGCTCAGTGACGGGCTGATCCGCTCTCTGGCTGCATTTTGAGGCTCACCTGGCAGTTGGGTTTGTTTTCTGGGGGGACTTGCTGTGGCCACCTTGTGCATTTCCCCATTCTCTTTGGCGTCTCACCTTGTATATAAATGACGCCGAAGGGGCTGGTCGTTGGAGGAGGGCGCCGTGCTTTGTGAAGCTGGGTTGGGAGGAAGAGGAGGCCTCACCGCGAGGGCAGGGGACACGGCAGCAGCGGCAGCTGGCACACAGAGCAGAGATGGCGGATGATGCACGGCAGGGCCTCAGGCTGCTGGACGCAGAGTCGCTGTGTCGGAGCTGACCCGGTGGCACCTGACCAAGAGGAGAAGGACCTAGATGTGGCCGAGATGCAGAGCCCCGCCGCAGGACAGGGTGCTGACAGGGGCCTCCCGCCTCCCTCAGCCCGGGAGGAGTGGGTGCCACCGTCCGGCACGTCCGACCAGGCCTTTCCAAGAGCCACACCTGAGTGGGGCCGCCCAGGACCCCTGCTCCTTCAGGCCCTTGGCAGCTGCGCTTCCCTCCATGCCCATCCGTTGCCATGCCAAGGGCTCCTCCTTCCACCATGGCTGGGCTGGCCTGGCCGTGCAGGTACAGGACGGCACCCTGTCCCGGCAGCGGGGCTCTGTGGCTTGGCCATGTCTAGATCCTTCTCAGGGACCACACTGTTTCCTATGCTGTTGTACACCGTAATGTCAGCAGAACTGCTGCTATATGCGTGAGGAAGGCAGAGTGTGTGCGGCTCGCTCTAGGGCAGTGATGGCTTCGTGGAGCTGGTCACAGAGTGTCACTCCATTCACAGCAGTCATGACTGTGGTGCTGGTCACAGTGTGTGGCTCATTTCATTGAGCTGGTCTGGACCTGAAGCCATGATGGCTCTGAGGCGTGCAGGGACCCCTTCCTTGGTTTAGTCCTCTGTCCCGAGGCAGTGCGCGTGTGTGGCACCATGGTCAGTTGTTTAGAATGACCGTCCTCGCCACTGGCTTTGACTTGCATCACATGACTATGCAGCCACCTCAAGTGGGGCATGTGTAGATCACCCTTCTGAACATCATTCCCTCGCCAAGGAATAGCTCCTCCTAGCAACCTGCCCGAAGTATGTAAGGTGAAGCCTCACCATTCTTGCCTCCGAAGAGCACTCCGGCTGCACCATCTCCAAGACATGTCTGTCTGTTCTCCTGGCCGTCCATGGGATGGTCAGTGCTCTTCAGCACCACAGCTCAAAGGTGTCAATTCTTTTCCTGTCATCGTTATTCATTGACCAGTTCTCAGATGCATAGCAAGTGACCAGAAGGACTACGGCCTGAATCAAATGCACCTTAGTCCCCAAACTGACATCACTACTCCTCAATAATTTGGAAAGCTCCCTAACTGTAGATTTTCCCAGTGCAATGTGTCTCATTTTCTGACTGCTCGTACCCAGGGTGTTAATTGTGGATCCAAGCAAGATGAAGCTGTTGACAGTCCCAGTCTCCTCTCTGTCCATCATGATGCTGCCTATTTGTCCAGTGGCAAGTATCTTTGTTTTATTGCTGCTGAGATGCAATCCATACTGAAGGCTGCATTCCTCAGTCTTCTGCAGCAAGTGCTTCAAGTCCTCCTCACTTTCAGCAAGCAAGGTTGTGCCATCTGCATAATGCAGGTTATTGATGAAAGTTCCAGACATAGATGACAAGGTTTTGGTCCTGCCCTCCAGAAGCTAATGACCTCTGAGAAGAAGCCAGATAAGAGTGGTTAATAGAAAGGGACCCTCAAAGGGGATGCCTTCTACACAAAAAACTAGACGTTCTGAAGACGATTTCTACTAGAAAAAGGCTAAAGTCTGTTTACTTAAGATGTAGAGCAACATTAAGTTTATAGTCAGTAGTGAATAAAGCTTTGATTGCAATTGTATTTTGGGTGAAGGAAACTGTTGTATTAACAGCATGATGGTTTTTGTTTGGTTTTTTTTCTCTCTTATATTCAGTCAGTTGTGTTTTGAGGAGGGTGGTGTTGTTTTGTTTTTCCTGGAAAAGTTGTATTTTTACCAGATTTCTCCCCCACATTTGAATGTTACAGCACAATCTGAGGGGCTCTCATTTTTGCACAAACCTTTGAAGACTCAGTCTTGGAAAGCTCTCTTTTCCATCTGCTCAGACTTGGCTGCCTTTACTGCTGTTCCCCCTTGTCCGGTTGCTGACCTGTCTTTCAGTCGCCTTGTTGTAATTTGTTCCTTCTCCAGCGTCACTGCAGTCATCTTTAGAAACTGTTCATTCACAGGCTGACTGTGAATCATTTGCTTACTGTTGGTGGATCCTGAGCTGTTAATGAAAAGGGAAACAAAATGTAGTGTTGGGTGGTGATGTATCTGAAATGGTTTTTCTTATTTTTTATTGAGTCAGCTTTGATTCGTAACGACCCTCTGAACATCAGGTCTGAGCTCTGTCCTGTCCTGTGCCGTCTTCATCGTCTCTAACATACTTGAGTCCATTGCTGCTGTCAGTGTGTTAGTCCAGCTCGTTGAGGGTCTTTCCCTGACCCTCCACCTTTGGAAGCATGGTTTCCCCTTCCTAGCAACGTGCACAAAGGATGTGAGTCAGCTTCACTCCCTGTGCCTCTGAGGAGCACTCTGGCTACCCTTTTTCCAAGACGTATCTGTTTGATTTTTTGTCAGTCCGTGGAATATTCAGTGCTCTTCTCCAACACCACAGTTCAAAGTCATCAATTCTGAAGTTATCCTTAGTCATTGGCCAGCCCTCAGATGCATAGTAAGTGATTGAAAAGGCCATTGTCTGAATCAGGCACACCTTAGTCTTCAAACTGATATCATTGCTCCTCAGTGACTTGAAGAGGTCCCCGAAAGCAAACTTTCCTAGTGCAGTATGTCTCCTGATCTCCTGAATGTTGGTACCAAGGATCCAAGTAAAATGAAATTGTTGACAATTTCAGTGTTTTCTCCATCGCCTGGTGTTGCCTATCCTCCTCCTGACACAGTTTTTTCAGTAGAATCTGAGCTTTCTCCTCTGGTGCAGAAAGACAGCCTGCTGGGCAGTGTGCTGGTGGGCTGGGCCTTGGGGACATTGAGATGGGTCTGGCTTTGCTGCTTGTCTTGAGCTGTCAACTCTGAAGGCTAAGACACTTAAGTGTTTTAATATACCCGCCTGAATGCCATGTTGGGCTGGACTCCAAGGCCCGACCGAGGGTGCACGAGTGTGTGTGTACTGTTGTGCAGTGTTGCGGCGTGGCCGGCTAGTGGGGAGAGGGAGGGTTGCCCGGAAGGTTGGGCAGGATTTGGTGGCAGAGAGGAGGGGCAGCCTGGTGGGAGATGGGCCTGGGAGGAGGCAGCAGGCACGCGGTGTCCATAGCCTGTGCACTGTTCTGAACCTTCAGGGCTCCGTCTTTCATATGAACAATTTTTTAAGTGATGCTACAGAAAGTGGGGTTTTGGGTTCTCCACTAAGGAGCCCTGGTGGCTGCACTCCATGAGGTCAGTGGTTTGAACCCCCCAGCCAGTATGAGAGAGAGCGGTGCAGCGTTTCCTCCTGTCGTGCTCAGGCCGTAGACACTTGTCCTCCAGGGGCTGTGGGTCGAGAGTGACAGGTATGAAATGATTATGTTGATGCTTTTCTTTTTCCTTTAGCGTCTTGTTTGTTTATTGTTGCTGTGTACCAGCCCATAGCTGACCCTCTAATTAGGTTTTTAGAGGCAGTTAATTAATGAGAGGGGATCTATATCTATCTGTCTCTTTCTACACACACATACACACACCACACGCACGCACGCACTCAACGCGTGCCTGAATCCTTCCTTGTGGGCAGAAGCATCATGGACTCAACACGGGATGCCTTGTCTCTTTCCAGGACGAATGCTACCAAGTCCGACAAGTGTTTGCCCAGAAGCTTCACAAAGGCCTGTCCCGCTTGCGGCTGCCGCTGGAGTACATGGCCATCTGTGCGCTGTGTGCCAAGGACCCTGTGAAGGAGCGGAGGGCCCATGCCAGGCAGTGTCTGGTGAAAAACATCAACGTCAGGCGGGAGTACCTGAAGCAGCACGCGGCCGTCAGTGGTGAGTGCCAGCGACGGAGATGCCGCGGGAGCCACGTGGCAGACCTTCCATCCTCGGGCGCTGCCCGCCCACTGGCTCCCCTCCACTCTCCGCTAGGATAGCTTATTCTCTTGTTGTAATGCCCGCTCGGGTCTGCGCGGACTCATCGCTGACCTGGGTGGCTTTATGGAGGCTGTCATCCGCACGGGAGGAGGGGAATCCTCTCTCTCCCGTGAAGCAGCTGATGAATTTGAACTACCTGCCTTTGGGTTGGCGGCACAACTCCTTACCTCCTGGGGCACCCAGTGGGTGTGAGCCCTGGTGGTGGTTGTCTGACATGTTTGCCTGCAAACCAGAAGGTTGGCAGTTTGAATCCACCTGCCTCTGTGCACAAGGATGGACTTTCTCCTCCAGTGCTGATTTACAGGCCCCCAGGCCCGAAGAGGGGCTGCTGTGGATGTGGTTCCCCGAATCACAGCTGTGGGCTTGGTTTGACAGTCGCAGCTTTTCATTTCAAAAACAATATTAGTGTGTGGGCTTTTGAATGCCAGCCTGCCCCGTGTGTAATTGGGTAGATAGCCAGTGCAGTGGAGCCCTGTCTCCCACAGGGACACTGTGGAGTGCAGAAGGCACAGGGGCCGCTGTGGACTGACTTCCTCCCCAGAGCTGATAGCCCTTTCAGGGTATCTTTCCCTCTTGTTGATTTTGTTCTGGAAAGTACTATATTTTTTTTTTAATGGATTTCTCTGGGGTCTTTGAAACACCTTCTTGTTATTACCTAAGAAAGGAGAATAGGTCTGTAGTCTAGGCTTCCCAGGGACCCTGCCCTGAGCCCTGCCCTGGATTTGAGGGAGGCCTGGCCTTTCTGTCCCTGGCGGCCGACACTGGCCTTGTCTCCCTGTCTCACAGTCAGCCTTCATGTGAATGTGGACGGAGTGGGCATAGCCAAGTGCTTATTGTTGAAATCTACTCGGCCGTTCAGGTCTGTCATCAAACCCACTACCCTCAAGTGCTTCCCCTTCCACGCCACCCCGTGGAATAGAGCAGGACGCCCCACCTGGTTTCCACACTCTGATCTCTGAGGAGCAGACCCACCACTGTGCCATGCAGCCTCGGGTGGGTTTGAACCACTGGCCTGCCAGTTAGCAACTGCGTGCACACCCTGGGGCTACACGTCCTCCTTGCCCTTCTCCTCATTGTGTTTTGGTCGGGCTCTGGAGGCCCACACCCCTGTGCCCCAGTCCACCTCCCAGACCCTCTTGGCTGCAGACATGTACTGTGTCTTTTTGCTCACGTGGTGAGGTGGGGACCCTCAGCGGACACCCGGGTCTTGGTCTGGCTCTGGCGTTCCCTGGAGCCTCGGCCCCGGTGGCTACCTCTCGGTTCTGCTGTCACCTTGGTCTAGACCTAGAATCGGGGTGGCACAGTGTATTGAGCATTGGGCTGGTCAAGGAAAGGTCAGCGGCTCCAGCCTAATTGTTATGTACCGTTGTGTCAGAACTGACCCTGCAGTGGGTGTTCAGAGGCAGTTAACTGCCTGGGAGGAGACTGCCCAGCCTTCTCCCACAGAGCTGTTGGCGGATTTGAACCACATGCCTTCAGGTTGATAGGGCGAGCTAAAAGGTTTCTGGTTCAAGCCCACGTAGAGGCTTCATGACAGTGAGCTGGCCACTTTCTGCAGAGGTCACAGGGGGCAGCCCTGAGGGGCACTTCTGCTGTATCGCACGCATTGGGTTTGGCGATACCCCCGAGTGGCTGAGTTGATTTCAGCCTTTAGCAGGTGGTGTGATAAGCTGACAAGGTCCTTACCACTCAGCCACCATCTGCCCCCTCCAGGAAAGGTGTGGCCGTGTGCTTCCTCACAGCCCTGGACCCTGGGAGAGGTCAGCTCTGTCCTGTAGGAGTGGTAGCACTTGGAATCAATTCACAGGCCATTAGTTTGGGGTTTTTTTTTATTGATGCGCACATTATTATTATTTTTCTAGGTTGAACACCTGTAAAAAAATTTTGTTTTGAAAATAGAAAAGAAATTACTCGTAATAAGAATCCTGGCCTTCTTTGCACTGAGTTATTGAAGTAGGTAGGAATTACCATGGACTTCTTAAGCAACAGTCTGATCTCAGTCTACAGTTCTGAGGGAGGAAAAGATTTTCTTTTAAACTGAGAAGCTATTTCTGTGTTATTTAAAGTTCCCTAGAAAGTTCTGTAGGCCCATTCCTTTTGTCTGCTTTCTGCTGGAAATAGCGTTGGTGTTTCCTCCTGGGTTGGGCACTGCCCTGGCTGGAGCTGTTTCACTGGACCTGACAGCTGGTCAGAGTCTTCACCTGGGGCCACTCATGGCGACGAGACAGTAGATGCGGAGCCGGCTGCTGGCAGTCTCTCCTTTGGGTCAGCTTTTCCACATACAGAATTCCCTTGCCTGAAACAGCAGCGCTTGCTCTAGGCAGTGGGCGTTTCCGTATTGTGTATATCGGACGTCCACGCTGAGCACCCCCGTCTCTTTCTGTCCTGGTTCTGTAGAAGGGAGGGAGGGCGGTCTGGTGGCCACAGGCACACGGTTCGGATTCCCCAGCTGCTCTGTGGAGAAGGATGGGCAGCCGCCTCCAGGGTCATTTTATAGCCTCTGGAAAATCGCTGAAGGGTCAGCCATGAGTTGGTTCCAACTTGACGGTACACACAACAGAAACATGTGTGGTGGGACTGCTGGTGTCCAGGTACCAGAGGGTGGGCGGGAGGCTGCAGGTAGAGATCGGGTTTCTAATCAATTAAAAATGTGACTCCATTCTGTTCTTTTTCAGAGAAATTGTTGTCTCTCCTCCCAGAGTACGTTGTTCCGTATACAATTCACCTTTTGGCCCACGACCCAGATTACGTCAAAGTCCAGGATATTGAGCAGCTGAAAGACGTTAAAGAGTAAGAGCTTCTCAGCCCTGCTTTCTTGGTTTCTGAAGGCAGTTGTCACGGGGAGCCCGTGGTGGTGGTGGCCCCGTGGTGGTGGTGGTGGCCTCGTGGTGGTGGCAGTGGGCCCGCGGTGGTGGTGGGCCTGCGGTGGTGGCCCCGTGGTGGTGGCCTCGTGGTGGTGGCGGTGGGCCCGCGGTGGTGGTGGGTCCGAGGCAGTGGGCCCGCGGTGGTCTAGGCTGTAACAGCCTGGAGGTAAATGTGCTTCAGATCTTGGAGCTTGGCTCTTGCCTGTGCTCGCCCACCCATCTGTCTTCCCGTCATTTCTTCCATACGCCCCCTAAATGGAGTACACCTGTGGTGGTTCCTCTGCCTGTCGTCCATTTCTCTCTGGAAGCAGTTCGTGGGAAGCGTCCATGCTCGTCTGGGGTTTCCTGCTGCCCTCTAAGCACGTGCCACTCTGGGCCGCAAGCTTATTCTGTCTTTGTTTGGGTGGCGAGCACGTTTCCTCGCCGGGAGAGCGAATGTGTCTTCACTGCGGCTGAGTCGTTCGGCAGGACACTGCTCTACTCCTCTGGGTGGCCATTGTCAGGGCCAGGCAGCGGTTGTCGTGAGAGGTGGTTGCAGAGACTGTGCAGTGGGCAGACTGGCGTGTGGCTGTGTGGAGAAGGCCTGGCGAGCCCCGCTGGTTGGGAAACGCGCCTCAGCGCCCGGCCCTCTTCTAGGATGGGTTACCTGCTCGGGTCTTCAGCTTCCTATTAAGGAAAATGGGTTCTTCTTTAGAGCATGTTTTCTGGGGTAATACTGGCAGCACCTCGGGAGGGTGAGGGCAGATAGCTGGTCCCTCCTCATACCATGGGGAAGTACCCTGCTGCCAGCCGGGTCCGTTCTAAAAGAAGCCCTCAGGACTCCCGGAGTGCGTCACACTAGAGCCACGCGACGCCTGGCGCTGTCCCGGGCAGAAGTGCTGGACTTTGACGTTTCACATCCTCGAGCCAGACCTCTGGTCTGTCTCCCTGTGCAGGGTGCTGGGTGGGGATGTGACTGTGAGCGGGACACACAATGGTGTCCGTCCCTACCAGAGTGTTCCGCGTGGGTCGCTCCTCACTGCCCTCCCTGTGTCTGCGCTCACCCAACCCTTGAACTGGCAGGGTCACGGGGACTTGGATTTGGAGTCATGACGGAATAGAACTCAGGAACTAACTCTAGAACGGCTCCTGAACACGAGTCGTCGTTCTGTGATGAAGCCGTGACAGCCTGTGTGGTTATCAAGGACTTTTCCTCCCAGCTTCCTGCTGAAGGTTCTCAACTAACTGAGTGAGGGCACGCAGCTTTCCTTGAAGGTTGCAGAGGGTTGGTGGTTGCGGTGTCCTCACACCTCAGAGGGTGAATCTCTCCACAGCCACTCGCCCCCAGATGGGCCATCCGCCCTCATGATGTCTGCTGTGACAGGGCCTCTTCTGACCTCTGTCCCAGTCCTTTAAGCAGTCTTCATTCCTGTCCAAACCAGGGCTGGCGACGTTATCAGCGTGCCTTCTCACCCTGACCCTGAGGAAAGGGTCAGGCCTGCGAGGGCCGGCCTGAGGTCACACCTGCACGGCCTGCCCGTGTGGGTACAGTGTACCCATAATTACACCTTTTCTGTGTGTCTCCTTTCTCTTGCCTTCAGATGTCTTTGGTTTGTTCTGGAAATACTCATGGCTAAAAATGAAAACAACAGTCATGCGTTTATCAGAAAGATGGTAGAGAATATTAAGCAAACAAAAGATGCCCAAGGACCAGACGATGTGAAAATGAACGAGGTATGTGGCCTCTGGGGGTGGAGGCCCTGGGCACCTCCTGGAGCCGCCAGGGCCAGCGTTGTCTTGACTCACAGCACTCGCGTTAGTCACACCAGCGCGTTAGTC
>NW_006399754.1:36130188-36140298 GCF_000299155.1 Elephantulus edwardii
CGCGTTAGTCACACCAGCGCGTTAGTCTCACCAGCGCGTTAGTCACACCAGCGCGTTAGTCACACCAGCGCGTTAGTCTCACCAGCGCGTTAGTCTCACTGGGTGAAGGCGCCTGACTGGCCCCTGTCTTCTGCTCTCCTTCTCTTGTAGAAACTATACACCGTGTGCGATGTGGCCATGAACATCATCATGTCCAAGAGCACCACCTACAGCCTCGAATCCCCCAAAGACCCAGTCCTGCCGGCTCGCTTCTTCACCCAGCCCGACAAGGTCGGTACTCGAGAACTCCATGTGCACCTTCAAGTAGGACCCAGCTCTGGGTGTGGGGAGATGAGTCAGGGAGGGACAATGTCCACTTGCCAGGTGGCTTCATGTGGGAGAAGGCCACAGCGTGGCTGTGCTGTGGCTTAGGGCACCCTGGGGACTGTACTGGGCCTGAGGACAGTCCCTGAGACGTCATGAGAGTGGATGGGCTGGTAGCCTTTGGCCCAGAATGGGAAGGAAACTGCTGAGAAAGGTACCCTGTGATTGACAGCAGAGTGAACAGAGAGCAGATCCGAGACCCCAGGCAGTGGTCCGTGAGACTCAGTGGTGTGTGTGAGGAGATTTTCCCCAGTCCCTCTCAGAGATTCGTAACACACTCCCCTCAAGGCTTAAGTTCACTCCCTCACTCTGGAAGGCCCGGTGTGTAGAGAGACACAAAACAGCTTCAGCCAGCAGCCGGGAACGGGAGCCTGTGCCAGCCGTCTCGTGGACGGGAGCGAGATGGCCGGGAGGGCTCTCCTGGAGGGGGCTGCTGCGCTGAAGCAGGGCTTTTCTGGAGCTCAGTGGGATGTGGGTCCCCTCAGATGTAGTGAGGCTGTGACCTCAGTGGTTCAGGCATACCTCAGCTTGGCATAGGTATACCTCAGCCTGTGATTGGAACACCTCAGCTCAGTGTGGGTGTATCTCACCCTGGTGTGGGCATCCCTCACACTGGCGTGGGCCTCCCTCAGGCACGCGTGCTCCGTTTTGTGAATCCTCTGATTTTATAAATTGAAGGTAATGGCTAGCTGGGCCATTTCCCAGTCCCACCTGCACTTGTGCGGTGTTTTAGTCACCTTCCACAACATTCCCAGCACGTTGCACACGTAGTAGTAGACCACAGTCCAGTGTTGGCTTAACTCTTGGTGCCCTCCCTGGGGGCTCAGGGCGCCTGGTTCTCTGCTGGGATTGTAGCTCAGGGGCTGTGACGGTCCAGGGGCCACGGTGACGCTCAGGTCTGCCTGCATGTACGTCAGCCCCTCAGCATGTGTCCAGCTGATTCCATAAATACGAGCTTTAGAATAAAATGCTGTTCTCTTGTCTCTTAACTTTTGAACTGCTTTATAGATAATTTCTCGACATTAATTGATGACTTCATTTTCTCTTGCTCGTAGAACTTCAGTAACACCAAAAATTACCTGCCTCCAGAAATGAAATCGTTTTTCACTCCTGGAAAAGTACGTCTTGAAAACCTCTTTTTCTGATTTTTGTCATGTGGTAGTATATGTGTTGGTATGCTTCTTGGCATGATGTTCTATTTTGGTTTTTTTAAAAATACTTGTTTTTCTCAAGCTAAAAAGAAAAAAATTAGCATTGTATATTTTATGTACTAGTAATAAGTGTTTACAGGCTAGGTGTGAGCTGACAGCCAAGAACTTAATTTTTTGCTTTCATCAAAGCTCAGGAAGTCTAGTTGGTCCAGTGCGTTAAGCGTTGGGCTGCCTGTCAGAACCAGCAGCCGTTTGGCCCCTCAGCTGCTCCGTGGGGGGAAGCTGAGCCGTTCCGTTCCCCTCAGACCTCGGCCGTGGGCACCGTGAGAGACGGTCTGCTCTGCCTTGTGGGACCTCTCTGTGAGTGGAGATCCTGATTCTTAGATGTCTTAATTCAGAATCTTGACATCCCTAGGTGTGTCTTTATGTCCTTCCACACGACAGTCTGTTTTGGTAGCTGACTGGATATTTCTTCTGTCCTCACGGCCTCTTAGCCTTTTCCTCCAGATGACAAAGACACGGGGCCGTTAGCTGTCAGGACCGTTTTTAAATGCTGTGATGCAGTGGTAATTCTCCTCCTGGAGGATAGGTGCCTTTCCCACGCCCTGAACGCGTGCACAGGGATGCGACCTACGTGGCAGCCAGCTGGGATCTTTTCATTTTAGTGACACGGTTTCCCATGTCTTGCTTCAGCCTAAAACCACCAATGTGCTTGGAGCCGTGAACAAGCCGCTGTCCTCGGCAGGCAAGCAGTCTCAGAACAAGTCCTCCCGCATGGAGACCGTGAGCAACGCCAGCAGCAGCTCAAACCCAAGCTCCCCGGGCAGGATCAAGGGCCGGTACGTGCAGAGCGCGGGCAGGACTGCCAGCCCAGGGCCGTCAGAGCGGGGAAAGCCAGGCACCTCACACTCACCCCCCGCTGCTGCATGGCGTGAGTGCGTTGAGGAGGAGGCGGTCACTCTCCCCTCTCCAAGCTGAGTGTGACTGGATGGTGTGTGTTAGTGACACAGATGGTCTAGTTTCCAAGTTGAGCCTCCAGCAGTCAAGAAGCTGGTCTATCCAGGGTACAACCATGCGAAGGAATACAGTACAGTCAGGAAGGTGGGGTCTGCGCCAAGGCCGGCACTTGCACAGACACAGCCAAGTGGAACAGGCATGCTGTTGGTAGGTGCCACTGAGTCGAGTAGGACTCCCACTGAACAACCCGTCTGAGCCCTGTCCTATTCCGCGCCGTCCTCGCAGTCTCTGGCCACTGGAGCCCATTGCTGCAGTCATCGTGTGTGCGTCCACCTAGAGAGGGTCTTCCTCTCTGTCACCACCCCGACTCTTCCAGGTATGGTGTCCCTCTCCTGGCAGTACCCTCTCCCAAACATGCCCAGAGTATGTGAGATGAAGCTTCCTCACCTGTTCCTCCAGGGAGCCCTCCGGCTGCACCTTGTGCAGGACAGGTCTGACTGATGTTTTGTGGTCTGTAGGTTCTTCTGCACTTCTGTCCAGCACCACAGCCCACACACATCGATCCCTATTCTGTCATCTTTAGTCATTCTCAGATGGGTAGCAAGTGACTGAAAAGACAATGGCCTAGTAGTTTGGAGAGATCTCCTGACTGCTCCCAACAGGAGTGTTGCTTGTGTTGTGAATGGCTGCATCTGTGGAAGAAATTGTTGGGGAAGCCCAATACCAGCAATCAAAACTAGGCCAGAAAAAAAAACAAAACAAGCCAGGTCAGGTGCTGACTGTGGAACACAGCGTCAGTTACTCATGTCCAAGTTCAGATTGAAGCTGAGGAAAATTGAAACAAGAACCAGATAGGGTCTTGAGTTTATCCTACTGGAATTTAACAATCTTAACAGTACACTTGAAGCATTGAACACTAATGATTGACGACCAGAGGAGTCATGAGAAGAGATCAAGGACATTGTTCATGAAAAGAGCAAAAGGTCACTAAAAAGAGGAGAAAGAAAAGACCGAGATGGTTGTCAGAAGGGACCCTGAAAATTGCACTGGGGCATCGAGAAGCCAAAACAAAGAGAAGAGATACTAAAATGAAAGAGCTAAACAGAGGATTTCAGAGGGCAGGTCTGGAACACAATGCAGAGGATTAGAACCGAATGTGCAGAGAGCTGGGATTGGAGAATCAAAAGGAAAAAACTTACTTGGCATTTCTCAAGCTGGAAGAACTGAAGGAGAAAGAAAAATCCAACCCCCAAGGTGCAATACTGAGAGGTGCTATGGCAAAATCATGATCGTGGAACCATCCAGAGAAGATTAAAGGAATACACATTAAAAGGGTTGACTGACACGGAGATAGCCCAAGAAGTATCGTCTGAAAACGGTATTGAGACATTCCGCTGCACTGAAGGTGAAGGTGCTGGCACACAGGAAGGTGCCAGGAATCAATGGAGCTGACGTTTCAGCTAACCGATGCAACCTGGGTGTGCTCCCCAGCACGCCAGGACACTTGGAGGACTGCTGCCGGGCCCACTGGCGGAAGAGCTCCGTATTTCTTTGTGATAGGGACTCCACAGTGTGCGTGTTACTGTGTTTGGTGACGTGGGAGATCAGCTCCCATCGAGGAGTTTCTAGACGGGTCACTCCGACCGAGGTCGTCCCGCCCACAGCCTGTGCGTTTTCTCACTTCGGTCCTGGCTGCTCTGTTCTGCGGAATCTGTTCATCTTTGTGTGAGGTTGCTCACTGTCCGTTTGGTCTCATAGGAGTAAGTTTTTTAAAGGAGATATTCTGTATTTGTATATTGTTGAGCTAATTTCTTACTAGTTATATGGGATTAATTCAAGAGCTGGTTTTAATTCAAGGTTTGAGGAGAAACTGAGGGCAGTAACCATGGAGTCCTCCATTCTCAGTCAGCCCTCCCTTACTGCCCCATAGCCGACCCTCCAGGTTTTCCAAAGACTTCATCATGTGGGAGGAGACGGTCAACAGAGGCCCTGGTGAGGTCGAACTACCAGAGAGGTATGTCCTTTGGCTGAGCTGAGCAAAGCTCCCCACGCCAGCCTGCTGGGTGGTTTACGTTACCGTTTTGTAGACAGGAATTTGAGGCTCACGTTCTTTGAGATTGACCATGATGGTCCTGATCAGATGGTGGAAAGGGATTCTTACCCTCTTAGGATAGTTACACCATGTTTCATGTGCATTACTGACCCTGGAGACTAGTTTTTTAAAAATTTAAATTATTTTAAAACCACATATGACATTCTCAGAAAAGGGAAATGAGCCTATATATGAGGGTCTCAGGTCTCTGGTGCTGCTGTGACAGGGACACCACAGGTGGGTGTGTCTCAGGTCTCTAGTTCTCTCTTTTATAATAGAAAATGACTGATAGATCCCACATGCACATGCCTTTAACAAAGGAGAACTTATTCCTGCCCAGTTTAGAGCCTGATGTTGACTCAGCGTGCTGGCTCTGAGGACCAGCTTTCTCCTTGTCACGTCTGAGGAAGGTTCTTGTGTCCTCCAGCATTGAGAGGCTTGGCTTCCTTGGACTTCTCTTGCTGTCCACCTTTGTCAAGGACCTGGGTCTAAAGCATGTGCTCTGCCTTTTGCTGTCTTTTGGCACTGAGGTGTCCTTGGCATCTGTGACCTTCAACCCCTCACATACTGCTCTCTCCTTGCATTTTCCCCTCTTATTCTCATAAGCCTAAAGTAGTGAAGAGTTCCCCCTGAGAAACTCTAGACTGTCTGAGATAAGGGAGTGCATTCTGTCTTTGTAAGTAGTTCATCTCATTTTAAATGACTTCTCTATATGCAAAACCTTTTCTTGGACCAGGAAGCAGTACTCAGAACAGAGTAGGGAAACACTGCATTGTTCAGGATCAATAAAGGTGTACATCAGAGATGGAGCCTAACTCCATATGTGTTCAATCTATACAGAACGGATCATTCAGGAGGCTGGACTTTATAAGGAGGAAGCTTGATCAACAATCTGCATTATGAAGATGCTACAGTCTTGCTTGCTGAAACTGAAGATGACATGAGGCATTTACTGCCGAAGGTCAAGGATTGTAGTCTTCAATATGGGTTGAAGCTCAACATCAAGACACAAAGATTCTCACCACTGGGCCTACTGGCAGCTTTTTGATAAATGGTGAAAAGATTGAGATTGTTGAAAACTTCAACTTGCTTGGTTCCACAGTTAATACTCTTGACATCAGCAGTCAGGAAATCAAAAGGCAAATTACATCTATTGTAAAGTCTGTTGTTAGGGACTTCTCTATAGAGTACAGAATAACAGCGATGCCAGTCGGGAGACTAAGATGCACCTGATACAGGCCATACTGTTGATTGCCTTCAAGTCGAGCACAACTCATAGCCACCCTGTGAACAAAAGGCCTGAAGCCCCTCTGCAACTATGGACATTTATCAAAGTTCATAGAGTTTTTGGAGGCATGTTGCTTAGGAAGTGGATGCCACTCCTGCTTCCAAACCTGTCATAGAATGTTATTGGTTGAGTCGCCTGCAGTGCATAGCAACCCTGTGTACAGCAGCTCTGAACCCTTCCCTGTCCTGAGCCAGTCTCACTAGTTCTGAGACACCGACCCCCATTGTCCCAGTTACTGTGTCAATCCATCTCCTCCGGGGTCTCCCTCTGCCACGTTGTCCATCCACCCTTCTGAGCATGATGTTCTTCTCCAAGGACCAGTCTTTTCTCCTGGCCACATGCCTAAATTAAGTGAGGTGGAGCTTCAAAATCCTAACCTCCAAGATGTTGCAGACCGAGGGTCCCAAAGAATGGAATAATTTCATAATTATTAATAATGAGACAAACAGCCAAGAATGAGATAGAGCAGAGAGCATAAAACGGGGCCAGCAGTTCTCGACTGAAGACCCTAAGTCATGTTTCTCTGTGTATTTATTGAAAATTATCAGGAAGTAAATCACAAAGAGAATTCAATGCAAATGAAGCCAAGCTCTTTCTATTGAAAACCTTCTGCTTGACTTAGGAGGGAGGGGTTCACAAATGCAAGAATCTGATAAACCTTAAGGACTGCCTTAGTGCCTCCAGGTGAACTCTAGCTCAGGAGGTAACACTCCCTCTGTAGGGGGACCCTAGCTGTCTCCTGTCTGCAGGGAACAAACAGCTCATTTTCTTGATCTGCCACTAGAGAAATCCTAACTTCTAAATCTGTAATTCCTTCAATTCCTGAACAAGGATTTTCATATAAGATTTGGTATAAAGTTTGGCTTCCCATACCAAAACAGAACTGTTTTCTTGGCAGTCCATGACACGTTCAAGACTCTTCTCCAGCATTACAACTCGAAGGCATCTATTCATTCCCTGTCATCCATAGACATTGTCCAACTTTCTGAAGCATAACAAGGAATTCCGAAGACCATGGCCTGGACTAGGTGCACCTTTGTATCTAGACTGACATCATTACTCTTCAGGGCTCTGGAGAGGTCCATGACCTCAGATTTTTCAAATGCAATTCATCTTTTGGTTTCCTAACTGCTGGTGTTGAGAGTATTGATTGTATGCCCTGCTGGAGAAGGAGGGACAATCTCCTTCTGTACCAGGCAGATCTGATTTGACTGTACACACACACACACACACACACACACACACACACACTAATAACTTTTTTTAAAAAAAAAAGACTGTTGATTGTGGACCTGATCAAGCTGTAATTGCTAACAACCTCAATCTCCTCTTCATCCAAAATGGTCCTGCCAATTGACCCAGTGGTGAGAATCTTTGTTTTCTTGATGTTGAGCCTCAATCCATATTTTAGACAACAGTCCTTGACCTTTTGCAGCAAGTGCCTCAGGTCTTCTTCAGCTTAAGTAAGCAGGGTTGTGTCATCTGCATCTCGTAGGTTGTTAATGAGTCTTCCTCCAGTCCTGATGCCACACTCCTCCTCATAAAGCCCTACTTCCTGAATGATCTGTTCTGCATACAGATTGAAAAGGTACAGGGACGGAATGCATCCCTGACACACTCATTTCTTAATTTTGAACCATGCAGTGTTTCCTTGCTCTGTTCTCAGGACTTCTTCTTAGTCCAAGTATAGGTTTTGTATAAGTACGATCAAGTGCTCTGAGATTCCCATTTTCCTCGAGGTCAGCCACAATTTTTTGTGACCCACACAAATACCTATTCATAGTCAATGAAACACAGATGGACATTCTTCTGGTACTCTCTGCTTTCTGCCAAGATCCAACTGACTTTTACAGTAATGTCCCTCGTGCCACGACCTCTTCTAAACCCAGCCTGTATTTCTGGTAGTTCTCTGCCACTGTCCTGTTCCATTCGTTTCTGGATAATCTTCAGGAGGATTTTGCTAGTGTGTGATATTAGTGATACTGTACAGTAATTTCCACACTCTGTTGGGTCACCTTTTTTAGAATGGGAATAAATATGGATCTCTTCCAGTCAGTTGGCCAAGTAGTTGTCCTTCAGATTTCTTGACACAACTTGGTGAGCACATGCAGGGCAGCATCCGTTTGCTGAAATACGTCAGTTGGTATTCCATCAATACCTGGTGCTTTATTTTTTTGCCAAGTCCTTCAGAGCAGCCTACACTTCCTCCTTTGTCACCACTGCCTCTTGCTCATATGTTGTTTCTTGAAATTCTTCTGTGTCAGCCAATTCTTTTTGGTGCAGTGGCTCTGTGTACTCCTTCCATCTGCTTTGAATGCTCTTGAATCATTCACTGTTCTGCCCGTAGCATCCTTAAGCTTAACATCCTTAAACTCGTGCCTTGACTTTATTCTTTAGTTCCTTCAGGCCATGGTCTTTGCGATTGATTACTGTCCATCAAAGAGCTGGATAATGACCAAAGAGGACAGACAAGGAGTGGATGCTTTTGAGCTGTGATGCTGGAGAAGAGTACTGACTATACCATGAACTGCCAAGAGAACTAGCACGTCTGTCCTGGAGAGAGTGAAGAATTGATGCCTGTGAGCTTTGGTGCTGGCCAAGAGTACTGACTATACCATGAACTGCCAAGAGAACTAGCATGTCTGTCCAGGAGAGGGTGAAGCCAGGCTGCTCTCTGGAGGCAAGAACTTTGAAGCTCTGTCTTATGTACTCTGGGCATGTTGCCAGGAGGGACCAGTCTTTGGAGAAAGAATGACACTTGGAGGAGTGGAGGGACGGTAGGAGAGGAAGACTTTGGATGAGAAAAATTGACACAGTGACTGAGGCAACGTGGGTATGTGTGTCAGGGGCAGTGAGATTTGCTCAGGACAGGGCTGGCTTCAGAGACACTGTGAACAGGGTTACTGTGAATTAGAGTCAATTGGACAGCACAAGACAACAATATTAAAAACCCACAAAATAATAAAGAACAAACCCTGTGGACCTAGTTTTTGGTGTGTGTCCTCTTAGCACGGTCTTCACAATTACTTGCTGTGCATCAGAGAGCTGGACCGTGACTAAGGATGATAGAAGAATTGATGGCCTTTGAGTGTGGTGCTGGAGAAGAGTATTGAACATATCACGGACCACCAAGAGAACAAATAGGTCCATACTGGAGAGGATGAAATGACGTTTCTTCTTGGAGGCTAGGATTCTGACACTCCATCTCACGTACTTTGGGCATGTGGCCAGGAATGACCAGTCCATGGAGAAGGACATCATGCCCGGAAGGATGGAAGGACAGCACAGGAGAGGAAGACCCCTGATGACATGGATTGATACAGTGACTGGAGTCATGAGGGTAGATGTGTCTAAGTCAGTGAGACTGGTTCAGAATGGAGTAGGCTTCAGCGTGATTGTGTGTAGTATCACTGTGAGTTGCAGGAATCTTGACACATAACACAAGACAGTATACGCTTAGTTGGCACTTTAAATCCAGCAGCTAATCTGCAGGGAAACGGCGGGCGACTTCCTCCTATAAATATATACAGTCTTGGGAAGACTGATGGACACGCGCCATCAGTCAGAACCAAATCCATGACAGTCAGTTTGTGGTTTGGTTATTAGGTAAAATCCACTCTCCTGTTGCGTGTTGTCTTTGTGCATCACATGTCAAAGTAGTAATTTTCTAAATAGAAATAAACGTTAAATCCGTCTAAGCAAACTAGCTGGGAGGATAGGGAATGATGATGACTTGTGATAGTGACCGTGAAAAACATCTCTCTTCAAAGGCTTGACAGTTCTGAGATGGATCACAGTGAGAATGAAGATTACACCATGTCCTCACCACTGCCTGGGAAGAAGAGTGACAAGAGAGAGGACGCTGACCTTGGAAGGGTGAGCTCTTGGCATGGACCGTGTGTTGGCCTCCACAGCAGTGATGTGGAGGTGTCTGTGTGGACCGTGTGTTAGCTTCCATGACCGCAGCGCTGAGGTGTTTGCGTGGACTGTGTGTTGGCCTCCACAACAGTGCTGTCGAGGGTGTGTGTGTGTGTGTGTGTGTGTGTACACACTGTGTGTTGGCATCCATAACGGCAGTGGTGAGTTGTTTGCATGGACTGTGTTAGCCTCCACAACCGTGGTGCTGTGGTGTTTGTGTGGACTGTGTGTTAGCTTCCATGACGGCGGTGGTGGGGTGTTTGCACGGACCATGTGTTAGCTGCTATAATGGCATTGCTGAAATGTTTTCCTGGACCGTGTGTTGGCCTCCGGGACAGCGG
>NW_006399754.1:36140589-36160662 GCF_000299155.1 Elephantulus edwardii
TTTGTGTAGATCACGTGATAGCATTCAGCGTGCTGACGGACAGCCTTGTGCTGTGAGTGGTGCCGTTCCCTCTGACGCTTATCCACAGACTATCAGGTGTGAGACCCAATGCTTTGTGTTCAGCTGTGTCCGTAACCACGTCAGTGTGTCACTTGGTGATATCGAGTCTCTGTTGCACTTGTCATTCAGATACTCAGTCATTACTGGTTGGGTTTTCTGAAACCAACATGCACATTCCATCCTCAGAAATGGCTGGTTCTGGTTTTGTTTCTTTATCCCCCTCCAGAGATGTCAAGTTTGGATTCAACTTGGAGACTCGTGCAGGCTTTTCCATTGATTTGCTTTCCTGAATCTTGAGCTTAACTAAGCTTGTGTACCAGCCCCCACATGGCAGGTTCATGGGGTTCTTGTCTCATTTTGAACTTTTAGAACAGTGCTCACTCGTCTCATGAACACTGTGTGGCGATGTCATTTGAAGACAAACTTGGAGAAGCTTTTTTATAGCTTTTTTTTAAAATACATATAAAGCTACAGAGTGGAGCCGTGCATACACCCCGAAGAAGTGAGCTCTCTTTTGTTCCCCAAGTGAGCTGAGAACTCTCAAGCCCCCCATTAGTCAGAGAAGTTCCCTTTCCTCAAAAATGTGGGCTTCGCTGGGGCTCAGAACAAACACAAGCAGTCTGTCAAAACTCCCAGTTCAAGCTTAACTAATGAATTACCCATGTCATCCAAGTTCCTGGGGGGTGGGGTTTTTACAATGATTAATATTATGATCATAATGCACTTCAATGTATGCAGTTGGTGGGAGTCACACACATACACACACAGTATCATCGCTAAGTTCATCTCCACAGTATCCCTGCCCTTGTCTTCCTCTGGGCAGCCCTACGCCTGTCGAGAGTGTAATTTATTTTAGGTTTCCTCAGTAGTTCACCACTTTGCTTCTATTTCAGTCAGAGAGAATTCTAAAATTCTTAAGAAATCCTTGCTCCCTGCCTTTGTGCAAAAAACCCCCTGATCTTTATCGACTGGTGGAAAATACCACCTAAGCTGATGAGTTAGGAGTGGATAGTGTGGCTAGAGACAGACCCTGCTACCTTTATTTCTTAAAGATAAAGCCTTTGAATCAATGAAGCTGTTTATGCCCTCTCACGTAGCGCAGAAGTCCCTTCACGAGAGGTGGCCGGGGCCTTGAAAATGCCTACAAGTTCTGAAAGGCCACTGTCACTACCCCAAACCCATGGAACCCAAGTTCTGACGAGCTGGGAAACAGAAGTGGGTGGACTTGTTCTTCCCTATTTTGATAACCTTAGAAATCGGATAGCACTGCCTTCTGTAGGCTCCGTGTATTTCTCCTATGAAGCTTTTCTGAGCCCAGAAGGATCAAGTTGTGTGATTGGAACAAAGGCCTGCTGTTTGTTCGGTCAGGGACCAGTTGTAGCATTGGGTCCTTCATCTGAAATCAGACACACACACCCCCCAGACACCACCCACACCCCACACTCCCTCCACACCACACATACACACACACATACACCACACTACATACATACACACCCCCACACTGCACTACACACACCACATCACACACCCCCACCACACTACACCCCTCACATACACCCCCCTCCACACCATACCACATACATACACACCCCACACCACACTACACACACACACACATACACACACACGCACACCCCCGGGTTGATAAATGCAGCAGAGTGGAGTCCATCGATTCCTTCCGACCGAGGACCACTCGGTGTGTAGGGTAGAGCTGACAGGCGGCTTCTCAGTGTGTGTCACCTTGGGAAGGAGGCCTCCCGCCTGCCGACCCGTCTCATGCTGGAGTCTCTCTCCTCCCCAGTCGGAGCTGGACAAGCCGAGGAGCCGGAAGAAAGGCCCGCTGGTGGAGCCGGAGGAGAAGCTGGGCATGGACGACCTGAGCAAGCTGGTCCAGGAGCAGAAGCCCAAGGGCGGCCAGCGGGGCCGCAAGCGGGGCCTGCCCGTGTCCGAGGCCGACGAGGTGCAGTGGTCCGAGGAGAAGAGGCTCAAGGAGGACCTTCTGCAGAGCGAGGACGAACAGAACAGCCCACCCAAGAAGGGGAAGCGGGGCCGGCCCCCCAAACCTCTTGGCGGGGGCCTCCCCAAAGAGGAGCCCACAATAAAGACGTCCAAAAAAGGAAGCAAAAAGAAGTCGGGGCCTCCAGCCCCCGAGGACGACGACGATGACGACCGGCCGAGCGGAAACCCCGAGCCCAAGGCCAAGAGCAAGCAGCATCGGCCACCGAGGCGGGCACAGCCCAGGTATGTGGGCAGGGGACCAGGGTCCAGGCGGCCACAGGTGCCAAGCACGTCTGATGCTGTCACCTCTCCCCGAGCAGGGCCGATTCTCCTGAAACCAGTGCTGTCGAATCCACGCACACCACACCGCAGAAAGGACGGGGAAGACCGTCAAAAACTCCGTCTCCATCGCAGCTCCCCAAAAACATGTAAGTTGTAAGTAAAGTAACAGTAATTTGTGAGTCAGTTTATTTGGTGGAAGTTCATAGGGAAGGTAGCCAGAGCTATGGTGAAGTCAGCAAGGACTGTGGGGACACATTGGTTAAAGTGCTTACCTGCTAACGGGCTGGGCGGTTCAAGCCTTCTGAGGGAGGAAAGTGAGACGGTTTCACAGCTCTGGGCTCCTGGGGCCAGTTCTGCTGTGGCCTCCAGGTGGCCGCCTGTCAGAATCCACACAGTGAAATGGGGTGTTTTAAACAATCCGTGTCTAGAAAGCTTTGGATCTTCTTCCCTCTCTCCCTCCCTCTCGCATGCACATGTGCACCCTTGTTTTTGAGAGAATTAGAGCATTTGTATCCCCGTAGCTCTAACAGGAGCACCAGTGGTGTAATTTGTAGAGTTCAGACTCAATTTAGGGAGGCTCTTCAGCTCCTGGTGACCCTCCACCCAGTGTCTGAGTCTGGAGCTTGCCTGTTTGCCTCCCTCGTCGAGCTTGCAGACCTTTGGACGGCAGCCCAGAGCATCCTCTTGTCACGAGGGCTGTGGTGATGTTTAATTCACTTATCCCGTGGAAATGAGCGTTAGTCTTCGTAAGGCACTCTCCTCTCCAGCCTGGGCGTGAAGGGACAGTACTGTGTCCCCACAGATGCTCCTCCTTCCTCGGCAGCAAGTGGAGGAGCCGTCGGGTCCAGCACGGCTTCCAGCCGCCTTTTACTTATTTTTCCTTTGGCTAAAAACTAAAGATAAGGAAATGTTTATGGCAGCCTCCTAAGTGCAGACCCAGCCAAGGAAAACTGTCCATTCTAAACAAAGGATTCTTAAGAACATGAAATACCCTTGACTTTGTAACAAGGAGATAAATATCTTTCAAGCACAGAGCTTTAATTTGTTTAAATGTTAGCTCCGTCAAATTCAGGGCTGGGACAGTTATTGTGTACATTCTTGAAATTGCTCGAGGTCTCCTGTGAATGCACAAAGCAGAACAAGCCTCTTTCTTGTTGAGTTTGGAAGCAGAGGAGAATCCCATAGCGTGTTGTGGCCCAGAATGAGACGGGCTGACTCTCAGCGCTCCGACTCGCCCAGTGACTGTGGCTATGGGGGCAGGTGTGCCAGCGACAGTGAGGTTGACCCAGGTCAGGCAGGTTTAGAGCCGCTGTTTGTAGGGTGGTGATAAGTGGTCGTCGTTGGCTCAGCCTTGTCGAATAACAACAGCAACAATAATAGCTTAAAGAAGTAGCGTGCTTATTGCCTAACTAAAAAAGAAATCCACGTGGGTCCTTTTGAGTCCTCTCACATATTTTGTCTAACTCTTGTGTTTCGTTCTGGGGGACAGGCATGGTTCTCCCCCTGATGGGGTTCACCCACTTGTGCGTGTGCAGGAGCAGGGAGCAGGGTGCACCCTGGCGTTAGGATGCTAGAGCAGAAGACAGAAGGAGGGTTTTGGATTTGGATACAAGAAGGCACGCAGTCCAGGGAAGCGTGCTGTGCCAAGTCACTGCCCCTCGGTGTGCCTTGTCACTCTTATTTTTGATGTGTATATGAATTCTGTCTCCGTTTGTTTCTGAGCCTTGGAATGAGAACGATGGCGTCAGCAGAGCACATGCTGTATCCCTTCTTGTTGTGTAACTTACTTATGAGTAAGTAGTGAAACAAGAAACCAGAACCCGATTGTTGAGTTACCTGAAACATCACAGGTCAGCGACTCCGTGTGGATGAGAATGAGACAGGCAGAGTGCGGCGCCAGGCTCCAGCAGCAGCACCTAAATTGGGGGTGATCTTGGCCAGTCCAGAGCTATGTATGTCCCCTATGGTGACTGTGAGGTTCTGGGGAACAGAAGGACAGAAGTGGACAAGGCAGCCAGGACCTCTGCATGTGCCCTTAGAGGTGTTACAAGGTCCTTCTTCCCTCAGTGGGGTAATCTGAGGAGGCTTCCTGGGGGAGGCTGCCTGATGTCTAGACGGGAGATCAGAGGAGGAATGGTGATCTGCTCAGAAAGACTCGCACTTTCAAACTGTGCAGTGGCCAGTGCCCTTCATGGAGTTGAAAGAGAGAGGAGGGAGGGTTGATTTGGGATAATGGTCTAGAATGTTCTCATTTTTAAAACTTGGCCCATCTTTTTTTCTGGGATTCTAGGATTATAATAACCCAGGTAGGGGCCCAAATAGAAGAAAACGGTTTCTCATGACATAATTGAGGATAAAAGAAAGCCGTTTCAGCGTTCATGAGCAGTGAGGTGCAGTCCTCGCCTCCCCCCGCCCATGGTGTTACAGAGTATCTCGCAGTCAGCAGCTCCTGAGACTGGGAATGGGATGGGTCTCTGACAGGCTGGCTTTCCCTCCAGTGTCCGAAGCTGGGAGAACAGGAGTAGCCGTTCTTAGATGGGATCCTGGGAGGGGAGCCCTCGCCGCCTTGCCGCCTCGCACTTCAGTGTGTTGCGTGTGTTTCCTCTAGCCGTGTGGGCCGCACCAAACAGGCCGCAGCAAAAGAGAACGACTCAAGTGAGGAGCTAGATGTGTTTGCAGGCAGCTCTCCTGTCAACGACGACATCACCCAGGAGGAGACCGAGGAAGAGGAGATTTCCACAGTCAACGTATGTGCTAAGGTCCACGTGCACTCATTCAGTGTCCCCTCTGGTGCTCAAGCTCAAACGCACAGTGCCGGTCCCCACTTACCATTCTTGCCATGGTGTCGATCAGCTGTAGGCTTGGCTAGTGGAACCCTGAAGCTGGGTGTGAATTGTACGTTGTAGCCCAGGGAAAATGGGGGCATAGAGAAGAAGCCGTCACTGGTGTGACACCCATCGTGGTTAGAATGCCCTTCCGCATTCCCTGTGCTGCTGGGGCAGTTTCAAGGTGCTCTTCTCTGATGGGGAATTTGGCTCCACTTGAGGGTGCCACATGGTACAAGGTGGCCTGTGCAATTGCTGACACAAGAAGAGGTTGAGTCCGTACCTGCCCAAAAATGTCCACTATAAATGCCGCAAAGGGTTTGGGTCCTGAAGGGCACGGTGTGTGGGACAGCACAGTCTGTTGTTGCTTTTACTGTTTCTCTCTTACCTCCTTGTTTGTTGGGCAGAGATGGGGGTTTTAGGAGCCTTTGAGCAGCCACCCAGGTCCCCCTGTTGGTTTCTGCCTGCCTGGAACAGCATGGAAAGGACTTGAGACTGGGAGGAGGGTTTGTCTCCTTTGCCATGAAACCGGAACTTAATGGTTCCTCACTGCATTTGCTCAACGTTTCCATCAGCTTCTAAAGAAGAATGCTCAAATACAGAGTACAGTTTCTGTTTCTCTCAGAATCTAGACTTTCTTGATCCATTGAGACTGGAATGGACTTTTGTCCCCCAAGCCATGGTTTTGCTGACCACCACAGAGAGCCAGCAGAGAGGCAAGGTGAAGCAGTGGGAGTTTTACCACCATCAGTGCGTAGGGAACAGGTTGGGAGCGTGCAGATCTGTCTTCCCCATGGGGTGGGGTGCCTCTCCAGCAGAGGCTGCACCTTTGTGTCCTGGGGGGAACCTGGGTGAAGATCAGGTCTGCTCACACTGACCAGTTCTGGACCAGCGTGCTGTCTTCATGAGCACGACACTTCCTCTCATCTGTCGTGAGGAGGTGGGTCACTGCTGTGCTTTGAGAAAAGACAGGCTAAGATTAATGCTGGTGTCATAACTTACGACCTCAGCAGGAAGCGAACTGCTGGAGTGAGCTGGAAACAACACACTCCCTTAGAGAATGACAGAAACTCCTTCTGAAACCCAGACCTGAAACCCTGTATCTTTGTGTCAAGAGTTAGGCAAGAAAATGAGGTGAGTTTGACTAGGTGACTTGAAAGGAGAGATGAGAAAGTAAATACAAGATTTGCAATCATGAGTTTGTCTTACTGATGGTGGACTGATTTGCAAGAGAGTCCTAAGAAGGATGGCACAAGTCGAAGAACGCGAGCAGTCTCAAGGGCCAGACCTGGAGGAATTGTTGAATTGGCGTTTTATCATGTATAGTTTTACTTTAAAAATTGTTCGTTTTGGGTTTTGGTGTTTTTAAAGCTACCTTTGTCTTAGTGAACGCAGTGGAGCCTGGGTCTTTTGTTGTCTGTTGCCTTGCTGAGTGCCCGTGGATGCCTTGAGGCCTCGTGTGGGCTTGCTGACGGGCGGCGGGCATGTGGTTGGCCGTCATGTGCTGGCTGCTTTCTCAGCCGGATTGCTGGTGCTCAGGTGTTAAGCCAGTGGCTCAGGTGTCTCTGTGGATAGGAAGGCAGAGGAGGGCCCTGCGTTTCCGTTGGTGGTGCTTGTGAGCATTGGCTCTGGTCGTTCCCTTCTAGAGCTGCTCTCTCCGGAGGGAAAGGGCGAGTGCTTTTTCCTTGATGTTCGGGGACCCCGTCTGGTGAGCATGTTCAGAGGCACCCCAGCCCCTGTGCGCACAGCCTGTGCCACTGGCCCCAGTGCCTCGGGTTAGGCCAGTTACACGTACGGACCTGCAGATCCGCAGGGAAGGAAAGGGTCCTCCAGATACGGGACTTCCAGAGACGCTGTACAGGTGTCCCGGGTACCCCGTGGGCGTGCAGACGTGGTGCAAGGTGGGAAGGAAAGCCAGAGGAGGCCTGGAAGCGGGCACAGCGTTGGCCAGGGCCCTGCTCAGCTGAGAGTCTGTCGCTTGTCTTCGCAGGTCCGGCGGAGAAGCTCCAAGAGAGAGAGGCGATGAGCAGGTGAGCTGGGGACTTTGTGTCGAAAGCTTTGAAGAGAAGGCGTTTCCTTGTCAAGCTTGAGGCCAAGGACAGCTTTGGACGCTAGACCGTGGCTGCTGCAGACTGACGACGCTGGCCCTCGTTTGCTGACCGCGGTCCCGCCTCCACCATACGCACAGTGATGACCGTGACATCGCGCTGCACGCAGCCCTGGCTCTGCAGACAGAACCAAGAAGGAACTTGTAAATACGCCCTTTTTTATTTTTAGTGTTTCTGACTTCTGAAGTGCTTGTATAGCTTCTTCTGCGGCTTTAAGCTGACAGCGCCTGGCCGAGGCTCGGGTCTGTTCATTGGAAGAGTGTCCGGGCAGTGCCAGCCCGGGGCCTGTCAGCGCTGGTATTTGTATCCTCTGCAGTTTTACTGTGAAACAGACTCTTGGGCAGATGGTGCCACTTTCTCGGGGTGGCCATTTGCTGGAGAGTTTTGGTGGTCTCCCCCCTCGTGTATTTCCTCGTGTTTGCTTCCGGACCCCTTCATCTCTGGAGGTGCTACGCCGTCGGCCATCATGACCCAGTGTTGTCTCTGTCCGACTGACACCAGGCAAATTGAAAAGTAATCTTTGCGTTATTTGAATTCTTCCACACCTCAGTATTGGTTCCAGAATTTTCTGGCCTTCCATGGCAATGGAAATTTTAAAAAACAGAGAGATTTAAAATATTTTAATTTTAAAGAGTGTGTTATAAAATAATGTACTGAATTCTATCACTGCTTCTCAGTTTTTATTAACCTACTGTATCAATAAAATTCTGTAATTTGAATGAATTTTTAATAGTCTAGAATGTTCTTGTGTATAGCTATTTCCTCTTGAATATTATGTTTAGAAAATGCAAATTATTACACTATAATATAAAATCTGATATATACATACACATTAGAAGTGTTCCCTTTATCCATACAGTATAAAGTTGATCAGAAAAAGAAAAATTTTATTGATGCAGTGTGTCTTTATAAAGCTGTTCTTGAAAAGCAGGTGTTTTTGTATTTTATAATGAGTTGCATGTTTATGGAAAAAGTACTGAAAATGAGATGTGCTCTTTTCTGTAAATTCGTATTTAGCCATCACATAGGAGAGATTGCCCCATACCGTCGTTTTTCATCAAGTATTATTATTCTTTGTTTGGGAGCCAAGAACCTGGTTTGGTGCAGGCTAGAGTGGGAATGGTACATGAAACTGTGCCAGCTGCTGTGGGTATCACAGACTTAGGAACTTGAGTACATTCCGCTTTGTCTAGGTTTGGGGAAAGTGAAAATTTATTTGAATTCAGGACAGATCTGTCTTTCTTTGTTGTAACCTGTGAAGTACAGAAACCAGTTACTTAAGGCAGTACCCTTTATACGGTTGTATAAAAGTGTGTTTTGAACCAAAACAGAACTTACTACTTAATGTTTAATTCAATTAATTTTCATATTCCAGGTGCTGTTATTTTGTCAGTTTTTCTTTTTCCATTTTCTCTGTGTCTTTGTGACTGTCAGCGTTGTGAAGGTCATGTGGTAACTCCCTCGCTGTCACGTGGAATGACGGAGCATTTCCCGTGGTACCCATGACATTGGGGTGTTGTCGGCACTGCGGGAAGTGAAGATGGGCCCTGACAGAGGATATGATCGTTAACTGTTCTCCGAGTGTGTCACAGTCAATGTGATCTTCTCCCCCTTTCAAGATTTCTTTAGGAAGTGCCCTGCTATTTTTTAAAAAGGCTTTGCATTGTGTCTTACTGCTGAGTGTAGTTGTTAATCACTGACACCCCCGGACACGACAGCGGGGCAGGGTCTGCTCTGTGGGGAGTGAATGTCAGGGCTCAGTGCTGAGCCCTTGTTAGGGGACCTGCTGCCACCATCCTCAGCCTCGCTCTAACAGCCCTGTGTTTTTAAGTCAATCCAGAAGTGTTTATGGAAATACTGTTTCAAGACCACTTTATAAAATATAAGAGAAAAAGCATCTTGAAATGTTACCTGGATGTCGCTTCATATTGACACTGAACATCCATTCACAGAAAACACTAATGTTTGTTGTGAATTTTGTCTGTAGTGCCATGAAGTCTGATTCTGCAACTTGTCTGTTGTATTACACACACACACACACACACACTCTCTCTCTCTCTCTCTCTCTTTTTCTTTTTGGGAGAATTATGATGTAAATGTCTTCAGTCTCCTGTAGAAACAGAAGTAGAATATGATCAAAGTTGTTATGACCTGAATCTTCATCTTAGAGAATCATCTATTAATGTTAAAAGTTAACCTTTCATGTGCTCACATTTGGAGAACCACAGAATTAACTAGACTAAACCAAGTGTGTATAATACAGGAATTGCTCACAGAGCTCAGCAAATGTCAGTGAGAATGTTCCCTTTGAAGCTGTGTACTGTCTAATGTTAAGAGAATGTTTCGCTCACTGTAACAGGCTGCATCCTGAATATGCAGGACTTCTGTGCGAGGCTGCGTGCTGAGCACATGCCTGCCTGTGGCAGTGCACGGTGTGACCCCGCTCTGTGTGTGCCTGTGGCAGTGCACGGGGGTGACCCCGCTCTGTGTGTGCCTGTGGCATTGCCCAGGGGTGACCCCGCTCTGTGTGTGCCTGTGGCAGTGCACGGGGGTGACCCTGGTCTGTGTGTGCCTGTGGCATTGCACAGGGGCGACCCCGCTATGTGGGTGCCTGTGGCATTGCACGGGGGTGACCCCGCTCTTTGTGTGCCTGTGGCAGTGCACGGGGGTGACCCTGGTCTGTGTGTGCCTGTGGCATTGCACGGGGGTGACCCCGCTCTTTGTGTGCCTGTGGCAGTGCACGGGGGTGACCCCGCTCTGTGTGTGCCTGTGGCATTGCACGGGGGTGACCCTGGTCTGTGTGTGCCTGTGGCATTGCACAGGGGCGACCCCGCTATGTGGGTGCCTGTGGCATTGCACGGGGGTGACCCCGCTCTGTGTGTGCCTGTGGCATTGCACGGGTGTGAGCCCGCTCTGTGGGTGCCTGTGGCATTGCACGGGTGTGAGCTCGCTCTGTGGGTGCCTGTGGCATTGCACGGGTGTGAGCCCGCTCTGTGGGTGCCTGTGGCAGTGCATGGGGCGACCCCGCTGCGTGGGCTCCTGCCCATCCAGTATTAAAGGTTCCATTTCTTCTGTCCTGTCTTGTAACTCGTAAATGGTTTTTGAGGTGTGTGGGGGTGCTCATGTGAAGACTGTCAGGCATGTGGTTCCAGCCCCTTCCCTGTGACAGCGTGTCCTGTGCCACCACACTCAGCAGAGGGGAGTTAGATGGGTGACCTACTTCCAGACATCATTTATTTTCTCTGTGATGTTGAATAAACATGGACATTAATATAATTTGTGTTATTTATGTGAAATCAGTATATATATGTAAATATGTGTATGCAACAGAGGAAGTCAAAGTGTGATGAGTCTTTGTTTCCTGAAGAAGGGCCCAGGTGCTATAGTGAGTTCCATGTAGTGCCACCTGCTCGACAAAGGTCGTGAGTTCAAATCCAGCAGCTGCTCTAAGAGCGAAAGATGTGCAGTCTCCTGTGAAGGTTTCTGGCCTCAGACAGCCGGTGGAAGGTCGCAGGGGTCAGAATGGGCTGGGCACTCTGTGTTGCGGAGAGGAGGAAATCTGCTTTCCAGTAACGTTTTTTTCCAGCTTTTCATTTAAACTTCTTGATTTGACAGCTAAGCATCCTTTAAATGAATGAATTATAAACTGAAGAAAACTGCAGTACAGACGACAGAAGCTGAGTGCTAAGGACAGATTGGGCTGGTGGCCAGGCTCCTGCCGTCTGCCAGGTTAAAGAGCAGGATGTCGTCACGGCGCTTAGAGTCCTGTGTGCAGACCCTGGGCCCCTGATGGCAGATGAGGAGCTGGGAAGCCAGTAGCATCGCTGTGTCACCAGCGCCACCTGTGGCACCGTGTGAGGCCAGGACGGAGGGTGGATGTCCCTGAGGGACAAGCTGTTCAGTGTAATTGGAAGTTGTTTGTTCATTGTACAAAATGTGGGATTATCATGCCAGCTCCCGGGAGCTCTCATGACTTAGTGGTGAGAAGATAAACTGCTCATCCAAGGATACGTGGTTCAAACCCACCAGCTGCTCCGTGGGAGGCAGATGTGCAGCCTCTTCACATGCAGTGTACAGCCTCTGCAGACATGCTTGGGGTCAGCCGTGGGTGATCCCAGCTCTGCAGCGCATAAAAACAGCGTAGCAGTAGGAATTCTGCTGACAAAACGGTCTAAGTTGGGCTGCCAGTCCACAGGGAAGCAGTTCAAACCCACTTCCTGCTCTGAAGAGAGAAAAGTGGAGACTCTGCTCCTGGGTGAGACGGCTTTTAGAGCGTGGACGGTCCTCTTCGTGTGGTGCTCATTCAAGGTTTGACGGTCTTGCTCGTTGTCCGCCTCCTCTTTGTTACCCTTGGGTTGTTTTTCTTGCCACGGTCGCCCAGCAGTTCACAGTGACAGTCTGTGCTTGTCTTCTTATGGTGCGCACGTTGTTAGTGTTTTGACACCTGTACACAGCGCTGCCACGTGCTTTCTGCTACGTTGCGTTACCATGCGTAGTTCTGAGTGCTGGAGTATCGCTGTCGCTGTGTGCTGTGGACTCTGCGCCGACC
The DNA here is from genome assembly GCF_000299155.1 of Elephantulus edwardii. Taxonomy (NCBI): domain Eukaryota; kingdom Metazoa; phylum Chordata; class Mammalia; order Macroscelidea; family Macroscelididae; genus Elephantulus; species Elephantulus edwardii. The sequence goes on from NW_006399754.1 coordinate 36,152,415, forward strand.
CACAGCTCACCCTCCCGCCGCTTTTCAGAGGCTGTAAGTGGAACAGGGGAGAGTCCGCATCTCAGTAGAGCAGTGGGTGGATTTGAACCATAGGCCTTTTGCTTGGCAGTGCAGCACGTTACTGAAAGTCACTATATTTTTTGTGTTGACTTAGGAATGTTCTCATTTCGTGTCCTTTCTTCCCTTATTCTTGTAGTTCTGTGCATCCATCGTTCTAAAAGCTTCCTGAGTATTCATTGCACCTCTGCTTTGCTCAGAAAGTCTTTACCGCACCTTTGTTCTGAAGTAAGTTTACATTTTCTCCTGGGCTTTCTGCTCTGCTGTGAGAAGTCAGCCAACTGCCCCGCTCTTCTGAAACAGTCTCCCCCCCACACACACCCCAGCCCCTGCAGGACCTCGGCTGCTGTCCGAGTTTCCTCCTGCTTTCCGTGTCAGGCCTTCGGGTCTGACTGTGAAGGGCCTCGGGGTGCTTTTCCTTTTATTCTTGCAGCCTGGGGCTCACTGACCTGCCACATCTGGGGTTCCACGTCTTCCAGCTGCGTTTTGGCCCATTGTTGCCCATTCTCTCCTCACATGCACACGTCTGTTGTGTGTGCCTGTCTCAGAGGCCTGTGTGCTTTTTTTCATTATCTCCCCACCCCAACCCCGTTGCTCTGTCTTTAAATTTAGAAATCTTTTTTCCCATGCCTGGTGTGCTCCTTAACCCTTCAGAGGGATTCTTGTCAGATACTGCCTTCCGACTCCAGAATGCCCATGAGATGTCGGTTGTTTGTTCAGAGTTTTCGTTTTCTGTGCTGTCTTCTCCGTTCTTCCCTTTGTGCGCTGATCCAGCACCTGGGCTGTGGGGCTGCTGCCGCTCTCTTGATTGTCGTGGTTAGGACGTAACTGGGTTTCCCGACAGTAAATCACACAGAAGTTGACTGCTCATCTTTCTCCTGTAGAGCGGCTGGTAGATTCGAACCACGTGCCTTTGACTTGGCAGCACAGTTCCTTACCATGAGGCCACCAGAACTCCCTAAATATCGCAGCCTTGTGGGGTGCCGTCAAGTTGAGGATGACTTAGAGGAATTCTGTGAGCCTGTTCCAGTTGTTTATTTCTTTTCCCCCCTTTGATTATTTCTTGATTGTTCTGGCCATAAGTTTTCTCCTCTTCACAGACTCCTAATGTTTAACACAGTAAGAACATTGTAGGGCACAAAAGAAGGAGCTGACATGATGCCGCTTCCATCCAACAGAGAGCGCTGGCCACTGCAGCCTGTGGACTGCAGCCTTCGTGTTGCTGGGCGCCCTTGAGTCTGAATGGACTATAGCTGACCTTGCGGCAGGCTGTCGCCTTGTGGTGGGCTCTTGCCTTGTCATGGGCTCTTGCTTTGTGACGGGCTCTTGTGATGGGCTCTTGCCTTGCAACAGGCTCTGTCTGGCCTTGCGGGGTGGGCTGTCGCCTTGTGACAGGCTCTTGCCTTGCAACAGGCTCTTGCCTTGCAACGGGCTCTTGCCTTGTCACGGGCTCTTGCCTTGCAACAGGCTCTTGCCTTGTGACAGGTTGTCGCCTTGCGGTGGGCTCTTGCCTTACGGGGCTGTCACAGCAGTTGGTTCCCCTCCTTTCTCGAGTGGAGCGGCTGGGAGGTGTGAGCTGTGCGTGTGAGCTGGTGGCACCGCAGAGCAGTAGGCTGGCTGAGCTCCAGGAGGGTAGCAGTGCTGTTACGTGCTGTCGAGTTGAGTATGACTCATGGTGACCTTTTGAACACTGTCCTGTCCTGTGCTTTCCTCATCAGTTCTGACACACTGGAAGTCATTGGTACGATCACTGTGTCGGTCCATGTCCTCAGGTCTTCCTCTCCTTCACCGTCCCTCCACCTTTCCAAGCATGATGTCCCTCTTCAAGCCTCTCCTAGCAGCATGCCCCGACTGTGTGAGGTGAAGCTTCACCATCTTGGCCTCCCAGGAGCCCTGTGCTGCTTTCTCCAGGACATAGCTGTTTGTTAAAGTCCATGGGACGTTCAGGCTCTTCCACGCCACAGGTCAGAGGCAAGGCTCAAATACCCCAAGGGAATGGCCTGGTTACATGCGTGTCCTCTGCAGCGTGGCGTGGCTTTCCAGCCCAGCCTCTCAGCAGCAGCTTGTTTAATACAGAATAATCAGAGAAAGCTGCTTTGAGGGGGAGGGGTTTGGGGAGAGGCATCAGCCGAATGGTCACCTCCACTTCCACAGCCACTGGGGAGATGCCCGCTCACAGCAGCCCTTTAGGACAGAGGACAGTAGAGCTGCCCCCGGATTTCCAAGGGTGTCATTCTGCGTGGAAGCAGACTGCCTCGTCCTCCTATTCGGCAACTTGTCGATTCACACTGCTGACTCTCTGGTTAACCCCACCTCACCACAGGGCCACGTGGAGAAGGGTCCACGGCCTAGCCCGTGGGGAGGAAGGACGTTGTGGGCCCAGGACACACAGAGCCACATTCCTGGGGGAGACTGGTTGCCGAGGCCCAGCACCCCTGGCCACCACTGGTGCCCTGCTATTTGCAGAGGGAGCAGTCCTTGCAAGGAGCCACTCAGATCCGCGGAGTGTGGCCATTGTTAGGGCTGTGGTCGTGACATCACCCAGTGACAGGAGCTAGTTACGTTTGGGAGGTTGTGGGGAAGTGACCACAGCTGACCCGCAGGTGCCTGCCCAGTTGTGACAATGTAAGCAGCTCTAAACCAGTGTTCACATGTGTCCTGGCATGCCTTGCTCCCTGCCCTTGGCAGAGTCTTGTGTCGGCAGGTGGTAGGTGAGGGGTCTGCGTGTTGCAGGTGAAGATGAGTGCAGTCTGCATGTTGGCAGATAGAAGGTGAGAGGGTTCTGCTGTTACGGGTGGAAGGTGAAGGAGTCTGTGTATTGCCGGTAGAAGTTGAATGGGGTTCTGATTGTTGCAGGAGGAAGGTGAGGGGGCGGTCTGCATGTTGCAGGTGGAACATGAGAGGGGCCTCTGTTGACAGGTACAAGATGAGTGGAGTCTGTGTGTTGCAGGTGGAAGGTGAGGGGGTTCTGCTGTTACAGTTAGAAGGTGAAGGAGTCTGTGTATTGCCGGTAGAAGTTGAATGGGTTCTGCATGTTGGCAGGTGGAAGGTGGGAGGTTCTGCATGTTGGCAGTTGGAAGGTGAGGGGGGTCTGTGTGTTGCAGGTGGAACATGAGAGGGGCCTCTGTTGACAGGTACAAGATGAGTGGAGTCTGTGTGTTGCAGGTGGAAGGTGAGGGGGGTCTGCATGTTGGTGCAAGGTGAGTGGCAGCCTGCATGGAATGAGTCTGTTGGGGCCGCTCTGCAGCCGCACGCTGCCATGGCACCCATCAGCTGTCAGCCGTCCCCAGCGCACAGCATCGTGTAGTAGACCACTCTTGGTATTTCGTCTTGACCGTAATTAAGATTCACTGTTGTGTTTTGTCAGTGGTCCTTTTGCTCTGCGCTGCTGGGGTTGTGCAGGAAGTGTAGGCACCACGCACTTCGTGCCCTCACTCATCATGCCTAGAGACGTGGCCACAGGTGAGTTTGGTCTCGACCCAGTGTCCTCAGCTCAGAACCACCTGGGCGCCAGCCCTCCAGTGTCTCCAGCATGATCTGCAGCGTGGCCACAAGTCCACCGGGATTTGCTCCTGGTCCCTGGTGACCTCACTGAGGTCCAGCATGGCTGCTGGCTCTGGATGGTGTGAAGTTTGAGACCAAGCCAGTTGTCTTGCCCCACGTCCTACAGTTCAGACTGGTCCTAGAGGAGGTTCAGGAAGGCTTTTCTGTTTAAAACTGTTGTGTGTTTATAGGGTGGGCACTTCTGTCCCACATGAGAAACTGGACAGGCTGACTTCAGGTGCTGTGGCTTCGGTTCCAGCCACCACAGCAACAAAGTCCCAGGATGGTTTTAGTCTCTGGCTGTGTATAAAAGCTGACACTCAACTGTTGGGAGTAAGTACATGACAATAGTGTAGTGACAGTTTGAGATTCTGTGGCCCCACAGAGCTGTGTGACCAGTGGGCACCATGACCTATGATCTACAAATGTCTGCATAGCACCACAGGGGACTCACGGCTCACCAGGGGGCCACCTCCCCAGGCCCTTTCCTCCTGCCTTTTTTAAAAAGTGGTGTTTTATTGTCTTTTCAGTGAAGAGTGACAAAGCAGTTTAGTTTCTCATGCATAACAAATCCTTCCTGACTTACACTCAAAATATGTGACCATTGCTCATGATTTACCTTCTACCCACTCCAGTTTTAAAAATACCTGTCACTTCAGAGACAAACTAGGATCAAGCTTAGATGGCCTAGTCTGTAGTATAAAGAGACTGCCAAATACAGCAGAAATGCACAATCTGGACAGGAGAAAATTGATGAATGAGACCTTCTAAAGATTAAATCCCTGTGCACATTAAAAAAACATTTGGCAGTACCTGGCCTAGTGGCAAGAAGCTGCACTGTAATCCCAGAGGTACGCGGTTCAAATCCACCAGATGCTCTGCTGGAGGAGGGCAATCTCCTCCCATACCAGTCAGATCCGATTTGACGGTACACATATAAAAAAATAATAAAATTTTTTAAAAGCACCAAAACATTTGGCAATACCATTTCAGACAAAGGTCTTCTAGCAAAAGTTTACAGAATCCTACAGGGCCTCTGGAGATCATTCAGAAATGGTTAGAACAGTACATAGAGAACTGCCAGAAGTTCAAGCAGGATTTAGAAGAGGCATCAGGGATATCATCAGTGATGTCACATGGATCCTGGCTGGAAGGAAGGAATACCTGAAGAATGTGTATTTTTTAAAAAAAGAATGTGTTTTTGCTTTATTGATTATGTAAAGGCATTAGACTGTGTGGATCATAACAAGTTTTGGAATCCCAGCCCACGCACTTGTACTTATGCGGAACCTATACCTAGACCAAGAGGCTGTTGTGTGAGTAGCAGGGGAATGCTGTGTGGTGTAAAATTGAGATGGGAATGCATCACGGTTGTATTTTCCCTCCATACCTATTCAGTCTGTCTGCTGAGCAAATTATTGGAGAAGCTGCACTCTGTGAAGAGGAGTGTGGCGTCAGGGTTGGAGGGAGACTCATCAGTGACCTATGTGATGCAGATGACACACCCTCGCTTGCTGAAAGTGAGGAGAACTTGAAGCACTTGTTGCAGAAGATCAAGGAATGCAGCCTTCAGTATGGATTGCATCTCAATGTCAAGAAAACAAAGATTCTTACCACCTGTAGGCAGTGTCATGATGAATGGAGAGGAGATTGAAAGTGTCAGCAGCTTCATTGTACTGGGAAAATCTGCAGTTAGGGACCTCTCCAAATATTTGAGGAGCAATTATATCATTTTGAGGACTATGGTGTGTCTGACTCAGGCCATGGTCCTTCTAGTTACCTTCTATGCATCTGAGAGCTGAACGATGAATAAGGATGACAGAAAAAAGAATAGTTGCTTTTGAGTTGTGGTTTGGAAAAGAGCAGTCAACATCTCATAGACAGCCAGGAGAATGAACAAGTATGTTTAGGAGAGGGTGCAGCTGGAGTGCTCTTTGGAGGCAAGAATGATGAGACTTTGCCTCACATACTATGGGCGTGTTGGTGGGAGGGGCTATTCCTTGGAGAAGGACACGGTGCTGGAAAGGGTGGCGGGTCGGCGAAGGAGAGGAAGACCCTCCGCCAGGTGGAGTGACACGGTGATTACTGCAGTGGGCTCCAGTGTGTCAGGAGGTGTGAGAGTGGCGCAGAACAGAACGCGGTTCAGATCTTTTGTTCACAGGGTCGCTGTGAGTCGTAGTCTACTCAACAGCACCTAATAACAACAACAAGCCCTCCCCAAGAAAGTGATTACAGAATTACAAAAGAGCAAAAGACACGGAAAGACTTTTCACAGAGGAAGATATTCAGATGGCCAGCAGACACATGAAGAAATAAATGCCCAAAATCACTAGCAGTAAGAGAGATACAAATAGAAACCACAATCAGATACCCTCTCACTCTAATAGCAGGGACAAAATTTTAACAGGTCAAGTAATAAATGTTGCAGAGGATGTGGCAAGATAGGAATTCTTATACATTTTTTTGGTGGGATTGTAATATAACCACTCTGGAAAGCAGTATGGTGTTTCCTCAGAAAGCTAAACATAGAAATTCCACATAACCCAGCTATTCCAATGTTTGGAATATACTTCAAGAGAATGAAAACTGAGGCTCAAACAGAGACTTGTACACCAGTGTTCATAGCAGTATTATTCACCATTGAAAGAACACGGAAACAGCCCAAATGGAACAGATTGAGAATTATGGTACATTCACACAATGGGATACTATGTAGCACACAGGAGCAATGATTTTATAAATGATTACCAACTTGGGAGGAACTGGACAACATTATAATACTAAGAGAACTAAATCAGTCCCCTAAGGACAAATACTGCCTAACACCATTATTGTAGAACGTGTATGAGGATCCAAGGTGGGGAGAGGGGAGCAGAGGGGTGAGGATGGAGGGAGTGGCACTTAATCATAGGGTCGTACAATTTGATGGGTAAAGGAAATGGGAAAGATCTCGTGTGAAAAATAATGTATACAAACAAACTTAGTTAAGTAAACCAATATAAAATAAAAATTTTATAAAGTGAGTGTGTGTGTGTGTGTGTGTGTGTGTGTGTGTGTGTGTGTACACACACCCCTGTAACTGAGCGGAGGCTCCTCAGGTTGGAGGGCTGACGGAGGTGGCATCCGCGGCCTGAACATAGCAGGGGCCCTGGGGATGGGGACTCTGGGGACAGGCCCTGAGTGGGGCCTCCTGTTAACCCCCTCACAATATTAATGACTTCTGTTAATCCACCCTTTATTTTTTTTAACCTTCACCCCAGACCTGTTTTCATTTCACATATGTTGTGTTTTTAAAGTAGGCTGCGCTGTCTTGTGTTGTTTCAGAAGTGATCTGCACGCACGCTGGCTGGCTGTGCTCACGTGCACGTGTCGGCAGCTGTCCATGTGTAACTCTCTGAGGTCCCAGGGCCTCTCGAGTGCTGCTCTGCGGCAGGGCGTTGGTTTGGCTCTGAGGAAAAATCAGGGATGTCTTGAAATTGGCCGCATCTTAATTACAGAATAATGCTGTCCCGGAAGATGGGTGTCCACTGAGCCTGCGGCTAATCCATTGCAGTCGCAGCTCAGCGCTCGTGTGTGAAAACCAGCGGGAGCCACTTGCCTTACTGGGTGTCAGGAGGTTGCACGAAGCCCTCTTACAAACAGCACAATCCTTCAAGCCCCAGAACTTATGTTTGTAATCAATATTTGAGCTCCTCTTCCCAGGCATTGCCAAACGTTATGTTTCCTTATGTGCCTCCAGGCCACGTAGAAGTCCTGCTTCTGAGCCATTGTTCGTAGCGTCACTATGAGTCAGTTGACTGGAGGGCGCGTAACAACCACAAGTTACTCTTTCTACTTTGACTTGTGCTGCTAGACTGTTGGCGTAACACGTCTGTTCTAGGTTCTTTGTTCATTAAACACACATCCCTGCAACCAGCCTACATGAATTAATGATCAGTTTATAGCAAGAATTTGCCTTATCAATACACTTCAGATTGTCTTGGTTGTTCCTGTCTTTTTATACTTCTACATGATTTTATAATCAATTTGCCAAAATCTGCTTTTTTGAAGAAAAAGTTACTTGTAGAAAATGATAATTTTTTTATTGACTCTTCCCATCTATGAATATCATTGATTGTAGGTTGGTAAACGATCTCTTTTTCTGTGTGTCTGCCTGCCTATCTAACTGTCCATCCATCTATTTCTCTAGCCATCCACCCATCCAACCTACCAGGCATCTCTTCACCCACCCACCCACCCATCCATCCTACCAGACACCCATGCATCCATCCACATTGCTGTCTTTCAGATAAAGTTTCACTGTTTTCTCCGTCATGGTCTTATAACTTGTCTGATGGCAAATGCAGTCAGAAACTTGCAGTTGTGTGCTGGCAGTGGTCAGACTCACTGGCCCAGCCCACCGACTGCTTCACCAAAGCCGGGCACTTTTTTGCTGCCCACAACCTTCCAAGTCCTTGAAGCTTTTCTTACTCTGGACTGTCAGTGTGTGGTGAATTGTATTCAGCTTTCTTATTTCTTCCTCAATCAGTTTTTGGTAGCTCATGATTTCCTTGAAAAGAATGTATTTAAGTTCTTTAAAACTTCATCAGACTAGCAAAATTTAACAGAACAGCAAGCAACAAATGCTGCTGAGGTTGTGGAGAGACTG
>NW_006399754.1:36160911-36163194 GCF_000299155.1 Elephantulus edwardii
TGGGTGCCCATGGAGGACATTATGCTGAGTGAAATATCTCAGTCACAAAAGGACAAATACTGTATGGTGCCACTGCTGTAAAACAGGACTGACATCAGGGTAGGGGTAAGACTGAGAAAAACTGGATAAATTATGTATACGGCATTGAAGCCGATGAGGGAGAGAACAGTTTAAAAGTAATATATTTTAGGGCATTATGATTATCATAAGAGTCTGGGATGAGGGTTGCAGAGTGGAGTACACTCAGGGTGGAGGTGGGGGTGGGGGTGTGCGGGGGGATTGTATACCAATGAAGGAGTTTTTCTTTCGCTTTTCAAGGAGAATAGCGAACTGGGGATGGGGGTGGTGTGGGTGGGGAGAAAAGTGTAACAATGAATGAATAGAAATCCAAAATCTTTGTAAGTGTTCATTGAAATTAATTAAAAAAATAGATTAAAAAAAAAACAACACCATTATGAAAGTGTTTACATAGGCAGTCTTATTTTTTAAGCAGTTTTAGATTTATTTAGATAAATTGCAAAAAGGTTTTTCCCATTAGCCCTTTCTGTTGTCATTGCTGTTAGGTGCCATTGAGTGGAGTATGACACACAGCGACGCTGTGAAGAACAGATCTGAACCCTGCCCTAACCTGTACCATCCTCATCACCTTGAGCCCCGTGCTGCAGTCCCTGTGTGTCTGTCAGTCCATCTGGTTGAGGGTCTTCCTCTCTTGCTGAGCCTCCACCTTTGCAAGCGAGATGTTCTTTCCAAGAAACAGCCTCCTCTGGAAAATTCCCCAAGTACATGAGGCTTCACTGTCCTGACCTCTGAGCTCTGCCTGCGTTTTCTCTGAGACTGGGCAGTTTCCTTTAGCATTCGTATCCTGCGTTGGTGTCTTCTATTTGATGAGCCACTGTCGACCTCTCGTGACCAACCAAAGTCCGTGGTTCACGCTTGCTGCTTTATGTCCTTGGGGTGACGTGTCCACCCTTACATATTTTGTCCAGCCAGTTTTGACTCTCAGTCTCCCCAGGACAAAACCTGGTCGCACTGTCCTCATGTCTGTCCAGCTCATTGAGGGGCTCTCCCTTTTTGATGGCCCCCCCCATCTTACCAGTCATGCTGTCCTCCTCCAGAGACTGTTCCTGATGGCAGATCTGAAGATGTGAGATCGAGTCTCCAACCTTGATTCTAAAGACCGCAGTCTAGGAAACCCTCGGGGGTAGTTCTGCTCTCACGGGGTCACTGAGCTGCTTTTTACACCATTCAGTCACTAATTCCTCGCCGCTTCTGTTAACTCGCTTACGACAGAAGTGGCTGCCATCTCCTTGAAAAGTTGGGGCTAGAAATCTCACTACTAGGTGTATGTTCCAAAGAATAAGAAAGGCCGCCTAGGCTGACATGCCCACACCTTGCCCACGGCAGCGTCGTTTACCCAGGTGTCCATCAGTGGCAGTTCACACTCTGAGGTGTCCATCGGTGGCAGTTCACGCTCTGAGGTGTCCATCAGTGGCAGTTCACACTCTGAGGTGTCCATCAGTGGCAGTTCACGCTCTGAGGTGTCCATCAGTGGCAGTTCACGCTCTGAGGTGTCCATCAGTGGCAGTTCACACTCTGAGGTGTCCATCAGTGGCAGTTCACACTCTGAGGTGTCCATCAGTGGCAGTTCACACTCTGAAGTGTCCATCAGTGGCAGTTCACACTCTGGAGCCTTATGGATCACTGAGAAACGATAAGAATTCACAAAATATTGTGTAATATCGATGATCTAGAACAAGTGGCTGAGTGACAGAAATCAGTCCCAAAAGGAATTACGGTACAAGACCGCTTAATAAAGAGAAAATGTTTACACACAGAACCAGTCTTGGTGGTCTCAGGGATGGGAAAGAAGGAAAAGGCGTGAAAATGAATGGATGCGTTGGGTGAAGGAAGGACAGTATACAATAGGAAGGTGGATGGACCTTGTCATTGAATAACACCAGTGTTGTTGAATTAACCAATGGCAGTGTTAAAAAACAAAATGTTTGTGAATGATACTATATTTGTAAACCTTCAGCCAAAATTTTTTAGAGAGAGATCCCTACAACCAGGAGAGGATAAAATAGATGAATGGGACCTTCTAAGAATCAAATCCCTATGCACATCCAAGAACTTCTCCAACAGGGTAAAAAGGGAAGCCACAGACGGAAAAATATTTGGTAGTGGCATGTCTGATAAGGGACTTATATCTAGAATTTATAAAATACTTGAGCACCACAACAAGATAAAGGTAAATAATCCAATAGAAAAATGGGCACAGGATAT
>NW_006399754.1:36163689-36168591 GCF_000299155.1 Elephantulus edwardii
TGGATAGAGAAAATTCACGCAATGGAATACTATGCTGCATTGAAAAACAAGGAACTCATGCAATATTATTCAAAATGGGTGACCCTGGAAGACATTATGCTGAGTGAAATATCTCAGTCACAAAAGGACAAATACTGCAAGATGCCACTGTTGTAGAATGGGACTGACATCGGGGTTGGGGACAAACTAAGAAAAGGGGATAAATAATGCATACTGCATCGAAACAGATGAGGGAGAAAACTGTTTAGGAGGAATATAGGATTAGGGAGGAAAATGCCACAATGAAAGAATGGAAGTCCAAAGTCTATAAACTTTCATTAGAATAATTTTTTTAAAAAAGAGAGAGCTTACATATCTATTGTGAGACACAGCAGATCAGGTGTTCCCTGTGCTGTCCTGTGACGGGATAGGTCACCTGCCCCCTGGACTGGCGCCGTGACACTGTCCTGGGGTTTGTGTCAGACCTTCCTCAAGGCCAGTGTCGGAGCACTCCCTTCTGCTCCTTCATCGTCTTATGTGCAACACTTGCCATTCTCTGTCTCCATTCTGACCATCCAGACGCCCTAGGGTGGCATCCACGCACCTACCCCCTTTCTGTCATCAGCACTGCTGTGGGGAGGTGCTCGTGACAGGCCTGCCCCGTGCTGGTCTCAGCAGTAGAGCAGAGGACAGGCAGGAAGCTCTTGCATGTGGGGTCCCTGAGCCACTGACAAGGGGCAAGTGTTGGGCTGGTGGCAGAAAGGTTTGCGGTTTTAACCCACCAGCCAGTGTGCTGGGAAACCGTGGACACTGTCCTCTGGTGCAGACCTGCAGCCTCAATCCTGGAGGAGGATGGGGTGGTCGGCACTGGGTGGAGTGGACAGGACAAGCATTCAGGTGAAGTTTGGTAATTCAACTGTCTTTCTTTCCTGCCCCATCTTGCATTCTTAGCCTCGTTTGGGGGCAGATGTTGCCCTCTTGGTCTTGCTGGTTGATTGGTCAGAGAGGTACGTTTTTTCCTGGTGGTGGTGACTTTACAGGGCTGTCTGCTGTTTGGCTGAAAGTTGGTCCCTGGGGTGACCTAACTTCCAGTTCAAAGGGTTTCTGAGGGTCAGTCTCAGGGCTCCACCAGTCTCTTTCAGGTTAGTGTATCTGGCCTTTGTATGTTTTGTTAAATTTTGTTTTTGTTTCTTCTTTCCTCTCTGCCCAGGACCTTGTACTGTGATCTTGATCCGAGTGGCCAGCAGTGGTGGCTGAGCCCCATCTAGTTCCTTTGGTCTCCAGGGATTCTAGGCCGTGGCTCTCATGACCCGTTAGTCCTTTGAGCTAATTGTTCAAACTTTGTTTTAAGAAACCAACATCGACCAAAAGCTAACACGACTGTTGTTGTATACTGTTGAGTCAGAACTGACCCAAGTCTGAGCCTCCAGTGGATTTTCAGAAGCCGTTAATTGTGTGGGAGGAGATTGTCCATCCTTCCCCCGTGGAGCATCTGATGGTCTCGAACTGCGTGCCTTCGGGATTGCAGTGCAGTTTCTTGCCACTAGGCCACCAGAGCTCTCACAATGCCTACAGGTCCAAAATAATGAACTATTGGCCAAACCAGTTTTGAATCAAAAATAGTAAATAGTTTATTAGCTAACAGAACTCAGTTTCATTAAAACCAGATTAGGCTCATTTTAATAATGAGAAACGCCTTCATACAAGATGTAAGGTTTAGAAAACAAGTCAGAGACATTATTTTGACAGTACCTGCCAGGTATTTGTTAAAATTTAGCATCCTTTCGTGGGCTGTTTTTGTTGGTGGTGTTTTTAAAATCCTAATAGAAATAGATGATCACTTCATAGGAAACAGCACAGTGACATAGCCAACACCTTTCCACTTGACACTCAATATACGCAGCTTGGCGCCCTGCTCTGGGACCAGCTCCTCCTGAGGTAATAGTAAATGTGGTGTTGTTGCTGTTGTTTGGTGCCGTCAGGTCAAGTTCAACTCATGGCGTCTGAAGCCTTTCGTATCCTGCACCAACCGTACTGTTTGTGACACTTTTGAACCCGTTGCTGCAGTTGTCATGTCGACCCACCTGGCCTGAGGGTCCCCTCCTCTGTCATTCCTCCACTTTTCCAAGCATGATATCCCTCTCCAAAGAATAGCCTTGCCTAACAATGTGCCACAAACCTGTGAGATGAAGCTGCATCATCTTTGCCTCCAAGGAACACTCTCTTCAACTCTGCAACTCAAAGGCGTCGATTCTTCTTCTGTTATCATTATTCATTGTGCAGCTCTCAGATGTGCAGCAAGTGACTGAAAAGACCATGAATCTAGCACACTGTAGTCCTCAAACATCATTGCTCTTAATAATGGAAAGGTCCGGACTGCACACCTCCCCAGTGCACTGCGTCTCCTCATCTCCTAACTGTTGGCACCAAGTCTATTGATTATGGATCAAAGTAGGATAAAGTTGTTGATAGTTTCACTCTCTTATCCATATATCATGATATTGCATATTGGTCCAGTGGTGAGAATTTTTTTCTCTTGATGTTGGGATGTAGTCCATATTGAAGGATGCAGTCTTTGATGTTCTGCAGCAAGTGCTTTCTTTAAGTCTCCTCCTCACTTCCAGCAAGTAAGGTTGTGCCGTTTGCATAATGCAGATTGTTGATGAGTCTTTCTCTGATCCTGATACCACAGTCTTCTTCATAGAGTTCAGGTTCTTGAATGATTTGCTTAGTATACAGACTGAATAGGTTTGGAGAAAGAACATATCCTGATTTTAAACCATGCGGTATTCTCTTGTTCCATTTGGACAACAGTCTCTTGATTGAAGGTTTTGCATGAACACAATTAAGTGCTCTGGGATTCCCATTGTCCTGAATGTTAGCCATAACTTATTATTAACCACACAGTCAAATGCCTTTGCAAAGTCAAGAAAGCATAAATAAACCTTCTGATACTCTCTGCTTTCAGCCAGAATCCATCTGAAACCAGCAGTGATTTCTCTGGTACCACCACCACCACCACCACCACCACTTCCTTTACTATACAGTAGTATATGTAGTATACATAGTATACAGTAACAAGTTATGCCTGACACTGAGAAGAATGGGAATCCCAGAGCACTTAATTGTGCTCATGCAAAACTTGTGCCTGGACCAGGAGGCTGTTGTGTGAACAGAGCAGAGAACCATTGCATGGTGTAAAATTAGGAAGGGAGTGCGTCCTGGTTGGGTTTTCTCACCTGTTCAGTCTGTCTGCTGAGCAAATTCTTAGAGAAGCTGGACTCTGTAAAGAGGAATGTGGCATCAAGGACAGAGGGAGATTCATTAAAACCTGTGTCGTACAGATGACACACCCTTGCTTGCTGAAAGTGAGGAGGAGTTGAAGCACTTGTTGCAGAAGATCAAAGAATGCAGACTTCAGTATGGATTGCATCTCAATGTCAAGAAAACAAAGATTCTTACCACTGGACCTGTAGGCAGTGTCATGGTGAATGGAGAAGAGATTGAAATTGTGAACAACTTCATCTTACTTGGATCCAAAATTAACACCTTTGGTACCAGCAGCCAGGAAATCAGGGGACATACTGCATTAGGAAAATATGTAGTTAAAGACCGTTCCAAATTATTGAGGAATAATGATACCAGTTTGAGGACTAAGGTGCATTTGATTCAGGCCATGGTTGCTCCCATTCACTTGCTGTGTGTCTGAGAGCTGGACAATGAATGGGGGTAACAGAAGAATAATTCATGTCTTTTAGCTGTGGAGTTGGAGAGGAGCAGTGAACATCCCATATGTGTTGGAAACATCAAATATGTGTTGGAAAGGGTGCAGCCGGAGTACTCTTTGGAAGTAAAGATGATGAAGTTTCCCCTCACATACTTTGGACATGTTGCTAGGAAGGGCTACTCCTTGGAGAGGGACATGATGCTGGGAAGGATGAAGGGCCAGTGAAGGAGAGGAGGACCCTCAGCCAGGTGGACTGACACGGTGACTGCTATAAAGGGCTCTTGTGTGTCAGGAAGTGTGGAGATGGCACAGGACAGGACAGGGCTCAGATCTTTTGTTTATAGGGTCGCAGTGAGTTGTACTCGACAGCACTTAACAACAAGAGAAGAGACAGGAGAGTCCATTTTAGACAGTTCCCGGATCACGATGCCCTGTGCTGTGCAGTTGATCCCAATGCACAGCGGCCCCCAGATGACACTGGAAACCGCCCCGCAGGGTTTCCACGGCTGTAACCTTCACAGAAGCAGACCCTCAGGTTTGGGTCCTGAAGCTCTTGATGGACTGAGTTCCAGCTGCCACCCTTTGCGTTAACAGTTTAGCATGTAACGTCTACGTCACCAGGGCTCTCAAAGCTGCTGCATGAGACCTCCTTAAAGTGTTCAGAAGCGAAGGTGTGCCTTTGAGGAGTAAGGTGAGCCCGGGTGTTGATCATCCCCTCATACATGCCACCGAGGGACAGCAGATACAGAAGACTGAAGGGGAGGTGGTGCCTTTGCATCACGGTGCTGGTGAGGAACGTGGACTGTGGTGTGGACTGCAGGAGACGGTGAGGGACGTGGACTGTGCCGTGGACTGCAGGAGAAGGTGAGGGAAGTGGACTGTGACGTGGACTGTGCCATGGACTACAAGAGAAGGTGAGGAACGTAGACTGTGCCGTGGACTAAGGAGAAGGTAAGGGGTGTGGACTGTGGCGTGGACTGCAGGAGAAGGTGAGGGAAGTGGACTGTGAAGTGGACTGTGCCATGGACTACAGGAGAAGGTGAGGAACGTAGACTGTGACGTGGACTGCAGGAGACGGTGAGGGACGTGGACTAAGGAGAAGGTGAGGGGTGTGGACTGTGGCATGGACTAAGGAGAAGGTGAGGGGTGTGGACTGTGCCGTGGACTAAGGAGAAGGTGAGGGGTGTGGACTGTGG
>NW_006399754.1:36168769-36181010 GCF_000299155.1 Elephantulus edwardii
CAGGAGAAGGTGAGGTGTGTGGACTATGCCGTGGACTACAGGAGAAGGTGAGGGACGTGGACTGTGGCGTGGACTACAAGAGAAGGTGAAGGGCATGGACTGTTGCGTGGCCTGGCCAGAGAAGGAGCAGATCAGCCTCAGAAGATGTGCAGTCAGTGTCTCTAGGCAGTAAGGGTGGTGAGACTCTGTCTCCTGAGCTGTGGAAATGTTATTAAGAGCAGCCATTCCTTAAAGAGAGGACACCAGGCTTGGCAGAACGTGATGAATGACCCTCTATGAGATGGACCGGTGTGATGGCCAGAGGGATACACTTGGCAGTGACTCCGAGCATGGACCAGACCAGGGAGGACTCTGGTTGTTGGACGTGAGATTGCTGAGCTGGTCCCAAAATGAAGAAAAATTCGTCCTGGAGGCCCTGCAGCCAGGGTGCACCTCAGAGGCAGGGATGGAGCATGTTGTCAGGAAGGGTGAGTCTTGGAAACTGACCTCACGGGAGAGGTAGAGAGGATCGCGCCGGGCAGGGTGCAGCTCTGCTTTCACAGGTTTGACCTGACGGAACCCCACAACAACCACGCAAAATCCCGAGTGTGCCACGGACTGCCACAAGCCAGGGTGCTCCCTACAGACGAGGCCACAGAGATTTTGTCTCGTACTTTGGAAATGCCGTTAGCAGGGGCCGGTCCTAGAAAAGGACATCATGCTTGGAAAGGCCATGGAAAGGGAACAGACCCACAATGAAATGGGCTGGCACAGTGACTGTAGCGGTGACCAGAGACTGTTAGGATGGCCCGGGACAGGGCCGTTCCGGTCTGGAGGCACGTGGGCCATGGGGCTGGAGCCGCCCGTGGCACCTTCCGTCAGCACACTCTCGATGGTCCTAAATGTGATAATTTTTTTTCCCAACAGAAGGTTACAATTTCCAAGGAAAAGTGCAGACACTTAACGAGCTTGGTTTCAACGTGACAGGGCCTCCTCCGCTCTTGGTCCAGGGGCTGTGAACCATCCGTGCGGGGAGCTGCTGTTTTCAGCATCTTTTGTCACCAGAGCCTGTCAGGGGAGAAGGACAACAAGGTTCTCACTTGCCTTTTCTCTGGCATTGTGTTCTTCCCATCAGCACATTCTAAACAGATCTCTAAGTATCTTTCTATAATTATCACTGTTTGGTCTGTAAATGCCAAGGTTGACAAACTGCTGGGAGAAATTTAATTAAGACCTGAGAAGGCTTACTGCAAAATGGAGACATGGCGTTTAATTTGCTCCTGAGAGTACCCATGAAGAGCACAATACAAGGCCCCATGACATGAGGAGCACGTCTTTATTGAAACTTATGGTTAAAAATGTCAGTGTATTATTCCATTCAAATGACGCAGCTTCAGTCTAAGCAGTGCAGACCTCGGCAAGGATGGTGCACAGGAGTGGGCACGAACCCAGCAGTGTCTACCAGGGTGGCGCGGGCCCCGTGGCTGAGGACAGACTCAAAGCAACAGCAGACCAAGTGGGAGTGTTGCTCACAGGTTCCTGAGCTGTGTAGAACTCCTGGGCTGCAGGCCCCACGCGGGGACCCACCAGCCTCTGCACCTGTGAAAGTTCACAGCTCGGGAACTGACGGAGGTCGTTTGGGTCAGGTCCTCCGTCAGCAGCAGGGGGCTTGGCTGTGGTTGATTGCTGTGTGCAGACCCTCTGCGGCCTGTCGACCATGGCTGGACTGTCCTCGACGGCTCCCTGAGCCCGTGGCCTGGGTGGAAGCATTAGGCTCGCCTTTCACCCACAGGATGGTTGGTGGTGTTGAACCACTGGCCGTTTTGACTGGTGGTTGAGTTCTTTACTGCTGTGCCCAGGGCTCCTTGGCTAGTTGCGGTCAAGGTGCCATTGAGCCAGTTTTGAGCTGCATGTTCAAAATCAGGACAGTGGTATATCAGGGATGTATCCTTTCTCCATATCTAGTCAGTATGTATGCTGGAAAAAAAAAGACAAGAGACAGGGACACACAGGAATGGAAGAGTGGCCCAAAAGCGTGAAGGCAGGGAGCCAACAGCTGGAAGAGCTGAAGCCCCTAACTCAGGCCTTTCTGTGATTTTATGGAGAAGCACCAGGAAGTAAATCACAAAGAAAAATCACCAGGAAGTAAATAACTAAGAAAAATCCCCGGGAAGTAAATCACAAAGAGAAATCTTTTGCAAATGAGTCCAGATTTTTCTCTGTTGTCAATAGGAGATTGAAGAAGCAGCGGAATGTTCCCAGATGGGCTTTTGGGTGGTGAGAGCCAATGAGAATGCTTGATTATGGAGGAATTGGGAATGAAGGAGCTCAGGGAGTTTGAACCATACTTTGATTCTTAAAGTCAGTTTTCCCCGAGGGCCTGGTTTTAATTGTTTTTAGTCAAACATTCTTCTAGGTGGTATAACACTGGTCTCTCCATTTGCTGTACAGAGGTAACTGGTTGCAGTGAAGCCCAACAAGTCAGGCCAGAACCCAGGTCAAAGGGAGAACAAAGGGTTCAAGGAATATCAACATGTCAACAAAGGTGAAAAGACTCACCTACCAGGAGTGCCTGTTTAGATCCCTAGAAGACCACCCACCTGGCTAAACTACAATGGAATGTCCCTCCCTAAAGACCCTCGCTATAAAACCTGCCCTAATCCACCTACAGGTGCAGTATTTCCCTGGTCTGTCCCTCTACCTCTTTCTCTGCAGACCAAGGAATCCTGCCTGGGAGACCCCTTAATAAAGCTGCTTTAGCTTCCTTCCTTTCTCTGGTTCCTTCCTTGAGTCCTTGGCCTTATGTCCAGTGCGAAGATCCACTATCAACACCCTTGGGGCCAGCAGTTAAGACATCAGGAGGCACAGTGCCGTGGGAAGGTCATTGCCAGGGACTCTCCAGAGCACTGAAGATTGCTGATGTCAGTTTGAAGACTAACGTGCGCCTGATCCAGGCCATGGTCTTGCTGTGCCTCAGAGAGATGGACAGTGACTAAGGTGACAGAAGAATCGATGCCTTTGTGCTGTGGTGTTAGGGGAAGTGCTGACTGTCCTGTGGACGGCCACGAGATCAAGCGGTTATGTCTTGGAGAAGGTGCACCCAGAGTGCTCCTGGGAGGCACAGAAGGTGAAACTTCATCTCACATACTTTTGACATGTTGTTGGAGAGGCGGTTCCTTGGGAAGGGTCCTCATGGCTGCAAAGACAGAGGGTCAGCAAGACAGAGGAGGACCCTAATCAAGCTGGATTAACACAGGAACCGCAGCAGTGGCCTCGAGTGGTCAGCGGGGAGGAGGTGCACAGGAGAGAGCAGGGTTTAGGGCTGTTGTACATCGGGTCGCTATGAGTCGCAGGAGACTCTACAGCACATGAAAGAACAACTCTGTACTACATCCCAGAAACATACTAGTAATGTAAGGAAAACATTTTCAGTTAAAACTCTGCCCAGGGCCTAGTCCCTCCTCCGTCATGGAGGGAAGTCCCGAGTCAGGCCGGGCACGTTGAGTTGATGCTCTGTCACTGACACTGCAGCAGAGTAGACCTGCGTGTGGGGTTTCCAGGACTGACAACGGCCACCTCATCTTTCTCCTGCGGAGCACCTGGTGGGCTTCAACCACCAACCTTCATCTTAGCATGACTCAAACCCACCACCATGGAGTCAGTTCTGACTAGTAGTGACACTGTAAGACCAAATGGAAAGGGAGCTCTGGTGGCCTAGTGGCAAGAAGCTGCGCTGCAATCATGAAGGCACGTGGTTCAAATCCACTAGATGCTTTGCTGGAGGAGGAGGAGCAATCTCCTCCTGGACCAGTCAGATCTGATTTGATGGTACACACACACACACACACACACACACACAAATAATAAAATTTGAAAAAGAAAGTTATTTGGACTTTCAAATTGGTTAGACTGTTACTGTGGAGGAACATTCTTCTAAGTCACACAGCACTCCTCTCAGTTTGCTGCACTGAGGTAATCTGGGGTGCTGTGATGCTGAACCTGGTGCCATTGGGGTGTCAAATGTCATAATGGTTGCCGACAGTGGACAGTGTTTGGTGAAGCTCCCTGTTTATGACAGGTTTGGAAGCAGGAGTGGCATCCACTTTCTAATCCACATGCCTCTGGAAACACTATGAACTTAGAGAAACGATGATAGTTATAGAAAGACTTCAGGTCTTTTCATAGGGTCATTGTGAGTCATGCTTAACTTGATGGCAATCAACAACAACAGATCTATGTAAGCCCCAGTGGGTTGACCAAGCATGAGGTTTATTTGAAACTGGAGGTTCCTTAGTAAACCAGAAGGAGCTTGTTATCCTAACTACATTATTGGGGCTGCAAAGCCAATTCCAACTCCTGGGGACCCTGAGAGAGTAGACTGCCTTGTAGGGTCTCGTCAGATATCAATCACCTGGTATTCCCTCGGGAAGCTCCTGGGGGTGTCTGAGCCACAATCCTTTTGTTAAGAGGCTAGGATTTTAACCACTGTGCCACCGGGGACCTGGTCAGACCTTCCACTTCTCAGACTCACGTAGCTATTCTGTGGTTATTTTTCTGGCTTTCAGCATAGTATAATTTTCTTTGCATTTGATGCAAAACCAAACAGCATGATGCAATTCTCTACCTTCTTCATCCACTCTGTCATCAAATTCTCCTCTCGACATTTCGCTGCTCCTGATTCATTACTAAGAGACTGTTCTGGCATGACAGCTGCCTTTTCTTTCAGCTTGGCTTCTTCACTCCAAAATAGAAGTTAGAAAAATGTTCTTTCAATAACAAAGAGGGCTCTTGGCTGTCTCTTCAATGGAACAGACAGGCGAAACTCCACTGTAATTTTGTTAAATGGCCTGACTTAGAAACCAATTATAAGGATCGTAATTATCTGCTAATGAAACAGGCATGCAAGTCTTGGACTAGAAACTTTGTGTGTGACTGTGGACAGATGGGTAGCCAGCAGTGACTTGTGTAAGGGCAGTGGAGGGCTTCCGGTGAGGAGAACTGATAGCTCAGATTCAGAGAGATTGCCAGTTTGTTTTTTACAAGCATTTCATTTTGTGTGTGTGTTTGTGTGCACGTGCCTGTACTTCATGGATGTGCATTTCTACATTTGAATGTGTGTGTGCACGTGTTTGCACATGTGCATTGTTGCCTGGATATGTATGCATGTGTGCTCTGGGTATGTGTGTGCGTGCATGCATGTGTGTCAGTGATGACTAAGAAGTGTGTTTTCTGGTAGAAAATTTGTCCAGATTGCCCGCTTTTTATCTCTTCATTGTCATAAAAAATTCAGTCAGTCTGGAAATTTCTTGGGGCTTCAAATTCAGACCTCCAAGATTCACTTTCCATCATAAATACAAAAATAGATACAAAATACTCATTGGTTGTTGCTGGAAAACCGCATCATTCCAGAAGCATCCCTTGACCCTCGCTCCAAACAGCACTCAGTGGAACAGCAGAGCCGACATACCAGCCTTTCTCTACAGTGAGGCCGGTGTGGAATCTCTGTATAGAGCTCCTTTTCTCCTTGCTTTCCACATGAGTGTTTGTGTGAAATGCAGGACAATAGGGGACCAGGAGGAGGACACAGCTCAGCAAGGCAGGGAGCCCAACCCACATAGCACAGTGAGCACACACAGTTCACACCACACATACAGTCAGCACAGTTCACACCACACATACAGTCAGCACAGTTCACACCATACATACAGTCAGCACACACAGTTCACACCACACATTAAAGTCAGCACACACAGTTCATACCACACAGCACAGTCAGCACACAGTTCACACCACACAGCACAGTCAGCACACAGTTCACACCACACAGTCAGCACTGTTCACACAGCACAGTTCACACCACACAGCACAGTCAGCACACAGTTCACACCACACAGTACAGTCAGCACACACAGTTCACACCACACAGTCAGCACAGTTCACACCACACATACAGTCAGCACACACCGTTCACACCACACATACAGTCAGCACAGTTCACACCATACATACAGTCAGCACACACAGTTCACACCACACAGCACAGTCAGCACACCGTTCACACCACACATACAGTCAGCACACAGTTCACACCACACAGCACAGTTCACACCACACAGCACAGCCAGCACACACAGTTCACACCACACATACAGTCAGCACAGTTCACACCACACAGTACGGTCAGCACACACAGTTCACACCACACAGTACGGTCAGCACACACAGTTCACACGTACAGTCAGCACAGTTCACACCACACAGTACAGTCAGCACAGTTCACACCACACATACAGTCAGCACAGTTCACACCACACATACAGTCAGCACAGTTCACACCACACAGCACAGTCAACACACAGTTCACACCACACAGCACAGTTCACACCACACAGCAGTCAGCACACAGTTCACACCACACAGCAGTCAGCACACAGTTCACACCACACAGCACAGTCAGCACACAGTTCACACCACACATACAGCCAGCACACACAGTTCACACCACACATACAGTCAGCACAGTTCACACCACACAGTACAGTCAGCACACAGTTCACACCACACAGTACAGTCAGCACACACAGTTCACACCACACAGCACAGTTCACACCACACATACAGTCAGCACACAGTTCACACCACACATACAGTCAGCACACAGTTCACACCACACATACAGTCAGCACACACAGTTCACACCACACAGTACGGTCAGCACACACAGTTCACACCACACGTACAGCCAGCACAGTTCACACCACACAGTACGGTCAGCACAGTTCACACCATACATACAGTCAGGACAGTTCACACCACACATACAGTCAGCACACAGTTCACATCACACAGCACAGCACACAGTTCACACCACACCGCACAGTCAGCACACACAGTTCACACCACACAGTATAGTCAGTATAATTCACACCACACAGCACAGCCAGAACACACAGTTCACACCACACAGTACAGTCAGTACATTTCACACCACACAGTACAGTCAGCACACAGTTCACACCACACAGCACAGTCAGCACACAGTTCACACCACACAGTACAGTCAGCTCACACAGTTCACACCACACTGTACAGTCAGCTCACACAGTTCACACCACACATCACAGTCCGCACACAGTTCACACCACACTGTACAGTCAGCTCACACAGTTCACACCACACAGTACAGTCCGCACACAGTTCACACCACACATCACAGTCCGCACACAGTTCACACCACACTGTACAGTCAGCTCACACAGTTCACACCACACAGTAAAGTCAGCACAGTTCACACCACACAGTACACAGTATAGTCAGTACAGCCCACACACCATACCGCACCACACAGCACAGTCAGCACCCCTGCTGTACAGTTCTGCCCTGTCCTCCAGGATCACCAGGTGTCAGATTCTGCTTGATGGCCGAGCAGGACTATCTTCTCAATCCTCAGTTTTAGTAAATGTAAGTTGTAGTGGGGCCTAGTTTTGGCGTGGTGACAGTGGCTGTGGTTTTGCTTTTCTGTTCCTGCTAACGCAGTGGTTAGTGCTCAGCTGGTAACCAGGAGGTTCGTGGTTTGAGCCCACCAGCTGCTCCTCAGGAGAGCAACGGGGTCCACTCCCAACTTGGGATCCCACGCAGTCATCCTCCTCTGTCAGCAGGGCCGCTGTGAGTCCAGTCGATTAGAGGACGGCAGCCTCTCCTGTCCTTCCTCCTGCCGGTTGGTCATACTGCGAATTTTCTAAACCTCTTAGATCTAATTCTGACCAATTGCTGCTTTGATCAGTCTTCAAGCGCCATGACCTCAAGAATTTCATGTAAACACCTTGGTCTGCCCGGCCCTCTGGTGATACAGGCAGAACCTTGACAGAGCGATGGAAGGAGCCCTGGTGCTGCAGCAGTTACGTGCTTGGCTCTTAACCTCTAAGTCAGCAGTTCGGACCTGTCAGCCACTCTGGGAGGAGGGGAGCCTGCCTGCTTCTGTTGAAGTTGTGCGTGTACTCTCTGCTGAACGGCAGCAGTGATCCGCTCAGTAAACCTTACACACGTCACCTCGTTGCTGTTAATAAATTGAGGGGAAATAGACTGAGCGCCTTGGACATATGGGGGGCAGTTGAATTTGACTCGGTGGGTGTGGGTCCTCTCTAAGGGTCCCAGGGCCCTGGCTCCCAGCAACGCTGGCTCGAGGCTGTGCAGGCTGATTCCACTCAGCAGGAGCGTCCAGGCCCTGGGTCCTGGGTCCACGAGGTGGAAGTGGGATGCCGAGAGCCGTTCTAGGATATACGGTGAGCAAAAGCCAAGATGGCGGTGCTGGACACCCAGGACTCTCACCTGTGGGGCTGCTGTGAGTCAAGGCCAAGTTGAGGCCAGTGTTTTCATGCAGACAAAGCAGGGACAACAGAGAAAGCCATGCGTTGTGCTGGGGGCAGGAGCCACAGAGAGGTGGAAACACGCTCACCTTCAGAGCCACGAGACACCTGTTTCCCTAAAGGTTCTCACTGGGGACAGCGCTCAGCCTCCTGGCTGCCTCGCCACGAAGAGCCTTGATCCAGGGAAGGTCAGCGTATCTCAGTGACACCGGGCATGTGATTACAAGTGCCCTTGGTGAGTGTGACCTTGCTGGGATGATGTGAAGGTAGCTCAGCAGCAAACATTCGTTGCTGATTAATGTCAAGTCGCACACGACTCACAGCGACTCTAAGGACAAAAGACCCAATTCCTTTCCATAACCATCATCGTTTCTCCAAGTTCATGGAGTTTCCATAGGCGTGTGGTTTAGGAAGTGATGCCACTCCTGCTTCCAAACCTGTTCTACAACTGGGAGCTCCACCAAACACTGTCCACATTGAGAAACCATTATGGTAATTGATAACCCAGTGGCACAGGGTTCAGCATCACAGCAAACCCAGATTATCTCAGTACAGCAAGTTGACACGGAGTGATGTACAAAGTGGAAGAATGTTTCTCCAAAACGTAACACTAGTCTCAGCAGGGGTTAAGTGTTGTCAAGTGTTAAGAGTCTCAGTGACACTGGGCTTGTAATAACGAGTGTCCTTGGTGAGGGTGTGAGCTTGCTGTGACAGTGTGATGACAAGTCAGCAGCAACAGGTGCCCTGGCCGTTTTCCTCGGGAGCTCCTGCAGGCCAGGCCAGGCCAGGGACTTCTCCAAGGTTCCTTGTGGTCATTGACAACTGGTTAGGAGACAACACAGAGAGTGTATGAGAGAAAGAGAGAGAAGGGTTAATACAGACTTGGTATTTTTTAAACGTTTGGACCTTGATTAGGAGCGCTGGTGACTCAGTGGGTTAAGCACTGGGATGCTAACGTAAAGTTAAGGGGTTTGAATCTACCAGTTGCTCTGGGAGAAAGATGGGGCCATCTGTTTCGGTCAAGATTTCCAGCCATGTACACCCGCGGACAGCTCTCTGTTCTGCAGGGTCCAGTGAGTCAGAGCTGCATCGATGGCGGTGGGTCTCCTTTGGTCTGCCTGGTGCTGATGACCAGCTGAGCCCTTGCTAACAAAGACGTTGGCCCTGGGAAGGTCAGCAGAGCCCCGAGGCTCCGAGCCATGGACATCCGTGGGCACCGTGAGAATGAATGCAAGGCCTGCAGCGGAACAGCCATGTCCAACCCCACGGAACCCCCGATGCCGTGCAAACCAAAGTCTTGGATGGGCTTCTGGATGCCCCCCTCTCTTGGCCATAACTAACAACTCCGACTATCAAGTCGGCTGACTCCTAGTGACCCTGAAGGACAGGAGAAAGCGGCCCACAGGGTTTCCAGGGTGCCTCAGACTGCCTCATCCTGTTCCTGTGAAGCAGCTGGTGTATTTGAACCGTAGACCTTCCAATTAGCGTATTTTAACCACTGTGCCATGAGACTGCCTTGTCATAAACGATAGTGCAGAGATTTATGTCACAGACAAAGCCGGCCCCACGCCTCTGCTGCACAGCGTCCCTCCACCGATCGGGCTTCCAAGACTAGACACCTTTAGGGGACAAGGCTGCCCCCGTCCCCCGGGCAGCAGTGGGTGGATTGGAACTGCAGGTTTCTTGGTGGGCAGTCCAGCACGTGTCTCTCTATACCACTGTTGTCATTATGTGGGTTGGAATTGAGCCTTCAGCGGGTTTTCAGAGGCAGCAGATCACGTGGGCAGAGATTGTCCATTTTTTCCCCGTGGAGCACCTAGTGGATTCGAACCACAAACTTTTGACCTGGTAGCACAGCTCCTTACCATTGGGCCCCCGAGCTCCCATTACACCAGCAGGGCTCCTTAATGTCGTAAAACTGATAAAAAGAACCCAGGCGGGCCATGGCTGAGCGTGTGGTCCAGCCTCCCCCCCCCCCGCCTTTGATCGTTTCCTCGGGTGACTTGTCTCTAACCCATCTCTCCCGCTGTCCCTGCCGACAGGTCAGAGCTGACTCTGAGCTGACCCTCCTGGGGTCTCCAAGGCTGCAGCACAGGAGGAGACTGCCCTTCTTTCTCCCACGGGGCTGCTGGTGGATTTGAACCACCGGAGAGGGCTGCCTTCGGGTCTGTAGTGTAAATCCCTACCCACAATGCCACCAGAGCCCCTTCCTCACCTCACAGTGGTGTTGGTGCTGTTGGCTGGAGCTGACTCAGCTGACTGTCCAGCTGCTCGTCAGAGGCTGTGAATTGCACAGGAAGATTCTGGACCTGTTTCTCCCAACATGCAGCTGGTGGATTCGAACCACCTGGCTTTGGGTTGGCAGCACAGCTCCTTAACACTAGACCACCAGAGCTCCCTTCTCCACTTCTGTTCCTCACGCAGCATTCTTTAAAAGCGGCTGGAATCACTCCACGCATTTGCCTTTGGAGGAGGAGTCTAGATCTCCAAGGGGCTGTGTCAGGGTGACTGTGACCCTTAGGACCTGATGGACAGAGGTCTAACCCTCGCTCTGCCCCGCTCCCTGCTCTCTGTCCTGCTTCGGCTACTGGGAGTCACTGTGTTGTCCACTCCTTAGCGTCTTCCTCTCTGTGGCTGGCTCTCGCCAGGTCTGTCCTTCCCAGCACGGTCCTCTCCAAGGACTGGCTCCTTCTGCAGACACGCCCACCACAAGGGAGGCGCTGCTTCACCGTCCTTGCCCCAGGGAGCACTCTGGTTGTGCTTCCTCTGAGACAGACCTGTGTTCTTTTGGTCATCTGTGGGATATTCAGTGCTCTTCTCCAACACCCCAATTCAGAGGCATCGATTCTTCTTCAGTCATCCAGTGCATCCTTCTGTGTGATGCCTCGGCCACTTTGCGCTGTCCAGGAAGCCACAGGAGATGCAGGACTGGATGAGGTGCTCGCTGATCTTTAAGCCAATGTCCTTGCTCGTTAGATCTTTGGAAATGTCCCTGACAGCAAATTTCTCCACTGTGTCACGTCTTGATTTCCTGACTGCTGTTACCATGGGTATTGAATGTGGATCCAAAAGGGGGAAAAAAGAAAGAATTGACAACTTCACTCATGTCACAGGACAGAGTGGACACAGAGCCGGTGTGGGTGAGCACACAGGACAGAGTGGACACAGAGCCAGTGTCAGTGAGCACACAGGACCGAGTGGACATAGAGCCGGTGTGGGTGTGCACACAGGACAGAGTGGACATGGAGCCGGTGTCAGCACACAGGGTAGAGTGGACACAGAGCTGGTGTCGGTGGGGACACAGGACAGAGTGGACACAGAGCCGGTGTCAGTGGGGACACAGGACAGAGTGGACACAGAGCCGGTGTCAGCACACAGGGCAGAGTGGACACAGAGCTGGTCTCAGTGAGCACACAGGACAGAGTGGACATAGAGCCGGTGTGGGTGTGCACACAGGACAGAGTGGACATAGAGCGGTGTTGGTAGGGACACAGGACAGAGTGGACACAGAGCCGGTGTCAGTGGGGACACAGGACAGAGTGGCCACAGAGCCGGTGTCAGCACACAGGACAGAGTGGACATAGAGCCGGTGTCAGCACACAGGACAGAGTGGACATGGAGCCGGTGTCAGCACACAGGGCAGAGTGGACACAGAGCTGGTGTCGGTAGGGACACAGGACAGAGTGGACACAGAGCCGGTGTCAGCACACAGGGCAGAGTGGACACAGAGCCGGTCTCAGTGAGGACACAGGACAGAGTGGACACAGAGCCGGTGTCGGTAGGGACACAGGACAGAGTGGCCACAGAGCCGGTGTCAGCACACAGGGCAGAGTGGACACAGAGCTGGTCTCAGTGAGGACACAGGACAGAGTGGACACAGAGCCGGTGTCGGTGGG
>NW_006399754.1:36181110-36184222 GCF_000299155.1 Elephantulus edwardii
ACAGAGCCGGTGTCGGTGGGGACACAGGACAGAGTGGACACAGAGCCGGTGTCAGTGGGGACACAGGACAGAGTGGCCACAGAGCCGGTGTCGGTGGGGACACAGGACAGAGTGGACACAGAGCCGGTGTTGGTGAGCACATGGACCTCGTGCTCTGGGAACTTTGCTCTGCACCTTAGGACCTTGAGATGTGATGGGAGGGAGACTGGAACCAGGGGTAAAACTTGGGGTGAAGGGAAAGTGATGGCTGGGGAGAAGGGCTGACTGCTTTGCTCACCTTCAGCGTTTGACTGAGCACCTTGAGTGTGTGCCGCGTTACCCCCCAGACAGTCCTGTGGAGCAGACCCCGATCGCCGGCGATCGCCGGTGCCCATGGGTGGCAGGACAGGTTCCTGGAGCCCTCAGTGACACTGCCCACCCGCAGGTGGTGCCTCTGCTGCTTCGGATCTGGCAGGGGCTCTGGGGGAGAACGGGCAGTCCGCTCCTGTGAGTCTTGAGCTGTGGAAAGCTGCTGGAGGCTTGGCTGGGTCAGTTGTGACTGGACTCCGGTGACTGAGTGAGGGGTTGGGAAGCGGACCCCAGACCTGCCTTCTGAGGCAGCACCTGGTGGGTGTGGGCCCTAACTCAGCACTCCCATCACTGCCTGCGCCCCAGGCCTCCCCTCAAGTTCCTGAGACAGTGAATCCTTGGGAAACTGCCCAGCTTTCTCTCAAAACTGCAGGCTCTTTGCACCCCCAGAGACTCAGGGTGCCACACCCTGCTGCCTGGTTGGCTGGGACCCACAGGAACCCGGTGGACAGAGCAGAACTGCCCCATCGGGGCAGGTTTCCAGGCTGGGTCTGAACTCCTGCCCTTTTGGTTAGCAGCCACACGCCTTAATTACGGTACCACCAGGCCTCCTAGTGCTCCAGAGGCCACAGACAGGAAGTTTGGAATGCTGGTGACTTGTGGGCAGGAGGGCGAGGAGGAGATGCCTGCCTGCAGCCGGGGGTGCCCACCGTCGTCTGCCCTGGATCTGAGCATGGGTGTGGGGCATGGAGGGTGCGGCCAGGACCCCGGTGGCTGTGCAGGCAAACGCAGGAACGGATTTCAGTTCCTACTGAACATACTTCGGTGTGTTGTCTGAAGATGCCAGGCCTGGAGGAGCACATCATGCTCAGAAGAGTACAGGCTCACAGAAGACGGCAAGACCCTCGGTGAGCTGGGTTTATGGGTTGGGACAGGCCTTGCTCCGTGGGACACGGGACTGGTGAGCGTCGAAGTCAGTGACGCCCGGCGACATTTCCATTGGTGTGTGTGTGAACGATACAAAATAGGCGAGCACTCGGAAGCAAACTCAGCACTGTGCTTGCAACAAAGCCACCTCTTTTTAGCCCTCATGTGTAACGTGGCTTTGGACCCAACAAGTTTGGGACAAGAAGGTGGAATTAAGTTGGTGGTGGTGCCACCAGGTCAACCGGGACCCCTCGTGCTGCTCCGGGTGCACCATCTGTCATCGCCAAGCCCGGGGTGCTGGCCACTGCAGAGTCCACCCCCGAGGGCCTTCCGCTCTTTCACTGACTGACTTTCCCAGCAGGGCCCCTCTCTCCAGGCACTGGTTCTCTTAACGTGTGGCAACTAAAGGGGATGAAGGGGAGGTTCCAGGAACCCCAAGCCCCACGTCCATCCCCGTCAAGTGGACTCTGTCTCTGACTGTGTCTGGACAGGGTGGACACGCACGGGGCCTCCAACACCGTCAGTCTTTGTGGATGTGGATGCATCTTCCTTCTCCTGTGGGAGGCCCGCTGGTATGAACCATGAATCTTTCGGTTTGCACCTGAAAGCCTCAGCCAATGTTTCACCAGAAGGCCTGTTAAAAACTTTGAGGAAATGAGCAGTGACCGTTGTCAGTTGTCATCGACCCCCGCTGTGTGATGGAAGGGGATAGGGTGGGCTGCAAGAATTCCTTGAGACCCACAGAGTTTCCGGGTAGATTTGAACCACCAACCTCTCAGCTGGCAGCCTTGTGCTTTGCTATCCTGCCATCAGGCCAGGAGAGAATATTGGAAAGGCAGCTAAGGGTCAAATCTTGAATGATTTCCCCTCAGAGTTTACAATCTGATGATTGTATTTGAGGAAGGAGGTCCACAGTGAAACCCAGACTCCATTTGGATTCATGACAGATTCAAGTTCAAAGTTCAAAAGCCATTTGAGTTCCCAAAGGGTTTGCCCTCAGGAAGAGCTCTGCACAAAGGAGATTCCAGCTGCCAGGCGGGGGTGGGGGGTGTACGGGTGGGAGGGTGCTGGGGCATGTCCTTAGTGATTCCCAGGGCCCCTGGCCTGACCTCAGGGAGGGGAGGGTGCAGGGGCGTGTCCTCAGTGATTCCCAGGGGCCCTGGCCTGACCACCAAGTAGCCAGGCGGAAGAATCCCAATGCTGTAAGCTCTTGACTGCACTGGGTGGCCTTCTCCACTCCCGGTCCTGCTGTGGGGCTGGGCTGTGACAGCCACCAGCGGGGCCTGGTGTGACTCCCGTGTCTCTGAATCACATAAAGGAAGGCTCGGAGAGGCAGAGCAGACAGCTGGCTTCTCGAAGGCTCTGTGCACGCTGGGCCCACAGGCAGCAGGCACAGCCCTCCCCGCCACCACAATGCCCATGAGGAAGGTCAGCCCAGCCGGCCAGTGGGGCCCAAGAGGAGATCAGCGAGGCTGCCAGCTAAGCCGCCTGTGGAAGTGGACACAAATCCCAGAACGGCAGCAGGAGGTCTTCTGACAAAGTGCCAGGGGGAGCAAAGGGGGACAGGCTGCCGTGGCCGCGCAGGAAGCCGGAGATTTACCTGCAGAAACCGGAGAGACCGAAAGCGAAGAGCGTGCAGCCTCTGCTGAAGGTGGAGGGAAGCGGCCTGGTCTGACTCACTTTTGTCCACCACGTCTTCTCAGTGGGCCCTGTGTTTCCTTCTTGTACAATCCGGAGGAATACTTAAAAAAAAAATTATTTTATTTTTTATTTATTTCCCCCTTTGTCATTAGATCGGACTGGCACAGGAGGAGATTGCCCCTCCTTCTGCAGTAGAGCATCTGGTGGATTCAAACCACATGTCTTTGGGATTGTAGCACAGCTTTTTGCCACTAGG
>NW_006399754.1:36185032-36188023 GCF_000299155.1 Elephantulus edwardii
GGGACAGCGCAGGAGGGGAAGACCCTCTATGAGGTGGATTGATTCACTGACTAGGGTAATTGGGATGGGTGTGTCAGAGGCAGTGCGATTGGCACAGGACAGAGAAAGGTTTAGGGCTGTTGTACATAGGGCCACTATGAGACGCAGGTGACTTGAATTAGTGGGACTTATTGATTTGACAGTTTATCAACAAGTGAAGATTCGGCACTTATTTTCTTCTTTGTGAATTTTTTTTTTCCAAATTTAATAGCTAGAAAGTAACTGGAAGCTACAAAAAAAAATATAACTCCATGGCTTTTCAGACTTTTGGCATGTACGTTAAGAGCTGTATACAGGTTATTCATAAAGCCTCTGTTCTGACCCTGAAAGCAACCAGTAAAATACCAATCATGAAAAAAAGACCCAAACCCAGGAAAGCTCAGGCCCGGATCCAGTGGACCACCGTTGGCATCACGCTGGTGGTTCCCTCACTCTGAAACATTCTTTGCCCTGTTCACGTTGCAATAAAAGGATCTCTTTATGATGTGGTTAACAACCCTGGAGGCTCTCTGCTAAGGAATGCTCTGCCATCCTGAAGACAGGCAGTTCAAATCCACCCGTTACTCCTCTGGAGAGAGATAGGCAGTCTGCTCCCTTGTGATTCCCAGCCTCTGAAAACTTGCTGGAGGGTCAGCTGGTGTCCTTTCCAGCTGAATGGCACATAACAGCAACAACATAGCATAGGTTTGGACGTTTCTTTCCATTAAAACAACATGCACATTGAAAACAAGGACTCTTTCCATTGGAGATCAGAAAGGCTGCCTTAGTCCAGGGAGAACGATCAGAGGCAGAAAGGGCTGGGACTAATGGAAATGAGAGTCACAGGGAGGGAGCAGGATGGATGTGGTCACATTGTACGGTTGACATTAATATCACAAAACAGT
Source organism: Elephantulus edwardii (assembly GCF_000299155.1). NCBI lineage: Eukaryota > Metazoa > Chordata > Mammalia > Macroscelidea > Macroscelididae > Elephantulus > Elephantulus edwardii. Next base: position 36,185,956 of record NW_006399754.1, read on the forward strand.
ATGCGTGTTTGAGTGGGAAACAATTTCCTTTGTAAATTTTTATTTAATTAAAGAAATGAAAGAAGACAACGAGAGCCTTTTCTCTGTTGTCCCCACAAGGGCTGGCCGCTGGGTGAACACAGTGGGTTTGCCAAACTGTAGAGTTTTCTGTGGTGATCAAGGTTCTGGGGACCTTCCTGCTGGGTTGTGGTATGAGTTAAAGGCTATTGTTTAAACACTGTGCTGTAAATCTAACCTCTGTACCTCTTTGTTAGGTTGGGTGCTGGGCTGCTAAGCAAAATGTTGGCAGTTCAAATCCACCAGCCGCTCTTAGGAGACAGATGGCATGCTGCAGCCAGAAAGGAGAGCCAGGGTCAACTCAAGCACAGTGGTGCTGTGTTTTAGTATTACGTCGCTTTAAAGTTTAAAACGCGAGTTGCCTCTTTGAGGACCAAGGTGTGCCCACCTTAAGCCAGGTCAGTGCCATCTGATGGTGGCAGCCACCAGGTTTCTGAGACTAGTAAATCTTTGTTGTTGTTGTTGTTGTGTCCTGTCGAGTCAGAACCGACCCCTAGCTCACGCTCCAGCGGCTTTCAGAGGCCGTTAAGCGCAGTGGAGGAAACAGCCCATCCTCCTGCGGAGCAGCTGGGGGATTTGAACCGCATGCCTTCAAGATTGCAGCACAGCTTCTTGCCACTAGGCCAGGAGAGCTCTGCCTCAGAGCAGCTGGTGTCCTGGAAGTACTGGCCTTTTGGTTAGCAGCCCAGCACCCCTCCACAGGTCCCCTGGGAACCCTGTGGGCCAGTCCTCTCTGTCCACAAGGCAGGAGTGCTGGGGATTGGGCCCCAGGCAGGGAGGGACAGAAGCTGGACCGTAAAGGTCCCAGCCCCCAAACCTGGGGGATAATTTGGGGCGTGCATTGTGCACAGTTCCCTAGCGTTCCCCTGCGGGATTAGAGACCTGTCTCCTCACTGGTTCTGAGACTTACATCTATGATAGAGACTCCAAATAAATGGCCGTATTCTCCACATACAACATCCCATCCCCGTAAGAACCCACTTCCTACACCCTCTGGGCCCACTGTGGGGGTGGGGAGTAGACGGGGAGGGTGAGTGACTGAGCCCTGGCGCAGAGCACTCCTTTGAGGTCTGTGTAGGTCCCAGCCCTCAGCTCCAGCCTGAACCTGGGCAGCACGTGGAGGCTGGAGAGCATCATCTCTGCTCCTTGAGGCTCTGGATCAGTTCAGCAGAACCATTGAGTCACCATGACCCCGTGCTCTGACCCCAGGTGCGCCCCAAAACTGCACATGGTGGTGGGGCAAGAGTGATGCTTCCAGAGCAGGGCCCCACTGGGCAGAGCTCGTTTAGGATGGCCTGCCTCTCATGCTGTTACTGAACTCGAGGGGTCCTTTCCACAGTCAATTGCCAATAAGACATTGCAATATCCATCAGCACTTTATTACAGATCTGGGAGAAAGCAGTGAGATGCTTCTCAGAGACTGCCTCCCTCTCTGGGAGTGGTCATTAGGCTTTTATACCAGGGCTAGATACTAACTCACTTAAAATTAAACAATTTCTACATTTTAAAATAAACAAAAACAACAACAAAAATTCACACACAGGTACCAGTAAACAGGTAACTTACAGAAGAGTTAACACATGACTGAGAAAAACAGGCCCTGAGAAGATAAAGGCTAACTTAGGAAAGGCAAGGCAAACAGGCAGAGTAAGATACAGTTCACATGTGACTGGAAAAACATTTTCAAAGAGATAAACACTGATCTAGGAAAGATGAATTTCCTCTCCTGGTAAACAGACCACTTAAGTTACTTTATGCGACTAAAGAAAGGAAAGGAAGAATTCTGAGGCAAAGAAACCAGTTTTGTAGGTTGAAGAAAACTGATGTCAGTTTTAGTTGTTTTTTTTTTTCATTGGTTAACAAATAATCCTTTATTGAAATATTTTCATCTGTAGTTCCTTAGCTAGCAAGGCATTCCACAGCACCACTGTTGATGTCTTCTATGATGTCATGAGGGTGACGGCCATCAACATTGCAGCCCACAGATTGGGCAGTTCCCAGGATCTCTTTA
>NW_006399754.1:36189528-36225128 GCF_000299155.1 Elephantulus edwardii
AACAACAACAACAACAAGCAAATTGATTTTCCCACTCAACCATTTAGATTCATTTTGCTTTATAACATTCGTGACTGCTCACTGGATCATCGCACTTTCCCCAGTCCCTCCCTGTGATTCTCATTGTCATGAATCTTTCTATCCTGCCACTTCTTGCCTTCTGGCCTTTGTTCCCGGGCAAACACTTGTTCTTTTGACCTTTAGCTTGGTGGTTCTAAGGCCTGTCTGCCTGGCGTCACTGGGCCCCTTACTGTTCACTTTCTACCTGCACAGAGTTATTTGCGCTCCAGAGGATGGCTAAGACTCACAGTCTAGGGGCTTCCACACCAAGTCTGGCCATTGTATTGTTTTTTACAAAGCTCATTCTTTAGATCCGCGGTGGAATAAAGGCATGTCTCCAGAGGAGGGGACCCCCCAGTGGAGATGTGGGCCATAGATGCTGCCTTTCAGAAAGACCAACAATGCCATTTCCTGAAACACCTGGGATTCTTCAAAACACAACACTGTCCAGAGAGAGACAGTCTTGCTGGGCTTCCTGGATCACGTGGCTCACAGGAAGCCTTTTGGGGGTCTGCTTCCTGTGGCTGGAGGTCTAAAGGACATCTCTGCTTGTGTGACGTACCTTTCATTTCCATGAAAGCCAGAAACCTGGATTCCAGGAGAGCAGAAGGCACTCCTCCTGCAACCCAGAGTGTCGTCCTGGGTCCGACAGCTGGAACGAAACCCCATGACCGCGTTGCTCCAACGACTCTAGGCCCCGTAGTTGTTGGTGCTGTCGAGTCAACTGATCCATAGTGACCCATGTGAACAACAGACCTGAGACCTGTCCGTCCTGTGCCACCGTCATCATCTCTGACACACTCGACCCTATTGGCTGCAGTCAGGCTCAGTCCATCTGGTGGGGGGGTCTGTCTGTCTTCTGCTGACCCTCCATGCTTCTAAACATGATGGCCCCTTCCAAAGAATAGCCTCTCCTAACAACATGCTGTGTTAGGACTAGTCCAAGAACACGTGATTGTGCTCATGTGAAACCTTTACTTGGACCAGGAAGCAGTCCTCAGAACAGAGCAAGGAAACACTGTAGAATCAGGAAAGGTGTACAGCAGGGATACATCCTGTCTCCAAACCTTTGAATCTATATGCAGAGCAGATAATTTGCGAGGCTGGGCTCTATGAAGAGGAGCATGGCATCAGGACAGGAGGAAGATTCATCAACCATCTGTGTTATGTAGATGACACAACCTTGCTTACTGAAACTGAGGAGGACCTGAACTATATACCACAAAAGGTCAAGGACTGTCATCTTCAAAGCTCAACATTAAGAAGACAGAGATTCTCACCACTAAGCTAATTGGCAGCACCATGATGGATGGAGAAGCCAGAGGTTGTTAACAATTTCCGCTTGCTTGGCTCCACAAGCATTACTCTTGGCACCAGCAGTCAGGAAATCAAAAGACAAGTTACGTTGGGAAAATCTGCTGTCAGGGACCTCTCCAGAGCACTGAAGAGCACAGTGTCCATCTGGAAACTAAGGTGCGCCTGACCCAGGTCTTCATCAGAGCTGAACAATGACTAGGGATGACAGAAGAAGATGCCTTTGAGCTGTGGTGCTGGAGAAGAGTTGAACATAACGTGGATGCGTGGGAGAACGAACCAACTGCAGAGGGTGAAACCAAGTTTCTCCTTGGAGGCAAGGACTTTGAGGCTCTGTCTCACATACTTTGGGCATGGGGCCAGGAGAGACCGGTCCTTAGAGGAGAAGGGTGGAGGGAAACACATCAGGGAAGACCCAGCATGAGATGGGTTGACTCAGTGACTGGTGCAATGGGGGCAGATACGCTGGCGATGAGGAGATTGGCTCAGGATAGGGCAGGGTTCAGAGCTGTTGTACATAGTGTCTCAAGGAGTCACAAGTGACTCGACAGCACCTAACAACAACATGCCCAAATAGGTGAGCTGAAGCTTTGTCATCTTTGCCTCCGTGGACACTCTGCCTGCATCTTCTTCAAGGCATCTCTGTTTGTTCTTTTAGCAGTCTGCACGATGTTCAGTGCTCTTCTCCAACACCGCAGCCCAAAGGCATCAATTCTTCTGTCATCCTTACTCATTATCTAGCTCTCTGATGCAGAGCAAGTGACTGGAAAGAACGTGGTCTGAATTGAACCCCATGAGGCAGAGAAGTGCCCCAAAGGTTTCAAAGTTGCCTCATCTCCTTCCCCCAGAGCAACTGATAGGCTTGCATAGCATCCAAGTGTCTGAAACCCCCAATGTGGGCCCAGAATGTTCTAGGGGGAAATGTTCCCCAGATACAGAGAGCCTCTGATGAAGACATAAACAGGACGCGGACGGTCCTTCTGGGAGGCGGGCAGCAGCACGGTGTGAAGGCGCTCTGCTGGATCCGGCCGGCGTTTGTTGTAAGAGTGAGGGACAGAGAACCCCGTCACCCACGGCGGCGTCACGGTCCATCACAGCTGCAGGAGGGACGCAGAAGTGGACAGAAGACCTTGACCCAGATCCATGCACAAGCACGATCAGAAGGATTTCTTCTGCCACTCCCACTTCCTGGCTATTTGAAGCCAAGCTCTGACTTGTGGGGATTGAGAAGGACGTGTCCAAGGGTGTCCCTGGCTCTCTGTGAACCCCAAGGTGGAAACGCCCTCCCCAGGCTGCCCTGCCCAGGGTCCTCCGCCTTCAGCTACATTTCTCGAGGGCAAAGCCTCAGGGCTGGGTCCAGTCTGAATGTAAGAACTGCAAACGGAGTCAGCTCCACACCACAGACTTCCACCTTCCCCACGCCAAGTGCTTCAACTCCAGTAGGTTTTCAGTGTTTCCAGCTCCCTGCCCACCTGGACCAGCCTCCGGGGGGGCTGACTCACCGTGAAGTCACCTCGCTCACTCCTCCACAGTCCTGACTGTGCACAGCTTGTACCCAGGGGGACGACATCAGCAATTATTAAAGGAGTGTGTGCTTTAGGAAAGAAATTGTGATCGCCAGCTCCAGGGACTTGGGGCAGCGGGCTGCAGTGAGGTGCAGGGCTCAGGGAGCCGGAGCACGGTCCCCATCTTACAGACTCTGAGTCCCCCCGGGACACAAAACCACAAAGGTCCTGTGAGGCGTCAGGGCGGCCTTATCTTCCGGCTGTCACCTGACCTTGAGATCCCCGAGTTGATGCCACTGCCTCCTTTATTTGCATGTATGCATTCCTCTAAACTCACCTGGTTCTTCAGCCCGTGGTCTGATAGGAGCTCTGGTGGCCCCGTGGAGAGGAGGTGTGCTGTGAGCCCAAGGGCAGGTGATTCGAATCCAGCAGCTGCAGCGAGGTGGAGTGATGGGCGGCGCCCTCCACGTGATTCCCCAGCCTTTAAAGACCAGCTGTGAGTCAGTTCTGACTGGTCCGGTGTTACGGATTGTCCCAGCAGTTCGCATCTATCAACTGCTCCTCAGATCACTGGGCTGCCCCCCCCCCCGCCGTTTACAGATCTGAACCTCAGACACTGGGTGGGGGTTGGGTCAAGGGTGGTGGTGGGTTTGGCTTTAGTGGACATTGAGGGAAGCCTGGAGGCCTGCGGTTAAGTACTTGGCTGGTAACCAGATGGCCGGGTTGGATCCCACTGACTGCTCCACAGGAGATCTGGGGTGCCCTGCCCATGTAGGCACCTGACGGGGCAGATGTGTGCTGTCCTGGAAGGCCGCGTGCCGTAAGGAGCTGTGTCAGTAGCAGAGGGTTGGTGGAAAGACCTGCTGTCCGCTCTCATGAAGATTAAACCAGAACCAACTGCAACCCATGACGACTCCAGAGGACAAAGTGGGACTTCCCCAGTGGGCACCCAGGGCCCCCACCATGTGGATACAGCACCTCACCTCGCTGAGAAGGGGAGTCAAGCCTGACTGTCAGCGCCTGCATCCCAGGAGGGGGCCACACCTTGGCGAGCACGTCAAAGCTCAGCTGTGAACTGTCCACTACGGAGGGCAGGAGCGTCCACATCTTCCCGCTGCTCGGCCAACGAAGCGTGGTTCTGGTGTTTCACAGACGGTAAGTGAATCCGGCCTCCGGAATACCACATGCCTCTTAGTTCCGATACCGAGAAAGTCTGTGAAACATTGAGGCAGATGGTAAAACGCTGGGCTGTTAAGTGCAAGGTTGTATATTCAGGTCCCCCCCGAAGCACTGCAGAGTAAAGGCCTGGCACCCTCCTCCTGACAAACCACCCCTGGGGACCCCTGCTGTGATGCACGGGTCGCCAGGAATCAGGCCTGATGTGATGCCAAGTGTTGAGGGTGGTGTCATGGGGTCCTCCCTGTACCAGAATCAATTACCCAGTTCAAGCATGTCCACCCAGCTGAGCTGACCTTGCTTCTTTCATGTGGCGTTGTCTAAGAAGCCCTGGTGGCCCGATGATTAAGCGCCCAGAGGTTAAGCGGAAGGTCAGCAGGTTGACCGCAGTGCCTGCTGCTTGGGAGAAAGCTGATGCGGTCTGCCCCTTGATGGTGCGCCCTGGGAACCGTATTGGGGTGGGAGTGTCTTCTGTCCTGGGGTCTCTGTGAGCAGGAATTGAGGTAACCACTTTGGCTTGGCCGCCTGTGTTTGCAGATATCTGGTGGCTTCCTGATATGTGGGGACAGTCATGCTCACTGGGACTCAGGGGTCACGCTCAGGGCTCCCAGGACCGGCAGCTGCTCACAGGGCGGGACCTGGACAAGGCTTGGCCCTGTTGTTCTTGTTTTGTTTTTTATGATCTGAGTGAATGTGGTGTGGTAGGGCTGGCTATGTTTTTTGGCTTCCCAAGACCACTGGCTTTAATCTGATCCAGCTGCCTTAACTTCTCCCTCCCTTCTGGAAAGGCAGGTCCCACCCAGATCACCACCCTGGGGTCCCCTGGGACGTGGTCCATGGCCCCCACCTAGGATTCAGAAAGCTTGCTTCCAGAGCTCTGGCCCTTGGCTCACCTGTGTTAGCCACATCCTCAACAGCTGCGTGAGCTTCTGGGGACCTTCCAGATTGCCGAGCCTGAAGAAATACAGATGGGAAGCTTGGGGTCGGGAGGCGTTGAAGGAGCAGTGTATTGTAAAAACGATGAGGCTGCCTAACAGATTAAACATTAGGGTATTTTTGAACCTTTTGCTTTGATGGTTAAGCGGATCTTGATGTTATTGGAATGAATTGTAATTGCAGTGAAACTTCAAGGAGAAAATTGGTTTCCATTCACTAACTCACAGGCATTTTGCTTCTTCACATGGTTTGCCACTTCCCCCCTGTGATTCTGGTCTTCACTCCTCTTTCCTTCTGGTCCCTTCCTTCCTTCTGGATTTTATCCCTCTGATCTCGTGTGATTGTTGATGTGACTGTTGATGTGCTGTGTAGGGAGAGCAGACGTGTGTTATTTAGGAGATGAGGTTCGTACTGGGATTCAGGGCCATGTTCTGGTGACACACCAGCCTGGCCTTTCTCCAGGCTCAGACACATTAAATTCTTGAACAGCGCTGGTAACTGGCACTTCAGGACATGTTTGCTGTACTCCCGGGCGTGTTCTGCAGGCTCTCTGTGTTCAAGGCTCAGAGGTTGGTGTTTCAGCACTGGAACCCTTGTCTTCCAGGTGTGAGATGTGGGTTCAGGTCCCAGCAGTGTCCTTCAGGTGCACGAGCTCCCTCTGTCAGGGGAGACTCGCCCGCCGCTGTGATGGACAGCAGGGCCCAGCTTGTCGTTGTTGTTGTGTACCATGGAATCTGAACGGACTCAGCAGACCCTTCAGTCGGTTTTCAGACGCAGTAAATTGTCAGTGGAGCAGCTGGTGGATCTGAACTGCATGCCTTAGGGTTGGAAGCACGACTCCTTATACTAGGCCACAAAGCTTTCAAACTGAGACAAAGTAAGAGGAAGGACCTGGTGGTGAATCAGCTGGGAAGCCTCTGTGAATCATAGTGGTCTGGTCTGCATCCAGTCAAGTGTGGGGCAGGACCAGGCAGGACGCTGTCCCTCAGCGTGGGTCCCCATGAAACCTCTGTGGATCACAGTGGTCTGGTCTGCATCCAGTCACGGGTGGGGCAGGACACTGTCCCTCAGCGTGGGTCTCCATGACCCAGGGGCCAGCGAGCTAACAGCTACCATCAACAACAACATGTGTGTATTAACGCGTTTCCTCGCACGGCAGCCCTTTGCTGGTGAGTTATTTTATTCGTGTTTTACAGATGAGAAAAGTGAGACACATTCAGTAACTTGTCTGGGATCTCACAGCTGACAACATAGAGAAATGGCACCTGAGAAGCCCAGTGCTTCCTCCACATTTTAAACACATGGACACACCACATGTCCAGCATAGGCCACGGCAGGAGCGAGGGTGGCCAGGGCGCTCCTTGGGGACAAGGATCGTGAAACTGGGTGTCTCCTGCTTTGAGCATACTGTCAGCAGGAGTGACCCCTCGGAGAAGGACGTCATGCTGGGGAAGCTGGAGGGTCAGTGTGTGAGAGGAGGGTCCGAGACCGTGTGAGTGGACACAGTGACTGTCGCGGAAGGATCTGAGGACAGGGCGGGGACAGGGCGGGCTTCAGCTCTGCCGTTGGCTCGATGGCACCTAACAACAACCACAAAGCTGTTACAAGGAGGAAGGTGTGGCCGAGTGCTTCCCGAAAGCCTCAGAAGCCCTAAGGGGCAGCTCTGCACGGCCCTGCAGGTCACTGTGAGTCAGAATCGTGTCATCGCTGGCCGCTCAGACCTCATGAGTGACTGCATGTTCCCGTCCACCCCCAGCCCCGCCGCCGCCTCAGCTGTCAGACTTGGCGGTGGGCAGGCACAGTGAGTAAAAAGTCTGGGCGGGATCCCGAGAGCAAGGAGGAACACTGGGAGAACACTGGGATGGTCCAGGAGATGTCAGGATCGCTGGGCACTCGCTGGAAAGTGTGCAATTGGGATGCATGTGGACAGTTCTAGAAAGGCTTTGTTCTGGAACCTTCATGTTGGATAATGTTCAGGGTAAGTCATTCCAATGCTATTTTCAGTACGTTCCAAATGTTGACTTGCCTTGGCCTCTTGGTAGGGAGATCATTCCTTGGAGAGGGGCATCATGCTTGGAAAGGTGGTGGGTCAGCGTAGGAGAGGAAGACAGACCTCCAGTGAGACGAGCTGACACAGTGACAGCAGCCAGGGGCTCAGGGGTGTGCAGCTCCTTATCCACGAGGCCACCAGACTCCCTGTTACACATCTATTCAGTCCATTGTATGACTCATCGCAACTCTGTGGGCTATAGGCCTGAGCCCTGCGGTGTGATGGTGAAGCACTCGGCTACTAACTGGAAGGTCTGTGGTTCGAATACACAGAGCAGCTCAGAGTGAGAAACCCTGGTGGTTTGTTCCCATAAACAGGGACCAGAACCCACAGCCATCAGACAGCTCCAGTGCACGCCCTTCACCGCATCCTGGACACGTGCACCCAGCCCCAGCTCCAGTGCAGCCCTGCACCAGGTCCCTGAGCACATGCACTCAGTTCCAGCTCAGGTCCTGAACCGGTTCCCTGAGTGCGTGCACTCAGCCCCCGCTCCAGCGCATGGCTGCACAGGGAACAGCCCCTGCCTTTGCAGAAGCTGGCAAGCCCAGGCCCTGGGTCAGAGGTAACACTGGAGACTGCTGATGAGCATTGCAGGTTTCCGACCCACGACGGAACGGAGGTCAGACGTGACAGCCGGATGCAGGATCCTGATGGAGGACAAGCAAGCAGGTGGATGTTGATGTTGGATGCACACCACACGCCGAGGAAACGCCCTTCCAGTGGGTGGCTGCACACTGCGGCCGGCAGGCTCAGCCAGGAGAGGAGTGCATCCTGGGTGCAGCCCAGAGTCGGGGAGCCACGTTGGCACCATCATACCCGTCTCAGAGACCATCGTCCCCGTCGCAGGTAGAATCGCCGTGTCCAGCCACAAACGCTTTCCTCTAAATGCACAGAGAAGTTCCATCACGGCAGCGTCAGCCCTGGGGGCCCCACAAGCATCAGCAGACGCCAGCTTCCCGGGCTTCCCGGTCACTGATTACTTTCCGGAGTATCTCATCCCACCGCCCTTGAACAGGACGTGGGGGGCTCCGTCCTCCAGCTTTCCGGTTAGAAGCTAAGCCTGGGAGCCGTGTGCACCGTGCTCGGACTCCTTGTAAATACATCATTTTGCCACACTGGGGTGGCTTGTGTGTTGTTAAGACACTGGATGCTATGACACCTTTATTTCAAACATCAGTAAGGCCACCAAGGTGGACAGAGTCCAGTGGTGCTTACAGAGCAAGACACACCAAGAGAGCCACCCTCCCCCACCTCGGGGCTCACAGAGATGAACCCCTTGGGTTGGACAGCACCTGTGATACAACTGGGAAGAGCTGCTGCTTCTCACACTAGACCCCCCCCCCATCATTGAGTTGGAGCCGATGCACAGCTGACCCTCCAGTGGGTTTTCAGAGGCTGCAGAATCCACAGGAGACTGACCATCCTTCTCCAGAGGAGGAGCTGGTGGATTCAAACCGCCCACCTCTGAGTGGGCAGCTCAACTCGTAGCCCCAGGCAACCAGAATTCCCTATCCTTGGCATTCGTGTTCTCATCACATGTACAAGTGTCCAGGTCTCTCATTCATAGGGTCGCTGTGAGTCTCCTGCAACGCAACGGCACTTAACAACAGCAACAGCAACAACAACAGGCATTAGTGAGCTCAGATGACCTGGACTGGCCATTTTGAGTCATATCATCACAGGATTTTATGTTAGGAACCAGAAATGAAAGAGAAATGGTACCACATTCCTCATTAAAAAAATACAATTGAGAAATGAAGTCCAATGTTGCCAGTGACAGGATACTATCAGTACATAACAGTTACCATGATTCTTATTCAAATACATGTACCAACTACGAAAGCCAGAGTCGAAGAAATTGAAAACCCACCAGAGGATGAGCTCTGGGTCGGTCTGACTTGACGGCACAACAACAACAACAACACCGCGCAGGGTGAAGTTTATATAACAGCATCGAGAGGTTTTCTAAGAATTGGTGACTGGTATAAAGAAACTGTGAACCAAGAAGGATTAGCAGTTGGAAAATAAGACTTTGGTGGCTGAAACAAGGCTGGAGGTTGGGTGGCAGGATCTTGTACAAGAAATATTTTTATTTTTGCTAATCTAGTGTTTTGGAGTGTTTTTTTTTTTTTTAAAAATCCAACCCATAAGTGTCATCTATCCATATGCTTCACGCCTGATGGACCACACAGAAATGATTACATCTGTGGAGAGACAGCAGGGACTCTCAGCATCACCAGTCAAAACAAGGCCAGCAGCCGACTGGGGACAGACCATCAATTGCTTCATGTTTCAACCGAAGCTGAAGAAAATGAAAACAAGTCCATGAAAACAAAAGCATGACCATGAGTTTATCACCTGAGTTTTAAAACTGTCCCAAGGGGAGATTTCACGCACTGAGCACTGATGACCAAAGACCAGAGAAGCTGGGGTTTGACATCAGGACATCATCCATGAAGAAGCGAAAAGGCATTATTACAAAGGCAAGACAGAGAAAAACCAAAAGGGGGTCAGAAGAGACTCAGAAACGTTCACCGAAAGAGAACTAAAAAGAAAGGGAGAAACGGTGGAACAAGAAGCAAACAGAAGGTCTCAGAGGCAGCTCAGGAAGACGGAGGCAAGCGTTACAATGTCGTGAGCATAGAGCTGGAGTTAGAGAGCCTTCAGGCAGGAATGTGCCAGACAGAGCTGAAGAACAATTCGAGCCTCGGGTCACAGTACTCAAGGGATCTGTGGGCAAAATCTTGAATGACACAGGAAGGGTCGAAAGAAGATGAAGAAACACGTGTGCTCGAAGCCGGAAAGAACTGCAGGGAAACGTTTCAAGCAGCAGCACAAGGTCAAGGGTCAGTGGTCTGGGAGGAAGGAATCCGAGCTGCACTGAAGGCATGGGCAAAAAATAGGGCCTCAGTAATTTGTGGAACAGCAACCGAGGTGTTTTAGATACAGCCCTGAATGTGTTCACTTGTAAATGCCAAGAAATTTGGAAGACAGCAGTCAAGTGGAAGGTACCAATATTTGTTCCCATTCCAAAACGGTCATGCAACAGAATAAATAAGTTAGTGAACAGTGTGGTACGCCTGATCCAGGCCATGGTCTCACAATCACTTGCTATGCATCAGAGAGCTGGACAATGACTAAGAATGATAAAAAAAGAATCTACGCCTTCAAGTTGTGGTGCTAGAAAAGAGTCTTGAACATACATACCATGGACTGGCCAGAAAACAAATAGGTCCTGGAGAGGATGAAACCAAGTCTCTCCTTGGAGGCTAGGATTTTGAAGCTCCGTCTCACATACTTTGGGTACGTGGCTGGGAGGGACAGATCCTTGGAGGACATTGTGCTTGGAAGGGTGGAGGGACAGTGCAGGAGAGGAAGACGTCAGAGGAGACACAGTGACTGGGGCAATGGGGACAGGTGTGTCTGAGTCAGCGAGTCTGGCTCAGGACAGGGCAGGCTCCAGAGCTGTTGTACATGGGGTTGCTATGACTCACAGGGGACTCAACCGCACACAACAACAACATTATTAATGATACACACAAATGAAATATCTGAAAATGATTCTAATGGCAGGGGTGTGTACATGTGCGAGAAACTGCCCGAAATTCAACCTAGATTCAGAAGAGGCTGTGGAACAAAGGGCATCATTGCTGATGCCAGATGGACCCTGGCTGCATTCAGAGAACACCAGATCTTTACCTGTGTTTTATTGACTATGTAAATAGACTGTGAGGATCCTAACAAGTTATGGTTAACATGGAGAAGAATGGGAATCTCAACACTCCATAGTGCTCAGGACACCTGAACATGGGCCAAGAAGTTGTTGGACTAGAACAAGGGCCTGCTGCATTTATAATCTAGAAAGGTACGGGCCAGGGTTGTCTGCTCACCATACCTGTTCAGTCTATATGCTGAGCAAATGATCAGGTAAGTCTGTAAAATAATGAGAAGTACACACGCTCTGTGTGACATCAGGGTTGGAGGAGACCCGACCACGTGTGACATGCAGAGGATACGATCTTTTTTGGTGACAGTGGGGAGGACTTGGAGCACTGACTGACGAAGATCAAAGGTTACCCCTTAGTAGCCGGGAGCACAGTTAGCGCAACAGGCAGCCTCGTGAGAGACAGAGAAAGAGCGAGGTTGTGAAGGATTCCTTTTCCTTGGATCCACAATCAGCACTGATGGAAGCAGCAGTAAAAAAACAAACAAAAAAACCCCAAAACAAGTCCCATGTTGTGTTGTGCTGGGCAAGCCTGCTGTTAAGGGCCTATTTAAAGCCCTGGGGCCTGGGGGTGCCCAAAAGCTTAGGTACACCGAACCCAAGCAATGGTTCGTTTCATTGCTTTGTATACAAGTGGAAGTTGGACAGCACGTAAAGATGACCGAAGGGCAGTCAGTGCTTTGCATTGCTGGTAGAGGGCACGGCATGCGCCTTGGAAGCCTCGCCCCAGAATGTTCCTTGGAAGAGAGGTGGCCACTGAGGCTTCATGAGCTTGGGGCTGGTGCCTGGAGTCCATCCTGCATGGTCAAGCAGAGGACGCTGTCAGAGTGGGTGGACACGGGCCGATGCCCCAGCACACCAGTGACGGGAGAACGGCGCGGGGCCAGCCGGGTTTGTCCCAGGTGCTTGGAGTCACTGACCGGACAGCGTAAACATAACACCCGAGATGCCACACTAGTTGTCATCCTCGGGTGACAGCATTTTTGTTACTTTGAGAACAGGAAAGTACTTGTTTGGTCTGACATGTTTTATTTGTTGACAACTATGAGTTAGACAGTGTTTTGTGCCTTTGAAAACAGAACCCTGGTGGGGCGGGGGTTATGTGCTGGAATGCTAACTCAAAGGTCATGGGTTCTAACACTTCAGCAGCCTCCAGGACCTGAAGGAAGGAGGCAGGCAGGCTCGGGTGGGCGCTGACTTGTCCACAGCGAGCTGCAGTGGACGCCTTTGAAAAGCGACTCTGTAAATCAACAGATAGGTTGGACGATGACGTTAAACTGTCAATGGTTTGGAAAGTGACGGTTTTACTTTCCTCAGAATCAATTGGAGGCCTTTAGTTATCATATTCAAAGGATAATAGACCAAAAACTTCCATCTTTTGACGATTTTAGTGAACTATAATTACTGAGGGAAAAAAGCTAGCTAATAGGAAGGCATTGAAAAAAACACAACCCTCTATAAAAGCAAAAGACAAATTGAATAGTTTAACAATGACATCCAAATACATGAAGGTTTCCTCTTAATTGCTGTTTTGTTCTTGGGGATCTGTGGGGGTTGGGAGCACTTTCTGACTTTCTGTTTCATGAAGAAGTCGTCTGTTCCCTTGGATTGGTGGGGCTGGAGCAGGCCCTGATTTTACAATGCTGACGCCCAGTGTTGCCTTGAAGGAATCCTTTAAGAAAGATGTTGTGTTCTAGGAGCTTTGTCTTCCAGAAATATTTGGTAAAAATAGAGGTGAGGCAGTTTTTATAGAATCTACTGGGCTGAATGACTTAAGCATTTCAAGGCCAAGAGCATTCGAGGGTGACAGAGCGTTCGGTTCATCGCCTCGGTGCTGCAGTCCTTAAGCACTTGGTGTTAACTGACAGATCAATGACATCAGCACCTGAGGAGAAGTCTGCTCCTTGTAAAGATTACCCCTTCTGAATGTAGGAATAAGGTTAACAGTAAATAATACTAGTAAAGGGTTATTGTTGTTATGGGCTGTCATAGCACATAGCAACACCCATAGTGACCCTGTGTACAGCAGCTCTGAAGCCTGCCCTGTTCTGAGCCAGTCTCACTGACTCCACCACACCTACCCCCACTGCCATAGTTACTGTATCAATCCATCTCATCCTGGGTCTTCCTCTCCTGTGCTGTCCCTCCACCCTTCTGAGCATGATGTCCTTCTCCAAGGACTGGTCCTTCCTGGCCACATGCTCCAAGTATGTGAGGCAGAGCTTTGAAATCCTAGCTTCCAAGAAGAAACTTGATTTCACCCTCTCTAGCACAGACCTTTTTGTTTTCTTGGCGGTCCATGGCATGTTCAAGACTGTTCTCCAGCACCACAACTCAAAGGCATGGGTTCTTTTCTGTCGTCCTGAGTCACTGTCCAGCTCTCTGATGCACAGCAAGTAGTTGCAAAGACCATGGCCTGGATCAGGGGCACCTTGGTCTTTAGACTGACATCGTTCATCTCACTACTCTGGAGAAGTCCTTGACAGCAGAGTTTACCTACTGCAATTTGTCTTTTAGATTGTTAGTGCCAGAAGTGTTAATTGCAGAGCTGAGGAAGCTGAAATTGCTAACAGGCTCAATCTCTTCTCCATTCATAATGGTGCTGCCAATTAGCCCAGTGGTGAGAATCTTGTTGTTATGTGCGAGTTGCCTGCGACTCATAGGGTCTCATGAGTCGCAGGCAACTCGGCCTGAAACGCTTGCTGCGGAGGGTCAAGGACTGCAGCCTTCAGTATGGACTGAGGCTCAATGTCAAGAAGACAAAGATTCTCACCGCTGGGCCAATTGGCAGCATCAGGATGGATGGTGAAGAGATTGAGATTGTTCACAGCTTCAGTTTGCTTGGCTCCACAGTCAACACTCTTGGCACCAGTAGCCAGGAAATTAAAAGATGTATTGCCATGGGAAAGTCTGCTGTTAGAGACCTCTCCAAAGTACTTAAGAGCAATGGTGTCTCTCTAGAGACTAAGGTGTGTCTGACACAGGCCATGGTCTTTGCAATCACTTGTTATGCATCAGAGAGTTGGACAATGACTAAGGAGGATAGAAGGATACTTGATGCCTTTGAGCTGTGGTGCTGGAGAAGAGTATTGAGAATACCATGGAATGCTAGGAAAACAAACAGATTCATCCTGGAAAGGGTTAAACCAGGCTGCTCCTTGGAGGCAAGGATTCTGAGGCTCCGCCTAACATACTTTGGACATGTTGTAAGGAGGGACCAGTCCTGGGAGAGGGACATCGTGCTTGGGAAGGTGGAGGGACCGCGCAGGAGGGAAGACCCTCTATGAGGTGGATTGATTCAGTGACTGGGATAATTGGGATGGGAGTGTCAGAGACAGTGCGATTGGCACAAGACAGAGCGGAGTTCAGGGCTGTTGTACATAGGGTCGCTATGAGTCGCAAGCAACTTGACGGCACATAACAACAACATCTAACTAAAACCACCCAAACGAAAACCCCTCCAATCCATTGCCGTGCAGGTGGGATGACACACTGCAGTACAGGATGGTGAACCTGCACCACCGGGTCCCAACCCGCCACCTTTACAGCCTGGACAGCCTCATCCTCCTTCCTGGGAGCAGCTAGTGGGGTCAACCCCCAGCTTCTGGTCAGTGGAGGAATGCTACCCCTGCATCTCCAGCAAGCACGCGCACAGGCCTCTCTCTGGCTGCCCTTGCCTTGGTTCTGACCCTGGATGTTGTGTCAGAAGGCTGCCCTTCTTCCCCTGGTGAAGCCCCTGGCGGATATGAACAGCTGGACGCGTCTGGTTTTGGGGTTAGCAGCCCACCTCACTGTGGCCCTGCCTCAGCACTCGCTCAGAACCACCTCGGTGAGACCAGACTGACCACAGCAGCTGAGAGTGCCTGACAGGATGGCTGGGGGCGTGCGATCACGTGGACGGAGGAGGGGTCGCTGCAGAAGGACGATCGAATGTCCACTGTCTATGACCACGGTCAATGCTGCTCAGCTGTGCGTGGAGACTGGCATTGGTGTATGGCCGTTGTATATACTTTCAACAACAACAACAATAAAGCAAAAGTATTCTTTTTAAAATGCCATTGATCGAATGTTTGTAAGGTTTTGCAAATAGGTGCTTTTTTGTAAAGCAAACGTGCTGGATCCTTCTAAAAACCCTGAACCTATGACCCAGGTAGATCCTTGTTCCTGGTGCCTCCTTCAGGTCTCTGGAGCTCTAAATTTTGACCACAGGGTGCTGTCGAACCACCAACCTTTCTGTTAGCTGTCAGATGTGCACTGCGTTATGCTATCACAGCCCCCAAATAATTTTAATTCATGCTCAACAAAATATTAAGAGCAAACACAATGTGGTCCAGAAAGATTAGCGTTCTTGAGGGTTCAATCTCTCTACCGATGAGATCTGTGCAAGGAGGTGAGAGAGCGGACGATGTGCACAGAACGGGTGGTCTCTTCTGCCTGACTGAGTGTCCCTGCTGTGGATGCCTCCATCAGACACCTACAGGATCCCTAAACTTCCCGCTGTCCTCTTCTGGAAAGATCCACCCACATCCGTCCACCCACAACCTCCTTGACAGCAGCTATTCAGTTCCTTCCAAGGACCTGACCAGGCTGTCAAACCACTGTCCACTGAGGGCAATCGTTGTAGATGTGGGTTGTTAGCCATCCCGCCCACTGCATGAAGAAGGGGACCAGCGGTATCTCCATGTTCTGTCCACCTGGACGGATCCTTTCACTCTGTCGCTGCCTTTGAGAAGGGAGCAGAGCAATAGCCACCCTCTCCAGCCACTGTGGCGGGTGCCAGCACAGCACACGTGTTCCTCGGTGGACAGCCTCCGTCATACGTGATCGTGGTGGACTCCCCTTGTCCCCCATAGGTGTAAGATCCTGGAAGTGGTCAAGCATTGTGGAAGAAGCCACGGGGGCTGAGCTGCTTCCACCCTTTCCACTTGCCTCCTGGTCAAGTCAGGGCTGGTTTGAGACGCACAACTTGCAGTGCACGATGTTAGGTGGTCATTTAACACTTGGTCCATGACGGACTGTGGGGATGCACTGTTACTGCTCTGAGGTATCTTTGAGTTGATTCCGATTCACAACAACCCGTGAACGGCAGATGTCGATTTTTGTGGGTCGTGCACCACCATCCAGATCTCGCCAGGTTCAAGCCCATTGTCGCGGTCACTGTGTCCACCCATCTCACTGATGGCCTCACTCTCCTTCTCTGATGCTGTGTCTTTCTTGGCATCGTGCTATTTCCAGGAACTGACCTCTCCCGACAGAGGGTGTTAGAGTATGTTTCACCAGCTCTGTCTCTAAGGAGCAGCTTGGTTGAGCTTCCTCTACGACAGACTGATTGGTCTGCCAGGCCATGGGGTTTTCAGCACTCTTCTCCAATACGGCAGCTCCAAGCACAAGTTCTTCTCATTATTCATTAGCCAACTTTCAAATGCATAGGAAGCAATTGAAAATACCATGGCTTGGCTCAGGCTATAGCTGGGGGGGGGGGTCCCAGAACACTTAATTGTGCTCACCTGAAGCCTAACTGTAGACCAAGATGCAGTTGTCTAAACAGAACAGGGGGGCACTGCATGGTTCCAGTTCAGGGAAGGTCTCCAGCAACCACGGCACAGTTCACCAGGGCAGCAAACAGCAAATGCTGGCGAGCTTTTAGAGATACTGAAACTCGGCTTCACTGCTGGTGGGAATGGAAGGTGATGCAGCTGCTGGAAGGCAACCTGGTGCTGTCTCAAACATTTGGAAACTTAAATGCCATTTGACCCGGCAATTCTGCTACTGGGAATATCCCCTAAAGAAAACAGAGCCATGACTCAAACAGTATGCCCACTCCTGTTTATTGCTGCGTTAGTCACAATAGCAAAGACATTGAAACAACCCAAGTGCTCATCAAAAAACGAAAGGATAGAAAAACTGTGGTACATTCACACAATGGACTATTACGCACCACTGAAAAACCACAAACTCATAAAACAAAACTCATCAATTACAAAACGTGGGTGACCCTGGAGGACATTATGCTGAGTGAAATATCTCAGTCACAGAAGGACAGATACTGCATAACATTGCTGTTATAAAATAGGACAGACTCCCTCCAAAACATAGGACATATTGGGGGTGGGGAGAGAAGGAGAGAAGAGTGTATCTAAATAATGGACACTGCGTTAGATTAGATGGGGAAAGGACTGTCCAAAAGGAAGACATGATTAGGTATTACACACATGACAACAATCTGGAACAAGGGGCTCAGCGTAGGGTGGGGAAGGAGAAGAAAACGTACAACAATGAATTAAAGAATCCGGAAGGTGTGCGTCAGGGTTGTATCCTTTCTCCATGTATATTCAATTTGTATATGGAATAAATCATTCGAGAGGCTGGACTCTCGGAAGAAGAATGTGGAATCGGAGGTGGAGGAAGGCTCATCAACAGCTGGAGTTATGCCGCTGACAGTCTTGTTTCCTGAGAGTGAAAGGACCTGAAGCTCTTGCTGCAGAAGATCAAAGACCACAGCCTCCAATGTGGATGACGTCTCAACGTCAAGAAAACAAAACCCTCCCCATGGGGCCGATAGATGACGTCATCATAGATGGAGACAAGATTGGAGACGCTATAAGTCACATGGGAGGAAATTGCCCGTTTTTCTCCTATGGAGCAGCTGGGGGATTTGAACTGCCTGCCTTCGGGCTGGCAGCTCCACTCCTTACTCACTAGGCTGCCACTTGGCACAGTGATTCTTCATCTTTAAGGGACCATATTGCTGAGTCTTTATCCAGGGGGTCACTGGTGTGTTCCAGCACGTGAGCTTCTGGTGAGCAGCTGCGTGCGTAACCACTGCGCTGCCAAGGTTCCTCCCGTGTAGGACAGTCTCCTCTGCCCTGTGGGGGTCACTGTGAGCTAAATTGGCTGTACTGGGTTTTTAACCACTTTATGCCTTTACTTGGATCCACAACCAACACACGAGGAAGCAGCAATCATGAAGTCAAACAGTGCTAATCCTCTACAGACCGCTTTAAAGTGCTAAAAGAGCAAGGATGTCACTTGAAGGACTGAGGTGTACTATAGCCTTTTCAGCTGCTTCCTATTGTGTGAAAGCCGAACAGGGAATAAAGAAGACTGAAGAAGGATTGAGGCCGTTGAACGGCGGCATTGCCGAAGCACTAACTGCACCCTGTATGGACCACGGAAAGAACAAGAAGAAAATCTGTCCTGGAGCAGTGCAGCAGACATGCCCTCGATACACGGGTGGGCAGACGTATCTCACACACTTTAGACAGTTACCAGGACAGGTCAGTCACTGGAGAAGGACGTTCTGCTGGGTACAGTGGAGGAAGACCTTCAACGAGCCGGACTATGTGTGACTCCAACAGCAGCAGGCACAAACCCAGCAGCCTTCCTGTGTTGTATGTGGGGAGGCCCCGAGTGGCACCCAGCCACCTCCCGGTCACCATGCAGTGTTTGACCGGCCTGCGTGTCACAGCCCACCCACACTGGCACTTACAGCAAATGCAGTGGGTGGCTCACAGATGTTTGCTGAACTAAGGTTGGGTTAGAAATGAATGAGGGGTAGAATCCTTTACCTGTCTTCAAAAGCAACACAACTCACAATCAGATGTTAATAAATACTGTATATTCAAAACCATGTATTGGTGGGTCACACTCTTGTGCCCTTGAACCTCTCCTGACTTACAGCATCTCTGAGAACTTCTCCAGAGGTTTACTTTTTGTTTATTTTATTATTATAACCCGAGTGGAAGTTTACAGAGAAAATTGGTTTTCATCCTGCCATTTGTAGACATTCTGTTTTATGATGTTAACTCTAACATCTTGCATACTTTGAGCATGTTGTCAAGAGGGGCCGGGCCTTGGAGAGGGACATCATGCGTGGAAAGGTGGAGGGACAGCGCAGGAGGGGAAGACCCTCAACGAGAAGACACAGAGACTGCAGAATGGGCTGCAGTGTGTGAGCAAGGACGAGGGAGGCACAAGACAGCACGGGACTCAGAGCCGTTGTTCACAGGGCACCAGGAATCGTATTGGACTGGATGGCACCTAACAGTAACAGCCACGATGCAGCAACTGTTCCGGCTTCTTCCCTGACTCCCACGCCGCCCTGCCTCCTGAGCTTTGCCTCTGGGCAGGTGCTGGCCAGTTGGTCTTCGGTGGTCACCACGCACCCACTGCTGCTGCTGCCCTCCTTCTGGTGTCTGAGACTCTAGATGTTTGTGGAGGAGACTGCACATCCTCCTCCCGGACGTGGGTGGACTGTCGAGGCCCTGTATCCACAGGCTGCACCCCAGCCGCCCCTGCCGTGGCCTGTGTGGTTTGGGTAAAGGCTGAGCCACAGGGTGAGTTCCGCTCGAGGTTTGAGAGGTTACGAAGGGCCATTGTCTCGGGCCGTGAAGCTCTGCGGCCGTGATCTTTACAGAACCGCTGTGCTCTAGCTTTTATCAGAGCTGCTGGGGAGCTCAGACCACTGGTCAGCAGCTGAGCGTGTACATTTCCCTGATGGTTTAGAAGTTATTACAGGTTGAACATTGATTCACAGAATCATAGTTAATCAAAGACCCAAGTTGGAGGCCAACGTCTCTAGTGTCATTTAGAGTTTAGAGGAACTGTTCATTTCACCCCACGCCAAGCTCACTGCCATGAGTCGGCTCGTGGGGACCCTTCACAGGCTTCCAAAGCCGTGCATATTTATGGGAAGACTACCCACCCTTCTCCCACGGAGCACCTGGTGGATTCAAACCGCTGACCTCTCATTTAGCAGTCCAATATGTTGCACACCTTATCACTAGGGCCCCTTAATTTTACTCACTCAGCACCCTAAGAAAAGATAGAAAATGGTACTTCAATAGTGGCTGACTAGCTCTGGACTTGCAAATAACGATACTGTTTCTTTTCCCCCTCTGAGTCCGGGTGGGATGGCTGTCTTCCCTCCTCTGAGAGTATTTCATTCGGAAAACATATTAGAGGTCTCGTTTATAAAATAAAAAAAAATAATTTGCATGTAAGGAGTGAATGCTTCCTTCCCAAGAGCAGGTGTTGGGGTGTGAGGGGCAGCATGCAGGCTGCCGCCTCGTCCCCATCCACAGACACTTCTGGAATCCTGGGCAGGATTGATACCAGTCTGGGGCAGGGTCTATGAAGCCCCATCTCCTGAATAAATCTGCCTGCTTATTGTGTTTCTGTTGCTGCAGAATAGATCCTGGCAGGAGTCCCAGGCAGCCCAGGGGAAATAATAATTACCTTATTTTCTGCTGTTGCCGACAGCATTTACCGCCCAGCCTTGCAAAATGCACCTGCTTAGCTTTGCAGACGTTCAGCCACTGCTGCGTCTCTCTGGCCCCGCCTCACTCAGCTGTCTTGAATCCTGAGAATATTCTCCAGAACCATTTCATTTCTCTGTTCCCTCGCCACAGTGGGGTCTGTCAGCCCCTTTCCTCTCTGCCTTTCCCTCTTACCTTCTATAATCTCTCCCTAGCCCCCTTTGGGCATCCCTGGGTGGCAAAAATGGTTATCAAGTGTACCTAGAGTTCCTTGGAAAAAAGGCCTGGTGATATATATCTGAGAAATAGGCCATTAAAAAACCTATGGGTGAACTCATGGACTGTGCCAACCACAGCTACACTAGCCAAAGACCAGAAGAACTGGATGGGGCCCTACCACTACTATAGCCAGACCCTAACTGGATGATGCCCGGCCACGGCCATAACCAGACACCAGAATAACTGGATGGTGCCCAGCCATTACCATAACCAGATACCAGAAGAACTGGACGGTGTCCCATCTCTACTACCGCCAGACTCTAACAGGATGGTGCCCGGCCATTACCGTAACCAGACACCAGAAGAACTGGACGGTGCCCCGCCACTACTACAGCAAGAGACCAGAGGAACTGGATAGTGCCTGGTAACCTCTAAAGGCAGACCAGAAGAACTACACGGTGCCTGGTCATCCCTCCAGGTAGAGACCAAAGAACTAGGTGCTTCCCAGTCACCACTATAGGCAGAGACCAGAAGTACTAGCTTGTGCTTGGTCACCACTGCTGACTGCTCAGGATGGGGCTCACCATATAATGTCCCAGACAGAACGGGAGAAAAATGTGGGACAAAGTTAAAAATGTTAATAAAGACCAGACTGCTGATCTTAAAGAGGTGAGTGGAACTCCCAAGACTGTAGCTCTCAGCACCATTCATTTCTAGGACAGACACCATTCCTGGAGATCAGTGTCCACTCAGACAACAGACAGGCCTGTAAAATGAACAAAACACCAGTGAGGAACATAGTACTCAGCACACCCAACCGCACGAGGCCAGAAGGACAGTGGATGCCACAAACCAAGCCCAGAAGGCGGAGGTGGCAGGAAAGGAGGAGAAATGAGGCACCAGGGAAGAAGAGGAAGGACTGCTGTTAGGTTGAAATGGCAACCATTGTTACAGAACAAAATGAGTATAACTTGTTCAATGGGAGAGTCGTGTGCTCTGTGAATTTTCACCCAAACCACGGTAAAAGCAAACAGCAAATCTTGTAAGCAAACCAATATAAAAGAAAATTTTTTTAAAAAAGAGTTAAAAAGCTAAACAAAACCTGCGTAGAGCACACCTGATCCATCACACCCTGGGATTAAGTTGATGATGGGCCACTGTTTTCCAACAACTGCAACCAATTTACTTAATCTGTTGTTGTTGTTGTTGAGGATTGCCTTCAAGTCAAGCACGACTCATAGCGACCCTTTGAACAAAAGTCTTGAAGCCCTTCTACAACTATTGACATTTATCAACGTTCATCGGATTTCCAGAGGCATGTTATTTAGGAAGTGAATGCCACTCCTGCTTCCAAACCTGCCATAGTGTGTTATTGTTTTTATGTGCCATTGAGTTGCCTGTGATGTATAGCAACCCTATAGACAGCAGCTCTGAACCCATTCCTGTTCTGAGCCAGTCTGACTAACTCGGACACACCAACCCCCATCACTCCAGTTATTGTATCAATCCATCTCATCTGGGGTCTCCCTCTCCTGCGCTGTCTGTCCACCTTTCCAAGCATGACATCTTTCTCCAAGGATCAATCTCTCGTGGCCACATGCCCAAGGTAAGTGAGGTGGAGCTTCAACATCTTAGCCTCCAAGGAGAGATTTGGCTTCACCCTCTCAAAGACAGACCTATTTGTTTTCTCGGCAGTCAGTCTATGGTATGTTCAAGACTCTTCTCCAGGACCACAACTTGAAGGCCTCTATTTTTCTTCCGTCATCCTTAGTCATTGTCCAACTCTCTGAAGTATAACAAGTAGTTGAGAAGACCAGGGCCTGAATTAGGCACACCTTTGTATCTAGACTGACCTCATTGCTTTTCAGCACTCTGAAAAGGTCCCTGACAGCAGATTTTCCCAATGCAATTTGTCTTTTGATTTCCTGATGGTTGGTGTTAAGAGTGTTGATTGTGGATCTGATCAAGCTGTAATTGCTAACTACTTAATCTACTAAATGATTACATTAGAGACAGGTCCTCGGGTGCCACTGAAAAAAAAAAGCAAGGGAATGGAGGACACCCTTTGTGCTCCTGCTGCACCGATGTCAGTAACACCGGTGACTGAACTGGAGCCCTGATGTGAGATGGGACCTTGGGGAGGGGTGGGGGGAACCAAAACTGGCAGGACTGAGAACTTTGTTGGACAACTGGGCATGAGGAGAACCAATATTGACAGGACTGAGAACTTGGGACCACTGGCCTGAAGCCAACAGGCTCAAAGCTGAGTTGCTTGTGTGCACATTTCAGGAGCTGTCTTGACTTTATATTATAGTTTTCTCAATCTGGATTATAACTTTTTTACTTCCCACCCCCTG
Organism: Elephantulus edwardii; assembly: GCF_000299155.1. NCBI lineage: Eukaryota > Metazoa > Chordata > Mammalia > Macroscelidea > Macroscelididae > Elephantulus > Elephantulus edwardii. Next base: position 36,212,127 of record NW_006399754.1, read on the forward strand.
CAATAGACGATTATACTAGTGAAAATCTAGTTTACAAATTCATTGCCCTAAAGTCAATTCCAAGTCCCTCTGGAGATTGTAGGGAAAGACAGTGCTTCACCTTTGGTGAACACCAGCACTCTTTCTACTTTTTGCTCTGTAGACAGAACACTCCAATGCCTGTCTCACTTCCCATGTTGTGCCTCCCTTTGCATTTCTGCCCCCAAAGTCCTCTCTTCTTATGAGGACACCTGTCATTGGATTAGGATCCCTTTACACTAGTGCAAACTCACCTTGCGTCAGTGCCATCTGTAAAGACTTTATTGCTAAATCAGGTCACATATACCTTATTTGATGTGTCTCTAATGGAGAAAGGCCTGGCCACCTGCTCCGTAGAGGTGATCACCAGGAAACCCCAGAGGGCAGCTCTGCCTGGCACTTAGGGTCACCCAGGGTGAGGATCGTTGGTGTGCAAAGCCACCTCAGGAGCATTTGTGTTCAAGCCTCAATCTTTGTGAACCTCCTCTTTCCAGACAAAAAACGTATTGGGTGGCTTAGAAGAACAGGAACGGATTGCCTCAGTTCTGCGGGCTGGGAGTCCTTGCCCAATGTGTAGCTCGTTGACTTGGTTCAGTCTCTGGGGGAGAATCTCTTCCAGCCTCTGCCGGTGGCCACGATCCTCTCTCGGTGGCCACGATCCTCTGTTGGCGGCCACGATCCTCCGTTTTCCTTGGTTGTAGCTGCATCTTCTCAAACATCTGCATCCATCTCCGTTTGGCCATCCCCCGTGTGCTCCTCCTTTTCCGGAAGACACCATTTCTATTGGATTGGATCAGGACCCCCCTCCCTTCTCCAGTATGGTCTCACATCAACTGGGCAATCCTCAAAACATTATTTCCAATCAAGACCACAGTTCTAGGAGTTAATCCTTCAACAGATCTTAGTGAGAGACTGTTTTCTCTGTTCCATGTTCACAGCTAACTACTCCATGGACACTTCCTCACTAGTGACCTGGTGGTGTGGTACATTACTTGCCAGATGGCTAACTGGAAGGTCTGTGTTTCAAATCCTCCTACCACTTTATGGAATAAAAACTCAACAGTCTTCTCCCTTAAAGACATGTAGCCCAAGACATCCAGTGAAGGGTCACCATGAGTCTGAAATGAAAGGCCTTGATGAGCTATGGACTTGGAACAGCAGGGATTATGACGAAGGACTTTGTTCTGTCGGACACGTGGTTACTACCAGTTGGAGCTTTCTTAACGGTGTGAGCATTGGAGAGTAAATAAACTCCACTTCCTGGGCTCTGTCTTACTGTATGATGTTTAATCTCTTGGTTGTCCCTGTATTCTTTCCCAGAAACCAGGCTGGAGCCAACTCCTGTTTAACATCCGGAAGCGGCACATAAACAATACTGAATGTCACAACAACTCAAAGATCAAGGTGAAACAAACACCATGTGAACAATAACAGCAGGAGCAACAGCATTCTAGAAGTCAACCTCACCATCACATGCTGGGCTCAGACCTCAACAGGAGCCCAGGTAGCACAGTGGTTGAGCACTCAGTTACTAACCAAAGGTTAGAGGTTCAAACGCACCAGTGGCTTCACACTTCCATAAAGACAGTGGCCTTGGAAACCCTATGGGGCACTTCTGCCCTGTCCTGTAGAGTCACTCTGGGTTGTCATAGACTCAGTGGAAGTGGGTTGGGTTTGGTGTTTAACAACATAACACCTCTTCAGGCCGTTTCTAAGTGGGAGTCCGTTTCAAGTGGACTAAATGGATTTCAACAGGGGTCCAATTTAGACCGGACTGTCTCCTACAGAACATTTATGGACTCTTCTGTAATTGATGTTCAGTGGTTCTGGGGAGAAAGATCTGACGTGTTCTTCCCCAAAGGTGACAGCCCAGGACATCCTATGGGGCCACTATGCTCTGCTACGTGAGGCCATTAAAACTCAAAGAAGGACATTCCACAGTGCCTTGCAAAAAGGCATCAACAACTTAGGCTTGGTGATTCGATCTCAGCTGGAGGCGTTATGTGACCTAATCTGTGAAGACCACAGCCCGGGACCCCCTATGCTCTGTCATTTGAAGTGGCCATGACTCAGCGTGCTGGGTTGCTTGGGTTTGGTGTACCATAGCAGGGAGCTTGGGTGGTGTAATCGGTAGGGAACTGCGCTGCTCACATAAATACTGCACTTCTCTGGTGGTTCAAGTCCACCAGCGGCTCTGTGGGAGAAAGATGGGCTGTATGCTCCTGTGCATTTTATAGCCTTGGCAAGCCAGTGGAGGCCAATTGGTTCCAGCTTGTTGGATGTGAGATGGGGAGAGAGAGTATAGAGGATAGTGGGAGACGAGCCTTGGCCATCTGCTCCCATGAATATGACAGCCTAGGAGACCCCATAGGCCACTTCCCCATGTGAGTCACTATGAAGCGAAGCATCTCCAAGGCGCTCAGCAGCAGGGCCTGATGTGACACAGAGGCTGTGGCCCTCATCGGCCTCTCTTGAACCAGTCCCAGGCCCTGTGCAGACATGGCTGAGCGCAGGTTGGGGCCTGTGTGTGTGATGTGAATGGAGAAGTCTGCGCCTCGTTCTCAGCGCTTTGTGCTTTGTGAGTAAGGCACCAGAAGCTCTTTGGGGTTCTCAGCACGCTTCTGCACCCCCAGACGCAAAGCCTGGGGATTTCTGGAGTTCTGCACACCCACCCTCACTGAGGCAGCTTCCGGCACTTTCCCCGAAGGGCACTTCCTCCCACATTCAGATCCGGGTGAGGTTTGAAGTCATCCTCTGGCTGCAATTCACATTTGTGATGGGAATTCACCAGATGTGCGCAGTATGAGAGACACGTGGGAGTGTCTTGTTCCCACGGCTGCCTGTCCCTGTCTTTCAGGGGCTCAGATTCTTGTCCTAAGATGCCCCAGTGGTGCAGTGGTTAACACATTGCTGCACACTTTTTAAATTGACCACTGTGCTTAGAAACACATTTGCTGTCATTTGTGACGTGTTAAGCATTTGACTGTTGAATGAAAGGTGAGTGGTTTGAATCCAGCAACCCCTGTCTAGGAGAAAGATTTACGTCTTGGAATCCTGTGGTCAGTTGCACTCTGCCCTACAGGGTCACTGGACTGGAATTGCCTCAGCAGCACTGGACATGGTGTTTTGCTCCTTGTCTTTAGTTGAATTGAGCTCTGGGCCTGGGAGTGACGCACCTTCAGTACCGACATCCTCACGTAATGCTCTTTAGTGTGTCTTCCACCTTGAGGAGCGGAAGAGGTACAATAATTAAGCGCTGAGCTGCTGAGAGGCAACAGTTCAGCCTCACCAGCTGCCCTGCCGAAGATGAGACCGTTCATTTCCAACACCACACAGCCTTGAGGAGCCTCCGGGGCAGCTCTGCCCTGTCCACAGCGTCCCTGTGGTCAGGACCAGCTTGATGGCCGCCACAGCCTTGCCTGTCCAGGGTTGCTGGAACAAAGTGCAATGAATGACTTTAGAGGCAGAAGGTTATTTTCTCAGTCTGGGAAAACAGAGCAGAGCTGCCCCAGAGGGCTCCCCAGACCGTGATCTTTACGCAGCTGAGGCCTCTTTCTCTCTCAGAGCTGCTGGTGGCTGCGAACAGCTCAAGCCGTAGATGAAAGCACCTGGCCTGTGCGTGGACCTGCACATGCAGCGTGGAATGTGAGGTCGTTTTCTGGCTTGTGTCCCAGTGCAGCTGTGCTCATTATAGTTGGTGGGGTGTTTTTTCAGTTGTGATGAAAACATGTAACAACACACATCCCATCCCAGTTCCATCCACACACGGGATTCAGTGAGATTACATTGTTCAAGTGGTGCAGCCAGCCCTGGTCTCCACGTCTGCACGGTTCTAGCTCCTTACCCCAAATGCAGCTCCCTGAACAGAAGCTCCCCCTTTTCCTCCTCTCACCCACCCCCGTACCCACGAATCATCTCTGCGTTCTGCACACACGCTTATTTCCTGTCGTTGAGACCCAATAGCTGTCCTTTGGGAATGACTTACTTCATTCAACATGCTCTTGAGGTTTATCCATGCGGTGACACACGCCAGGACTCATTTCTCTCCATGCCTGAGTCACCCCCCACGGTACGTCTCTGTCACATTCTGTCTGCTTGTCTGTGATGAGCCTTACAAACTCCTCTGATGGTGGGATTATCTCCTTCTCTCTTTGCTCACCTGTTGATGGGTAGTGTCCATCCATCTGTTGATGGGCAGTGCCCATCCCCTGTAAGTTGCTAGTGTCCATCCTCCTGTCGATGGGTAATGTCCATCCACCTGCTGATGGGTATTGTCCGTCCACCTGTTGATGAGTAGTGTCCGTCCATCTGTTGAGGTGTAGTGTCCATCCATCTGTTGAGGGGTAGTGTCCGTCCATCTGTTGGTGGGTAGTGTCTGTCCATCTGTTGATGGGTAGTGTCCATCCATTCATTGACAGGTATTGTCCATCCACCTGCTGAGGGGTAGTGTCCATCCATGTTGAGAGGTAGTGTCCGTCCACCTGTTGATGGGTAGTGTCCATCCATCTGTTGAGGTGTAGTGTCCGTCCATCTGTAGGTTGGTTGTGTCCATCCACCTGTGGATGGGTAGTGTCCATCCATTCATTGACGGGTATTTTCCATCCCCCTGTTGATGGGGTAGTGTCCGCCCATCTGTTAAGGGGTAGTGTCCACCCATCTGTAGGTTGGTAGTGTCCATTCATCTGTTGAGGGGTATTGTCTGTCCACCTGTTGATGGGTAGTGTCCATTCATCTGTTGAGGGGTAGTGTCTGTCCATCTGTAGGTTGGTAGTGTCCATCCCCCTGTTGATGGGGTAGTGTCCATCCATCTGTTAAGGGGTAGTGTCTGTTCATCTGTAGGTTGGTAGTGTCCATTCATCTGTTGAGGGGTATTGCCCGTCCACCTGTTGATGGGTATTGTCCATCCCCCTGTTGATGGGGTAGTGTCCATCCATCTGTTAAGGGGTAGTGTCTGTTCATCTGTAGGTTGGTAGTGTCCATCCTTCTGTTGAGGGGTAGTGTCCATCTGTTGATGGGCACTGTCCATCCACCTGTTGATGGGTATTGTCTGTCCACCTGTTGATGGGTAGTGTCCGTCCATCTGTTGATGGATAGTGTCCATCTATCTGTTGATGCTATTTGAATCATGGAAAGTTCAACAGTGGATACTGTTGTCAACACTCTGTTCTTGTCTTTATTCCTTCTAGGTGTATTCTAGGATTGGGATTCCTTGTTCATATGGCAGTTCTAAGAAGCCCTGGTGGCACAGTGTATAAAAAGGTGGACACTTTGACCCCACGAGCTGACCCAGGGGAGAAAGATGGTTGGTCTCCTCCCTTAAAGACTGGCAGCATCTGACACACACGGGAGTGATTCTGAGTCAGAACCAGGTGGACAGTGGACAGTAGGCAGTAGGCAGTGGGCAGTGGCTGTGGATTGAGTTGGGTTTGGATTATGTGCACATGTTGAGGACATCCCAAGCGGCTTCTCACAGTGAAGGTGCCCTTTCCCCTCCACTAACGATGGATGAAGCTTTCAAAGGTGAATTTTCAGTCTGTAGCAAATAGGGTACGTTGCCACCAAGAAGAGATGCCTGGTTAAACTGAGAGCTGCATAAAAACACAACCAAACAGAACTTTCTAGAAAGCTGCTGTACCTCCAGGAGGTATTGTTACATTGATACAACAGGTGTTTAGGAAACACTACACTGCTTGCATGAGTCTAGAGGACGTGCTGGGCGAACACATGCACAAAGTGCTGTTGTACAGAGAAACACTGGGGAAAAGTTCAGATAGAGAAAGTATGCTGTGGTTTTCACCTGGAATGGTGGGGAATTACATAATGCACACTGTTGGATTAAGGGGTGCATTGTAGGAAAGGGAGATCCACAGGTATAAAAGTTTGACAAGGGAAGCTGACTTTGTGGATAGGTCAGCGAGGTGGAGGGGAAGCCAGGTACAGAGAAGAAACTTGATTTTATATTGTATGCTTACAACCTGTTCTACACTGTATAAATGGTACACTTTTTAAAACTAGCTTTTTGAACCAAACAGTGGATATTTGGTGACGCTATTTGGGAAATCATGGAAATGGTTTTCAACCAAATAATGGCAGCAGGAATGCATTTGTTAAATTTAAACAGATAATTTTTGTTGTGTGTAAATTAAACCTAAATAAATAGAACCATAAAACATTTTCAAAAAAACAACAGAAACCCCACCCACCCACCCCAAAGCAACTGTGATTCTGACCCATGGAGACCCTGTAGGGGTCTGAGGCTATCCACCCTCCCAGGTGATGACCCACCTTCTCCTGAGGAGCAGCGGGTGGATTTGAACCTCTGGTGTCAGTTAGCACCTCAACATCTAACATATCGCACCACCAGAGAACCCATCCATACTGAAGTGGGAAGGATCAAGACCAGTCTCCAAAAAGGAGGTGTTCTTGAAAAACGGAAATTGGTGATTTGTCTCCTGGTTTGTGTTTTTCAAAATCAGATTTCTCTGCAGTGGTGGAGTGTTGAAAATGCCAGCGCTTTTTACCTTTTAAACTATGTAGGTAACGAGCGGGGTGGAGGTCAGCTGTGCGGTGCAGAGCCTCGGCCAGCATGTGGGGGCTTGAATAGCCGGCCGATCCCTAGAGGAGAGGGAGGTGAGCTGATGCGTCCCGCTGTCCCTGACGGGTCCGGTCCACTCATGACCCTAGGTCCACTCATGACCCTACGAGGCAGAGCAGACTGTATCCGTGGCCAGAATCATCATCTGTCGGCCCTGGAGTGTCTAGTGGGCTCAAAGCACTGACCTTTCAGTTAGCAGCCAAGCACCTGACCACTGCACCACCAGCGATCCTCCCACATCTGTAAACAAACCCAAGCCCAAGCCCACAGTGTCGAGTTCATTGCCGCTCCCAGCGACCCTCTGCTGGGGGCCGAGGCTGCAACTCTCAGTGGCATCAGACGGCCCATCGTTTCCTGCACGACGGCTGCTGGGTTTGAACTGTTGACTTTTTGGTCACTAGGAAACCCTGTTGCTAGAGGTTCCTGTTCTGTGGGCTGCTGTTGACAGCCCCTAACTCAGATGGGCACTCGGCGGAGGTTGGCACGAGTGGAGGCATGGTTTACGCTGGAGCCGAGAGGAGAACCCACACTGCCTGTGCCTCACGCATCATACAGACGTGGGAACAGCCCTCGCCGTCCCTGGAGTCCTCCACCCCCTGTTCTGTGGCATCTGCTGGCTTTATGAAGCCAGGGCCTCTCGAGGGGCAATCGCTAAGTGTTTAAACACGGTTCCCAGACCCCCATGCTGGCTGTGTAACCACTGACTGAGGACAGTGAAGGCGGAGAGCGCAGAAGCCGCAGAACTCTGCATTGTTGCTCATGTTTGCCTTCAAATAACAGGAATCTGAATGCCGCTCAAGGGAAGAGTATTAATATTCATTCTTTTTAAAAGATTTTTATATTTTTTTCTTCTTAGTGTAAAAAGTTTACAAAGTTTACAGAATGAAATTAATTTCCCGTTCAGGCATTGATGTGCATTTTCACGGCATTAATAGAAACACCCACAGTATAACCTCACCTTCCCACTGCCTCCCTGTGGTTCTCATTTCCACTGAGCCTTCTATCTCTTTCCTGACTTCTGGGCTTTATCTTGGGCAAACTCTGCCCTTTTGACCTTAGGTGATTGCTTATTTAGTGAATGAGTAATTCCTAGTGCTACTGGCCTCAGTATAGGCCTGTCCACAGTTTGGCTGTGGTGGCCTGGCAGATAGAGTTTCTCTGTCAACCTAAAGTCAGCTGGTTGGTTTGAATCGACCAGCTGCTTTGTGGGCGAGAGATGGACATTCACCTCCCATGTGACTTTCAGCCTCTGAAAACCCTCTGGTGTCAGCTAAGAGTTGGTTCCAACTTGACAACGCACAACAGCAGCAAATGTCGGAGAGTTCAGCCGTGGCACCACGGGGGCCGGTTGTTCCAGGGACTGAGGACTTCGGTCTCACGGCTTCCATTCATTCTTCCTCATGACTAATTCATTGGTAAGAAACTCAAGTCAAAGGAAAAGTGAGAATTCTGGACTGTGGGCGGTGAGGATGCCTGTCTCCACTAATTCCCACCCTGGGTGTGATTACATTTGTGTCTGCAAAAACTCTGATGTCCCAGCTGTTGGAGCTAACACTGTTGCTGTCATGGGACATGGGGCCGGTCTGTGCACCCAGGGGCCTGAGAGGAAAGCTGGGACAGTGCTCCCTGTCCTCCTCTGCTCCTCCGAGGAGCTGAACCCCAGCACCATTTGTTAGCATCGTTCAGTTCCTTCTCATGGAGACCCCGTGTGACAGAGAACAGCCCCGCTGGGTTTCCTGGATGGACAGTCCGGGGTCCGGTGGAGGAAGAGCTATGCCCGGGCAGTGCATCCAGAGTGCTCCTGAAGGGAGGATAGAGGACGGCAGTGTGTCCCCTCGAGGAGGTCCCTGGGGAGGACATCGTGCTTGGGAAAGTGGAGGCCCATCCAGCTGGGTGGCCTTGGAGGCTGCATCAACGGCCCTGAGCCAGTGCTGGCTGTGAGGACGGTGTTGTGGATTGCACTGCGCCACCTCCCCCCACACCCTCACAAACACCTCCACGGATAGGCACGTGGAAGGTGGGATGTCCCAGGTAGATTTACAGAGCATCAGGCCCCACTGCAGCCTCGGTCCAATGTGAGGCCGGCCCCCACGGGGGGCCTGTGGGACCGGTCTCACTAGAGACACAGGGGAGGGAAGTGGACCGAGAGGGGACCTTAGTACCACCAAGAGAGGCCCCAGGAGTGGACTGTGTCCTTTTGGACTTGGGTCCTGTGCTGGGAAGCTCCTTGACACCAGTAAGGCCAGGAAATGTGGACAACTCTACGGAACGCAGGGCTGACAGCCGCTGAAGGAACGGAAACCTTCCTTCAGAGGTGGGGGAGGTGGAGGGTTGCCCCTAGGACCCGCACCCTGAATTTGGACTTCTAGCCACTTGGATTCTGATAGAATAAGTTGCTGCTTCCTGAGTCTGCTTGCTGCAGTGGTACAGGGAGCTGCACTGCAGTCTCAAAGGTACACGGTTCGAATCCACCAGCCAGCTACTGCGAGGAAAAAGGGTGAGCAATCTCCTCCTGTGCAATTTACTGACTCTGCAAACCTGCCGGAGGTCAGCTGTGAGTCAGTTCCGACTCCACACACACACACAACAACAACGACTGTGGCGGTATCCCTGTTACAGCCACCCCACAGAGTGGAGACCAGCATGCAGGGCCCGGCCGCGTTTCTGCTGTGTATGGGGTCGCTGTGAGTCAAGGGCTCAGGCGCGCCCACACAGGGAGTGATTCTGATGCTGAGCTCAGTGCTCAGTGCTGGTAAGGAGCCTGAATTCATGGCCCAGTGAGCTAAACAGTTAAAGAGGAAAAAGAAATATTGTTTGCTAACTAGTCAGATTAAGGCAGAAGTCTCAAATCATGTAAATTAGACTCTATACGGTTTTCCTTCAGTGACAGATTTCCCACCTGCTGTCTGAGGGGGCCTGGGAGCTCTGGGGTGTGGTGCGTTACATGTGGGGCTGCTGACTGGAAGGTTGTCAGTTTGAATCCACCACCCTTTCTGAGGAAGAAGGGTGGAGAGTTCGTCTTGTAAAGAGATTTGCAGCTTGGGAAACATAACAAAAACTCACCACAGTGACTGGACTGTCCTGCAGCCCTGGGCCCAGTGGGAGGTCGCCAGGTGTGAGCGCTCAGCAGCGCTGAACTTGGTTTCCCGGTCTCAGGAGGGGCCAGTCCTGGAAGGACATCCTGTTTGGACAGTAGAGGGTCCTCAAAGAACAGGAAGACCCTGACTAAGATGAGTGGCTGTTGGGCACAGCACTGACTGAGGAGGGACGGGACCGGGCGGGGTTTGTCCTGCCGGAGTCACTGTGGCTCTGAACTGGCATGGTGGCACTTGACAGCCACAATAACCCAGTCCAAAGAGAAGGGGCCTCTCCTCCAAGCATTGAACCACAGAGTGCGCCTTACAGATGGGGATGGAGGCTCTCTGTTTGTGCTAATTGAGGTTTGTGAACCACGTTTACTTTAATAATGGGAAATGACAGCAAATGCGAGTCTAGGGAGGAGATCGGAATTTCACCTAATTGCTGCATAACTAGCTTAAAATGCACTCACCGATTCCTTCCGCTTCCTGACTCAAACGGAGTCGAGTCGCTTGTTTCGCAGACACTAACTGGGGTCCCAGCTGAACTTCGGCGTTTGGTGGGGCTGCTGCTCTGTGCACAGAGCCTGGTGGAGCACTGGTTAGACCCAGAGGCTCTGGAGGAGATAAGCGCTGCTGGCCTGGTCCCTAACAACTGACCATTGAGTCTATGTGAACTCACAGCAACCCCATCGAAGGCAGCGGGACTGCTGGGAGGGCATTCTACCATCACCACAGAAGCAGGCCGCTTCATCTTTCTACCGTGGAGTGGTCGCTGGGCTTGGACCGCTGACCTTTAAGTTAGCAGCTGAGACCTGCCCAGCCTGTGCCAGGCCTCATTTTGCAGAGAAGACGGCTGAGGAAGCCCTGTGGGGCAGCATTTCCTCCTGGCCCAGTCCCTCCTTGCAACATGCCCAAAGTATGTCAGACGAAGCTTGAGAATCCTTGACTCCAGGGAACATTCTGGCTTCGCCCTTTCCAGGACAAACCTGTTTGTTCTCCTAGCAGTCCATGGTATATTCAACACTCTTCTCCAGCACCACAGCTCAAAGACACCAATTCTCTTTATATCAACCCTATTCACTGTCCAACTCTCTGATGCATAGCACGTAATTGTGAAGACTATATCCTGTATCAGGGGCACCTTGGTCTCCAGCCTGATGTTGTTGCTCTTCAGTCCTCTTGAGAGGTCACTCACAGCTGACTTTCCCAATGCAATTCATCTCCTGATTTCCTGGCTGCTGTTACCAAGAGTGTTGACTGTGGAAACAAGCAAACAAAAACTGTTAACTATCTCAATCTCTTCACCATCCGTACTGATGCTACCAATTGGCCCAGTGGTGAGAATCTTTGTTTTCTTGATATTGAGCTTCAATCCATATTGAAGACTTCAGTCCTTGACCTTCTGCAGCAAGCGCTTCAGGTCCTCCTCAGTTTCAGCAAGCAGGGTTGTGTCATCTGCATAACGCAGGTTGTTGACAATTCTTCGACCAATCCTGATGCCACATTCCTCCTCGTACAGCCCAGCATCTTGGATGATCTGTTCTGCATACAGATTGAAAAGGTATGGAGACAAAATACATCCCTGACGGACCCCTTTCTTGATTTTGAACCATCCAGTGTCTCCCTGCTCTGTTCTGACGACTGCCTCTTGGTCCAAGTATAGGTTTTGCATTAGCACGATCAAATGTTCTGGGATTCCCATTCTTCTCTGAGTCAGCCACAGCTTGTTGTGATCCACACAGTCAAAAGCCTTTGCATAGTCAATGAAGCACAGATAGACATTCTTCTGGTATTCTTTACTTTCTGCCAAGATCCATCTTACAATAGCTATAATATCCCTAGTACCGCAACCTCTCCTAAATCCAGCCTGCACATTTGGCAGTTCTTTGTTGACATATTGTTCCAAACGTTTTTGGATAATTTTCAGCAGAATCTTGCTTGCATGTGATATCAATGATATTGTTTGATAATTTCCACACTCTGTTGGGTCACCTTTCTTTGGAATGGGAACAAATATCGATCTCTTCCAGTCAGTTGGCCAGCAGGTTGTCCTCCAGATTTCCTGGTACAACCTAGTGAGCACATCCAGGGCAGCGTCTGTTTGTTGAAATAAATCAGTTATTATGCAGTCAACTCCTGGAGCTTGTTTTTTGCCAATTCCTTCAGAACAACTTGAACTTCCTCCTTCATTACCATAGGCTATTGCTCATATGTTATTTCATGAAATTCCTCTGTGTCAGCCAATTCCTTCTGATACAGTGACTCTGTGTACTCCTTCCATCTTCTTTTTATACATTCTGGATCATTCAACATTCTACCCAAACTATCCTTAAGTATTGCCACCCGTGGCTTGAATTTGTTTTTCAACTCCTTCAGCTTAAGAAACGCTGAGCGAGTCTGGCCCTTCTGATTTTCTGACTCCAGCTCTCTGCACATTTCATTATAGTATCTCGCTTTGTTGTCCCGAGCTGCCTTTTGAAATTTTCTATTCAGCTCTTTGATTTCTTGATTTCTTCCTTTAGTTTGGCTTCTCGGCGCTCTAATGCAGTATTCAGAGTCTCATCTGACATCCATCTTGGTCTTTTCTTCTTTTTCAGCCTTTGTAATGATGTTTTGCATTCTTCATGGACGATTTTCTTGATATCCTCCCAGAGCTCGTTTGGTCTACATTCATTGGTGCTCAAGGCCACAAACCTGTTCCTGAAATGGTTTTGAAATTTGAGTGGGATAGACCTAAGGTCAAATCTTGGTTCCCGTGGACTTGATTAAATTTTCCTCAACTTCAGCTTGAATTTGCATATGAGTAGTTGGTGGTCTGTCTCACAATCAGCACCCGGCCTGGTTTTCACTGCTGATATTGAGCTTCTCCAGTGAATCTTTCCACAAATGTAATCAATTTGATTCCTATGCGTACCATCAGGTGAGATCCATGTGTAAAGCCTGCATTTATGTTTCTTATAAAAGGTATTTGCAATGAATAAATCACTGAATGTGCAGAACTCTTTATCATTCTATCTCCAGCCTCATTTCTCTCACCAAGCCCATGTTTTCCAGCTACTGATCCTTCTTCCCTGTTCCCAACTTTTGCGTTCCAGTCGCCCATTATTATTAAACTATGTAAACTATGGTACATTCACACAGTGTAATACTACGCAGCATGCAGGAATGATGATTTTGAAAATCACTACGTAACTTGAGAGGGACTGGAGAGTATTGTGCTAAGTGAACTAACTCAGTCCCATAAGGGCAAATACTGTATAAAACCGTTATTGTAGAAACAGAAAGATAACTAGTAAAACATGTATGAGG
>NW_006399754.1:36225266-36243781 GCF_000299155.1 Elephantulus edwardii
TGTGAAAAACTGCATATGAACTTTGTAAGTAAACCAGTATAAAAGAAAAAATTTATATATAAAAAAAGTTGTTGCTTTGCAGAAGCAGGGCGGTCAGGAGGAGGAGACGGCTGTGGAAGGTGTACTGTGTCTCCACGAACAGCTTCCTCCATTACCAGGACACCAGATGTGCTGAGTAGTGCTGGGCAACATGTAAATCTGTATCTGTAAGTCTACAGAGGAAAGGGCTATGTGAATCAGAACATTTAAAATCCTCAAGAAGCCAGACTTTCTGGAGCCCCTGAGCCTGGACAAACCCTGAAACTCCAACCCTGAGGTATTGTTTAAAGTTAAAACCAAAATTAGTCCCTGTGGTCTTTGTGAAACCACACTGGGCTGGGCCACTGTTGCTGTTGCCGTGTCGTGCCATCTTGTTGCGGGTCTTTTTCTTTTTCTTCCCCTTTTCTGTCTGGCTCTGTACTTAATCAAGCGTGAAGCTCTCCAGCAGGGACTAACCTATCCTGATAGTGTGCACAGTGTGTGTGAGGCCTCGTCTGGCTATCTTCGAGTCTAAGGAACCTTCAGATTTCCCTTCTTCCACAACAGCCCACAGTGTACCCCTCCTCTGCGTCAGTACCGCAGTCCACGCATCAGTTCTTCTCCAGGACACGTGGGGGGTTTGGTCCAATTATTACATGTCAGGAGGTGGCTTGATTGAGCACCTTAGTCCTCAAAGTAACATCTTAGGGCTTTAACCTTTGAATGGATGTATTTGCAGCGATTTGCTCACTGCAATATGCCCTTTGATTTTCTGACTTCTTCTCTCAAGAAACCTGGTTGTTAATCCAAGTGAGATGAGACCTTTCTGGAAGCAGACCGCCACAGCTTTCCCCTGCAAAGCAGCTGTTGCATTCGAACCACCCACTTTTCAGCTAGCAGTGAAGCGCTTAAGTGCTGTGTCACCAGGTTCAGGTTCTAATTTCTGCAAGAACATTTGAAGATCAGAGGGTGGGAGGGTGTGAACAAGTGGAGTGGGGATGCCTGGAGAGACAGCGAAGGGAAAGAGATTGAAGGTGATTCACTCCCTCTGAAACGCTTTAGTGCCTTCCACAAGCCAGAGGAAGCTCCTGCCCTTTGGGTCCAGAGACAGATGGCATCTTGTTGCCTAGTGCTGGCTGAAAGTGACTGGGTGTTGCTAGGCAACCGTCCTCCAGGGCCTGGTGCCCCAGCAGACACTAGACAGACACGACCTCTCCCGATTTCTCATCTGTAAGATTCACACCTGATTAATGTTTCCTGTGGACTTCTATTTCTCTTTCCCCCACTGAGACGTGCAGGACTGTGTGTTCTCTGGCGAGCCTGGCCGGAGCCTCGCAGACAAAGGCAAACAGCTGTGTCCAGAGTGAACAGGCACTGAGGCCGAGCGCTGGAGGGGTGGGCAGAGCCAGGCTGTGTCTGGTAAATGACCCAATTCCCGTCTGCATCAAAGGCTGCCGTAAGGTCCTGAGATGGCAGAACTGCAGCCAGCGGTTTAATAACATCACCCTGGCCCGCTGCTGTGTGTCTGGGGCAAAGGGGTGATACTGCTTCATGCAGCTCCTGGTGACTGCTCACGGGGTTCATGATTTCCAGTAAAATGGCCCATGTCCAGGAAAGAGCCGGTGGACAGAGAGCCGACAGGTAGCTGTCCCTCTGCCCACTCTGCCCATCGTGTTTTCTTTGTTAGGATAGTGGGTAGGATTTTAGAAAGGTGAGAGAGGAGATGCATACCTTGTGGTGAGAAGGGGGGTCTATTTAGGGGCGTGAGTGCTGGGCCTTGTCCCCGAGAATATTGGCTGTAGAAGCTGTTGATATATTGAGGGGAATAGTGGTGGTCAGATGCCCTGGGTGGATGTCCCCTTGGCTTAGTGTTGGCAGTCCTCAGCAGTCCTGGACACTCGGCTACTAACAGGAAGGTTGGTGGCTTAAGTCTGCCCTGTGGTGGCTCAGAAGGAAGGCCTGGGAACTGGCCACTGAGCAGTCAGTCAATGAGAGCCCTGGGAGGGGAGCCCGAGGCAGCCTGGACAGGAACTCACCCCGTGGGCCTCCCTTCGGTCAACCAGGAGAAAGCATTCTTGGGTGGGCAGGCAGTGGTGCCGGCCTGGTGGAGAGAGGCTTGTGCTGCCAACCCCACTGCAGACGGCCTGAATCCACCACTTGCTCCACAGGAGAGAGATGGGCAAGCTCCTCCTGAGTGATTTACAGCCTCCAAAAACCTGCTCGAGGGTCACCTGGGGGGGGGGGCGCTTCGATTCTAAGGTGATGCGTCAAGTCCAGGCAGTGAGAGGAGCCTAATATCAAGGAGCTGTGTGCTCCTAGAACAACTGGCCACGCAGGATCAGGAGGGAAACATTTGCCCAGGGAGCAAGCCCGTGAGACAGCTGGAAGGATGCGTGGCAGCGGTGGGAAGAGTGCTGTTATAATGTGGGGACAGCAGTAAGTGTCAGGAAGAAAATGTGGATAAACTGTTGGATGGAAAACAATTTGCTCCGAAAACTTTACCCAAATCACAACAAAAAGTTTAAAAAAAACCTTATGGTGCACAGCCCTACTCGAGCACACACGGTCCCACTTGAACGCACGTCCCACTTGAGCCCACACGGTCCCACGCGAGCGCATGTCCTACTCGAGCACACACGGTCGTACGTGAGCACATGGTCCTACTCGAGCGCACGTCCTATGTGAACACCTGTCCCACTCGAGTGCACACAGTCGTACTTGAGCGCACATCCCACTCGAGCGCACACGGTCTGACTCGAGCGCGCACAGCATTGTCGTAAATCTAAGTAACTCCAGGGCACCGGGTACCAGCAGGTCTGTGGGAATGGAATAGTGGGGAGTGGAATGTGGTTTTCATTCTGAGTTGGGGCGAGGGGACACTGCCTGTTTCCTCCTGGTCACTGTGTTGGTAACTTCCCAAGTTTGCACCAGTGGCCTTGGCCTTGATGGGGGAGCTGCACTGCTGGCCCGAAGGGGATGCCTTTGTGGACTCTGCCACCTGCTCCACGGGAGAATGATGGGCCGTCTCCTCTCGAGCAATTCATAGCCTCTGAGAATCGCTGGAGGGTCGGCTATGGGTCGGTTCCCACTCAATGTGAGTTATGCGATGATCCCACAGCTCTTGAAACCCTGTACTTTGAGCCTGTGAGTCTGTGGCACACTTTTCAGTGAAGAGAGGAAAAAAAGAAGTTACAGAGTCAAAACAAAGACAAACGGGAATCATGGGGTAGCCTACTTTGGTGGGTGGAGGGAGGGGTATAAAGGAGGCAGGAAAGATCAGGCGGGGAGTGGAAAAGATGGGGTAATGGTGGGCATAATTCAATAGAAATTAAGTTTATAAAACACGGTGTGTGGGAAACACAATGTAAATGAAAAATGTGTGAAACGCAATGTATATGGATTTTGTATGCAAACCAGTATAAAAGAAAATACTTTTTAAAAAACAAAGACAAAAATGACAAAACTACACACACACACACACAGAGAGAGAGAAAAAAGCAAAAAGGGAAAAGAAAAATGACTAAAAAGAGGAAGACAATTCCCTCCGCTCCTCCACACCAAGAAAGAAGGCTCCCAACACCAAGAAGGTGTCACCATGCTCTAAGGAGGCGTCACCATGCTGTTTGCTGTGGAGCAGATAAAATTGAAAGAAAGCAAGAGCTGCAGCATGTGGTGGACACGACGCCCTGGTCCTGGAGTGCTGGCATGGATATCGCCCGTTGGGCCAGTGGCAAGTCCTGCCTTGGTCAAGGTTGCTGCAGGTCCCGGGGTGAGGAGGGTCTGGAACATGGGGACCAGGCCTGTGGCTGCCCATCTATCGTGGTTGCTGCTTTTTCTGATTCATGCTCATGTGGTCTGTTATGTATGTAACTGTACCCCCCAAAATAATTGTTGGGGTGGCCCTGACTTGCCTTCAGTGTCTTCTTATAAGACCTTCAGAATCAGGAGGTTCCTGGCCAAGAGAGAGCAGAACTGTTCTGTTCCTCGGTAGATTTGAATGAAAACTGGCAAGAAAATCCACTCCAAGGAGAGACGGTGGGGAAGGGCCAGGCCAGGTCTCCAAGCAGTCAGACACATAGTGGCAGTGTACACAGGGACCGAGGGTCAGTGGTGTCATCCCAGGACACGTTCACTGACATGCTGCTAGATCAAGATTACAATTATGTCATAATCTGATCACTTCCCACAGGGCACATGTGTTTTTATAAACTCATGGGTTTTTTTTATAAATATGTGAGATGTATGGTGTTAAAAAACCCCAAGCAAACAACAGAATGGTGCTGGAATCCTGCCTGTCGGGTGCTAACTAGGTTGGCTATTGAACCCACCAACTGCTCTGCACCTGTAGCATTTACAGCCTCAGAAACCTGGGGGTCGGGCGGGAACCGACTTGACGGCTATGGCTTCGTTGATAATGTGGAAAGGAGCGTCATGGTTCAGTACTTAAAACACTCAACTGCTAACCCATAGGCTGGCAGTTCGAATCCACAAGCTGCTCTGTGGACCTTCTGTAAAGATGGCCGCCCTGAAAACTCTGTGGGCTGTTCTCCCGGCCTCTGGGCACTGCGTGTAAAGCTGGACTCTGTGGGAATGGGTTTGGTGTGGACACATGTTGGAACACGCCTGTTGGGGTCCAGATTATTCTTTGTTATGTTAATAATGCCATACCCGAGAAGGATGTGCTTCAATCCTGCTTGCTTTCATACATAAGAGGGACTTAGTCACAGAAGCAGCTGGCCAGCTGGGGCAGAGCCACACTGAGGGACGGAGGGGCAGAGCTGCCGAGGGAAGGCCGCCCTTGGAGCTGGGGCCCTGAGCTCTGGCCTATTACCTCCTAAGTTGTGAGACAGCGGGCGTTCAGTGGTGACCACTCACTGAAAACGTCGCCAGAACTGGCTCACGGACACGCCAGCAATAAACTGGCGCATCTCTGCTGGTTGCAGCCATCCACACTTGTCAACACTGCCAGGGTGAGAAGCCAGGTGCAGAGGGTCCACCCGGGCATTTCTTCTGAGGGCCCCTGCTCTCCACCTCTGAGCTCTGTCCTCCTGGGACCGTAAGGATCCCACCTCATCTCTGCTGCATCCTGCTTGGTCTCTGTCCCCTGACTGTTAGGACCCCTCCTTCCTGATGGACCCACTGCGCCCTCAGTGCATGCACTCACTTTACCCTTTCAGTGGTGGTTGTGATGGCCACGCTGGGGTGGCGCGCGTGCGCGCGCGCGCGCGCACACACACACACACACACACACACACACACACAATGAGACACTGCTCTCTCCTGCTCCTTCCCCACAGAATCAGGCAGCTGTGGTCTACAGGGTTTGTTTTCTATATTTTTATTGAGATGTAAATAAAAGTTTACGGAGCAAATAGGTTTGTTGAATGAAAGCACAGCTTGTCTCATGACGCTGACTTCAGTCTCCACAGCACGACAGTGCTCTTCCCAGCTCCTTCCTGTGTATACCTTCTCCATTCCTCCTTCCCTATATCCCCTCCGACCCAGGTGACAGAGCAGAACTTCCCCACAGGTTTTCCGAGGCTGGGATCTTCACAGGAGCAGATCGGCATCTCTTTCTCCGTAGATCTGCTGGTTAGGTTTGAACCACCAACCTTTCATTAGTAACCAAAGGTTAGAAACCACTAGGTTTCCTCAGATTTCACTTAGTGCTTACCAAAAAGCAGGGGATGTGGTCTTTGCTCATGAGAAGCCTTCAATCTACTCAGGAAAGGCACAACATTTTACAAGTGGGGTTTCTTTTGTTTTTAATGTTTGCTTTCAAATTAGAGTCAATATAATTTAGAGGGATTCAGAAAAGCGGGTCTGGGGTAACCTTGCTGGGATGAGTCTGGAAGAAGACACAGAATGGAGGAGGGCTCTATGCTCCGAGCCTTCATGAGTGAAAGAACAAAATAGCAGGCGCAGCTTTGAACTCTATAGCCTGGTCTTTGGTTCTCAGTTGTTACTGTGAAAACCTGAACACGGGTGATCATGGACTGTACTCTGGCTCCTGGATTAGCTTGAACGCCTTACATTCTGGCGTGCACGGGTCTGCTTCCACACCCCCACATGGAGACTTGACTGCCAACCAGCACCCCAAGTAGCAACGAGCCCGACAGGGCACAGCAGGTGACCCTGAGAACAGAAGTGGAGGTGAAACAAGGAGCCCAGAAGGATGGGTTCAAGGTCAAGGTGACTGTTGTATGTATATGTGTGTGGGGGTGCGTTTGTGCTTGTGTATATGTTTATGTGCAAACATGCGTAGGTGCAGAAGTAGCTTCTGTAGATCTCTGTGCATTTTAAGTCTATGCTCATTGCAGCATTATTCACAGGAGTGGAAAAATGGAAGCAACCCAAGTGCCCATCAGGAGGAGAATAAAGACACTGTGGGAGACAGACCTGTGGAATTAGGATGGCCTCTCAGGACCTGATGGGGAGGGGAGTGTCCCGCGTTTTGCAGAGGTTGTCGTTGCTGCCTGGCTGACTCTGATTCGCAGACACGCTCTGTGACAGGATGGACTTGGCCAGAGCGTCACCAAGGCTGCTGGTTAGAACTCCCCACCTTTCAGTCGGCCGACCAGCACTTAACCACTGCACCAACATGGCTCTCCCATTTTCACAATAACCCCTTCAAAGTTTATTGCTTTGGGGAATCAGTGTTTTAACATTTGAGTGATCTGATTTGTTGGTACTCAGTACTCTCTCAGTCTCTGTCTCTCTCTCTCACACACACACATACTCTGCCCTTACACATGAGTGACATACAGATTCAACATGTACACATACTCAAAATGTACACTTACAGACATGCATGTACAGACGAACATAGACGATGTACATACACACACGTGTGTTGTTAGGTGTCATCAAGTTGACGATGACTCCTCACAACTCTATAAACAGCAGACCAGGTACATCTTCGTCTTTAAACTGACACCCTCACTCTTTAGCACTTTGGAGACGTCAGCAGATTTTCCCAATGCAGCACTTTTAAAAATGTCTTGACTTGTTACCATGAGTGTAGATTGTGGATCCAAGTAAGAGGAAATTGTCGACAGTTTCAGTCTTTTCTCCATCTTTGATGTTGCCTAAAAGTCCAGTGGTGAGGATTTTTTGCTTCTTTAATGTTGAAATGTAATCCACATTGAAGGCTGTGGTCTTAGATTTTCTGCAGCAAGTGTTTCAAATCCTCCTCACTGCAGTGTTTACCATAACACCACAGTCCACGTGAGTGTGTACAGAACGCTTTACCGCCGGTGTGTGGGACAGTGACTCTGTGAAGTCGTGGGGGGGTGTGCACATGGGTATGAGTCTGTTATAGATTTATGCTTAAACGTATGTGTATATTTGGTATGAGTGTGTGCACATTTGTGTATGTGTACATTGTTGTTGTTGTTAAGTGCGTAGTAGTCATAGACGACCCATAGTGACCCTATGAACAAAAAGTCTTGAACACAAAACTTCCATCTTTTCTCCAAGCTCACAGTTTCTGGAGGCAAGATTTTTTTGGAAGTGGATACCACGCCTGCTTCCAAGCCTGTATTATTTGGGGGGTCCACAGAAATCAGGCCTGAGGGCCCAAAAACCTTTTAAAAGGCAAGGCCAAATCCGATCAACTCATACCCTATTGTGAGCCGGAGTCCCACTCTAGTCTCGTGTGTATAAAACAAAGGCCCAGGAATGAATGGAACACCAGTTCACATCAGAGTGTTATTTCAGTTCAAGCTTTGGGAGTGCAAACCTTGACAGGTTTCTCCCTTTGTACAGCTCCCCATCCACATGACCTGCTCTGTTTCTCCCAGCTTGGTAGCAGGGGACAGGGACACTGTCTTTGACTTCTTGCTCTTGGGAGTTGTTTCTAGGCACCCTTGAGTCAGAACCTGCTCAGAGCTGACCCTCCAGTGGGTTTCCCGGCTTGTCTTTTCCTGTTGAGCAGCTGCTGGATTCGAACCGGGCACCTCTGAGCAGGCAGAGCAGCTCCTGGTGTTGGCTGTTGTTCTGTGACTCTCTAAGTGAGGACACGGAGCTGAGACGGTACATGTGTGCAAGGCGTTAAACACTAGGCGTCTCTGCCGGTGGGATGCTGCCGCGGATCCTCTGTGAAGGGCACTCTCCTGCCTCGTCATTTACAGCCTCCAAGCACCCACGGAGGCTCAGCTCCCAGCGAGTTCTGACTCAATGACAAAGAGCTTTGAGCTGAGTAAAGTGAGGACATAGATGTGGAACCAGAGACCCAGCTGCCTCATCCTTGTCCCTGACCCACACGTGTGGACCCTGTGCCCATACATGCTGTCAGTGACCATCACGTTGACTCCAGTCCGTGACAGTGACAGGCTGAAGTGCTGCCCATTCGGACCCCCTCCCTGTCCACCTTCACCATCGCTGGCGGCTTGAGACCTGAGGTGCAGCCACCGTGCATTCTGGTGACTCCCCACCTGCCGGCATCCTGTCAGGCAAAGCTCCGCTGTCCTCTGGGCTCTCACTAACTTGTGTAAGCAGGTCACCAGGCCTTTCTTCCTAGTCTTTCTTGGTCTAGAAGCTCCGTTGAAGCCTTCCCAGCATGGGTGATTGCTGCTATTGGAGGTCCTGGTGGCCAGGCTCACAGCCACATGTGAGCCACCTTGTCTCGCAGTGAGAGAAGTCAAAGAAGCATCACTGGGCATCAGAAATGACTCGGGGACAGCAGATAGGGGTTTATGTCTTGGTGGCACAATGATTAAGTGATTAACAGCTAACTCACAGTGTGTGGCATGAACCCACCTGTGGTTCCAGGGGAGCAAAGATCTGGTGGCCTGTGGCCACTAAGGGGACCGTCCCGGAGCCCCGTGTCCACTAAGGGGACCGTCCTGGAGCCCTGTGTCCACTAAGGTGACCGTCCCGGAGCCCCGTGTCCATTAAGGGGACCGTCCCGGAGCCCCGTGTCCACTAAGGGGACCGTCCTGGAGCCCTGTGTCCACTAAGGTGACCGTCCCGGAGCCCCGTGTCCATTAAGGTGACCGTCCCAGAGCCCTGTGTCCACTAAGGTGACCGTCCCAGAGCCCTGTGAGGTGGTCTTCCTCCTTCAGTTCGCTCAACACCAATGGGTTGGTGGCTCAATGTCTAAACACTTAGCTGCATTTTAAACAAAGACATGTGCTGACCAGCAGTGACTCCGAGGACAAAGGGCTTGGTGACCTGTTCCCATAAAAGAGACCGTTTAGGGAACCCCACGGGGCAGCTCAGCCCCTTCTTACGGAGTGCATGGGAACTGATAGCAACCAACAACAGTCCACAGCAGACAGGTGCATCCCGGAAAAGCAGAGCCCTGCTGGAGGTGTGGGTGCCTGGGCCCCATCTCACATAGTCAGGGCACCCACAGCAGACAGGTGCGTCCCGGAAAAGCAGAGCCCTGCTGGAGGTGCGGGTGCCTGGGCCCCATCTCACATAGTTAGGGTGTGCCGTTGGGAGGACTATTTCTTGGAAAGGAACATCAGACTTGGAAAAGTGGTGGGTGAGTGGAAGACAGGAGGCCCCCCAATGAGATGGACGACACAGTGACTGCAGCAACGGACTTAAGTGTGTCAGAGATGAAGAGGATGGAGGACAGCGTGGGGCTCAGGTCTGCTCTTCACAGGTCACGAGGAGTTGTACTTGACTCAGTGGCAGCTGACAACCACAGTGATAACATATACTTACTCCAGTGCCCAGAGTTTATTGTTGAGCCGTGAATTCAGAGTCCACTCACAGCTGGCCCTCCAGCTGGCTGTCAGAGGCCGTGAACCACATGGGGGAATTGCCCAACTTCCTCGTTCAGAGTAACTGAGAGATTTGAACCATGCACCTTTGGGATTGCAACGCAGCTTCTCCACTAGGCCACAAGAGTACCCCGAGAAGAGGGGTTGGAAGTATGAACAGAGATCTCTGACTTCAAGGACAGATCTCTTGTTGTTGAACTGAAGAGAGTGGCCACTTTGTGTGTGAAGAAAAGGAGGTGTGGTGGTGCAGTGGTTGAGTGCTGAACCACTAACAAAATGTCCACAGTTCAAACCCACTAGTTGCTCCATGGACAAAAATGAGGCACTCAGCGCTGTGAAGGCTTCCAGCCCTGGGAACAGCGGGGTGGTTTCCTCTAGGGGTCAAAGTCAACATGATGTGCTGGGTTTGTTGTTTTGGGGTATAAGGAGGGACAGTGACCATCACCCAGCTGTCCCCAGCAAGGCCAGGGCCCCACTTGGCACAGCCACATACAATGCCCTTTGAAAAGCTCTTGACACCATTTATAGAAACAAAAGCTCATTATGAGATAGGCTTGCAAGGGGCCGAGAGGCATGGACCTCGGCGGAAGGGACGTCAACGGTGATTAAGCGCTGTGTCCACCAGACTGCTCCGGGCCCTGATTACGCTTCTGACTCCTAACAGCCTCATTAATAGTCTGGAGATGGACACCAACAGGACTTTAATTAAATCCATGGTGGATATTAAATTGGAAGTGATTGTGAGGCCCGGGGAAGGCAGAAAGGCCGCCTCACAGGATGTGATGAGTGAAAGACAGAACGAGGGGTGGCAGAAAGGATGGCGGGCCCGGCCGCTGGCTGGCCCTGGTGGTGCAGTGAAGAAAGGATGGCGGGCCCGGCCGCTGGCTGGCCCTGGTGGTGCAGTGAGGGGCAGAGGTGCTCAGGAGCTTCGGGGCTCACTCCACCCCCTTTCCAGTGACCCACAGGGGCGGGTACTGCTCTCACTCGCATTTTTCACAGGTGCAGTGGGTGAGGTGTTGGACTGCTGCCTGAAAGGTCAGGGGTTCGAACCCACAGCTGCTCCGAGGGAGGAAGACGGAGCAGTCTGCTTCCAGAGAGATGCTGGCCTTGCAACGCCTGACGGGGCTGAAGCATGGAGCTGGAACCGTGACCTGCAGCTCTGGTCTGTTGTATGAATGGGGCTGATACGTGGAGTTGGAATCAATTTGTGTGGAAGTGAGTTTGGCTTCTGTCTGGTTTTTAGGGAAGGAGAAGTGGAATGTCTTGCACAAGAGAGACATATGTGCAGTGATTAAGAATTTTTAAAAAATAGGACTGACATAGGGGTTAGGGGGAGACTGAAAAAGATGGGATAAATAATGCATACTGCGTTCAAACAGATGAGGGAGAGAACTGTTTAAAAGGGATATATGATTAGATATTGTTGTTATGACAGAAGTCCAGAATGAAGGTAGCACAGTGGGGTGGACATGGGGGGGGGAAGGATTGAATAACGATGAAATATTTTTTCTTTTACTTTTCAAAAGGAAAAGTAAATTGGGGGGGAGGGGTGGGCAAGGAAAAAAGTGCAACAATGAATGAGTGGAAATCCAAAGTCTCTGTAAACTTTCATTAAAACAAATTTATAATTTAAAAAAGGAAAAAAAATGAAAAATTCCCTGAGTCTTTCTGCTTTTTTAGGCGCTAAAAATACAAAGGAAGAAGCCCTGATGGCCTGTTGCTACCCGGAAGTCCATTCCCGCGGTTGGTGCTCTGCTTGAGTCCATGGTTGCTGCCCTATGCCACTCTATCTCACAGGGGGCCTTCTTTCTCACTGACTCGCTCTTTACTTTATCAGGGAGCTCTGGTGGCCCAGTGGTAAGGAGTTGTGCTGCCGACCCAAAAGCAGGTAGTTGGAATCCACGAGGGGCTCTTTGGGGAAGGATGGACAATCTCCCACAGTGTGATTTACTGCCTCTGAAAACCTTCTGAAGGGTCAGCTGTGAGTCAGTTCTGACTTGATGGCACATCCCAGCGAGGACAACAATGACTTTATTAAGCATGGAGCCTGTCACGGCCTCCCGTCTACTGACACCATGTCCAGAACACGGAGGATAAAGTCTTACCTCCCTTCCCTCTAAGGAGCATTGAGATAGTACTTCTTCCAGCACAGGCTTGTTCATTTTCTTAAGTTCGTGGAATACTCAATATATTTATTTCTCTAACACCATGATTCAAACGCATCGATGATTCTTCAGTCTTCCTGCCTCACTGTCCAGGTTTCCCATGCACAGGTGGGGATTAAGAATACCACGACGTGGGCTAGGCCCACCTTAGACTTCAGGGTGCCATCTTTGCCCTTGAAAGATGTCTTTTGCAGGAAATCTGTCTGGTGTGATATGTTGTTTGATTTTTGAGATTTGCTTCCACGAGGATTGGTTGTGGATTCAAGTCTGATGCACTCCTTGACGCCGTTGATCTTATTGTGGTATTTCTTGTTGTCGTTAGATGCTGTCAACACGCAGGGGTCTGTGAACGACTTCGCGTATTCCGAGCCATCTACGCCTCGCTACTGCAGCCACTGTGCCAATACGTTTGGTAGAGAGTCGGCCTCTCGTCTGCGGACCCTCTTCCTTTCCCGGCTCGGTGCCGTTTCCCCAGGATGGGTGCCCCTGACAGTATGCCCGGGGTATGTGAGAGGCAGTGCCAGCGCCTGGGCTCTGAGGCGCACCCTGCAGCTCCTCCCAGAGCGATTCATGTGTATTTTACACTCCTCGGAATGAGCATCCAGTGCTCTTCGCCAGCATCACAACTCAAACGCATCGGTTCTTCCGCAGCCTGACCTACACACACAGGTGAAACGCCTGGAAAACCATGGCTGGCATCAGGCCCACCTTGGTCTTTAAACCGACCCGCTTGATTTCTTGTTTCTTATTGGCGCCAAGGAAGGTCTCACAGTCTGATTCCCTAAACATTACTGCCGAGAAAACCCTATGAGATGGTTCTGCTCTTACACTGGTGGGGTCGCTGGTGAGATGCTTTCTGTGACCAGGGATCCCTCGGTTGGGCTGCTTGGAGTGAGGTGCTGCGGAACCTGCCAGCTGCCGGGCATCACCGACGAGTCTGGCTGGGCTATGCGGCACGTACAACCTTGGAGACGCTGTGGGCAGTTCACGCTGTCAGCAGGGCGCTGAGGGGGCAGTGTGATGGCAGGGTTGGTGCTACCAGGCCACCATGTGCCATCATTGTCCTGTGGTGGCTCCCGTGTTGCTGTGGCACCAGAAGTGATGTCATTGGTGTTTCAGGTAGCAGTGGGGTCACCCGTGGGGACCAGGTTCCCCATGAGCCTCTGCACCAAGAAAGATTAGAAGGAAAAAATCCAGTCACCTGCGTCTGCAGATCAGCCAATGAGGCCAGGACCACGGCAGTCCCCGGTCCTGTGAGGCACTGGCAGAGCCCGGGCACTGGAAGGCCCTGCAATCTTACAGTTGCTGCAGCAGTGGGTTCGGGGCCAGGACGGGCAGCCGTCTACTGGGAATATACCCCAAAGAAACCATAACAGTCACCCAAGCGGATATATGCACACCATGTTTATCACGGCTTTATTACAAAAGCAAAGAGTTGGAAACAACCCAAGTGCCCATCAACCAATGAATGGAGAAGCTCTAGTATATCCACACAATGGAATACTACGCTGCATTGAAAAGCAAGAAACTCATGAAATATTATACAATTATTATCCAGGGTGACCCTGAAGGACACTATGCTGAGTGAACTATCTCAGTTGCAAAAAGAGAAATACTGCATAGTGCAATTGTTAAAAGACCTGGCTGATATGGGAGTTGGGGGAAACTAAGAAAAGAGGGGATAAATAATGTATATGGCATAGAAACAGATGAGGGAGAGAACTGTATAAAAGGAATATATGATTAAGTATTCTTGCCATGACAAGAGTCCAGAATAAAAGTTGCATAGTAAAGTAGAATTTTGGGGAGGCCTGTATAACAATGAAATAATTTTTTCCCCAAACAAAAAAGCAAACTGGGTGGGGAGAGAGGGCGCAGGGAGGAAACTATGCAACAGTGAATGAATGGAAATCCAAGTTTTCTATAAACTTTCATTACAATCTCAACAAAAAAAAGAAAAACCAAACCCAAAAATACTACATAATAAAATCAATGAATGAGATAATAAAAAAAACCAAAACAACAACAAAACAAAACAAACAAAAAAAAAAAAAAGGAAGGAAGTATATCCCAGTGCCAAATGTGGGTTTGGTTTTTTTTTTTTTATTGTTTTTCATACCAGATCTTTCCCATTTCCTTTACCCACCATGCCCTCTACCTATCAAACTGTATGATCCTATGATTAAGCTCCACCCCCTTCAATTCTAGTACTCATTCTACAATAATGGTCTTATATAGTATTTGTCCTTGTGGGACTGAGTTAGTTCACTCAGCATAATGCTCTCCTGTCCCTTCCAAGTCAGGTAGTAATTTACAAAACCATTGCTCCTGTGTGCTGTGTAGTATTTTCCATTATGTGACTGTACCATAATTTCTGAATTCACTCCATTGTGGTTGGGCATTTGGTCTGTTTCCATGTTCTTGCTATGGTGAATAATGCTGCTATGAACATTGGTGTACAAGTCTCTGTGCCTCAGTTCTCATTTTCTCAGGGTATATTCCAAGCAATGGAATAGCTGGGTCAAATGAAATTTGTATGTTCAGCTTTTTTACAAAGACTAAACTACCTTCCAGAGTGGTTGTACCATTTTACAATCCCACCAGCAATGTATAAGAGTTCCTGACTTGCCACATCCTGTCCAACATTTATTACTTGCCGCCCTGCTAAACTTTGCAACTGCTACTGGGGTGAGATGGTGTCTCATTGTGCTTTCGATTCGCATCTCTCTTATTGCCAATGATTTAGAACATTTCTTCATGTGTCTGTTAGCCATCTGACTGTCCTTCTCTGTGAAAACGTCTTTTGCCCATTTTGTAATTGGGTTATCAGTCTTTTCCATGTGGAGGTTCTGTAGGATTCTGTAAACTTTCATTGAGACCCTTTTCTGAGATATTATTGCCAAATGTTTGTTACAGTAAGTAGGTTTTCTTTTCACCATGTTGGAAAAAGTTTTTGATGAGCACAGAAATTTACTCTTTAGAGGGTCCCATTGACCAATTTTATCCTCTCTGATTATACATTTCTGGCTGTATTTGGCAGTCCCTTTATATCACAGACTATGCCTTCTAAGCTTGGTCCTAATTTGTCTTTTATGAGCTTTATGGTTTTGGGCTTTATTTCCAGGTCCCTGATCCACCTTGAGTTGATTTTTGTGTATATTGTGAGATGTGGATCCTGTTTCAGCTTTCTGCAGGTAGCAGTCCAGTTCTGCCAGCACCATTTGTTGAAGGGTTTGTCATTTCCCCATTTGATAGGTTTGATTTCCTTGTTGAAGATCAGTTGAATGTAGATAGATGGGTCTATTTCGGAGTTCTCAGTTCTTCTCCACTGGTCTGTGTACCTGTCATTGTACCAGTACCATGCTGTTTTGGTCACTACTGCTGTGTGTGTTGAGACGTGAAATGGTATAGGAATTTGCTCCTAAAGCCTCAGAAAATCCGCTAGAAAATCAGCGATGAGTTGGTTCTGATTCTGTAGCGATGAGTGTGAGTTTGAGTTTTGATCCAACAACATGAGGATCCCCATCAGAGGAAAAACTGTGTTGTTGTTGTTGTGTGCCATCGAGTCATCTGTGACTCACAGCAACCCTGTGTACAACAGCCCTAAACTCTGCTCTGTCCTGTACCAATCACACTGTCTTCGACACACCCACCCTGGTTACCCAGTCACTGAATCAATCCACCTCATAGAGGGTGTTCCGTGTAGAGGAGGAGATCTTTGAACTTGAAAAACGCAAACCACAAAGTTATCCTGTATTCCTAGGTTCTTTGTTCTGTTTCCTCCTTTCCTTACGTGCCTTTGTCTTTAGAATGGTAAACGTGTATATGGACATACACACTCTTTTCAAAGATACTAACAATTCATTTGTAGGTGTATTGGAGTCAGTGAGACTGATGGCACATAACAACAACAACATGTAAAGTATTTAACTGTGTGGATCATAACAAATTATGGATAACACTGAGAAGAGTGGAAATTCTAGAACACTTAATTATGCTCACGAGAAACCTATCCGTGGAATTGTTGTTGTTATGTGCTGTCAATTCATAGAGGCCCAGTGTTATATCAGCTCTGAACACTGCTCTAGCCCGAGCCAACCCAATTGTGTCTGACACATCTACTCTCATTACCTCAGTCACTGAGTCAATCCATCTCATGTAATTAAGATTTCTTCATTCTAAGAAGCTGTTGTCTGAACAGAATAAAGGGACACTGCATGACTTAAATGCAGAAAAAGTGTGCATCAGAGCTGTATTCTTCTCCCATACTACTTACTCTGTTGGCTGAGCAAGTCATTCTGGAAGCTAGACTCAAAGAAGGGTGTGGCATCAAGAATCATTAGGCAAACTGCATTATGCAGATTCTAGGACCTCAGTTGCTGAGGATGAGAACACTTGAAGCACTTGGTGATGAAAAACAAACGTCAACATGAGTAAAGCAAAACCCTCCACAACTGGGCCCACACACAGCACCAGGACCGATGGAGAAAAGGCTGAAGTTGTTGATAATCCTCAGTGCACACAGTCAGGGAATTACAGTGGCTCACTGCAGTAAGCAAATGTGCTTGAAAGATCAAGGGTCTCAGTTTTAGGATCACCGTGTGCCGGACTCAAGCCACGGCATTTTCGATTGTCTCATAGAAAGTTGGACAGTGAATAAGGAAGACGGAAGGAGACTGATGCCTCCGAACCGTGGCATTGGTAAAGACTCGAACATACAAAGACTGGTGAAGAACAAACAAGCCTGTCTTGTGAGAAACGCAGCCCGACAGAATGCTCTGTAAAAATGAGGAAGGACTTTATTTCACATGTCGAACATGCTCTCGGGAGTGACCAGTCTCTATCATGCTTCATAAAGTGGAGCACCACAGAACAAGACAAAGACCTCTAGTGAGATGGACAGACACGGAACCGCGATAAAGGACACAGCCCAGCAGAGACTGTGTGGACAGTACAGGATTGGCAATGACTCGTCCTTTCTAGGTTGGTAGCACCTGACCACAACGACAACAGTGCAGCATATTTAGTGTGTGGTGAAAAAGCAGGAAACATCCTGACCTTTACCCAATGCAAAGGGAGCTCTGATGGCATAGACCCGAGGACTGATGCTGCCTGCCCCAGCTGGTGCCTCTCCACCAGCCGCTCTGCACCAGAAAGACAGGCAACGTCCTGCTGCGTACAGCCTCTGAAAGCCCACTGGAGGGTCAGCTATGAGTTGGGTCTGACTGAATGGCAATAAGCAAGTGACTTAAGCGACACATAAAACAGCAAGTAAACACAGGGTTTTGGATAAATGATGTCAACTGTCTTACGCAGCCTTGCCAGGAACATTCCATTTGTGTGAAATGCTGAGGCTGCAAAGCATAGGAACACACAGTGCAATAAACCTGGGCCTGCCTTTGATTCCTGAATGCAGTGTCAGAATAAACTACATAGGATAGGGTGACCTCACAGGGCATTTAGGGTGAAGGTTCAGTGCACGGCAGGCTGATTCAGGAATGAAAGCGCGTTCTGTCAAGTGTCCGGCTCCCAGCAGCCCTGCACCCCTTCCTCTCAGCTGTCAGGCCCCACAGCTATTGCTGCAGCAGGAAACCCTCTACAGCTCCGCTTCCTGTAATGAGCTAGACACGCACTGATTGCTTTTTCCTTCCTGATGTTTGAGCTTTAAGTATATTAAGCTGCTGTTGAATTGGAATGGTTACACTCCGTGCAATTGCATAATGAGTTCTTTACTCAGAAATTGGTAGGGAACTTTGTGGATCCTCTGATGAGACTAGAAACATGAAGGCTCAGGTTGCGTGCCACCTTGGCTGCCCACAACTTTCTGGCTCGACAGTTGTGCTGTAGCCATCCCTTGGAGGAGGCCTGATAGACCAGAACCGCCTCCATAGTCAAGGGAGTTCCCTCAGGGCTGTGGCTTGCGTCAGGTATATATAGCCATGCTGGCAAAGTTCTCTTGGTTTTTACCCACTTGGGAACCTGCATCTGACTTGTCACCATCTGAACTCTGTTTCTTTGGGCTTGAGCCAGCAGTCTGCCACATTGCCTGTTGACCTTGGCATCACCAGCCTCTGAGGCCAGCAGCCTGCAGTCTGACCTGCTGGTCTTGGGGCCATCTTAACAGGTATGAAGGCTGTGTCAGGAATAGAGTGGGTGGGGAGACTCTAGGGAAGAGGTGTTTCGTACAGTCACAATTTTATAGGAAAATGGACTGCTTCTCATCTCTTTTAAAGGAAGATTCTCTTCACCACATTT
Organism: Elephantulus edwardii; assembly: GCF_000299155.1. NCBI lineage: Eukaryota > Metazoa > Chordata > Mammalia > Macroscelidea > Macroscelididae > Elephantulus > Elephantulus edwardii. Next base: position 36,243,439 of record NW_006399754.1, read on the forward strand.
ACCCCAGATTCTCTCCCACCAGATAGTGTTTCTACATGAATAAATAATTTCTTTTTCTCTAATCACCAAAAAATATGGGAAACAGGTGAGGAGGTCATCACTATGTATCAAGGAAACAAAAGAGAATTTGATTCAGAAGACTGAAGACACTTTCTTGCTCCAAGTATAGAGGTCAAGTGAACTGAACTTCATCAAACACTGCGTTCGGAGAATTGAGCTCAGGCTGATGGTTACTAAGTTCTCAGTTGTTAGTAAGTTAGCAGCTGCGGAGTCAGCGCCCAATCAGGGTGACTCAAGCCCAAGCTGCTCCCATGATTGGTTGGAACAAAACACGTCACAGCCC
>NW_006399754.1:36243881-36244276 GCF_000299155.1 Elephantulus edwardii
AGCCCAAGCTGCTCCCATGATTGGTTGGAACAAAACACGTCACAGCCCAAGCTGCTCCCATGATTGGTTGGAACAAAACATGTCAGGACCCAAGACACTCCATGATTGCTTGGAGCAAAACATATCAGGGCCCGAGCTTTTGATCGGTTGTTGATTACATCTTTGAGACACTCAGAATTGTTATTGGTTGGTGTTCTGAAATCCCTCACTAGGCCTTTCTCCCTAGTCCATTTTGGTCTAGTAGCTTGCTGATCATATACTGAGTCATTATATAGAAAGAAATTGGCAGATACAGAGGAATTTAAAGAAATAACATATGAGCAAGAACCTATGGTGATGAAGGAAGAAGTTCAAGCTGCTTTGAAGGAAATAGCAAAAAATAAGGCCCCAGGAAT
>NW_006399754.1:36245649-36261857 GCF_000299155.1 Elephantulus edwardii
AGGGTTTAGGGCTGTTGTGCATAGGGTCGCTATGAGTCGCAAACGACTCGACGGTGCATAACAACAACAACAACAGCTTGCTGAAGCCATTTCTGCGCCGTAACAACACACAAGCATGGTACAGGGGTGCTGTTTGCTGTTTATTGGGTGTCATTGAGTCCATGAGCTCATGGTGACCCCACAAGACAGAGCAGAACTACCCCTGGGGTTTTGTCCTGGTCTGTAATCTCACCAGGGGCTGCTAGCTGGTTAAATTCAGTGCTTAGCCCTCATGCCACCAGGGCTCCTTGTTATAGATGTCGAGGGACACCTGTCCCTCAGGCACTGAGGATTCCTGTAATGGTCAAGATGGCCAGCTGCCCGCAGGCTCTAGCAAGGGCACTGTAATGAAACGCTAATTACTTCCAAAGACGTCCCCGTCTCTGAAAATCTGCCATTAGCAATCCATTACTTTGGGTACCGCATCTTTGTTTTTCAAGCACCCACTCTTCCTTAAGCTGCAGGGGCTGCTGTTAGGAGTTGCTGAGTCAGTCCTAGTGCACGGGGACCTTCTGGACAATGAAATGAACTCGACCTAGACCTGAGCCAACCTCACATGAACAAGGACAGCAGGAGAATCTATGCCTTTGGGTTGTGGTGTCAGAGAAGAGCACTGAACATCCCAGAAACCGCCAAAAGAACAAACAGACATGTCCTGAAAAAAGTGTAACCAGGGAGCTCCTTGGAGGCAAGGCGTGTGACACTTTACCTCACATATGTGGGGTATATCGTTAGAAGGGGCCATCTCTTGGAAAAGGACATCATACTTGGACAGATGGAGGGTCAGCAAAAGAAAGGAGGACCTCCAATAAGACGGACCAAGTACCTGGGAGATGGTGAGGATGGCACGGAACAGGACAGGGCCCAAGCCTGCTGCCCATAGGTACCCTTGGCTGGAGTCGGCAAGATGGCACCTAACAAGGACACACCAAAGACCGGCTAAACACAACTGTTAAGAAAGTACATGCATGAACTTCTAAAGCCAAAAAGGAAGAAATTTAGGATTTCTGCCAGCTTTTGCACTTTGAAACTAATCAAACATGCAGTTGAGATGTTGTGTACCATCAAGTCGGAGCAGAACCACAGCTGGCCCGCCAGTGGGTTTTCAGAAGCAGTAAATTGCATGGGAGGAGAGTGTCCATCTTTCTCCCGTGGAGCAGCTGGTGGATTTGAACCACTTACCTGTGGGCTAACAGCGCAATTCTTTACCCCTAAGCCACTGAAGCTCATCATACACTCAAGACTGATTGATAATAACTGGTGACTGGAATGTGAAAGTCGGACACAAGAATTTACAAAAAGGAAGAGTCACATACCTTTGAGCTTCTTTAACATGAAGCGACCCTCAGTGTCTGAGGACAACAGGTGGGTCATCGCAAGGTGCCCCGGGTCTGGGAAGGTCAGCGAGAACGAGGCAATGGGGCAGTGCAATGGATTAATCAGCTGCACAAGTACCTCAGGGTAGCCCAACTTCCCAGAGAGTTTTAACGATGCTGTCATTTCCGTGCCATAATCAATGGAGTTACAAGAGAAGGTACTGAGACTTTGTCTTGTGTTCTTTGACCATGTTATCAGGAGGGGTCAGTCACTGGAAAAGACACCATGCTTGGTGAAGTAGAAGGTCAGAGAAAAAAGAAGAGCCCCAATGAGATGGATTGACCCTGAATGGAACACTGCGAATGACTCCATGCTGCTGTCCAGTACCATCCAGCCCTGTCTGATGCCCGTGGTGTGCTGGCCCACTGCTGCTGTCACGGTGTCAGTCCACCTCACAGCGGGTCTTCCTCCCTGCCACTGACCATCTTCTTATTCAAGCATGATGTGGATTCTTCCCCTAGTGACCCTCAGGACAGAGCACAGCTGCCCCGTGGGGTTTCTGAAGCTGTCGTCCATGTGAAATGGACTCTCTTTCTTCCTTGGACAGATTGGTGGTTTTGAACAGCTGACTAACAGTTGTTGTTGTTGTGTGCTGTCGAGTTGTAACTGACCCATAGTTGGTCCTCCAGTGAGTTTTCAGAGACAGTAAACTGCACAGGAAAAGGGTGCCCATCCTTCTCCTACGGGGTAGCTGGTGGGTTCAAACCCTGTACCTTTGGGATTATAGCAAAGCTTCTTACCACAAGGCCACCAGAGCTCAAATTAACAACTTAAAACTACTGATATGCACAAAACAACATAAAACCACTTCAAAAAAGCCCATAAAAGTGTTTGTTGAATACACAGGGATGTTCAAGAGGGCCTCATGGGAAAGAGTTATCTACCAGATTACAGACAGGGGAAACTGGGGAGTGGAAACGATCTTTGCTCGATTCAATTCTGCTCAAGAAACTTTGATTAAGGTTCTGTTCTCACCAATCATGTATCTGAATTTGCTCTTTCTGATGTCATCTGAGCCAAAAGATGATTTATGGACACAAGGTAATGAAATGTCATCATTTTAGAAAGAGGATGACATGGTAGCAAGAGCGGGAGGGACAGAAAATGCGTTCGTAGCGAAGAGCATCTGGTGACACTTTTCTGGTAAGAAAAATTGGAGCCTGATGATGGAGGCTGGCCCTTCACTGTGACCGTATTGTGAGGGATGCTGGAAGCCATTAAGAGTCAAGAAATAGGACTGAAAGTAAACTGTGAGGTAAAAGGGGACAGACTGAGGCAGGGTGAATAGTGTATCTTTCTCTAGTAAGACTTGTGTGCAAAACAGTCTTAGAGACAGGCATCAGCATTTCCAATTTTAAATCCCAAGTTACCATAAACTCGCCTCAATGTTCTAATAAAAAGAATTCTTGGTTCTCCCCAGAGCGATCGTGCAGTCACAACATATTTATTCTGCCTCACATCAGGCAGGCCTAGCAAGGAAGCAGCCAACTCACCGGGGAATGTGCTCCTCAGAACAACGAACCAGGGGGGCTCAAAAGGGCAGCACTGGTCCCAAAGCAAATCGCAGGAGTCAGCAAGGGAAGAGAAGGAGGAGAGAAACAGGACCTGGGGCAGGCTGCACCCCGTCACCTCGAGGGGATGAAGCCAGGCTCCTGGAACAAAATGTGTGCTCACTGTTGACTGATTTGCATAACGAACGTGCACACTTTCACCCAAATCCCACCCCCCAAACCAGGGGAAGGAGAAACATTGTATGTACTGATTGACCCTTCCTGCTGGGTGCGGGCTCAGAACAGGGAGAAGCACCCTGATTGGTCTTCGCTGTTGGGTGCTGGGGCAGAACAGATTCCTTGGGTGTGATCGCAGCATCCTGTCTGTCCCATCTTCAAACTTCAGGTCAGAAAAGAACAGTCCCTAAGTGCCCCCTGGATCCTTGAACTAGGGGACTCGGTGGCTTAGTGCGAGGAAATAGTGCTGCCAACCCAAAGGTTGGTGGGTTTGAATCCACCAGCTGCTCTGTGGGAGAAAGATGGTCAATCTCCCATCATGTGATTAAACTGCCTCTGAAAACCCGCTAGGCGGTCAGCTAAGGTTGATTTTTATTTGATGGTACACACCAACCACAGATCCTCGGACTGGCTCCAGCACACTGCTGATGAATTAATTCTGACCCGTAATAACAGTCCAAGGCTTCCTGGGGCTGCCAACTTTGTAGGTGGAGAATACCCATCTTTCTCCCAAACAGGAGCTAATGGATTTGAACTTCTGATCATTCAGTTAGCAATTTGGACTAGGCTAGTGTTAGTCTACCCGGGCTCCCAGATTCATCAAGGGTGTCTCTAGCTGTGAGCCGGGCCTGGGTGGGGAGGACCTGTGTTCTTTCCCCTTGGGTCAGTTCCCAGGACTTCTAGAATTGCTTAGCCTGTAAGGCACCTGTTAAGAGGATGGATTCTGCAGTGAAATCAAGTTACAACTGAGGTGGCCGAGGAGAGAGGGATGCTGGTATGGCTGGAGGTGGCGGAGGACATGAGCCATGGACATGTGCCGAGGAGAGCCAGGCACCTCTTCCCTGGGGCTGTTGGCCCTGACCAGGTGTCTGCTCTCTAAGGACCGGCAGTCAGCACCCTGGGGACAGCCATCCAGGAAGCAACTGGTGCACCAGACCGGGAAAGCCTGCTAGAAAGACACTTTAACACAGAACTGTGGGCTGGACACGATCTGCACGAGCAAAGTCAGACAACGTGTATATGGCAGCGGACCTGCACGAGGGACTAGCTTGGAAGGGCACCAGGAGGTGGTGGTTTGGTGGGGTCTTCCATGTCCTGAGTTACCTTCCCTGCAGGTCAGTGTCTGCAGGACGGTGCTGGGCTGCTGCGGCTGCCTCTGTCTCAGGTTCCCAGGGCTGCTCAGAGGCAGCCAAAGACAGATGCAAACCTGGAGGCTCCAAGTCCCGAAGGAGATACAGAACAGATTGCAAGGGTGTAGTTTGATACACCTGTATCAGCTCTATGTAAAAACGTGCACTGAGTGTACTGTGTTGTTCACTATTTCACAGAATGTACCATAGATGTTAAATAATAGATCTTGTTGTTAGGAGCTATTGAGCCAACATGACTCACAGCACACACACACCCCTTCCCCTCCCCCGAAGGGCAGGAGGTCTGAAACCTGCCCTGTCCTGTGCCATCCTCACAACCTCTACACGCTTGAGCCCTTTACAGCACTCACCATGTCAACCCAGGTTGTGGTGGGTCTTCCTCTCAACCTCTGGCCCTCCACCTTTGCAAGATGTCTTTCTCCCAGGACTGGTCCCTCCTGACAATAAGCGCAAAGTGAATGAGATGAGGTTTCGTCATCCTTGTCTCTAAAGAGCATCCTGGTTGCACTATCTGTGAGACAGGTTCTGTGGGCTAAGGTGTGTCTGGCCCAAACCATGGTCTTTTCAATTGCCTTGAGTGTATCAGAACCCTGCACAATGAACAGGAGAGGCTGTGGTCGAGTGGACACAGTTGAGCTGTGGCGTTGGTAGGGGTTAGAGGGCGGACTGTTAGAGAGCAAAGAGCTCTCTCGGAAGAGAGAGGACCACAACGTCCTTCACAAGGATGGTGGGTGGCGAGGATGGTGAGACTTTGTTTATTTTGGACTCGTTCTTAGGGAAAACCAATTGATAGAAAAGAATGTCTTGTTTGGTAAAGAAAGGGGTCGTCGAAACGGGAAGCTTTCAATGAGATAGATTGGCACGGGGTAGCAACAAGGGGCAGGACGGCACAGGGCAGGACAGCCTGTTCTGCGTGTGAGGTCGACGCGTGTGCGTCAGAGCCTCTCCAGAGGACTTAACAGCAGCAGCAAAGCCTAATGAGCTTTGTGTTGTGACTAATTTGAGTGCTTCCCACACGGTGAAAGCTTTTAGATCTAAAACACTGGATTGCTGCTTTCGGGATTAGTCATTAGAGCTACAAGATTAATGAAACTTCCAAAGCAGAGTCTTCTTCACATTGAAGTGTTTGAAGAAGCATCTTTGGGCGTGCTTCCAGCCAGGGCCTGATGGTGCAGTGGTTAGGGAGCCTGGCAGAAGCGCTGCCAGTGCACCCCCTGCTCCTTGGGAGAAGACTTGGCAGTCTGCTTCTCCAGGGATGACTTACAGCCTCGGAGACCCACTGGGGCAGGTCCACTCTGACAAGCAGGCCGCTGTGCGTTGGAATCAAGCCTGTGACAAGGAATATTGCCTTTGGGCTGTGATGTCAGTGAAGGGTTACACAGACACCTATACTCTCAACAACTTCTCCAGGGCGCTCAGCCATGCTTCCTTCCTCCCCAACACATGGGCATTCCCACGATGTCCATGGTGGCTGTCACGGGCATTGCCAGGACATCATGCTGGCTGCCACAGGCATTCCCACGATGTCCATGGTGGCTGTCACGGACATTGCCATGACGTCATGCTGCTGTCCTGGGCATTGCCATGATGTCATGCTGGCTGTCATGGGCGTTCCCATGACGTCATGCTGTCTGTCCTGGGCATTGCCACGATGTCAAGCTGGCTGTCCACTTCCACGCAGCTCGTTTCCCTCCCTCAATACGTTCTCATCTCTGTTGTTTTTCTGACTATTTGGCCTCAAATGCATGACTTTTAAAAAGAGTACAGCACATACGAGGGAGTTCTGGCGGTTTGGTTATGAGAAATTGCACTGCCAAGCCAAAGATGTGTGGTTCGAATCCACCAGCTGCTCCGCGTGAGAAGGACAGTCTTCTCGCATGCAATTTACTGCCTCTGAAAACCCGCACAACACCACCACATAGTAGACACGAGTGATTCTCCGTCTTTTCCAAGCCAATTTGTGTTCTAGCTTTGAGAAGAGCTCGGTGTTTGTTTGAGTATAAACTATAAAGACTATTCCAGGGCAATGACCCTGGGGGGGTCCTCTAGTCACAGCCAGGTCCGTAAAGCTGGATTTTTTAGGGTCTGGTTGGTAGTGGCAGCTGGGCGCCCTTAGATTCTTCTCATCTCTGTGTAGATGAGGCCCTGGTGTGGGGAGTCAGTCTGTGGACGCGGTTTTATCTGAACAGTTGATTTTGGTCTTTCTCTTTTGCTCTAGACTCACAGAGATTAGTAGTTCTATCTCGGGTGGATGCTTGAAAACTTTCAGGCTCTTTGGTGCTTCTGACATGGCATTAATTCTTGATCTCTCCTCCATGTAGAGTTGACAGATGAGGGATTACCACAAGCAGGAGATGGATTTCTCTCGGGTACGTGAGTAGAAAAAATAATGATGAGCATCTCTCTTCTTTGATGGTTGTAAAACATGGACCAATGGGGAGTGGGGAGGGGGAGGGCTGGGCAGGGAGAAAAGTGAAGCAATGAATGAATGGAAATCCAAAATCTCTGTAAATGTTCATTAAAATTATTTTTTAAAAACCCAACCAAAAAACAACAACAATATTAAAAAAAATACAAACATGGACCAACACGCAATTCTCGTTCTCCCAGATTATCCCACAGTATCGGGACCCCTCTTCTTCCTTCCTTCATTTACCCTTTTAAAATTTTCAGTATAATGAAGTTTAAGGAAATTTGCTTGGGACACAAGTTGCTGAAAGTTTGTGTATAAAAGGGGTTGATCAGACTCTTTCTGCTGTTGGATATTTACAGAAAACAAGTCTTATTTCACGAGCTTCCATTCCCTTGGATGTTTATGTAAGTGCTTTCCATGACAATAGTCCAAATAGCAAATTTGTACACAAAATAGAGTCTCTTTCTAACCACAAGTTTAGAGAAATGTTTCTATTATCTCAGTAGATACTATAGTGATCTTCCTCTAAGTAAAAATCTTTGCTACAAAAAGTTTTCTTTTTATAATTTTTATTGTGATTCGAGTGGAAATTTACAGAGAAGTTGTCCCTCCTTCCACTCCTGATGCACGTGCTGGTTTGTGACGTTAACGACAGTGTCCACAGTGTCACCACGTCCTGCTCACCTCCTCCTGACAGCCCAGGTCCCCATTTCTCTTCTCTCACGCCCCTTCTCACTTCTGAACATCACCCTGTGGAAACGCTTCCCCTTTGATCTGTGTCATTGATTGTTGCTGCACTAAAATTTCCAAGCTTGTGTCTTTAGAAATGCATCATTCTACACCTCTGTAAGCAAGTGCACCATGTCTTTGTTGATTAGTTATTATTTATATAAACACTTGATAGAACCCTTCGGTATTGCAACTCAAAGCTTTTATTTAGTTTTCTGTTCTTTCAACTTGAGAAATGCCGAGTGTGTTTTTCCCTTTTGATGTTCTAACTCCAGCTCTTCGTGCATTTCTTTATAATACTCTTTGTGGTGAGGAACACTCCCACCTGGATGGACTGGTGTAGAACGAGTCAATACACAACACACAGCAGCTTGATGGCACTTAAACACAACATACCTCCCAACCTTGATTTCTTGCTGGTTGTTACACGTGAAGAGTAAGTCCTGGTGGCGATAGTGGGTTACATGGTGGGCTGCTAATCCCAAGACTGTGAAACCCACCGTGCTCCAAGGACAAAGGTGGGCAGCGTCCTTCATAAAGAGCCGCAGCCTCAGAAACATGGCCGCATGGCTCTGAACTGACCCAACAGCAGGAGAGGTGGTCTAGTTTGCCTGTCGCTGGAATTGTGTTCCCACAAGAATGTGTTGTCATTCCTAACTTGCATACCTACACATGTCAGTTTAAAGACTAAAGTGCTCCTGACCCAAGTCAAGCCAATGACGTTGTTTCATACATTTGTGAAAGTTGGGCAATGGATAAGAGAGATCAAAGAAGACTTGAGACCTCTGAATTGTGGTGTTGGCGAAGAGTATTGAACATACATTCCATAGACAGCAAAGAGAACAAATAAATACATCTTGTAGAAAGTACAATTGGAGCACTCTTTAGAGACAGGGATTGGGAACTATTTACTTTAGGGGTACTTGCAGAAGAAACCAGCCCTTGGAGAGAGACATCCACAGGAAAGATGGATGTTCTGAGAAAAAGAGGATCCTCGAAACTACGGACAGACACAGTGACGACCACAATGAACTTGAGCATGACCGAGATCTTGAGATTGTCACAAGATAGGATAAGAGGATAAGGTTCAGATCTGTCCACAGGGTCAGCTTTGAGTCCTAGTTGACTCAATGGAACTTAACAACAACAATGTTCCAGTAATACCTTCTTCTTTTAAGAAAAATTTTTTTATTATTAATTTCAATGAAAATTTACAGACTTTGGATTTCCATCCATTCATTGTTGCACTTTCCCCCCCTCCCAACCCTCTCCCCCAGTATACTCCCCTCTTGGAAAAGTAAAAGAAAAATTCTTTCATTGTTTTACAAACCCCCCCCCCAGGCCCACTCCACTATGCAGCCTTCACTCTGGACTCTTGTCAGGACAATAATACCTAATCACATATCCCTTTTAAACAGATCTGTTTCAATGCAGCATACATTATTGAACCTATCTTTCTCAGTTTCCCCCTAAACCCGATGTCAGTCCTGTTTTACAACAGTGGCACCATGCAGTATTTGTCCTTTTGTGACTGAGATAATTTACTCATACTTTACCCATTTTGAATAATATTGCATGAGTTCCTTGTTTTTCAATGCAGCACAATATTCCATTGTGTGAATATACCACAGCTTCTCTATCCATTTGTTTGTTGATGGGCACTTAGGTTGTTTCCAACTCCTTGCTATTGTGAACAAAGCCACAATAAACATGGGCATGCATATATCTGCTTGGATGTCAGTTATGGTCTCTTTGGGGTATATTCCCAGTAGTGGAATTGCTGGGTCAAATGGTATCTCTATTTGCAACTTTTTGAGAAAGTGCCGTACTGCCTTCCACAGTGATTGCACCATTTTACACTCCCACCAACAGTGGATGAGGGTTCCAGTTTCTCCACAACCTTGCCAGCATTTGTTGCTTGCTGTTCTGTTAAATTTTGCTATTCTGACTGGGGTGAGATGATATCTCATAGTTGTTTTGATTTGCATCTCTCTTTCTTCATGTGCTTTTTAGCCATCTGAATGTCTTCTGTGGTGAAGTATCTGTTCATATCCTGTGCCCATTTATCAATCAATTGGATTATTTACCTTTACCTTGTTGTGGTGCTCAAGCATTTTATAAATTCTGGATATAAGTCCCTTATCTGATATGTCATTATCAAATACTCTTCCCCAGTCGGTGTCTTCCCTTTTCACCCTGTTGGGGAAGTTTTTGCATGTGCATAGGGATTTGATTCTTAGAAGGTCCCATTTATCTATTTTCTCTCTTCCTGGTTGTAGGTGTATCTCTTAATTATTTGCACCACTCAGTGATTTCCAAAACATAGAGTCAGAGAGGCAAATGGGAATCATAGAGATGGAAGCACAAAGTCGCCCCACCAGGAGTCGTGGGGATAAAAGAAATCTGGAGCCATATAATGAGGTCAAGATGAGAAAGCGGGAGCTTCAAACTCTCTTGAGGAGGGAGGTGGTCAAAACAGTTACGTGTAAGTCGTGACCTGAATTGTGTTCTCCCCAAACCAAAGCCACCAAAGGGGGCAGCACTGAGGAAGAAATGCTGCTGTTCTAACTCCAGACTCCTGGTAGGGCCAGGAGCACGTGGAAAGATCGGAACTGCCTTTCAAGGTTCTGTTAATCCTAAACTCGTAAAAACATAAAAGAAAAAAATATTTTAAAAAGAGCGGAGAGCTGGGAGCAGACCTCTGGACACGGGCCCTGAGTTGGGCAGCTCCTTGACACAGGGGAAGCCTGACAAATGGAGATTGCCAAAGGCTTCTGGGACTTCAGAGGCTGAAGCAAACAAGGACTTTCTTCCAGAGCCAACAGAGAGAGAGTGGGTACCCCAAAAGCTGGCACCCTGACTTTGGACAGCTAGCCTCCAGAAGGGTAAGAGAATACATTTTTGGGTAAAGCCATCCATCTGCCACACCTCTATCACAGCGGCTCTCAATTCAGACAGCACATGGCCAGTAAGTTACGGGGCTGGTGGTAGGTGCTGTCGGAACCAACCCGCAGCTGACCCTCCGGGGGGGTTTCTGTAAATCACATGGGAGGAGGTTGCCTGTCTTTGCCTCCTGGAGCTGCTGGTGGCTTCACACCACAGGGCTTTGACTCAGCAGTTTCTTACCCCCAAGCTACCAGCGCCCCCTCTCCAACGTGGGAGGGTGAGGGTTTTAGGAAGCTCTGTTGTCACTGGTGGAGCATTCAGACTTTGCACCCACACTTCACTGGCCATGCTTGGGTGACTCAGCGTGTGGTAGTTTTCTGTGCTGGAGGCACATTCCTAATTACAGCTGACGAGGACACTCTCTGCCCCTGCCGATGCCCTGGGTGACTTGGAGCACTTATTTCATGGCTTCAAGCCTGTAGCCAGGCAGAGAATGACCATCTGGGAGAGGGAGACTGTGGAACACTAACTGGGACACCCACGCTCTGACCCTTTCTCCTGGGTCTTAATTAACACAAAGGAGTGCCCACATTCAAGGCAGCAAGAGGACTGCTTTTGTATTATGCGGGAAGTGTATCTGCTTTGTGATCTGCCTGAGAAAGAAACCACAGAATTGTGGATTTTCAAATGCAGGCATATTTGTTGTGGTTGTTAGATGTTGTTGAGTCCACTATGGCCCAGCGGAAGCCCAGCAGCAGCAGCAGCTCTGAGCCCTCACTGTCCGGTGCCACTCTCAGGACCTCTGTCTGCCCAAGCCCACTGTGGACGCCACTATTAGTCCGCCTTGTTGAGGGGCTTCCTCTCTTTCACTGACCCTCTGCCTCTCCCAGCCTGACATCTTCTCCGGAGACACAGTCAGCCCTGTCATCCTGTTTCTCCTAATGCATTGAAAACCCCAAAGTCTCCTCGTGCACCCAAATCCTATGATAGCATGATGTCTGCAGCATCACAGAGACACTGCTCTGAGAGGGCCTGTGGTGCAGGGGCCGTACGACGTGTGCTAGTGAAGAACGGTCTCACCTGGTTGCAGTCCTGGGCGTATTCGTCAAGCATCTCCACCCCAGGACAGATCCCTAATTCCTTGACATCCAATCTCCTTGCATCTGGACATGAACTTGGAGTTTGCTTTCAGCTGGCAGCAGCTGCAGCAGCAGTGGCCTTGGAGGACGTGAGATCGGGACAGAATTCAGGTCCCTGGGCTCCTGCCACTCCCAGTAGACAAGGAGTCATTGATGAATGAAGCCACCAGACCTGTCTAGACACCGAGGTTTTGGCTATCAGCCTGGTCTCTAGAGCCCCAGAACCTATAAGACTTCTACAGAGAGAGAAACATTGACCAGAAAAGGCCAGTCCCTGTACAAAAACAGCATGCTTGAGAAAAACCCACAGAAAACGCTCACCGAGATAGACTGACAGAGTGGCCCCGAGAACAAGACTGTGAGGACAGCACAGGCCTGAGCCCTTCGGTCCGCCTGTGTGCGGGAGGACTGAATGGTGATTTATCTGTACACAGGATCAAGCCCTTCTGTCCGCCTGTGCACAGGAGGACCAGGTGGTGATTGATCTATACACAGAGTTGAGTCCTGTCCACCTGTGCGTGGGAGGACGGGGTGATGGTTCTTTGTACACAGGATCAAGCCCTTCTGTCCACTTGTGCATGGGAGGACCAGGTGGTAATCAATCTGGACACAGGGCCCAGTCCTTCTGTCCGCCTGTGCATGGGAGGACCGGGTGGTGCTTGCTCTGTTGTACACAGGGTTCTATCTGTTAGTGGCATCTCAGTGGCACCCGGCATGTCCACTCTGTAACAACAGGCCTTTAGCTGACCCTTGGCAGTGTCTCCTGCCCCAGAACACTGTATGCACATGGGAAGGATTCTACAAGTGTTTGTGGAATGATTGATCCATTTGGTGAAGGAAGGCTGAGAATTCTGAAGCCTCATCCTGACCCAGGGAAATTTCCTGAGTGATGAGTAAAGTCTTCCCTGGACACAGGAAGGGCAAGTGGCCATGTGGAGCCCTATTTAACATCATTCCTGTGTCCTGTGGTAGATGCAGCCAGATCTACTCAATTGAGACCTCGGGTAGGTCTGGTGAGCTGGGACACATAAGCATACAAATTTTATATGGCTTAAGTGTCAACTTACCAAATGTCTTAGTTTGGGCTCTAGAGCGAAACTAGAGAAATGTAAATATAAGGAGAGAGGTTTATTTCAGGAAATGCTCACACCATTGTGAGAGTGGGCACGCCACAAGCCCATGGGTTAGAGGGTGGTTGGATCTCTGCTGGCCCGTGGGTTGTGGGAGGGCGGTAAAACCCAGCATCTGCTGAATTTGGAAAGGATAACATTGGTGAATGGGACCTTCCGAAGATTAAATCCCCGTGTGCATCAAAATCTTTTTCCAACAGGGCAAAAAGAAAACCTACTGACTGGGAAGAAACATTTGGCAATGCCACTTCAGACAAGGGTCTCATATAAAAAGTTTACAGAATCCTACAGGGCCTCCACAAGAAAAAGACTGATAAGACAATTACAAAATGGGCAAAAGACATGGGAAGACTTTTCACAGGGGAAGATAATCAGATGGCTAATAGATACATGAAGGAATGCTCAAAATCACTGGCAATAAGAAAGATGCAAATAAAAACCACAATGAGATACCATCTCACCCCAGTAGCAGTGGCAAAGTTTAACAGGACAGCAAGCAATAAATGTTGGAGAGGATGTGGCAAGAGAGGAACTCATTGTTGGTGGGATTGTAAAATGATAACACCACTCTGGCAGGCAGTCTGGCGTTTCTTAAAAAAACTAAACATAGAAATTTTATATGACTCAGCTATTCCACTGCTTGGAATATACCCCGACCTAATGAGTACTGAGGCACAGAGACTTGTACACTCATGTTCATAGCAGCATCATTCACCATCACAAGAACATGGAAACAGCACAATTGTTCAAACACAAACAAATATTAATTGATTGAGGAATTATGGTGCATTCACACAATGGAATACCATGCAGCTCACAGGAGCAATGATTCTGTAAAGCACTTCCTAACTTGGGAGGGACTGGAGAGCATTATGCTGAGTGAACTAACTCAGTCCCATAAGGACAAATACTGTATAAAACCATTATTGTAGAACATGTATGAGGATCCATGGGGGGAAAGGAGAGTAGGGGGCTGAGGATGAGCTGGGTGGGGTTGGGGGGGTTAATCACAGTGTCACACAATTTGATGGGCGGAGGGAGGGGGTGAGTAAAGGAAATGGGAAAGATCTGGTGTGAAAAACAATATATACGAACTTTGTAAGTAAACCAGTTGTTGTTGTTAGGTGCCATTGATTCGAGCATGATTCACAGCGACCCTATGAACAAAAGATCTGAACCCTGTTCTGTCCTGCACCATCCTCACACTTCCTGACACACAAGAGCCCATCATAGCAGTCACCTTGTCAATCCACCTGATTGAGGTTCTTCCTCTCCTTTGTTGACCCTCCACTCTTCCCAAGACCATGTCCCTCTCCAAGGCACAGCCACCCCTAGCAACTTGCCCAAAATATGAGGCAAAGCCTCATCATTCTTGCCTCCAAAGAGCACTCTGGCTGCACCCTCTCCAAAACAGATCTATTAATTCTTTGGGCCGTCCATGGGATGTCCCATGCTCTTCTCCAACACTACAGCTCAAAGGCATCAATTCTTTTTCTGTCATCCTTATTCACTGTCCAGGTCTTGGACACATAGCTAGTAATTAGAAAGACCATGGCCTGAAGCAGACACACCTTAGCCCTCAAACTGGCATCACTACTCCTCAATAATTTGGAAAGGTCTCTAACTGCAGATTTTTTCCAGTGCAATGTGTCTCCTTATTTCCTCACTGCTCGCACCAAGGGTGTTAATTGTGGGTCCAAGCAAAATGAAGCTGTGGACAGTTCCAATCTCCTTTCCACCCATCATGACCCTGCCTATCAGTCCACAATCTTTGTTTTCTTGATATTGAGACAGAATCCACATACTGAAGGCTGCATTCTTTGATCTTCTGTAACAAGTGCTTCAAATCCTCACTTTCAGCAAGCAAGATTGTGTCATCTTCATAACAAAGGTTATTAATAAGTCTCCCTTCAATCCTGATGTCACACTTCTCTTTACAGAGTCCAGCTTCTTGGATAATTTGCTCAGCATATAGATTGAACAGGTATGGAGACAGAATACATCCCTGACACACTCCCTTCCCAATTGCAACCATGCAGTGCTCCCCTGCTCCATTCATATAACAGCCTCCTGGTCCAGGTATAGGTTCTACATGAGCACAATCAAGTGCTCTGGGATTCTCATTCTTCTCAATGTCAACTGCAGCTTGTTATGATCCACACAGTCAAACACCTTTGCATAGTCTATAAAGCACAAATAGACATTCTTCCTATATTCCTTATTTTCAGCCAGGATCCATCTGACATCAGCAATGATGTCCCTGGTGCCACAGCCTCTTCTAAATCCTGGTTGAACCTCTGGAAATTCCCTATCTATGTACTATTCCATCCATTTTTGAATGATCTTCAGTAGTATTTTGTTAGCATGTGATATCAATGATATTGTTCAATAATTTCCACACTCAGTTGAATCACCCTTCTTGGGAATAGGAACAAATATATACCTCTCTCCCAATCTGCAATGCTGTGTCACAATGTTGAAAGATGTTATGGACAATGTATTGAATGACCCAGAAAGCATCGAAAGAAGATGGAGGGAATACACAGAATCACTGTACCAGAGAGAACTGACTGACACTGAGAATTTTCAGGAGGTACCATATCAACCAGAGCCAGTGGTAATGAATGAGGAAGTGGAAGCTGCATTAAGAAATTGGCAAAAAATAAGTCCCCAGGAAATGATGGGATACCAATTGGCTTGTTTCAATTAGCAGATGCAGCCTTGAAAGCACTTACCAGTCTGTGCCAGGAAATTTGGAGGACAGCTGTTTGACCAATGGATTAGAAGAGGTTTTGGAAAGTAAACCAATAGAAAAGAAAAATTGTATTTAAATATAAAAAACAAACAACAACAACAAAACCACCCCAGTATCCACAGGGGAGGTGACAGGCTGGAGGCCTCTGCTGGCCCATGGTGTTGTAGGAGGGTGGTTGAACCCAGCACCCACACGTGAGGTGGCAAGACAGAGACTTCCGGAGGTCTATGACCCGGAATGAATAAGGCGATGAGAACAAAACCTAAAGTCCCAGGGTAACCAGGTATAAACTCAAATCCATTACCATCGCTTTGGTTCCATCCTGTTTGCAAGTTTCCAAGGCTGTACGTCTAAGTGGATTTGAACGTTTCAGTTAGCAACCATTCATAAACCACCATGTCATCAGAGGTCCTTAAAACTCCAAAGGAAACGAAATGCCTTTTAAATCCTTCTGGGCTTAGGTTTGTGCCAAGAAAAGTAGATGATGCTTAATTTGACGTGTTAGCTTGGCTTGGCTGTGCCTCAGTGCTTTGGCAGACTGTGCGCTCCTCCACAATGTGATATGATGTAATTATCTTCCATGGTCTGAGTTGACATGAGCAGCCAATCCATTGAAAGGGGCATTTCTTTGGGGTGTGTCCTGCCTGCAGAATATCAATGGATGTACTGGTAGAGCTTAATCTCTTTCTCCATCCTGCACTCTTCTTTCTCATCTTCACCTCTGGCTCCTGGGACATAAACCTGCAGAATTCCAGCCTGCCAGCTTACCTGCAGACGCTGGGTTCACCAGGCCTCACCTGCCACCTGGACTTGCAGCATGCCAGTCTCACAACTGTGTCAGCCACTGCCTTGAAGGAAATTT
>NW_006399754.1:36261960-36274438 GCF_000299155.1 Elephantulus edwardii
CTAGTTTTGCTCCTCTATAGAACCCAAACTAAGGCATTTGCTATCTTGGCACTTAAGCTATAACAGGGCTACACACTTCTGTGTTCCAGCTCACCAGATCTGCTTGAGGTCTCTATAGAATAGGTGTGGGTCATGTGTAATTCAGGTCATAGACAGGATGTCAAATATGGGTTCGTTTGGCCACTTTCCCTTCCTGTGCCCAGGGAAGACATTACCGATCGCAGTGCATTTTCCTAAGCCAGGACAGGGTTTCTGAACTGTCAACCCTCTGTCTCGGCTGCTCTTCACCAACGGTTTAATCACTCCATAAGTACTTGTGGAACACCTACCACGCACAGGCGTGTTCTGGGGCGGAAGACGCTGCCGAGGACAAGCCACAGCTTGTTTTCATGGAATTCACATTTTCCTGTTTTTGTTAGGTGTCAATGAGGCAGTCACAACTCTGAGTGAACCCTTGTGTGAAACACTGTCCAGTCCTCTCTGTCCTCACAGCTGATCCTGTGTCTCCGCCCACCGCTGCAGCCAACTGCCACTCTTCTGGTGGGTCTCTCTTTTCCAAGCATGACGTCCTCCAGGAACAGGCCCCATCTGGTAACATGCGTGCAGTGTGAGAGAAGTCTCACTATCTCCGCTTTTATGGAGAAGCACAGCTGTCCTTCTCCCAAGACAGATTTGTTCATTCTTCTGGTAATTCACGGTCTAGTCAACATTCTTCTCCAACACCAAGTCAAAGGCAGTAATTCTTCTTCAGTCTTTTCTTATTCACTGTCCAGCTTCCACATAATATGTATTTTCTTGTGACTGAAAAGGCAGCAAACACCTTAGTCTTCAAAGTGACATCTTTTTCTTCGGTACTTTAAAGAGGTTCTTGGGCACAGGTTTTCCCATTAAACGCATCATTTCCTGACTGCTACTTTCATGGCGGATCTAAGTCAACTGAAATCTCGGACAACTTTCATTTTCTCCATTGCTTATCAATCTAGTTGTGAGAATTTTTGTTTTATGTTGAAGTTTAGCCCATACTGAAGATTGTAGTCCTTGACGCTCATCTTTGTTCTTCTGTGAATCAGAAATTTATTCTCTGTTATGCTTTAGCTATGAAGGTAAAGTTATTTATACCTCAACTAAAACCATAAATAAAAGCCACCACCATCAAAGTCCTGTCCAGCTCTTGTACATCCTCTTCTGCGTCACTGAGGATGTAAATCTTATAGGAGGAGACGCATCATCAGGCTCTCATTGGTCAGCTGGGGGATTCCAGCTGCCAACAGCCCAGAATTTATTGATGCATCCAAGGAAAGGAAATACATACATTTCCATACTGAATTTTGTCCTCAGCATGACTGTCAACAGCCTAAAGGTGTTAAAGGGGCCATAGTGACACAGTGGTTAAGTACTTAGATGCCGACAGTCCCTATGTTATAACAGCATCTTCCCACGTCCTCCCTGGGATTCCCATTTCCATTAATCCAGCTATCCTTGCCTTCGGAATTTTTTTTCCTCTGGCAAGCGTTGCCCTTTTGCTCTTGTAGGATTGCTTTTCTAGGAAGTGACAACCTCCCTGATAGGCTGTCTACCCATCAGGGTATGTTCTACCTACCTGCCTGGCTGAAGGTGAGTCATGGGCTTAGCTGCAGGTTGACGGGTGACCAATGACCATTGCCTGAGAGGTTCCACTAGTCTCCATCAGACCAGCAAGACGAGTCTTTATGATTTTGAGTTTTGCTCCCAATGTTTTTCCTTGGCTGCACCTCGGTATGGATTTGCCTTGTCTAACAAACCCTTTGGGGTTTGGTGCATCAGAAGGGGCTGGCCAGGAACAGGAATGGGTCACATGGGGTCACCATGCATTGGTTCAACTTTCCTAGGGATTCTGTGCCTGAGTCTCTTTTATTTTCTTATCTTCATGGGGAGATGCTGTTTCCCACTCCACATTTAATAGAGGAAGAACCTTAGGGTTTGAGGATCAACCCACCCAAGGTCACAGAGGTGGAGTCCAGGCCTCAAACTTCTCATGGACATGCGTGACAACCAGACACAAGGTGGTGAGTCCGTTATGGTTCACAGAGGCCCTCCACTTGGTGAGAAAAGATGGCTTTGCCCTCTCCCGTGAAGCCAGCAGTGGCCTTGAACTCCCAGCCTTCCAGTCACCAGTCCAGTGCCTCACCAGGGCTCTCCCACATGCTCTTGTTACTCACGGTCACATCTATCACTGCAAAATGACACTGGATGGCACACCTGTCCCAATCTCTTTCATTGGAGGGGTAGTGGGAGTGCTGGTCCAGGCTTGTCCAGCCCTGGGTCCCTGCTTCCTGTCAAGGTTCTGGTGACTTCATTCAGGAACTCGGCTCCAGCTTACATGTCTCCACAGCTTCCCACAGAGAAATGATGGGCTCACAGGTGGGATTGTTGCTACAACAGACACAACAGAACAAAAAAGGCAAAGGGAGTTTAAGCAGAGGAGATTTGTTACTCAGCTGGTCTATGTCAGGCACGAGCAGTTTCGTTGTGGACTGAAGTTTCCGGGACAGCCACCACATTGACCAACAAACACCAGATTGAAATTGTCCAGACGCAACTAAGACACAGGGAAACCACTGCCCACCGCCTTTCCAGGCTCCAGACTTCACAGAAGCTGACTGCCGCCGCTTCTTCCGCAGAAGGTGGGCTTCAATTGCAGGCTTCTCTGTTAACAGCCAAATGCTTTTACCACTGTGTCACTAAGTTTCCTGTCAAGTCTCTTAGGATGCAGAGTGCCCCGCAGGGCAGAATGGAGCTTCCTGTGGGGTTTCCAGGAGCCGGCTGTGGGATTCGAATTGCAGACGTTCTGCTTAGCTGCTGAGCGCTCCCACTTCGTCTTCCTGGAAGGCTTTCTCCAGTTCGAGGCTGGAGGGAGGCTCTCGGGGGCCCCTTGCAGGGTGTGTCCCACCCACGGCTCTTGGCAAAGGGCCTGCGGGACAGACCCACCCGACTCTTTCTCTGGAACTAGGGTCTCACCGCCCGGCCCACTCTCCCCGGGAGCGCAGCCCCCTTACCGGCTCTGCAGCGCCCATCTTCATCCTGGGCCTCCCTGTGGAGGACGGAGGATGGTTAGCAGGGCTGGCCCGCAGAGACCTCGAGCAGCTGCGCCCGAGGTGTTCAGCCGCTTCCCTCTTCTCCCCTCTCCCGCGGCTGCAGGGCTCATCCATGGGGAGAGGCAGCACCCAGAACGGCGGGACCCCCAAATCGTCCTCTGCTGTGGGCCGGTGCGCGCCTGTTGAAGCCATGCGCGGACTTCGCCCGATGCGCCCCCTCCCGGGTCTGCGCCCCTCTCGGGCCCGCTCGCCTGTGCGCCCCCGCCCGGGTCCCGGGTAATGATTGCCCGCGGGGGCGGGGCGCGTGGATAAAGGACGCGCGCGGGGCTCCAGCGCCCAGCTCCGCGCACCATGCCCGCCCGCGCCCTCCATCCGCGCGCCCCAACGCGCGGCCCCCTGCTGCTGTCGCCACGGTTGCCGCTGCCGCGGCTGCTGCTGCTGCTGGCGGCCCTGAGCCACCGCGTGAGCGCCGAGCCGGGGGACGGCGCGCAGACCTGGGCCCACTTCGCGCGCCCCTCGGCCCCCGAGGCGGCCGGCCTGCTCCACGCCGCCTTCCCCGACGGCTTCCGCTGGGCCGTGGGCAGCGCCGCCTACCAGACCGAAGGCGGCTGGAGGCAGCACGGGAAGGGCCCGTCCATCTGGGACACGTTCACCCACCCGCCCTCGCAGCCCCCGGGCGACCCCTCGCCCGCTCACCCGTCGGGCGCCCCGTCGCCATCCTCACCGGCCAACGGAGATGTGGCCAGCGACAGCTACAACAACGTTTTCCGTGACACGGAGGGGCTGCGCGAGCTTGGGGTCACCCACTACCGCTTCTCCATCTCCTGGGCGCGGGTGCTCCCCAACGGCAGCGCGAGCGCCCCCAACCGCGAGGGGCTACGCTACTACGGACGCGTGCTGGAGCGGCTCCGGGAGCTGGGTGTGCAGCCCGTAGTCACCCTGTACCACTGGGACCTGCCCCAGCGCCTGCAGGACGCCTATGGCGGCTGGGCCAACAGCGCCCTGGCTGACCTCTTCAGGGACTACGCCGAGCTCTGCTTCCGCCACTTCGGCAGCCAGGTTAAGCACTGGATCACCATCGACAATCCCTACGTGGTGGCCTGGCACGGCTACGCAACGGGGCGCCTGGCCCCTGGCATCCGGGGCGGCGCGCGCCTGGGGTACCTGGTGGCGCACAACCTCCTGCTGGTAGGTGGAAGGGGCGCGAAGGGCGCGCGGGCCACGGGGGCTCCCCACCCTCCACCCCCGGGTTCACCCTCCAGGTCAAAGTGGCCCCGGGATTTCCACCTTCGTAGTGCCTGAAGGGTTTGTGCATTCTTTGGAGGGAACTGGGAATAGGAGAGAGAAATCCTGCAACGGGCGCGAGGGAGTGTCCTTGGGAGCGTGGTGTCCATAGAGATCGGATCCCAGATCTCCAGGGAGCAGAGCAAGCACTTCCCGGGGATGTGGAGGAATCCCGAGGTGACCGGGAAGAGACAGCGTGGGGAGCGCCTAGTGAGGCCCATAAGGTCACAGTCCCTGGGGGGTGCCCAGGCATCAAAAGTGACAAGGCTGGCATCACCTGAGCAGTCCTGCCTGCTCTCTCCTTCAGTGGATTTTCCGAAGCTTCCATAGAAACAAACCTATCTTGGAGGGCGGGGCTCGGCTGCCTTTGCTTAAAACGCCCTGAAGTTCTTCGTGCAACACAGCGCCGTTGTGCCCGCACAGCATCCGCCAGCCTGTTATCCACCTCCCAGCTCCCTTCTACAGCCTTAAATACAGCGGATGTGAGAATATGAGTAGATATGAGAATACAGAATGCGTGTGTGTGACACACGGATTGTTGTTCCGCGTGCTCTCTCCAGCTGCCAGGCGTCACACCCCCAGGTGATTAGCCTCATGAGACTCATTTTAGCAATAGGTACTATTGATTTTGACAGCAGGCCGTATTGTATGACCTGACAAAGTTGTCCAGGAAAGACGCCTTCTCTTCCCTTCCTTTCACTAAGAGTTCAAAAGTAGGTCTTGTTTCTTTAAGCCCCCAAACCACAGCTGTGTGGTCAGTTCCCACTCCAGAGGGCAGAGGGCAGCTAGCTGTCTGTCCCTCAGTTTACAAGGCTTCGTCTTTATGGGAGCTGGCAGCCTCAGCCTTCTGCCACCCAGCAGCTGGTGGATTAGAACCGCTGAGCTTTTGGCTTTCTACCCAATGCTGAGCCCACAGTGCCACCAGGGTGTCTTTCCTTGGGTTAGGGGGTTTGTGTATGCGTTTCGGTGACTTATTTTTCTCCAAAAGCTGAGACACCTCTTTCAACAGTTTTTTTATCATCATCAATTGCATTTTAAAAGGCAAGTAGTTTTTTAGGGTCTTTGAGACACTGATGTGTCAAATGCAATAATGGTTACCCATGGTGGACAGTGTTTGGTGGACCTTCTCAATTAAAACAAGTTTGGAAGCAGGAGTGGCATCCACTTCTGAAATGGCTTGCCTCTGGAAACTCTATGAACTTGGAGAAAGAACGAAAGTTATACAAGTGTTCAGGCCTTTTGGTCACTATGAGTCATCTACGATTCGATGGCACTTAACAACAACAACACTAGTTAGGAAACTCACTGCCATTGAATCAATTCTGACTCCTAGTGACTCGTGAGGGCAGACTTACAGGGTTTCCAAGACGCTTCCTTTAAAGTGCTGGAGGTATTCATCTTTCTCTTAAGGAGGCTTAATGGGTTTGAACTTCCTACCTCCTGCTTTGCAGCTGAGTTCATTAACCACTGCACCAAATTGTGGCTCTTGAGGAAGGATTAATGGATTTGAACTCCCCACCTCATGGTTGGCAGCTGAGGTGCAAACCACTCATCAACCACTGCACCATCAAGGTGTGGCTGGGCTGCTGAGGCTGCTTCCTGCCCACAACTTTGGTTTTATGCTGAACCTCGTGGTTATGGCTTCAAGGGGGCTGCTGCATGCTGCCGAGTCACGCATGCTGCGTGACAACCCCGTCATGGTCAGCAGCCACAACCTTAACCACCACACCACCAGGGCTCCTTTAAGCAGTTCATGCGAGGCAGAGTAAGACATTTGAAGGACCTCTGAGACCGTTCTGCAAAGTGACTTGAGATTTAAATGACACGGTCTCAGTTTTCAGAGTGTGCTGAAGAAGTCCTGTGTGCCAACTGGAAGCAGTTGTTTTCCCGGTGACTCCTACGACCATTCCATGCTCAGCATAAGGAGTTTGGATTGCATGAACGGGCCTTTGATATTTTCAATAGTGGGACTGGATAGAGCAAAGGTCAGAGCTACTGTGTATGTAGGGTTGCTGTGAGTCACAGGTGACTCAGATGCACATAAGAACAGAAGCTTGGGAGTGTCATGCCTACTCTCAGCCCTCAAATTAACTTTGCAGGTATAGAATTTAATCCATACCAATTAGTTTTCTGAACACTAACTATCCTTCCCAGAAATGCAGTGGACTTTGTGTTCCTAAGAAATCAGTAACAAGTGGACACTGGATTTTTGCTGATTCTGAAACTAAGGTACTAGTTATTGTAAAATATTAATTTTGCTGTCAAATGTTTTGGGGTTTGAAACTCAGTCGCTATTGTATTTAAAGAAGAAACAAACAGCTGTTCTCTACAAAGGTTGCTTAAATTAACTTGATTGTGAGATATTTTCATCCTATCTTTGATATTCTTTCTGTGTGTGTGTATGTGAGTATGTGTGTGAAAGAGAGGGGGAGGGAGGGAGAGAGAGTGAGAGAGACAGACAGATATTCAGACAGACTAGGGACATTTTGAGGTTATTTGAAAGACAAAGCATCTTGTGAAGTTTGGTATAGGAGGGCTCAGGCTGGTGGAGTCCTGGCTTTGTTATCCCAGGTGGGTGGCCTCAGCTTCTAGGACACTCCTCTTCCTTACAGCTCCCGGTGCTGGTGGAGGGCAAAGCTGCCTCCTTCCTCTGCCCCCACCCTCTCTGGGCTTCCATTGCCTTGCAAATGGGCTAAGGGGATGTGCTGTGGACTGCTGAGCCCTTCTGGACTTCAGTGATTGTGAAGCCACTTGCTGCCCTGAGGTTTAGAAGGAAGGGACACACACACACACACACACACACACACACACACACACACACACTGGTGGGAAATGCCCTACCTACTCAGAAGACAGGGCTCAGTGCTCTGTTGTGGGTTCCTGGTTCCGGGGTGGGCTGGGCATGTATGTGTGTGAGAAAGAAAGTGTGTGTCTGTGTCTGTGTGTAACAGAGTATGTATATGAATGTGAGGAGGGTGTGTGTCTCTGTGTGTGTGGAGCATGGTGAGAATGTTTCTGTGTGTGAGTCCGAGAGAGAGTGAGAGTGTATGTGGGTGTGTGAGAGAAGGCAGGTAGGTGAATGTGTTTGTGTCTGTGTAAGATTGTGTGTATGTGTGAGAGACTGAGAGGGAGGGGGGTGTGTGTAAGGTTGTGAGAAAGAAGATATATATGTGAGAGTACGTGTGTGTGTGTGTGACAGAATGCAAGTGTGTGCGAGTGTGTTTGTGGGTGTAAGAGTCTGTGTATGTGAAGGGGAGGGTGTGAGTATGTGAAAGAAAGGTGGGCAATTTGGCCTTCATGTTTTCTGTGACACTCTCCCTTCTGACTTCCAGCCAAACTGGAGGTCTTACCATTGTTCCTTTGAAGCTTTGTAGTTATTTTTTTAAATAAATATTTTTGGATGCTTGTCAGTCATACCAGATGCTCTATAAGCATCCTTCTTGGGAAGGAAAGATTTTGTTGTTAAAAAGTTTTTCTCGGTTGTTGCTGTTGAGAATGGATACACAGTACTCTAACGAGCACTACAGTCATCTGAGGACATGCAGCATGAGGATGGTCAAGTCAGATCTCTACCGTTGCCACAAAGGGGAACTGGCCCTGTCAACAATAATCGCATTACAGGACCGATTGCTGTAACTTCAGTCAGGGCCCCAGCACCTGCTAATTCCAAAACCAGTCTTTTTTTTTTTTAATCACGCATATACATTGTGTTTCATTCATGCCCATTGTGTTTGTGTGTGTTTGTGTGTGTGTGTGTTTAACTTTTTTTAATTTTATTTTTACATGTACCGTCAAATCAGATCTGATTGGTACAGGAGGAGATTGCCCCCTCCTTCTCCAGCAGAGAACTGCGTACCTCTGGGATTGCAGTGCAGTGTCTTGCCACTAGGCCACCAGAGCTCCCTTCCAACACCAGCTGTTGTTAGGTCCTATGGAGTTGACCACAACCCATAGTGACCCCATGGACAGCAGATCTGTACCCTTCCTGTCCTGTGCCTTCTCATCTGAGGGCCCTACCTTCCATCCTGTTTCTAACTCTACTCCTCTACTGTCCATAGGGTTTTTGAAGGCCTTTTATTGAAGTGTATGACAGTCCTGCTTTCTAGTCTGTCCTAACCGTGAAGCTCTGACGAAGCCTGTCCACCACAGGTGACCCTGCTGGCCTTTGAAACCCCGATGGCACAGCTTTCAGCAGCACAGCTGCCCACAGGTCACTTCTGCGTGGCAGACTGACAGTAAAAGCTGTTGTCACAGCAGATGATAAACAAGAATGCTTATACTGCTCTGCGGGGTCTGAAATCTGTTGCAGTGACCCAGACCTCACAGAACCGTGTTTACGGTTGTGGGCTTCATTAGGGAAGTTAGGTTGTTTTTCAGGGTGACAGCAGTCATGGCCCCTGCACCTAATAATTCCAACACCAGTCTTATAGCTCTATTGTTGTTGAGGGACAGCAGTCCCTCAGTCCAGACAGCTGTTCACAGGAGTTGCAGGCCCTTTGACCTTCAGCCTCACAGCTCAGGTCAATGTCTTAAAGCTCCCTTAGGCCTGACAGTTGTGGTGTGTTTCCACCGTCCTCCAGTGAGTCTGGGCGACGCCTCCGGCTGAGGGTCCATGGGGCAGCAGGCCCGGCTCAGCTCTGACTCCCATCGGTCTCTGGTTCTCTGCTGAGGCTGCCGCTGCTCCTGGGTAGACCCTGGTCTGGTTGACACGGGAATCTCAGGTGCTGAAGGACACGAGTGCACAAGGCTTCCTCTTTCTTGCTCGTGATTTCTACCTTCATGATAAGCTGCTCAATTTAACTTGATTGGAAAGGGAAACCAGACCAATATCAGAATGATTATACACACTCTGCTTTCCCCCCTCTGTGAGCACCCAGCTGTGCTGCAATCCCAAGGGTGTGTGACTTGAACCTACCGGCTGCTCCATGGGAGAAGGGTGAAGAATCTCCTCCCATGAGGTTTATTGCCTCTAACAACCCACAAGAGCTCTGGTGGCCTAGTGGCGAGAAGCTGTGCTGCAATCCTGAAGGCATGCGGTTCGAGGCCACCAGCTGCTCCACGGGAGAAGGATGGGCAACCTCCTCCCAGACAATTGACTGCTTCTGAAAACCCACTGGAGGGTCAGCTATGCCTTGGTTCTGATTCTACAGTACACAGCTAACAACAACAGCACCCAGTATGGAGTCAGCTGTGGGTCGGTTCCAAGTTGATGGTCTGCGGCTCAAAACATATCCCATTTACGCGGTGAAAACATTTTGTACAATCAACCCTGAAAACCACAAGTACATGGATGAACTGAGAGGCTCCCCATGGACAGCTGAGGAGCCTGGAGGATGGTCTTTGAGTGGCTTGACCAGTCCCACCTTTCCCGTATCCTTCCTCCCTTGTTAACAGGCCTTGCTGGCCTCGCTCACTGGTCTGGCCCTCAGTTTCTGTTGCCTGATTGATCTCATGGGGATAAGTATCTAATAGAGGACAATGCTGAGGGCAGGCTTTTTTTTTTTAAACAGTTAAGCTGACCTATTGTCTGGTTAAAGGAGCCCTGGTGGTGCCGTGCTTTAAGTACTGGGGCTGCTAAATGAAGGGGCTTATGGTTCAAACCCCAAGAGAAAAGGAGGAGGTTGTGTGTGTGTGTGTGTCATGTATTGAACCGTGTCCCCAGAATACATGGGTGTAATGATAGATGTGGAGGCTACGGAATGACGCCCCCGAATCGGGTACATGAGATAGCTGGAGGAGGGCGGGGGTGGGAGGTCACAGCCCACCCCAGCCTGATCCCATGGAGGAGTGTTCTAGAAGGTGGTGTATGGCACGTTCCTCTCCCTAGGAATAAAAGGGAAGGGAAAGTGGGCTGAGATGGGACCTCAGCAGCACTGGAGAACCCCCAGGTGTGGGCTGTGTCCTGACCCTGGTCCCTGCTACCCCTCAGAGGGCCAGCACATGTGGACTGCTCCAGGGAATGCTAGCTGTGCAGATGTTGAAGTGAGCCAGGACCTTCCTCTGCAGCTGACGGTGGGGGGCTTCCTCTGGAGCCAGTACCCTGAACCTGGACTTCTAACCGCCTGAACACTGACAGAATAACTGTCTGTTGTTTAGAACCACCCAGTTGATGGTAGCTCTTAGAGCAGCATTGGAGAGCTGAGACCCTGAAGGA
This sequence comes from Elephantulus edwardii, assembly GCF_000299155.1. Lineage (NCBI taxonomy): Eukaryota > Metazoa > Chordata > Mammalia > Macroscelidea > Macroscelididae > Elephantulus > Elephantulus edwardii. The sequence goes on from NW_006399754.1 coordinate 36,272,473, forward strand.
AACTGCTTTTTCAGGTCACTCAATCTTCTAACTCACCCTTCACCTCCAAAACCAGAAACACAAACCAGCTCACACCTACTGCTGTTCCTGATCCACAGAGGCCTGTGGGGTGGGCAGGTCACCCCTCGGGGTTTCCCAGTGTATTGTCCTGATGGGAGCAGATGGCTCACCTTTCTCCCATGGAGTGGCTGGAACCACTGACCTTTCAGTGTCCACTGTGCCACCCGCCACCTTCACTCCTGCTGGAACCCCTGGACAGGAGGTAATGCTCTGGATTTAGAAGCCACTTGATGCTGAATGACAAGATCAGGTTTGTGCATGTTTGAAGCCCTGGTAGTACAGTGGTTACAGTGTCCAGCTGCTGACCAAGAGGCCACGGTTTGAACACACCAGCTGCTCTAAGAGTGAAAGCTGTGGGGGTGTGCTTCTCCAAAGCTGTGGGGTGTGCTTCTATAAAGCCGTTGGGGGTGTGCTTCTCTAAAGCTGTGTGGTGTGCTTCTCCAAAGCTGTGGGAGTGTGCTTCTCCAAAGCTGTGGGAGTGTGCTTCTGCAAAGATGGAGGCCTTGGAAACCCTGGGGGCCAGTTTTGCTCTGTCCTATACAGTCACTAGAAGTTGGTATCAACTCAACAAGAGTGGGTTTTGGTTTTACACTTCATACTAAGGAGCACTTATGGGCTAAGTGCTTGACTGCCATCTGAAAGGTCAGGTGTTCAAATCCACCTGCTGGCTCTGAGAAAGCCCTGGGCTCTGTTCCTGTAGAGATACAGCCTAGAAAGCCCTGTGCAACAGCGTTCCTCTGTCACCAGAATTTGACATTGATTTTTCTGATGCCCATCAGCAACAAACACACTTTATCGTTTACTGTTACAATTTATTGTTGCGATCATTGTCTCTCTTCTTGCCTGAGTGAGTCCTGTGAGGCTGAGATTTTAGTCAGGTTTGCTCACTTGTGCACTCCGTGGCTCGCTTGTGCTCACTGTGGCTCGCTTGTGATCACCGTGGTCCACTCGTGCACACTGTGGATGTATTGCTGGTTAGCTTTTAGATTTCTAGGGGATAAAGACAGCCTTCTGGGAGAGGTGGAGGGTCAGCAGGAGAGAGGAAGGCCCCCACTGGGCTGGGTCTCCACAATGACCAGAGCAGAAGGTAAGTCGCCTTGGATCCGGCCTCCTCCCCATCTCTCCTGCTCTCATCTAGACAAACATCTGCCTTGTGGTCCCTTCACAGTTTGGGGTTTGGGGTTTACTTGTCTTTGAGGTTTTTCCACCCAAGGAATTTTGCTGCTTTTAGAAACACAGACATATAGTAACCAGCAACTGAAACTTGTGTGTCTCCAGTGAGCAGTTGTGATTAATGGATCAGGTGAATTCTGCGGACCAGCCGGAATGTTTTGTTTCACCTCACAGAGTCCACAGGTGGGGGGATTTGTGGCGCAGCATGATTTAGTATTAAGTGAAATATGTTATTTGACTAATGCTGATTAGTCCTGGACAGATCAGTTAATGAGGCAGGAAGCTTAAGCTCCGGTTTATTGACGTGTGATACAGCCATTTGTGCTTCGCTTGAAGGAAGTTTGGTTCGAAAGCACGCAAAGAAACCCATTTATGTAACCTGTCTGGACAAAACATTGTTGAGTAACAAAACACCACAACCCAAGCTGATTTTGACATCCATGTCGGCCCTTCGCTCTGAGAGAGGCCCCTGCGGTACGGATGCTGATACCCCTGCGAGGCTGGACGTTCAAACTGCCCAGGGGTGCCTCAGAGGAGGGGGCCTTCCAGCCAGGGGCCTCAGAGGAGGGGGCCTGCCTAGCAAGGGGCCTCAGAGGAGAGGGCCTGCCTAGCAAGGGGCCTCAGAGGAGGGGGCCTGTCTAACAAGGGGCCTCAGAGGAGGGGGCCTGCCTAGCAAGGGGCCTCAGAGGAGGGGGCCTGCCTAGCAAGGGGCCTCAGAGGAGGGGGCCTGCCT
>NW_006399754.1:36274808-36286741 GCF_000299155.1 Elephantulus edwardii
TGCCTAGCAAGGGGCCTCAGAGGAGGGGGCCTGCCAGCAAGGGGCCTCAGAGGAGAGGGTCTGCCTAGCAAGGGGCCTCAGAGGAGGGGGCCTGCCAGCAAGGGGCTTCAGAGGAGGGGGCCTTCCAGCAAGGGGCCCAGCGCTACCCATGCAGGTGTGCCATATGGGTGAGGGGACACAATGACTTCTACTATGGAGCCCTAGACCCCAGGCTGCCTTTGCCAGAGACCAGTCAGGGAGGGGGCCCGGCTTTCTTCTTTCTACCACACACATGTATGCGTGTGAACACACATCCACACACCCCACCTACCACCCCTCCATTCAGCCCACATACACACAACTCACACCCAAATTGCCTGTGAGTGCGTGTGCGCACACACACACACACACACACACACACACACACACTCATTCATCTCATTGGTCATGCACACACATACCCCTCACATACACATCCCCCCTATAAATCTCTTGTGAGCACACACTCACATCATCACACACACACGCACCTCATCAATCACACACACATACACACACTTACTTGCCTCACTGGTCACGCACACACACCCCTCACATACACATCCCCTGATCAATCTCTTGGGCACACACTCACATCATCACACACACACACACACACACACACACACACAGCATACACACACTCTGCACACTTCACATCCGACCACTTGTGCACCCCTACACTGTACACACCCACCACACGCATTTACACACTTACACATGTATACCACTCATGCAGGGAGCTCTGGTGCACACTGACAAGAAGCTGCACTGCAATCCCGAAGGTGCATTGTGGGAGGATGGACAATCTCCTCCTGTGTATTAACTTTCTCTGACAACCTGCCAGAGGGTCAGCTATGGGCTGGTTCCAACCTGACCGCATACAACAACCACCACGACCACAACCACCACGCATGCAGATACTATCTATACACACATGCCATGCATACACACATTAATTATACACAGCGCACATGCCTACTCCATACACAGTCCCCGTGCTGAACACCACACATACACACAGCCACACATACCATGGCACACATGTGCACTACATGTATACACACAGACACACTTGCAGCGGCACACATGTTCACCACACATACACAGACACGTACACAGATGTGCTTGTCTCAGCACACATACACACAAATACACAGACACGCATGCCACGGCACACATGTGCACCACACACACAGACACGCATGCCACGGCACACATGTGCACCACACACACAGACACGCATGCCGCAGCACACATGTGCATGCACACTCCCTCTCGCTCACAGCACAGCTTGACTTTCCCCTCACGTTGCAGGAGGTCCTTCCATATCCACAACTCCACATTCACGTCCTTCTGCTGCAGAGGTGGGTCGCACTCTTCCCCAGAAGAGATGAACAGAGATGAGCCCCTTGGTCTGGCCTGGGTCCCCGCCCTGCGAGGACAGGGTCCAGTATTCTTTCATGGTCACGGGTGTCATTACGTGTACCACATCAGGCCACTAACCTAAAGGTCAGCGGTTCTAATCCACCAGGGGCTTCACAGGAGGAAGCGGGGAAGTCTCCTCCTGTAACGATTCTCACAGCCTCGGGAACCGGTGGAGGGTTGTGGACTCAGACCAGGCGATGATGGGTGTTTTCTAGAACCACCAGAGGCCGGAGCCCTTTCACAAAAGCAACTTTCCTATTCCTGTTCCGCATCCTAGAAGCCAGTGTGTTAGTCGTGCACCAGCTAGATCCCTGCCGTTAGTGATTCCGACTCAAAGCGCCCAACCCCCCGACAGAGCGGGACCCCCACAGGAGCTCCTGTCATCTCACCAGGGCTGGTGGCCATTCTCCTGTGGAGCGGCTGAGCTTGAACTGCCGACCTTTCAGTTAGCAGCTGCGTTCTGAACCTTCTGCCAACACAGCTCCTAAACCAGACCAGACCAGTCCAGGCCAGACCCCTGAAGGCAGTCACCCCAGGCAACCTGCAAAGGTGGGGGGCCGCAGACACAGAGAAGAAGAGCAGGTTGAACATTGCCTCCCCTGGACTTCATGTCACGTCCAGGTTTGTGACCCAGCTGAGCCCCCACCTCGGGTCTGTTCTCTCCCACTGCACTGATGGGTGACTGATGGCATTACTGGCCCTGATTCCACTACCTTTGTGTCCTGTGTAAACGGCTGTTTTTGGGAAGGTGACAGGTTGTCTTTGGTGACGTTTGCTGGGCTGCTTGAAATTCTATTAGGAAAGACCTCAGTTGGGCATGAAGGAGAACTCAGATCCGAGAACACAGAGTGTTTGCAAACCACAGGCTTTGGGAAGTGACACCGATGGTGATTTACTGCAACTGGGGAGGAGTCGTCCCAGAAAAAGTCTCAGTGGGGCAGTAGTGACGCGCTTGATGGCTAAATGAGAGGCTGCTTGTTCAAACCCACTGGCTGTTCTGTAGGGAAAAGACCCCAGCCTTGGTGGCCTTGCGGGGCAATCCTGCCCCACACTGTCCTTGCCCTGCACAGTCGGCCTCTGTCCCTCACTGTCCTCTGTCCCGCGCTGTCCTCTGTCCCTCACTGTCCTCGCCCTGCACAATCATCCTCTGTCCCTCACTGTCCTCTGTCCTGTGCTGTCCTCTGTCCTGTGCTGTCCTCTGTCCCTCACTGTCCTCTGTCCTGCAGGTTTGATGGGAGGTGCAGTAATCTGGACAGCAATGGGCTTGCTTTGAGGAGCTCTGGTGGTGTGGTCTGCAGGAAGTTTGGTAACGCAAAGGCTTCACATCTCTGGTAGTTCGAGTCCACCTGCAGCTCCGAGAGGGAAAGATGAGCAGTCACCCCCTCCCCACTGTGGTTACGTCCTTGGTACCCAGGGGAGGGTCAGGTCGGGTGGGTTTGGACTGAATGGGGGTGAGCGCACCCGGAGTCTTCATGCTGTGGCCCCATGGTAGATAGATCTGCCGGTCTGTGTTGAGGAAACCCTCTGAGCACCTTCCTGCCCTGTCACGGGGGGTCACTGATCCCCAAAGGTGGCCGCCTTGAGGTCCCCGAGTCACGCTTCTCTGTCCTGTAAGGTGACGATGGGTCAGAGTCCACTCCACAACACCCAGCTAAAACAAGAGCCCTCAGGCTGTCAGAGGCCAGCACGTGAGGCTGTGGTGAATGGATGCCAACTACGGAACAAAGCCAGCACCCCAGTGGGCTCTGCTCTCCCAGGAAGGGCACCGCGCTCCCGGAGCCAGCGTCGTGTCTCCAGGGGTCAGTGTAGGAGGCCCAGGAATGAATAGCGGCTCCAGCCCTCCTCTCGATTGGAGCTCCATCTCAGGCCGCTAGGTCTCAGTGTAATTAAGCTATTTTCCAAATTACATAATCCCTTAAGAAGTGTTCCGTTTCCATTTTGTTGGTCTTTGAGGAGTGGTTACAAAGTGGGCTGAGCTGCCTCAGAAGGTGTTTGCATGACTGTTGATGAAAGACAGGATGTTTGGAAGGGTGGAGGGTCAGCAGGAGAGGAAGCCCCTTTGACAATGGTGTGTCAGAGACAGTAAGGTGAACGCAGCACAGGACAGGGTGCAGAGCCATTGTTTGAAGGGTCACTGTGAATGAATTACAGTTGACTGGACATCAGTAGGCCTCCCAACAGCAGACTAGAGACCCAGCTGCCCGCCCAGTGCCTTCACCGGCTGTCCAGCACGAGATCATCACAGACATTCCATCTCCTCCCCAGGCCCCTGCTTCCTTCTCTCCAGGTGTCCTCCACGCCACAAACCCACTGCCATCGGTAGATTCTGATTTGCCGAGACTCCCCACTGGATGTAAGAGGTAGGAAATCTTCACAGAGGACGCTCATCTTTGTCCCTTTGAGCGACTGCCGGATTTGAACCTCTGACCTATCAGTTAGCAACCCCCAACTCAACATATTACCTCACCAGTAGCATCCAATTCATCTGCCCTTAATGTTGTCCTAAATATGATTAGTGGATTAGTGGTAAGGAGTTGGGATGGCAACTCACAAGCACACAATTTAAATCCACCATCCGCTCCACAGGAGAAAATGAAAAACCTTCAAGGGTCAGCTACGAGTCTGTTCATTCTTGATGATACAACACAACAAAACAACCACCACCACCAAATCAAAAGCCCACACATAGCTCTAGACGACTCTAGGGTATCCCTGGAGATCTTCCACTGTGTCTCCAAGGCTGTAGGGGACTTCTGTAGACCCTCCACGCTGTCCCGAGGCTGTGAGCCTTCACAGGAGGAGACTGCCCATCTTTCTCCTCTAGAGCAGATGGTGCGCTTGAGCTCCCAACGTTTTGGTTAGCAGATCAACATCTAACCTACTATACCTCCAGTAATCTCCAATTCTTAGGCAAGTTCTGTTGATTCTGATTTAATGATGACCCAAATGCCACCAATTCTCACCACCAATCAAACCCAACCCAGGCACATTCCTACTGAGCTGTTTCTGATTCAGCAACCTACAGGTGACGGACCTGAGAGATGCTCCTGTTCAAGGGATGGAGCCAAGGACCACGCTGGTCTCAGTGTGCCAGGACCTGGGGTTTGGGACTGGAACTGTACATGAGGTCACAGGCCAGCTGAGGCACTGTCACATCCACCATGGACAGATCAGTAGGGCCACCATGGGCAGGTCAACAAGTCTCAGGCACTGTCACAGCCACAGGGAATAGGTCAGCAGGGCAAGCTCAGACACCATCACAGCCACCATCAACAAGCAGCAGAGCCAGCTTGCACTGCCATGGCCACTGGGAATAGGTCAGCAAGACTAGCCCAGTCAGCTTCTGTGAGTCATTTTCCTTTTTGGGATTTAAATTTTTCTTATCTTCAAAGTGATACATATTTATGACAGGAAATTTAGAAAGTATAGACAAAACGAAGAGAGTAAGACCACACACCATCTTGCTCTACAGTCTCGTCAATGCTTCAGAAGCTTCCTGAGCGGCGGGTGTGCTTTTCTTTGTAGCAGGCCCTACCTGCCTTTCCACCTCCTTCTTACTGTTCACTGTTGTATTTTACTTTCAGATCAGCCAATGTTCTTCTGCCTTGGTTTTGACAGGAGGGCCCGGTTCCTGGAGAAGGATGTCATGCTTGATGAAGTAGAGGGTCAGTGAGTGAGAGGAGGCCCCTGGGTGACGTGGAGTCACACAAAGTTGTGCTCAAACCCAGAGAGAGCATGAGGCAGGATGGGCACTTCCTCCTGCTGACCGTGGCTCGCTGGGTGCTGCCAGCCCAATGGCACTTAACAACAGAGTAGTTACAATGTCTGTTGCTGATGTTGTTCAGTGTGTTTGATTGACTACAACTGTGGTATTAAGGGTTTATGGTCCAAAATGACTTCTTTCCCATTAACTTACTTTGCCGTGTAGATGGGCGGGAATATGCAAATAAGGTATGTTAGCCTACACACAGGGGGCTTGGCTAGCCAATCTACAAGGGGATAGGCTAGCCTGACCATTAAGTTGAGTGGACCCAGTAGGAGAATTCCAAGCTCTTCCCTGCCAGAAAATAAGAAGCAGGGAAATGTAGAGCATCCTTCAGGCCCAGGAGTTCTTGCTCCAGCTAGGTCTATGGCAGCAGCAGGCATGGTCTAAGCAGAGGACGAGAGACCAATTTGATATGGCGATGATCTTGGGACCGCTAACCACCACAGGACCAGAGCTGAGGGCCATTGTTCAAATTTGTTGGACAGCGGGAGGCCTGGGGGTAGGGGACCATAATTGGCAGGGCTGAGAGCTTTGTAACACTGGCCTAAGGCCACCAGGCTCAAGGCCGAGGTGCCTGCAAGCACATTTTGGAAGCTGTTTCTGACTGTATTCTGCTACCAACTTGGATTATAACCTTTGCCTTCCCCAATATGGTTCTGCATGTTCTGTGAGCTAGTACATCAGATTTTGGACCCAGTAAAGCAATAAGATTGTGGTTGAGATGAGTAGAAAGAGATATGGGAGCATGGGGGCCAGGGAGCATGTCTGACCTCATGGAACTGATGCTGCGGATGGGGGCAGTTCCCCTTTGTGATGCTGGTAAAGGTCAGATATGGCTGTCCCCATGCACTGCTGTTGCTCTTTTTACAATTTGTAGTGACAGCAATCAGATTGAAACCCTGCCATATCTTGCACCATTTTTACAATCTCTGTTATGTTCAAAACCATTGTTACAGACACTGTCCCAGTCCATCTCATGAAGAATCTTCCTCTCTTCCACTGACCTGTGACTTTTCCCAGGGTGCTGTCCGCTTCCAAGAACTGGCACTTTCTGACGACATGCCCAGGTGGATGAGTTGTCATTTTGTCATTCTTGCCTCTAAGGAGCTGGTGGTTACACTTCTTTAAAGATGTGTCTGTTTGTTCTTTTGGTGGTCTGCAGGGTCCTCAGTGTCTGGGCAGTAGTATTTTGAAGGCACCTTGGTGATACGGTAGTCAAATGTTTGACTGCTTAGCAGAAGGTCCTTACAGAGAACCTCCTGGCTCTTCCTCTGGAGAAGAAACTTGGATGTTTATTTCCATGATGACTGGGACAGCCCGAACACCCTGTTGGGATGTCCTCCAGGGTCTCTGGGAGTCAAGATTGACTTGAGGGCAGTAGGTGTGGTGATTTTTTTCTTCTTTGTTTTGTTTGAGGGGCTCTGATAGTGTGATGCTTAGCTACTCGCCAGCGGCTGGTGAGTGGACTCCCGCAGCTGCCGTGCTGGGGAGAGATGAGGCTGCTTTTGTGAAGCAGATCTCCTCTGTCCTGCAGAGGCCCTAGGTTGGTTCTGTTCTGTGGAATGTCCAGTAACACTAGCATTTCTGTGCGACCCAGTCTGCAGAGAACGGCCCGTCGGTTTCCAAAGCTGTCAGTTTTACAGGGCCAGACGCTCGTCTTCTCCCATGGAGCAGCTGGTGCGTCCAGCCCCCCAACGTTTTCATCGCTTAGCCTCTGTGTCACCAGAGCTTCTTTGCTGTTGTTAGGAGATGTTGAGCCAGTTTTGACCTCAGTGACCGTGCTGATGGCAAAGTGAAGCTGTCCATCCACACCACCCTCCGTCCAGCTGTGCGTAAGCCCCTGCTTCAGGCCATCTCACTGAGAGTTGTCCTTTTTTCACTGACCCCCATGTTACCATGAATGATGTCCTTCTCCAGGGACTGTCCCTCCACCCGACGACGTGTCCATAGCACGGAGACAAAGCCTCAATTCTTGGTTTTCAAGGAGCCCTCTGCCTGTGTTTCTCCCAGGCAGATTTCTTTGTTCCATAGGCCGCCCATGTGCACAATACTCTTCCCCAGTGTTGCAAACGAAAGGAAGCACTTCCTCCTTGGTCTTCCTTAGTCATTGTCCAGGCAGCTCAGGTGGGCTAGTCCGTAGGGAGCGTGGCACCGCTCTGGGGTTCGAACCCTCCAGCAGCTCTGCAGGAGGGAGGAGGGCAGACTACTTCTGAGCAGTTACGGCCTACAAAAACTGCTGGAAGGTTTGGAATCAGGTGCTCGGCTGGCCTTTGGAAACTGCTGGAGGGCTCGGAGTCAGGCGCTCGGCCATAGTGACTTCCAGCTTTCACAGGCACATGTAGAAAAGTAGGAAGGGCAAACCCCGCCCCCCCCCCAAGCCCAAAAAACCAAAACAGAAAAAACCACAACTGAAGACTTTAAAAAGAAAGAGTGACTTGGCTCAAATGTTGTTGTTGATTGCAGTAGAGTTGAGGTTGACTCATAGCGACCTAGTGCCTTTCCATAGCTATCATCATTTCTCCAAGTTCATAGAGTTTCCAGAGGTATGTGGTTAGGAAGTGGATGCCACACTTGCTTCCCAACCTGTTTTACACCTGGGAGCTCACCAAACACTGTTCACATTGGGAAGCCATTCGGGTATTTGATACCCCAGTGTTACAAGGTTCAGCATCACTTGGCTCATATAGAGGAGAACAAATGGTCATCCTCATTGTTCTTTGTCAAGAAAAGAGAAATAAGTGGAAAAATATTGAAAGTCGGTCAGGTTTTATGAGAGTCCTAAGTCTTACGGGAGAAGCCACTTTGGGTTGTTCTAAGAGGGCCCTCAGAGCCCTGATGGTATAGTGTGTTATTTGGTATGCTAGCCAAAAGGTTGATGCTTCAAATCCACCTAAGTGTCTGTGAGAGAAAGATGGACAGTCTCCTCCTTAAAGATGGACAGCTGGAAACCTGGCAGCGAGACACCTGGTGCCAGATGGACTCCACGGGGTGGAGGTGAGGGGGAGGCTTCTGGCTGGGCTCTTTCTAAGCCCAGAGACCTAATCGCGTGGTTTGTGTTAGTGGCCCTACAGGGAGCCAGGTATGATGGAAAGTTCTGCAGGGTGAGCCAAGGTCAAGCATTAGAGTTGGTGCTTTACCTTCCGGAGCTAATACTTAGAGAAGAACAAGGATTGTTATGAGTTTTAGTTAGGAGAGACAAATACAAAACACCACTGACTTCAACAGCATGGAGCACGCTGGAAGACTCCCTGACTCTCAGGAGAAAAAGTGGAATTCTGCTTTAGAAATTCCTGGTGTTTTCACAGATGTGGAATTGGCATAAACAATCCTGCTAATTAAAAAGCACGTGATCCAAAGTCAATGAAGCAGTCACATTTTATGAAAAATTCTTATTTCATAAACTTTTCAAAGTGTGACTAACTATATGCGCAACACAAGAATTCAAATTTCCCCCTCAGCGGCTGCTGAAGTCGTGGGGAAGGGTTCTAGTTACGGTATCGGGTGGTCATCCACCTCCACCGTAATTTCTTGGCTTCGTTTGCTTTGTACTCTGTGGGCTCAGCTAACCTGGTGTTGGATAGTTGATTCTGGCTCTCAGTGGCCCCACGTGACTGAGCAGAATTGCCCCACAGGGCTTTCTTAGTGGTTGAGCCCTTGTGGTATAGTGGATTAAGTATTGGACTGCTAACTGAAAGGTTGCCAGTTCAAGCCCACCGACGGCTCCATGGGAAGCAGATGAGGGAGCCTTCCTTGGTCAAGATTGTTGTGTGTGGTAGTAGCGTCGATTGGCTCTGACTTATGGTGACTTTATGAACCTTGCTGTGCCCTGGGCCGCCCTCAGCATCTCAGATGTGCTGGTGTCTGTTACGTTAGTTGCTGGGTCAAGCCCTTCCATTGAGGGTCCTCCTCCCTCTCAGTGACCTTCTACTTTCCCCAGCATGATGTCGCCCTCCAAGGATGGCACCTCCTGAAGGGAGAACAGTGCCATCTTTTTCTAAGGAGCACTCTGATTACACGGCCTTCAGGATGGACTTGCTTGTTCTCGCGGCTGGCCACGGGATATTCCGCACTCTTCTCCAGCATTACAGTCCAAAAGTGTGCATTCTTCTTTGGCCTGCCTTGTGCTTGTCCGACTTTCAGAAGCATAGGAAGCAATTGAAAATGCAATGCCTTCGGTGCACATTAGGTGATAAATGTGACAGCCTTGGGCATTTCTATGGTGGCCTCCAGGGCCTCTGAGTCAGAACTGACTTGCTGGCAGCTGGTTGGTTAGAACTGCCCACCTTTTGGTCAGCAGCTGAGGGATTAGCTACTGGTCAGCTAGGGCTCCGTTTCTGTGGGTTAGTCAGGAGGGTCTCCGTGGTGAGAACAGCCAGAACTCCCCAAGGGAGGAAAGTGGGTGCTCTGTGTGGTTTATAGTAACGTGGATGGTTCCCAGGGAGGGAGACTGGCCAATAAGTGGGTAAGTTGGGTGAAAGAAAAGACAGAGAGAAGTTGATTAGACACTGTAATTCATTACAGTGCACATTGGTGCGTGGTGTGTTCTTAGCCTCGACCCGAGAGGTATTCACTGTGGGTTTTGTCTTCACAGGCTCACGCCAAAGTCTGGCATCTCTACAACACTTCCTTCCGGGCAGCTCAAGGAGGCCAGGTGTCCATCGCCTTGAGCTCTCACTGGATCACCCCGCGGAGCATGACCGAGCACCACGTCCAGCAGTGCCAGAGATCGCTTGACTTTGTTCTCGGCTGGTTCGCCAAGCCCGTTTTTGTGGACGGCGACTATCCTGAGAGCATGAGGAAGAACCTGTCCTCCCTGCTCCCTGAGTTTACAGATGCCGAGAGACGGCTCGTCGAGGGCACAGCTGACTTTTTCGCTCTTTCCTTCGGACCCACCTTGAGTTTCCAGCTGCTGGACCCTCACATGAAATTCAGGCAGTCAGAGTCCCCCAGCCTCAGGCAACTCCTTTTCTGGATAGATCTGGAATATAACCACCCACAAATATTTATTGTGGAGAATGGTTGGTTTGTCTCAGGGACCACCAAGAGAGACGATGCCAAGTCTATGTATTACCTCAAAAAGTTCATAACGGAGACCTTAAAAGGTAGGCTTGTAGGGACAAGTCCATGCTCCTGCCAAGACCATAGGAAAAGCAGCGCTCGTGCACGTCCGTGGGCAGCTCTGGGCACTCAGTGAGCATCACGGCTCACCAAATGCAGGGTGTCTCTGGCTTGGATCACCAGCTTCTCCAAGGGAGAAAAATGGGCATTCTCCCATGTGATTGACAGCTTGCAAAGAATTAAACCAGATATGGATGGTTCCGGGGTGGGGGTGGGGATTAATAAATGGGTAAGTTTCATGAGAGGAAGGCAGAGAGAAGTTGATTAGACATTGAAATTAATTACATTACACATTACTAAATTGCAATTACTGCTATAAAACACACATGCATGAATGATAGAGTGAAAGCAAATTGATTTGTAAACTTCTACTAAAAAAAATAAAGTTAAAAAATAAGGTGGAAGCCTGATTAGAGGGTCACTGTGGGACAGACCCAGCTTGACCACCGTGAGCTGGGCTTGATTTAAGCTGTGGAGCTCAGTCTTTCTTGCAGGGTTTGGCTGGGTACCATCAAAGTAGAATTCAGGTAAGTGTTCAATCTTTGCTTCCGCCAAGGACTGATATAAGCTTATTTTCAAAGGTATTTATGTGTGGAGGAATCTAGGTTTGATTTGAGCTTCTATGGATAAGAAAAACACCCTTGCTTTGCCTAGCAGCAGTCTACTTAATTAACTTCCGCGCGTTTGAAACCATCGAGTGCTCTTGAGCCCTGAGGAGGATGTGCGGCAGAGGGTCACCTTGTTCTTGTCTTCTCTTCACAGCCATCAGGCTGGATGGGGTCGATGTCGTTGGCTACACCGCGTGGTCGCTCATGGACGGCTTTGAGTGGCACCGGGGCTACAGCATCAGGCGTGGGCTCTTCTATGTTGATTTTCTAAGCCAGGACAAGAAGCTGTTGCCCAAATCCTCGGCTTTGTTCTACCAGAAGCTGATAGAGGACAATGGCTTCCCACTTTTGCCTGAAAATCAGCACCTGGAAGGGACGTTTGCCTGTGACTTTGCGTGGGGAATTGTCGACAACCACGTGCACGTAAGTCAGCTGGCAAGCCCTCCGGCAGCCCCCGCAGCCCCGTGGCGTGTAAGCTGGGGTTTGCATGAGTCTGTATTTGTGGCCCCTGCTCCCATCTGTCATGAGCACCGGACACATGAGATCGTGAATTGGAAAGGGCCCGCTTCTCTCCTTCCTCGCTATATCTGTTTTACATCTGAGCTGAGGAGAGAGAACTTTGAACTGATTGTCTGGTAAGGACCGTAGAGGGAGCCCTGGTAGTGTGGTGGTTAAGCTACGAGGCTGTTAACTGGAAGGTCAGGGGTTGGGACCCCCAGCTGCTCCCTGGGAGAAAGAGAAGGCAGTCTGCTTCCCTAAAGATCGTAGAAGTGGAGACCCCCGGGGCAGTTCCACCCTGTCTACTTTACAGTGAGAATCTTTGTCTTCTTGACATTGAGCCTCAATCCATATCGTAGGCTGCAGTCCTTGACCCTCCGCAGCAGGTGCTTCAGGTCCTCCTCAGTTTTAGCAAGCAGGGTTGTGTCATCCGCGTAACGCAGGTTGTTGATAAATCGTCCACCAATCTTGACCCCACATTTCTCCTCATAGAGCCC